>NC_064419.1:14051250-14712500 GCF_023375975.1 Astyanax mexicanus
TCATGCAATTGGTGTCTTGTTGGTCATGCTTTCTTAAGACAATCTACTTACAAGGTCGCTGACAGAGTTTTTGGTCTAATGGATATACAATTTCTCTTTTGAGGTATCTATCAGTTTTTTTTTTTGTTGTAGCTATTGGCTTTTGGTTCTGAATAAAATAGTTAATTTAATGTGATAGGGTGGCAACAAGCATATGAAAGGGTCACAAATAGTTTGCTAGCTATTTGTTCCTTTATAACTTTATCAAGACAACCTACCCATAAGGTATGCTTCAATAATTAGCCACTACTTAGTCAACAATTGAGAACAATATAGCGGAACAAACGTAGTCAGAAGGGAAACAAAATATGTTTTTGGGCACCTGAAGAGAGGAGAAGAAAAAAAAAAAATTGGCACCCCCCTTTCTCCACGTATTTATTATACTGCTATGCTAATGGTTTGAAATGGTGATTCAAACTCTAGGTTTAACAAAATATCCAATTTGTTGTGGGTTATGCTACTCGGATAGGTGAGTTCCAGACAATGAATGTGTGGTACGTTCTCAATTTAACAATTGCGTCAGGCCAGAAAATGGTGGACAATGAACACTCAGTGTGTCTAAGTATTTGGCCCAGTATTATGATTTAACCTAGGGCATTATTGGTCCCGACTTGTCCCATGAGGCTTTTGCATAGTTTAATTGGGTTACAGTGAACTTGTTTGAGAATCAGTTTAATAAAACACTGACGATGCGGGATTTGGTTCCAGATGCGAGGCAGTTTGTCTGCCTTTGCCTGAGGACCAAACCAATGAGACCTGAGCTCGCGAATTGTTTTGCCAGTGCTGTGCTGGGACCTCACCAGTAGCTTGTCAGCAGTGTAGCACAATGGTTGGTATCCAAGCGTGCTTTTTCCCAGTTTTGGGTGTTTCCGCAGTTCACCGCTAGAACGGTGAGATATACCAACACCTGAGAAAGTGTGGTTCAGTGAAAAAGTTGTGGCCTGAGCCATTTCAATAGGGTCTGGGGGACGTCCCCTCCATCTGGCAAATGCACCTGCCACAGTGATGAGATGTTTGTTCCTTCGAACAAATTTCATGAGTCTTTCGACCCAATCCATTTGTGGAATTGGCCATATACCACACAGATCTTCTGAAGATTGGGGATGAAAACACACTAGCCTTTTTCCAACAAGTGGCAGATATGTCAATTGTGGGAATGCTTGGTGTGTTTCCCCCATCATTTTGTGGTCCACCCATGGGTGATCGAGGGCCTGGGCCAGGCTCTCCCCCCCATGGCGCTGAGGCACCACGAATGAAGATGAAGCGTGTGTATCTGGGGCATAAACAAACAGGCCCTTGAGCATCCTGAAAGACGCACAGTAAGTGGCAAGTGGATCAAGTTGAAATGCCAGTGTTCTGAAAGAAGTGTTGCCACATGCACCAATTGTCATGTTAACTTCCCATTTGATCTGAGCATTCCGAAAAGCACATCCATCTGTGTAGATGGTGGGAATGTTTTTACATTCATAAGAATCCAAGGGACTGTGTTTGTCTGGAACCACTGGTGCAGGAACACGAAGAGAACAATCCTTTTGGTGCACGAACAGAGGATCACAGTTAGTCCGTGGCAAGGAACCTGCAGGTGGTCTGTGAACAGCTGACTTGTCAGCCCATGGAACAAAGATTTCACCGTTGACCGTTGTGTTAAGAGTGAATGACTTTCCAGCTTTTGGGTTGTACTCATCTACAGCCATAGAGGGAGTCAATGCCCATGAACAGGTGTTTTGTTTTAGAGTCATGCTAGGGGACTCTAAAGATGGTGGTTTCAGAATCCTGACTGTGAGCTTCTCATTGATTTCCGTGGAATTTGAAGGCTCAATGAGCTTGTGTGGCTCAATGTTGCTAGCAACATGATAGCATTGAACTCTATCCTGTGCCTTAGGACAGGGCAGGGGTTCGCAAACCTGTGCCCAGATTCTACGATGCTGAAAGTCAATCAATGGTTTGAACCGGTCAAGGAGGTCTTTGCCAAAGAGCAATGGGACGTTCTCCAATGGAGAAATGTGAATTGGATGGGTGAGGCTCATTGGACCGATGGCAACGTGCACCAGGGCTGCAGAATGCAGAGTGATACCAGTGTGCGAATATGGTTGAAGGTGAAGAGCACACTTTTTCAGAGGTATCTCTTTGTTGTTTCGGCGGGCTGTCGCCCTCACCTGGTCAAAAAGTGAATTTGACATTAAAGAAATGTCTGACCCCGTGTCCAAAAGAGCTTCATACCCGAACACATCTTCCAGCCAGGTGGCTAGGTAGAATTTTGGTGTTGAACCTTTCTCGGTTAAGAAACCCAAGAATTGTTTAGGTGGTGGATCCTCCAGGCTGAGGAAAGAAGCTTCCTCAGTGTGGTTGTTTTCAGCGTCTGGCTGTACAACCAAGGCTGCATTGGGGTGGATGGATTTCGCACCCCCCCAAGCAGGTTGATCTGGAGCTTGGACAATTGGCAAGAATTCAGATTCAGCATTGTCCTGCTTGCGTATTTCGTTACGAAATTGTCTGAGCAGACTGCCGTCTTTAGTGCTCAGGTTAGTTGGATATGTCTCATGCTTGTGCCCTTTAGGTGGACACCAACGTTTGTGGTGCTTTGGGCTCTTTCTCCTGAGCGGAGATTGAAGTTTGCTGGAGCTCTGTGCTCGAGCGTGGTGCTGTGAGTATTTGCCATTCCAACTGCGTTTTATCCTACCTTTCCTTCGATAGGAGGGCTTTTGGTCACTTTGCTGGGCCCAATGTAGGGACGAGCGACGCCAAGAGTGGAACACTCTCTGGTTTTTGTGGTTTAACTGGGTCTTAGGTGGCATTGGAGCCTTGTGTGCCCCTTTTTGCTTGACGTGGGAGGACTGCTCATTAATTATCAGGATGTCATTTGACTCTGATTTTTTATTAATGTTTTGTTGGAACTTAGCAAATCCTCTGAGAGCCAAATCACGCAGCTGCCGGCTTGTTAGCGTACGAGGGCAGGCTGCGACTCCAAAAGAGCGACTGGTGGAGGGATGGAGGTTTCTCACGAACAATGTTTTGAAAACTTCCTCTTCCTCCATTCCAGGCTCATTTCTATAGCCGAAATAAGCTAGCCTGAGGCGGTGATAGTACTGTAGGGGTGTTTCCTGGCGACTCTGCTTAATTGCAAGAGCTGCAGCAAGGCCGGTTTGAACAAGGTGGTTGGAGAACTCATTCTCCAAAGCCTTGCAAAGAGCAGGATAATCTCTCTTAACCTGGGGTGGTTGGCGCTCAATGAAACGTCCAACTTCCCGACTAGAGGACACCTTAATGAGGTAGATTTTATCATTTACCGTGGCCTTGGGGAAACGGCGTAAGAAGAAGTCAATGTCGCGAAGATACTGGTGGACATCATTAGAACCGTCCGGTTCTGGTTCAAAGCGTGGGATGTTACGCGCAATTTTGTCCAAATCTCTATCAGAGGGTGCTTGAGGTTGCACAGAGGTCCCATGTGGCTGGGAACGCTGAGTGAGCTTTTTCAGTGACACACATTTTGATTTACGTAAAGCACGTGGAATCAAACAATTTTGATGACAAACAAGTTTATTTTATGTTCGAGTCAATTAGCATTGTGCCTTTCTAAGAAGAAAATCTGTTAAAAGGGAGTGACCTAAGGTTACAATTAGCAGATTAATTTTAAAAGGATAGTTAGATTTGTTGTCAGTGGTGCTAGTGAACAGTTTAATAACTGTAGGCCACTATACGCAGTATGTCTAAATATGGGTATAGGTATTAACTATGTACAGGATGGGAGAAATTTAACTATGTATTAAGCACAGGTATGCTGGGTATATGGTTGAGTAACTGATAATCTGGATACGTTTTTTTTTTTTTTTTTTTTTTTTTTTATTAATTAATTAATTTCAATCAGTTATTAATAATTGATCTTAATTGATCAATAATTAATCTTAATTTATTTGAAGATGGGTGAATTAAATTGAAAATAATTAATTAACAAAAATTTAATTAACTTTACTTAATCAAATTTGATTAAAATGACCAGTTAATTATTTATGTTGTGATTAGTTACTCAATGGAGATAGCTATTTAGCTTGGTTCAATGTAACATAAAGAGTGATGTTTGAGAGAGCAGACCTGAAACTTAAATTTAACTATTTACTATAAACCGATTAAATTAATGCAGTTATTTGTTTACTTATTTACAAACCATTTAACCCAACCACAATGCAAATTCCCTTTATTAACTTAACAAAAAGTTTGTTTGAAATTGGCACCCTCTGGCGACAGAAACTCTAAATGCATTCTACAGGATGATAGCAATTACACAAGTACAACACCAGGTGGCGACACAGCTATGTGGCTAAGTGGCTCCCTCTGGTGGTCAAACAAATGAAATGCACCTTTCTGCACTGTATGCAGTTACCCAAATCAAACACCAGATGGCAATGTGGCAGTGTACCCCCCCTAGTGGTGAGGGGTAGTAAAACACCCTTTGAGTTTGAGTGTAAATAGTCAGGCTGTCCACCAGATGGTGGCAGAGGCCGACTGGTGGGAGTGGTCACGCCCACTGATGATGCCACGTTAAGGACCGCCCCTTGGGTCTGGGACCTGGTCAGCAGATTTGACTGACTCAGTCGACTGTGAATAGCAGAGGAGAAGGACACGGCTGTCCGAAAGTTTAACACAGCAGCAACACACTTCACAAGATGAGCAAAGAGGATTTACATCCTGGCGTGGTTAGTTTAATCACGCACACAATAAACTTCCTGCCACTCAGGGTGGTGTTACGTAAAAGTTAGCTACTCTTTTACGCACGTGGAAGTGTCCAGTACTGCAGGATTTTACGGATTTCGCGCAAAAACCGGCAGTTTTAACTGGAGCGCGGAGTCAATGAGCCGGGTATCCGCGACTCATAGCTGCGCGAAGGCCTTATCAGATCAACACTGGCAAAATATGTCTATTTTACCGGAAACAGTTCGAACTTTATGTAAGTACACACGTATATACACGTATATACACCCGGGTTTAAGGTTACCCACACACGGCGGTGTGTCAACCAAGCTTATTTTACAAATAAGAGTAATGTTTTCAAGAGCGCTCGCATACCACACACACAACTGTACACGTTATACCGACACACAGGGGACCGTGCGCGCGACGCACACACAGCGGGGGACTGGCCAGTCCTGAATTGTAAACAAAAGCACGTGTAGAACATGTGCGTGTGTTTCTAACACGCTGGGTTTATGCAGTTAACTCCAGCTAGGCCAGCTAGCCAGCAGCTAACGCATTTAGCAATAAAAACAAAATACACTTTATTCTGCAACTTACAGCGCTATTTTCTGGAACTGGTTATGAAATGTGTATATTCTGGTCTCGCGGCGGATCCAATAATAATCCTGCCCCACGTTGGCGCGCCAAATTATGTAGCGGCTCAGTGGTTTAATAACTGGTGCTAATTGAGATGTTGAAATATTTTTTTAATTGGGCGCCAGTTATTAAATTAATTTAATTAGATTAATTAATTAATTAATTAATCAAATTAATTAATAACACAAGACATCTCAGGGTGTGGTTTCTACAGGTGACAGAAATTTTCATAACCAAGTTATCCAGAAAAACACACTGAAATGACAGGTTTTGTAAAATAAAAGTATTTATTAAATCACACAGATATGAGTAAATAATTCATTAAAAAGTCATAATGTAGCCATTATATATCAAATCATAGTGTAGAATAATAAATGAGAAATAAAAGAACAAACACGTTATAATGCTGACATGAAAGGAATAGAGATTAATAGAACTATTAAGTGAATATTTCTAAATAAG
The DNA here is from genome assembly GCF_023375975.1 of Astyanax mexicanus. Classification (NCBI taxonomy): domain Eukaryota; kingdom Metazoa; phylum Chordata; class Actinopteri; order Characiformes; family Acestrorhamphidae; genus Astyanax; species Astyanax mexicanus. The sequence continues at coordinate 14,057,077 of NC_064419.1, forward strand.
GGTCTAAATGTAATGAGGTCAAACTAATCAAATGAGAACACTAAAATAAGTAGATAAGTAAGATATTTTACGGCCTACAAAGATCATCCCTTTCGCCAAATAACTAAAAATTAATCTATACTACGAAGAGAGTTAAGAACAATAACCAAACTAGACTTGACCAACCAAAACACCAATTGCTGAGAGAAATACCCAAACTGCCTTACTCTGAGACGTCTACAAAGGGGGGTCCCCATCGGTTCGGTCCGCTGTTTAAACCTCTTGTTCGGCTGACATCCTGCACCCCTAGAAGGTCCGGTGTGGACCCATCCGCAGGGTAAAGATGGTGCTCTGTGGGCCAGCGGCGCACCTGGACGACACCCGCTTCTAGTCTCTGCACAGGGAAGGCCTTCCCTGGAGCTGGCTCGGCTGGCGTACCCTCTCGGTGATCCGTCGGTTGGTCTAGTTGGTTTACTGAACTATATTAACTATCTTGGCAAGCAGGAGAACTCTGTAGATCATAAAATAGCCTAGTTATTTAAACTAGGATAGCTAATATTAATATACTTGAAGATTAAATGCACTAGTCTAAGAAAACTAACTTAAGATGACTACACTAATAGTATATCCTTTCTCCATCTCTGGGCTCCCTAACCTCTCTCCTCTAACTGTTTTCCTCAACTCATCTTCTTCCACTCCTTCTCTAACTCCAACTGCTTCTCCTCCAACTCCTCCGAACTGAACTGGAAACTCTAAACTGGCAACTGAACTGTGTCTGCCCAGTTTTACTATTAGTCTCTGTGGCCTGTTTGGCCCCTGAGCTATGATTGGCCCTGTGGCCCAAATGTCTGTGTTTTGATTGGTCTAGGAGCAATTTCAAACTTTGGTGGGGATTCACAAAGGGCCATAAACCCCCCCTCGCTCACATGGTCAGCATGCTTCAGCATTTTTCTAATAGATCAAACCAAAAGAAAACTCAATTAAACAGTGGATCAAAATACATTTTTCAGCATATCAGTTTGTGAGGATAAATTCAGGAAACAAACAATCTTACAATTGAATCACAATAAATGTAATATATATATATATATATTGCCCACAAACATGTAATATTCAAGATAATCTTAGAAATACAACGATGGATGGTACTCTGTCAGAAAGAGATCAAGAGTCATGTTATTATTTAAACCCAATTAAATCACTTAAAAGATAATACATGGTTAAACCACTGATAACCAAATAAAGCTAAATTATCAAATGCTAATTAAACCTTGTTGATTCAGACTTGAATGTGTAGGAGAATTCAATCAGGACACATCCAAACACATATACCATATACCAGACACATATACCATTATTTAGTAAACATTCTATAAAACACCTTTTTTATATAGTCAATATATATGTATTTTAAGCAAAATCTTCTGAGTGAGAAATTCCTCCCCTTTGCTGAGTTTAGATAAGCGGTTGGCATCGGAATTTACGATGGTGGGGGAAGGAGCTCTTTCTGCACCCCACAGAATTTGAGCCTGCAATGTTGAAAATGGAATCCCAAGCTTAGAACATTTCTCTTAATTTCATTAATCTTATTTCTAAGTGATTGCAGAAATAACTAGGCACAAACCCCTAAATTGGTACAACATTTGGTGAATTAACAATTTCCAAGGCATTAATTAAGTTTTGACACTCTCTTAAGTCCGCAGTCCCGTCCTAGTGATGGTGTTGCAAATGTTCCAAATGTTTACATTAACTCCGAGGTTTATGACTTGGAGGAATGTAAACAGAATTTTACCCTAAACTCGCATTTAGGGCTCTTGAGCGAGGCTGAGTGAAGAAATAGTCAGTAAATGTCATTTTGAAATTTAAGGTTGTTTGAAAAAAAGATTACTCCAAGGTTTTTTTAGAGTGTTCTGGGTTCGAAGTTTCCTTATAGGCCGTAAAGTGGGGGTAGTGTGTGTTTGTGTCCAAGCAATGAAGAAATCCTCTGGTTAATCCACTACAATGTTTTGTTGTAAGATCACTTTTTCTGTGCTCTGTTGATTTAGCCTCTTTAGATGACTGCTTCAGCACCATGAACGCATGTCCTCACATACAGAAGAGCCTACAAGAAAGGTATTTTTGCATCCTTATGATTTACCTCATACATTTGTTAATTAATTGTTGAGAATTAAATGCATGTACATGCATGTTTACAGGTTCTGTTTAAAACTCATACATCACATTCAGAATCAAATTCCACAACTACTGCAATTTGTGTTAACCCAAAACAAAATGGCAAAAGTTGACTACAATTTTGTCTTCAAAGCATTATAAATGTAAAATAGAAACCTTTTTCACTAGAACCAAATTGTTAACAATAGCATTATATAATAGTTTTTTTTATTAAAGGTAGTCTGTGTCAGTGTTTATTTAGAACTGTATTTTTTCAGATGCTCGAAATTGTGAACTAAAGACCTGATCCAAAGGCCTTACAGAAGGAATCGCCAACAAGAAAGGTATTTCTTACACACTTGTATGATTCACAGACATAAATCTTATTTATTATTAGGGGTCCAAGCACTGTACGTGCTGGAACCCTATTGGAATTGCTCTGATGTTTAGGGGTACGAGCACGCAGTGCTAGGAACCCTATTTTAATTCTGAGTATTGTTATTATAGTTCTTATTCTTTTTCTGCCATGGAAATGATTGGGCAGAAGGCGATTATCATCTTGGGGCTATGTCCTAATGGTATACCGAAGGAAAATTTGAAATGTCAATTTTTGTGATTGCCATTAGCCAATTATTTTCCAGCAAGCTTTTGACAAGCTAAACAATCAGCAATCAGGATGACACAACCTACATGTATTTATCAACCAATAAAATTATGCGTTGATTGACCTCTTGGGGGCGTTATATAGCAGAAAATAAATTATATCTAAATATGGCCTAGGCATATGAATCCTTTTGATCTGTAATTCTTTTCTGTTGTCTTTACAACTTTCTCATTACGTATCTTATATACCAAAAAGTGGCCAGTGCATGTCATTAACAAAGACAGCAGGAGCACATCTACCAAGTATGAGAGAAGTGAGTCTTCATTTATTGCTATTTTCCAACCTAAATGGACAGAAGACAGGAACCTTTGACCCTATTAACACACAAACTTACATACATATACATACATATATACAGACAATATAATCCTGAACCTCTGAACCCCTGCTGTGTTAACCTTCCCCCATTAATCTTAGTATTTGTACAAGACCAGATTTACACAGTTGCAAACACTTTAACATTAAGAATCACTTAATACCACAGCATTCCATTACACTGGTCATTCAGCTTGGTCATGCTGGTCATCCAGCTTGGTGATGCTGTCCAACCAGTTTGGTGATGCCGGTCAACCAGCAATATGTTTTAAGCCTAACTCGCCTTAAGGGGCCTCTTTGCCTGTCCTGTAAATTGGCGCTATATTTCTTCTTGTAATTATTAGTCTTCCCTAAAAAAGGTTGGTTGTAGAGCAGTAACCGTAAGTAACCTAAACTTCAAATTTGGCATAGAGGTACAGTAATGAACCAACTACCAAAAGTTGTGACCTAATTTGGCCTGATGGTGGCCTGATGTTTTACGTATGGGTGAATATCTCAGCAACTGTGAAATGCAGAGTAAAAATTATTTTTGAATCTTATTCGGGCAAGTTTTCTGCATCAACGACTCACTGGAAGTTTTTAGTTCCGGCCACATCCACCGCTGCCATATTTAGCAAAATCTACAAAACATTATATTTTCTACTGCTTGTGGATTTTTTAAAATGTTCAAACAATATAGATGTTCACCAGAGTCTACTTATCAAGAATTATCAAAAATATTTTCATATTTATTAACACCATTGCTGCTATATGCAAATGAGTCGTCCTGGTGTGTTTAGTCCACATAAATAGCTGAATATCTGGACTGTTAACTTGTTTTTTAGTGATATTTAGCAGTTTTGTTGGAGACATGATTCTGTGGAAGGCATCCAAGAGGCGTATCAAATGAAGCATAGGCAAAAATATGGTCACCATTGGCCAATTAGTTTCAAAGTGGAATTTGGAAGGCTTAAGATTCATTGATCGTCATGAAATTTAAAAGGTATGTTTATAAAGAGATTGACCACATGGTGTTGCAATTTCTAAAAACTGAGAACTTGTCAAGCTTAATAATTGTCAAGCTTAATGTGCTCTAAAACAAGTTATACATTTTTTTTTGCACAAAGTAAAAGGAGAAAGGCTTTGACTGTTGACTGAAGTAAATGAGTCAATCGGTGCATGCTGCATTTCATTTAAAATTGGTTCTATAAATGTATTACATATTGTAAAAATGTGACCAAAACTCAACCTCACTTTCACAAGGTAAAGACTTTCAACTAGTAAAGATTTGTTTCGTAAAAATGTATAAGCATGACAGTAATTTTAAAATTGTAAATACTTGAAAAATGTTGCTTGAGTTCCTATTATTCAAATATGACATGGGTGTCGAGATTCTCTGTGTTTCTTCAGGACAGTGACCTACCGTAAAAGCATCTGTCTTCCTGGTCCGAAGGTTTGGGGATCGAAACCGAATTGGACCGCAGTGACAGAATAATGCAATCACGGATGCAATGGGAACCTTGTACACAGGCTGTCTTGCAAGATCATGCTTCAGGCAGCGGTTATAATGCTTTATTGTTTTTAATAATAATTTAAGAATGTGAATTTACGTAAAGTTTTGTGCTTCACCCTTTGTAATCTGAACCTTTAAAGTAGTATGTTGGACACCAGCTGACCTGTGCTTGTAGAGTGGTGCAGTGAGATGGTTATTGGGCTTGCAACTTGACAGCCTGAGTTTGAATCTTGTCCAGTGTGTTTGGAGAACTTCAACATTTTCTATGCAATTTGAAATAATTATTTTTTGTTTCTAATAATAGTTTAAAAAAAAACAGATGAAACTGGTTAAAAAAGATTAGCTTGACCATTTGTGATAATTCAAAGATTGGTAAATACTTGCAAGAAAAGTGTTCCCTTTTACTCTCAACAGCCTGAAAAAATACACTGTGGCAGCTGAGTGGTATCTTTCTAAAGTGCCTGCCCTTCAACCAAGGTTGTGGGTTTGATTCCAACCATGGACCTTTCCTAAAAAAGTTTGTGCAGAAGTAACTGTACTTCATCCAAACTTAAAATTTGGCATCAAGGTACTTTAATGAACCCACCTCTCAGCCAAAAGTTGTGACCTAATTTGGCCTGATGGTGGCTCTATAGAGCAATGTTTTACATATAGGTGAATATCTCAGCAACTGTGAAACGTAGAGTAAAAATTATTTTTGAATTTTATTCGGGCACGTTTTCTGCATTAATGACTAAATGGAAGTTTTTAGCTACGCCCAGATTAACTATATACCAACAGTATAAGTATCAAAATGTTCAGCAAAGTCTGAACAAGATTTATCAAACTAATGTTCATATTTATTAACAACATTGCTGCTATGTGCAAATGAGTCGTCCTGGGGTGGAGCTTAGTTCACATAAATGGCTAAAAATCGAGATGACTTAATTGTATGTCATCGCTACTTAGTAGTTTTGTTAAACAAATAATTATTTGGAAGGTGTCCAAGTTTCACTCCAATTAAGCGATAGATGATGCTATAAAAACAAAAAATCTGTTTCTCAATAACTAGGGTTCCAATTGAGTTGAATATTTGCCTGCTACATCTTTGGCCCATTTGATGAATCATTTATCAATGACAACTTAATTATTAAAAAAATCAATCAGTGCGCAGTGGTTCACATTAACTGGTTAACTGTAACTGGTTGTATAACTTTAATCGTAGATTATGAAATTGTGATAAAACATCTTATTTCCACAAGGTTATCATAACACAAAATATTTACTATTTTTTAATAATATTTAATAATAACTCTAATAATTCAAAGCTTGCAAATACTTGCGAGAAAGGTGCTGGGTTCCTTTTTTTTACTCTTAACAGTTAATTGCCAAAAACACAGCATGTTGATGTGGCTACTGAGTGGCATCTTCCTTAAGTGCTTGCCTTTGGGCATTTCCTTAAAAAGTTTGTAGAGCAGTACAGTTCAGATTTGGCATTGAGGTACTGAGTCCCTTGGTCAAGATTTTTTTCATATTTATTAACATTGCTATTAACATTAAGCTTACTTCACATAAATGGCCTTCATTTGTGTTTTGAATGCAATAAAGGCTGTTTTTTGAGGTTTCAGGCTGAGAGACAGATTTGGGCAAAGTACTGAACTCCCCTCTCTCTCCTTAGAGAGATGAACTGCTTTGTTTGAACTTTCGTTCAGAAGCTGCTAGAAATAAATTATCAGACGTAATGTTAAAACTGGCCAACTTCTCAGTCACACCAGGTTCAGCAGCTAAAAATATTGGTGTTATCATAGATTCAGATCTAGCATTCACTAAGCACATTGCTACTAGAAAAGCTTTTATACATTGCCAGGCTAAGAAATGCCTGATCCCTGCATGACACAGAAAAATGAGTACATGTTTTCATTACTTCAAGGCTAGACTGTTGTAATGCACTACTGTCCGCATGGTCCTACAGTAAACAGGAGGAAGAGCGTCTCTTATAAAGCACCTTAAACTCTGGAACAACCTTCCTGAATATCACTCAGACACTGTCTCAATCTTTTAGTCTAGACTAAAAACTAACTCGTTTGGTCTAGCTTTTGTTAATTAATGTTTTTTCCTTTAAATAAGGCTGCAGATCCAGGGACATGGACATAGGGATTGTGGTAAACTGAATGCTGGTGCTGTTGTTGGTGCAGGTTTGTGCTCGATGGAGTTGGCAGCTGCAGGTGTTTCAGGGTGCCTCCGTGTTTGTGTTGGCTCTCTTCCTTTCCTTAGGCTGTTTTACTCAGAGGTGCCAAAGCATTAGCCACACTCTGATAATGTTTTATATTCTGTTTTACATAAATCCAATCAAAACTAATTCCATCTCTCTGCCTTTCACAGAGGTACTGACTGCCCACTTGTCTGACCCAAAACCGATGGATGTTGGACCTTCAGGATCTCATGTCTCCTGTCTGCCAGATTGATGGAAGTTTCCGGAAGTCAGCCTTCCCCATCCCCCACCACAGTTCAGCTGCCCCTCATCTAGTTTATTCACCTGCCCTGGACTGTTCGAAGTTCACATGAACTCTAACTTCTTTCATTACTCATGTTGCTATACACATGGATATAATAATATTGATTGGATTTGACTTAAAACATATAGTTGCGTAAAATTGACTAACATTGTGTATTAATTATTTCTTTTTGGGTTCATTTGTGTGTTGAATGTAGTAGGGTCTGTTTTTGAACAATTCAGTGTTGAGAAAAGCGTTTTGCCACAGTGTCTTGCTCCTGTTTTACTCCTTAGAGTAATAAACTTCTTCAAGTGTTGTTTTGAACTAAAAACTTCTCTGTCAAACTGAAATTAGATTTTAAGACCCAACATCATGTAATAAACATTTCTTAAGTCTAAGAGACCCTATGGATTACTGGCTCAGACAGTCTGCCGTCTTTTCTCATGTGTTTCAATGAGAAATTCCAGCAACCCAGCATGTGGAACAGATCCTGTTTATTAATAAAAACAACGGATTACTTGTCATTTTTAATAAATAAAGTATTATACAAGCATGTCCCAACTTTGCAATCCACTAAATAAATAAATCCACTGACTGTGTATCATAATGAAAAATGAAAAATACATCTTAATGACATCTCTGTTCTCTGCAAAATTGTATGTTTTCATGACTCAAATTTATTTAGGGACTATGGGGGAATGTTTATTTAATTAAAAAAAAAAAACACATCACTTCTGTTTCTGTTCAGAAAAAGTTGTTAAGGCCCTAGTTGCCCACTAGATGTCACTGTGGCGTGTGATGATTGGAACGTCTCAGGAGATAGAATGATTTGCCGAATCAACTGGTTCATTTGATTCGATCTCCCAAAAGCCCCACTTTTGCCATCGCTAGTAAAATGTACAAACTTCGTTTATTAAGAATTTTATTAGAATAGAAGTTTATTTGTGTGTTGAATGTAGTAAAGTCTGTCTTTAGACGAGTTAAGCTGAGAGGAGCGTTTTGCACAGTGTTGAGCTCCTCTCTCACTCCTTAGAGCGATAAACTGCTTTAAGTGTTGTTTTGAACTGAAAACTTCTCACAAAAATGAGTTTTTTATAACCTAAAACACAAAGCGCATAGTGTTTTGCACACAGTTTTGAGCTCCTCTCGTACTCCTTAGAGTGATAAACTGCTTCAAGTGTGGTTTTGAATTGAAAACTTCTCTTTGGTTAAAAAATGAGATTTTAAAACATGTTAAGGCTAAAACATATTAGAACTGTGTAAAATGTAGTAAATTCATGTAATACACATTTCTTAACTGTTTCCGTTTATTTGTGTGTTGAATGTAGTAAAGTCTGTTTTCGAAGTATTTAGGGCTGAGAAAAGCGTTTTGCACACAGTTTTAAACACCTCTCTCGGTCCTTAGAGCGATAAACTGCTTCAAGTGTTGTTTTGAGCTGAAATTTTCTGTTTCGCAAAAAAATGAGTTTTTACGACCTAAAACACATTAGAACTGTGTAAAATGAACTAACTTCGTGTAATACACATTTCTTAACTGTTTCCGTTTATTTGTGTGTTGAACGTAGTAATGTCTGTTTTTGAAGGACTCAGGGCTGAGAAAAGCGTTTTGCACACAGTTTTGAGCACCTCTCTCGCTCCTTAGAGCTATAAACTGCTTCAAGTGTTATTTTGAACTGAAAACTTCTCTTTCGGTCAAAAAATTGTTTTTGCGACCTAAAACACATTAGAACTGTGTAAAATGCACTAACTTCGTGTAATACACATTTCTTAACTGTTTCCGTTTATTTGTGTGTTGAACGTAGTAATGTCTGTTTTTGAAGGACTCAGGGCTGAGAAAAACGTTTTGCACACAGTGTTGTATTCCTCTCGCTCATTAGAGCTATAAACTGCTTCAAGTGTTATTTTGAACTGAAAACTTCTCTTTCGGTCAAAAAATAGTTTTTGCGACCTGAAACACATTAGAACTGTGAAAAATGCACTAACTTTGTGTAATACACATTTCTTAACTGTTTCCGTTCATTTGTGTGTTGAACGTAGTAAAGTCTGTTTTTGAAGGATTTAGGGCTAAGAAAAGTGTTTTGCACACAGTTTTGAGCACCTCTCTCGCTCCTTAGAGCTATAAACTGCTTCAAGTGTTGTTTTGAGCTGAAAACTTCTCTATCGCTCAAAAATGAGTTTTTACCACCTAAAACACATTAGAACTGTGTAAAATGCACTAACTTTGTGTAATACACATTTCTTAACTGTTTCCGTTTATTTGTGTGTTGAACGTAGTAATGTCTGTTTTCGAAGGATTCAGGGCTGAGAAAAGCGTTTTCCACACAGTTTTGTATTCCTCTCGCTCCTTACAGCGATTAACTGCTTCAAGTGTTGTTTTGAGCTGAAATCTTCTGTTTCGCTAAAAAATTAGTTTTTGAGACCTAAAACACATTAGAACTGTGTAAAATGAACTAACTTCGTGTAATACACATTTCTTAACTGTTTCCGTTTATTTGTGTGTTGAACGCAGTAATGTCTGTTTTTGAAGGACTCAGGGCTGAGAAAAGTGTTTTGCACACAGTTTTGAGCACCTCTGTCGCTCCTTAGAGCGATAAACTGCTTCAAGTGTTGTTTTTAGCTGAAAACTTCTCTATCGGGCAAAAATGAGTTTTTACGACCTAAAACACATTAGAACTGTGTAAAATGCACTAACTTCGTGTAATACACATTTCTTAACTGTTTCCGTTTATTTGTGTGTTGAACGTAGTTTTTGAAGGACTCAGGGCTGAGAAAAACGTTTTGCACACAGTGTTGTATTCCTCTCGCTCATTAGAGCTATAAACTGCTTCAAGTGTTATTTTGAACTGAAAACTTCTCTTTCGGTCAAAAAATAGTTTTTGCGACCTAACACATTAGAACTGTGTAAAATGCACTAACTTCGTGTAATACACATTTCTTAACTGTTTCCGTTAATTTTTGTGTTGAACGTAGTAATGTCTGTTTTCGAAGGATTCAGGGCTGAGAAAAGCGTTTTCCACACAGTTTTGTATTCCTCTCGCTCCTTACAGCGATAAACTGCTTCAAGTGTTGTTTTGAGCTGAAATCTTCTGTTTCGCTAAAAAATTAGTTTTTGCGACCTAAAAAACATTAGAACTGTGTAAAATGAACTAACTTCGTGTAATACACATTTCTTAACTGTTTCCGTTTATTTGTGTGTTGAACGCAGTAATGTCTGTTTTTGAAGGACTCAGGGCTGAGAAAAGCGTTTTGCACACAGTTTTGAGCACCTCTCTCGCTCCTTAGAGCTATAAACTGCTTCAAGTGTTATTTTGAACTGAAAACTTCTCTTTCGGTCAAAAAATTGTTTTTGCGACCTAAAACACATTAGAACTGTGTAAAATGCACTAACTTCGTGTAATACACATTTCTTAACTGTTTACGTTTATTTGTGTGTTGAACGTAGTTTTTGAAGGACTCAGGGCTGAGAAAAACGTTTTGCACACAGTGTTGTATTCCTCTCGCTTATTAGAGCGATGAACTGCTTCAAGTGTTGTTTTGAGCTGAAATTTTCTGTTTCGCTAAAAAATTAGTTTTTACGACCTAAAACACATTAGAACTGTGTAAAATGAACTAACTTCGTGTAATACACATTTCTTAACTGTTTCCGTTTATTTGTGTGTTGAACGTAGTAATGTCTGTTTTTGAAGGACTCAGGGCTGAGAAAAGCGTTTTGCACACAGTGTTGTATTCCTCTCGCTCATTAGAGCTATAAACTGCTTCAAGTGTTATTTTGAACTGAAAACTTCTCTTTCGGTCAAAAAATTGTTTTTGCGACCTAAGACACATTAGAACTGTGTAAAATGCACTAACTTCGTGTAATACACATTTCTTAACTGTTTCCGTTCATTTGTGTGTTGAACGTAGTAATGTCTGTTTTTGAAGGATTTAGGGCTAAGAAAAGTGTTTTGCACACAGTTTTGTATTCCTCTCGCTCCTTACAGCGATAAACTGCTTCAAGTGTTGTTTTGAGCTGAAATCTTCTGTTTCGCTAAAAAATTGTTTTTTGCGACCTAAAACACATTAGAACTGTGTAAAATGAACTAACTTCGTGTAATACACATTTCTTAACTGTTTCCGTTTATTTGTGTGTTGAACGCAGTAATGTCTGTTTTTGAAGGACTCAGGGCTGAGAAAAGCGTTTTGCACACAGTGTTGTATTCCTCTCGCTCATTAGAGCTATAAACTGCTTCAAGTGTTATTTTGAACTGAAAACTTCTGTTTCGCTAAAAAATTAGTTTTTGCGACCTAAAACACATTAGAACTGTGTAAAATGAACTAACTTCGTGTAATACACATTTCTTAACTGTTTCCGTTTATTTGTGTGTTGAACGCAGTAATGTCTGTTTTTGAAGGACTCAGGGCTGAGAAAAGCGTTTTGCACAGAGTTTTGAGCACCTCTCTCGCTCCTTAGAGCTATAAACTGCTTCAAGTGTTATTTTGAACTGAAAACTTCTCTTTCGGTCAAAAAATTGTTTTTGCGACCTAAAACACATTAGAACTGTGTAAAATGCACTAACTTCGTGTAATACACATTTCTTAACTGTTTCCGTTCATTTGTGTGTTGAACGTAGTAAAGTCTGTTTTTGAAGGATTTAGGGCTAAGAAAAGTGTTTTGCCCACAGTTTTGAGCACCTCTCTCGCTCCTTAGAGCTATAAACTGCTTCAAGTGTTGTTTTGAGCTGAAAACTTCTCTATCGCTCAAAAATGAGTTTTTACCACCTAAAACACATTAGAACTGTGTAAAATGCACTAACTTCGTGTAATACACATTTCTTAACTGTTTCCGTTCATTTGTGTGTTGAACGTAGTAAAGTCTGTTTTTGAAGGATTTAGGGCTAAGAAAAGTGTTTTGCACACAGTTTTGTATTCCTCTCGCTCCTTACAGCGATAAACTGCTTCAAGTGTTGTTTTGAGCTGAAATCTTCTGTTTCGCTAAAAATTAGTTTTTGCAACCTAAAACACATTAGAACTGTGTAAAATGAACTAACTTCGTGTAATACACATTTCTTAACTGTTTCCGTTTATTTGTGTGTTGAACGCAGTAATGTCTGTTTTTGAAGGACTCAGGGCTGAGAAAAGCGTTTTGCACACAGTGTTGTATTCCTCTCGCTCATTAGAGCTATAAACTGCTTCAAGTGTTATTTTGAACTGAAAACTTCTCTTTCGGTCAAAACATTGTTTTTGCGACCTAAAACACATTAGAACTGTGTAAAATGCACTAACTTCGTGTAATACACATTTCTTAACTGTTTCCGTTCATTTGTGTGTTGAACGTAGTAAAGTCTGTTTTTGAAGGATTTAGGGCTGAGAAAAGCGTTTTGCACACAGTGTTGTATTCCTCTCGCTCATTAGAGCTATAAACTGCTTCAAGTGTTATTTTGAACTGAAAACTTCTCTTTCGGTCAAAACATTGTTTTTACGACCTAAAACACATTAGAACTGTGTAAAATGCACTAACTTTGTGTAATACACATTTCTTAACTGTTTCCGTTTATTTGTGTGTTGAACGTAGTTTTTGAAGGACTCAGGGCTGAGAAAAACGTTTTGCACACAGTGTTGTATTCCTCTCGCTCATTAGAGCTATAAACTGCTTCAAGTGTTATTTTGAACTGAAAACACATTAGAACTGTGTAAAATGCACTAACTTTGTGTAATACACATTTCTTAACTGTTTTTGAAGGATTCAGGGCTGAGAAAAGCGTTTTCCACACAGTTTTGAGTTTGCTTCAAGTTTTGTTTTAAACTGAAAACTCTTTAGCTAAAAGATTTTAAGACCTAAACACATAATAACTGTGTAAAACGTACTAACATCGTATATTAAGTATTGAGTTATTATTAAGTATTTGTATTAAGTATTTGTGTTAAATGTAGTAAAGTCTTTGTTTAGACGATGTAAGCTGAGAAAAGTTCTCTCTTGCTCCTAAAAACGTAATAAAGTTCAAGTGTTGTTCTGAACTGAAAACTTTTGCTCAAAAGTGAGATTTTAAGACCTAACCATAGCGCATGGTTAAAGCTAGCTTAGCTCCTTAAAGCTATCAACCACTTGATGGCTGACAACCACCATGTTGTTTTAAACTGAAAACTTTTTAAAAAGTTTTTAAGACCTAAAATATATTGTAACTATAAAATACTCTAACTGCTAGTTTTCAACATTTCTTAAGTGCAATCTAAAAAATAATATACTGGATCTACTTAAAAAAATTATGTTACAATTTAAAAACTTAACCTTTTTATTGTTTTAAAAGGTGAGCACTGTTGAAAATGAATACAATGAATGAATACAACGTGAATACAAATGAATACAACGTGTAAAAAAAAACTATGATTTATTTTCCAACACAGAAACAACGGGTAGTCAATATACAGAAAATGTTTAACAGGGGCGAACGGCAGCCAGAGAGATCACAAGTACCAAAAAACGAGGGACAGTCCTAAAGTCTTACATGGCAAGGCAATAATGAAGAGCAGGCAAATTCAGCAACGGTATAAACATTCCAGGTAGTACACAAAATAAAATATCAAAGGGTAGGCACAAATCAGAGTCGAGAATGAACAATCCAACAATACACAAAAGGAAACACAGTCAAAAATAAATTTGTAACGTTGTAACGTTGTAAACGTTGTAAAGTGGAAAACCAATATTCAGCACAGGTGTGCGTGTGTAAGGGCTATTTATACTGTAAAAATTAGTATTCCGGACTTCCAGGGAGTGTACTGGGAGTGTACTGAGATCTGGTTAGTGTAGTTCGGAGACTGGAGATCGCAGGAAGCACCTGAGTGTGGGAAAGACAGGAGTGCCATTAGCACCAGACCTGACACTAAATTTTCCTCGAAAATGTCCTTTTCTCCGAGGTAAAACACCAATGGATTGCAACTTCTCTGCATTTTTCCAAAAAAATATGTTAAACATATAATTCATTAAAACAATTATGTGACGAGATGTGACCAATGACGAGACAAAAGCAATCCTGGAAAATGGAGACAGATTTTTTAGCTTGGTCTGAATCAAAGTGTCACTAAACTGCAGTGTGAAACCCGAACTAACTGGACCAAATGTGTATAATGTAAAAATCACATGAACCACTCCTGGATTACACCAAAAAGGCCGGTCTGCGAATAGAATGTCTTTGTCATTTTGTCACTGATGATTTTAGAGTTATTCCTCTTCTTTACTTCACTCAAGAGGTCTAGTCTGACTTGCTTCAAACTTTCTTCTGTTTCTCCTTGTGGGTGAGGTGGAAAGTAATTCACCTTTGCCTTTCTTAGCTTCTTTAAATCTCTTTAAATTAGTCTTTGCTGCCATCCATAACATCCAAAAATTAACCTGGTTTTCTGGGACAAGGATGGTTTTGAATCAATGCTTCCCTTTAACAATTGATAGACCTACCTAGACTACCTTGATTGCAAGCAATTTTTGGCCAACAATGTCTGTATTTCTGCCTATATACCACTTTTGCTGTGATTTGTAAAATCCAGCCACATATTCACCAACTGTCAAGTCACACCAAGATATGATTGAAAAGCCTTCAATCATCTGAAAGGTTTTTAAGCTCATCAATACTGTTCTGAACTACGTATTAGTGCAACCACCTTGGACCTCTGTTCTCTTTTCTGTGGATGTTTCCATGTGATATTATCCTTTTCTAGAGATAAGAGTTCATCTACAAAGGAGAAAGTGCATGTTTGCTTTATTTACTCCAAACCAAATACATGGAACACAAACGTTGCTTTTCCTGTCTTTAGGCTGTAGTTCAATAACCTGACACTGAACTGGCCATATCTGGTACTTAGAGCTTTTAAAAATTGGAATTCCATAAAGGTTCCACAGTAAACTAATATCATGTTCGCATAGTTGGCCAGTTTCTCTTATTTTCTGTACTCTGCTCCACTCTGTATATCATTTAGAACTCCTTCTGTATCTGCTGTCTCTCTAGATAAATGTAAATTGGGATTTTTAAGAGTGTCTTTAATCTGCCATGACAAACTCCTCCTTAAAAAAATGAGCCGTTTTTAAGATTTGTACCATCATCAAATACAAACAGGCATGGTTCACATTGTGTTTGCCTTTTCTCCCTTGTCTTCATGTACATAGAACATGAGAAGGAAATAAATATTAGCTTCTTAATGACCATACTCTACATAAGCTTTGTAAAACAGGTACACACTTTTCTAGCACTAACCCAGGCACATGTTTAATACAAATCTTGAGGAGATGTTTCAGAGCAATTCCAGTCATCTTATGTTGCAGGACATCAGCAGCGGAATCTTCCCTTTTGCATTTTTGGAGTAGCACCAGCATACAGAAGTTCATCATCAGCATGTGGCATCTAAAACGTAGAAACATAATTATTTAGATTGTTTGTAGAAGAAGAAACACTCGGTGTGAGCTAATCTATATTTTGTAAAGATATATCAAAGCTTTCTATCTTGGACATGAATAATCTTAAAATGAATGTTAATGTGTTGTGATATACCTAAATAACTTAAATTACACCTTTTACTTATTTTCACAATATTGTATACACATTTACTTTAAAGTTATTACAGAAATGCAAATGTAATTTTATTATCATTTTAATTTGTTAAGAATTACACAAAGGTTCTTGGTCTTCAAAAGTGCAAGGTCCAACTGTACCTACAGTTCAACTGCTAAACTATGGTTTCTGATAATCTGTGATCTTTGTAAAAGAATTTTCCTAATTAATCGTTACCTTTCGATAATGCATTTTAAATTTGTAATATAATTAATGTTACAATACAATGTTACAAATTCAGATTTTTCTGATGATACATCTGTTGGTCTGGAGTGTCCAGTTGTTTCATCATCACAGGACATCCCATGTAAGGTTTTCTAAGTGGAATGTATTTAAAAAAAAAAATAGTTTCATGTTAACCATTACCTATAACCTACCAAACCTATAAGCCCATTATAGTACCTGTTCACATGGCTTACTTGGTCTCACTATATATTTTCGTAATAAGCAAAGAATAAGCACTATGAGTTTATTTGAGTTTCTTAAGAAGAGGAAGAGTTCACCCGACATCATACAAGTCATTTTTAGTACCTTTGAACATGCTTTTGTTTGTATCTCTTTTACTAATTCACAAAACTGCTGATCATCAAAGTGGCTGGGCAGTTACTCCGTGGTGTTTATCACAGGCCTCACTGTGGGGCTGTAATAATCAGGTGAGTAATTGGGATATTGAGAATGGGTATAGTACACATAGAGAACAGTAGAGAAGGCTACAATAATCAGCTGATTTATTGTGATATTGAGTGTGGGTACAGTACAGTTAGAGGACAGTAGATGGCGCTGCAAAAAATCAGCTGAGTTATTGTGACAGTGAGCGTGGGTATAGTACAGTTAGAAGAAAGTAGAGGGCAATGTAATAATCAGCTGTGTTATTCTGATATTGAGTGTGGTAACAGTACAGTTATGACACTAGAGAGCGCTGTAATAATCATCTGAGTTATTGGGATATTGAGTGAGGGTACAGTACAGTTAGACAACAGTAGAGGGCGCTGTAATAATCGGCTGAGTAATGGGGATATTGAGTGTGGGTACAGTACAGTTAAACAACAGTAGACGACGCTGAAATAATGAGCTGAATTATTGGGATATTGAGTGCGGGTCCAGTACAGATAGAGAACAGTAGAGGGCGCAGTAATAATCAGCTGGGAGTGGGTAAAGTACAGTTGGAGAACAGTAGAGGGCGCTGTAATAACCAGCTGAGGTATTGTGATATTAAGTGTGGTTACAGTACAGTTATGACAGTAGAGGGCACTGTAATAATCATTTGAGTTATTGGGATATTGAGTGTGGATACAGTACAGTTAGAGAACAGTAGAGGCTGCTGTAATAATCAGCTGAGTTATTGGGATATTGAGTGTGGGTACAGTACAGTTATGACAGTAGAGGGCGCTGTAATAATCAGCTGAGTTATTGGGATATTGAGTGTGGGTAAAGTACAGTTAGAGAACAGTAGAGGGCGCTGTAATAATCAGCTGAGTTATTGGGATATTGAGTGTGGGTACAGTACATTTAAAGACCAGTAGAGGGTGCTGTAATAATCAGCTGAGTCATTGGGATATTGGATGCGGGTACAGAACAGTTATTACAGTAGATTGCGTTTTAATTATCAGCTGAGTTATTGGGTTATTGAGTGTGGGTACTGTACAGTTATGACAGTAGAGGGCGCTGAAATAATCAGTTGAGTTATTAGGAAATTCAGTGTAGGGACAATACAGACAGAGAACAGTAGATGCCACTGTAATAATCAGCTGCATTATAGGGATATTGAGTGTGGGTAAAGTACAGTAAGAGAACAGTAGAGGGCGCTGTAATAATCAGCTGAGTTATTGGGATATTGAGTGTGGGTACAGTAAGGTTAGAGAACAGTAAAGGGCGCTCTAATAATCATTTAAATTTTTGTTATACTGAGTGTGGCTACAGTACAGTTAGAGTACAGTAGATAGTTCTGTAATAATCAGGTGGGTTATTGGGATATTGAGTGTTGGTACAGTACAATTAGAGGACACTGGAGGGTGCTGTTATAATCATTTGAGTTATTGTGATATTGAGTGTAGGTACAGTACAGTTAGAGGACAGTAGGGGGCACTGTAATAATCCACTGAGTTATTGGGATATTGAGTGGTGGGTACAGTACAGTTATGACAGTAAAGTTTGCTGTAATAATCAGCTGAGTTATTGGGATATTGATTGTGGGTACTGTACAGTTATGACAGTAGAGGGCGCTGTAATAATCAGCTGAGTTATTGGGATATTGAGTGTGGATAAAGTACAGTTAGAGAACAGTAGAGGGCTCTGTAATAATCAGCTGAGTTATTGGGATATTGAGTGTGGGTACAGTACATTTAAAGACCAGTAGAGGGTGCTGTAATAATCAGCTGAGTCATTGGGATATTGGATGCGGGTACAGAACAGTTATTACAGTAGATTGCGTTTTAATTATCAGCTGAGTTATTGTGACAGTGAGCGTGGGTATAGTACAGTTAGAAGAAAGTAGAGGGCAATGTAATAATCAGCTGTGTTATTCTGATATTGAGTGTGGTAACAGTACAGTTATGACAGTAGAGGGCGCTGTAATAATCATCTGAGTTATTGGGATATTGAGTGAGGGTACAGTACAGTTAGACAACAGTAGAGGGCGCTGTAATAATCGGCTGAGTAATGGGGATATTGAGTGTGGGTACAGTACAGTTAAACAACAGTAGACGACGCTGAAATAATGAGCTGAATTATTGGGATATTGAGTGCGGGTCCAGTACAGATAGAGAACAGTAGAGGGCGCAGTAATAATCAACTGGGAGTGGGTAAAGTACAGTTGGAGAACAGTAGAGGGCGCTGTAATAACCAGCTGAGGTATTGTAATATTAAGTGTGGTTACAATACAGTTATGACAGTAGAGGGCACTGTAATAATCATTTGAGTTATTGGGATATTGAGTGTGGATACAGTACAGTTAGAGAACAGTAGAGGGTGCTGTAATAATCAGCTGAGTTATTAGGATATTGATTGAGGGTACAGTACAGTTATGACAGTACATGGCGCTGTAATTATCAGCTAAGTTATTGGGTGACTGAGTGTGGGTACAGTACAGTTAGTGGACAGTAGAGGGCGCAGTAGTAATCAGCTAAGTTATTGTGGTATTGAGTGTGGGTACAGTACAGTTAGAAGACAGTAGAGGGCGCTGTAATAATCAGCCGAGTTATTGGGATATTGATCGTGGGAACAGTACAGTTAGAGACCAGTAGAGGGCGCTGCAATAACCATCTAAGTTATTGTGATAGTGAGTGTGGTTTCAGAACAGTTAGAGAACAGAAGAGGGTGCTGTAATAATCAGCTGAGTTATTGGGATATTGAATATGGGTACAGTACAGTTATGACAGTAGAGGGCGCTGAAATAATCAGCTGAGTTATTAGGATATTCAGTGTATGGACAATACAGACAAAGAACAGTAGATGGCACTGTAATAATCAGCTGAGTTATTGGGATATTGAGTGTGGGTACAGTACAGTTATGACAGTAGAGGGCGCTGTAATAATCAGTTGAGTTATTGGGTGATTAAGTGTGGGTACAGTACAGTTAGTGGACAGTAGAGGGCGCTGTAGTAATCAGCTAAGTTATTGGGGTATTGAGTGTGGGTACAGTACGGACAGAGAACAGAAGATGGCACTGTAATAATCAGCTGAGGTATTGGGATATTGATTGTGGGTACGGTACAGTTAGAGAACAGTAGAGGGCGCTGTAATAATCAGCTGAGTTATTGGGATATTGATTGAGGGTACAGTACAGTTATGACAGTACATGGCGCTGTAATTATCAGCTAAGTTATTGGGTGACTGAGTGTGGGTACAGTACAGTTAGAAGACAATAGAGGGTTCTGTAATAATCAGCTGGGTTATTGGGATATTGAGTGGTACAGTACAGACAGAAAACAGTACATGGCACTGTAATAATCAGCTGCGTTATTGTGATATTGAGTGTAGTAACAGTACAGTTATGACAGTAGAGGGCGCTGTAATAATCAGCTGAGTTATTGGGAGATTGAGTGTGGGTACAGTACAGTTAGAGAACAGTAGAGGGTGCTGTAATAATCAGCCGAATTATTGAGATATTGAGTGTGGGTAAAGTACAGATAGAGAACAGTAGAGGGCGCTGTAATAATCAGCTGAGTTATTGGGATATTGAGTGTGGGTAAAGTACAGATAGAGAACAGTAGGGCGATGTAGGGCGATGTAATAATCAGCTGAGTTATTGGGATATTGAGTGTGGGTAAAGTACAGATAGAGAACAGTAGAGGGCGCTGTAATAATCAGCTGAGTTATTGGGATATTGATTGTGGGTACAGTACAGTTATGACAGTAGATGGCGCTGTAATTATCAGCTAAGTTATTGGGAGATTGAGTTTGGGTACAGTACAGTTAGAGAACAGTAGAGGGCGCTGCAATAATAAGCCGAGTTATTGAGATATTGAGTGTGGGTAAAGTACAGATAGAGAACAGTAGAGGGCGCTGTAATAATCAGCTGAGTTATTGGGATATTGAGTGTGGGTAAAGTACAGATAGAGAACAGTAGAGGGCGCTGTAATAGTCAGCTGAGTTATTGTGATATTGAGTTTGGTTACAGTACAGTTATGACAGTAGAGGGCGCTGTAATAATCAGCTGAGTTATTGGGATATTGAGTGTGGGTACAGTACACTTAGAGAACAGTAGATGGCGCTGTACTAATCAGCTGGGTTATTGTGATATTGAGTGTGGTAACAGTATAGTTATGACAGTAGAGGGCGCTGTAATAATCAGCTGAGTTATTGGGATATTGATTGTGGGAACAGTACAGTTAGAGACCAGTAGAGGGCGCTGCAATAACCATCTAAGTTATTGTGATAGTGAGTGTGGTTTCAGAACAGTTAGAGAACAGAAGAGGGTGCTGTAATAATCAGCTGAGTTATTGGGATATTGAATATGGGTACAGTACAGTTATGACAGTAGAGGGCGCTGAAATAATCAGCTGAGTTATTAGGATATTCAGTGTATGGACAATACAGACAAGGAAAAGTAGATTGCACTGTAATAATCAGCTGCGTTATTGTGATATTGAGTGTGGGTACAGTACAGTTATGACAGTAGAGGGCGCTGTAATAATCAGTTGAGTTATTGGGTGATTAAGTGTGGGTACAGTACAGTTAGTGGACAGTAGAGGGCGCTGTAGTAATCAGCTAAGTTATTGGGGTATTGAGTGTGGGTACAGTACGGACAGAGAACAGAAGATGGCACTGTAATAATCAGCTGAGGTATTGGGATATTGATTGTGGGTACGGTACAGTTAGAGAACAGTAGAGGGTGCTGTAATAATCAGCTCAGTTATTGGGATATTGATTGAGGGTACAGTACAGTTATGACAGTACATGGCGCTGTAATTATCAGCTAAGTTATTGGGAGATTGAGTGTGGGTACAGTACAGTTAGAGAACAGTAGAGGGTTCTGTAATAATCAGCTGGGTTATTGGGATATTGAGTGGTACAGTACAGACAGAAAACAGTAGATGGCACTGTTATAATCAGCTGCGTTATTGTGATATTGAGTGTAGTAACAGTACAGTTATGACAGTACAGGGCGCTGTAATAATCAGCTGAGTTATTGGGATATTGATTGTGGGTACAGTACAGTTATGACAGTAGATGGCGCTGTAATTATTAGCTAAGTTATTGGGAGATTGAGTGTGGGTACAGTACAGTTAGAGAACAGTAGAGGGCGCTGTAATAATCAGCCGAGTTATTGAGATATTGAGTGTGGGTAAAGTACAGATAGAGAACAGTAGAGGGCGCTGTAATAATCAGCTGACTTATTGGGATATTGAGTGTGGGTAAAGTACAGATAGAGAACAGTAGGGCGATTAGGTCGATGTAATAATCAGCTGAGTTATTGGGATATTGAGTGTGGGTAAAGTACAGATAGAGAACAGTAGAGGGCGCTGTAATAATCAGCTGACTTATTGGGATATTGAGTGTGGGTAAAGTACAGATAGAGAACAGTAGGGCGATTAGGTCGATGTAATAATCAGCTGAGTTATTGGGATATTGAGTGTGGGTACAGTACAGTTAGAGAACAGTAGAGGGCGCTGTAATAATCAGCCGAGTTATTGAGATATTGAGTGTGGGTTAAGTACAGATAGAGAACAGTAGAGGGCGCTGTAATAATCAGCTGAGTTATTGTGATATTGAGAGTGGGTAAAGTACAGATAGAGAACAGTAGAGGGCGCTGTAATAATCAGCCGAGTTATTGGGATATTGAGTGTGGGTACAGTACAGCTAGAGAACAGTAGAGGGCGCTGTAATAGTCAGCTGAGTTATTGTGATATTGAGTTTGGTTACAATACAGTTATGACAGTAGAGGGCGCTGTAATAATCAGCTGAGTTATTGTGATATTGAGTGTGGGTACAGTACAGTTAGAGAACACTAGAGGCTGCTGTAATAATCAGCTGAGTTATTGGGATATTGAGTGTTGGTACAGTACAGTTATGACAGTAGAGAGCGCTGTAATAATCAGCTGAGTTATTGGGATATTGAGTGTGGGTAAAGTACAGTAAGAGAACTGTAGAGGGCGCTGTAATAATCAGCTAAATTATTGGGATATTGAGTGTGGGTAAAGTACAGTTAGATAACAGTAGAGGGCTCTGTAATAATCAGCTGCGTTATTGTGATATTGAGTGTGGTAACAGTACAGTTATGACAGTAGAGGGCGCTGTAATAATCAGCTGAGTTATTGGGATATTGAGTGTGGGTACAGTACATTTATGACAACAGAGGGCGCTGTAATAATAAGCTGAGTTATTGGGATATTGATTGCGGGTACAGTACAGTTTTGACAGTAGATGGAGCTGTAATTATCAGCTAAGATATTGGGATATTGAGTGTGGGTACAGTCCAGTTAAAGAACAGTAGATGACACTATAATAAGCAGCTTTGTTATTGTGATATTGAGTGTGGTTTCAGTACAGTTAGAGAACAGTAGAGGGCGCTGAAATAATCAGCTGTGTTATTGGGATATTGAGTTTGGGTACAGTACAGTTATGACAGTAGAGGGTGCTGAAATAATCAGCTGAGTAATTAGTATATTCAGTGTAGGGACAATACAGACAAAGAACAGTAGATGGCACTGTAATAATCAGCTGCGTTATAGTGATATTGAGTGTGGGTACAGTACAGTTATGACAGTAGAGGGCGCTGTAATTATCAGCTAAGTTATTGGGTGATTGAGTGTGGGTACAGTACAGTTAGTGGACAGTAGAGGGCGCTGTAGTAATCAGCGAAGTTATTGTGGTATTGAGTGTGGGTACAGTACAGTTAGAAGACAGTAGAGGGCTCTGTAATAATCAGCTGGGTTATTGGGATATTGATTGTGGGTACAGTACAGTTAGAGAGCAGTAGATGGCGCTGTAATAATCAGCTGGGTGTAGGTCCAGTACAGTTAGAGAACAGTAGATGGCGTTGTAATAATCAGCTGGGTGTAGGTCTAGTAGAGTTAGAGAACAGTAGAGGGCGCTGTAATAATCAGCTGGGTTATTGGGATATTGAGTGTGGGCACAGTACAGTTAGAAGACAGTAGAGGGCTCTGTAATAATCAGCTGCGTTATTGTGATATTGAGTGTGGTAACAGTAAACTTATAACAGTAGAGGGCGCTGTAATAATCAGCTGAGTTATTGTGATATTGAGTGTAGGTAGAGCACAATTAGAGAACAGTAGAGGGCACTTTAATAATCAGCTGAGTTATTGGGATATTGAGTGTGAGTACAGTAAAGTTATGACAGTAGATGGTGCTTTAATAATCAGGTGAGTTATTGGGATATTGAGTGTGGGTACAGTACAGCTAGAGAACAGTAGAGGGCGCTGTAGTAATCAGCAAAGTTATTGGGGTATTGAGTGTGGGTACAGTACAGACAGAGAACAGTAGATGGCACTGTAATAATCAGCTGAGTTATTGGGATATTGAGTGTGGGTACGGTACAGTTAGAGAACAGTAGAGAGAAAGTAGAGGCCAGTGAAATTATCGGCTGAGATATTGGGATACTGATTGTCGGTAGAGTACAGTTTAGAGGACAGTAGACAGCGTTGCAATAATCAGCTGAATAATTGTGATATTGAGTGTGGGTACAGTAAAGTTAGAGACCAGTAGAGGGCGCTGCAAAAAATCAGCTGAGTTATTGTGACAGTGAGCGTGGGTATAGTACAGTTAGAAGAAAGTAGAGGGCAATGTAATAATCAGCTGTGTTATTCTGATATTGAGTGTGGTAACAGTACAGTTATGACACTAGAGAGCGCTGTAATAATCATCTGAGTTATTGGGATATTGAGTGAGGGTACAGTACAGTTAGACAACAGTAGAGGGCGCTGTAATAATCGGCTGAGTAATGGGGATATTGAGTGTGGGTACAGTACAGTTAAACAACAGTAGACAACGCTGAAATAATGAGCTGAATTATTGGGATATTGAGTGCGGGTCCAGTACAGATAGAGAACAGTAGAGGGCGCAGTAATAATCAGCTGGGAGTGGGTAAAGTACAGTTGGAGAACAGTAGAGGGCGCTGTAATAACCAGCTGAGGTATTGTGATATTAAGTGTGGTTACAGTACAGTTATGACAGTAGAGGGCACTGTAATAATCATTTGAGTTATTGGGATATTGAGTGTGGATACAGTACAGTTAGAGAACAGTAGAGGCTGCTGTAATAATCAGCTGAGTTATTGGGATATTGAGTGTGGGTACAGTACAGTTATGACAGTAGAGGGCGCTGTAATAATCAGCTGAGTTATTGGGATATTGAGTGTGGGTAAAGTACAGTTAGAGAACAGTAGAGGGCGCTGTAATAATCAGCTGAGTTATTGGGATATTGAGTGTGGGTACAGTACATTTAAAGACCAGTAGAGGGTGCTGTAATAATCAGCTGAGTCATTGGGATATTGGATGCGGGTACAGAACAGTTATTACAGTAGATTGCGTTTTAATTATCGGCTGAGTTATTGGGTTATTGAGTGTGGGTACTGTACAGTTATGACAGTAGAGGGCGCTGAAATAATCAGTTGAGTTATTAGGAAATTCAGTGTAGGGACAATACAGACAGAGAACAGTAGATGCCACTGTAATAATCAGCTGCATTATAGGGATATTGAGTGTGGGTAAAGTACAGTAAGAGAACAGTAGAGGGCGCTGTAATAATCAGCTGAGTTATTGGGATATTGAGTGTGGGTACAGTAAGGTTAGAGAACAGTAAAGGACGCTCTAATAATCATTTAAATTTTTGTCATACTGAGTGTGGCTACAGTACAGTTAGAGTACAGTAGATAGTGCTGTAATAATCAGGTGGGTTATTGGGATATTGAGTGTTGGTACAGTACAGTTAGAGGACACTGGAGGGTGCTGTTATAATCATTTGAGTTATTGTGATATTGAGTGTAGGTACAGTACAGTTAGAGGACAGTAGGGGGCACTGTAATAATCCACTGAGTTATTGGGATATTGAGTGGTGGGTACAGTACAGTTATGACAGTAAAGTTTGCTGTAATAATCAGCTGAGTTATTGGGATATTGATTGTGGGTACTGTACAGTTATGACAGTAGAGGGCGCTGTAATAATCAGCTGAGTTATTGGGATATTGAGTGTGGGTACAGTACATTTAAAGACCAGTAGAGGGTGCTGTAATAATCAGCTGAGTCATTGGGATATTGGATGCGGGTACAGAACAGTTATTACAGTAGATTGCGTTTTAATTATCAGCTGAGTTATTGTGACAGTGAGCGTGGGTATAGTACAGTTAGAAGAAAGTAGAGGGCAATGTAATAATCAGCTGTGTTATTCTGATATTGAGTGTGGTAACAGTACAGTTATGACAGTAGAGGGCGCTGTAATAATCATCTGAGTTATTGGGATATTGAGTGAGGGTACAGTACAGTTAGACAACAGTAGAGGGCGCTGTAATAATCGGCTGAGTAATGGGGATATTGAGTGTGGGTACAGTACAGTTAAACAACAGTAGACGACGCTGAAATAATGAGCTGAATTATTGGGATATTGAGTGCGGGTCCAGTACAGATAGAGAACAGTAGAGGGCGCAGTAATAATCAGCTGGGAGTGGGTAAAGTACAGTTGGAGAACAGTAGAGGGCGCTGTAATAACCAGCTGAGGTATTGTGATATTAAGTGTGGTTACAGTACAGTTATGACAGTAGAGGGCACTGTAATAATCATTTGAGCTATTGGGATATTGATTGTGGATACAGTACAGTTAGAGAACAGTAGAGGCTGCTGTAATAATCAGCTGAGTTATTGGGATATTGAGTGTGGGTACAGTACATTTAAAGACCAGTAGAGGGTGCTGTAATAATCAGCTGAGTCATTGGGATATTGGATGCGGGTACAGAACAGTTATTACAGTAGATTGCGTTTTAATTATCAGCTGAGTTATTGTGACAGTGAGCGTGGGTATAGTACAGTTAGAAGAAAGTAGAGGGCAATGTAATAATCAGCTGTGTTATTCTGATATTGAGTGTGGTAACAGTACAGTTATGACAGTAGAGGGCGCTGTAATAATCATCTGAGTTATTGGAATATTGAGTGTGGGTACAGTACAGTTAAACAACAGTAGACGACGCTGAAATAATGAGCTGAATTATTGGGATATTGAGTGCGGGTCCAGTACAGATAGAGAACAGTAGAGGGCGCAGTAATAATCAGCTGGGAGTGGGTAAAGTACAGTTGGAGAACAGTAGAGGGCGCTGTAATAACCAGCTGAGGTATTGTGATATTAAGTGTGGTTACAGTACAGTTATGACAGTAGAGGGCACTGTAATAATCATTTGAGTTATTGGGATATTGATTGTGGATACAGTACAGTTAGAGAACAGTAGAGGGCGCTGTAATAATCAGCTGAGTTATTGGGATATTGAGTGTGGGTAAAGTACAGTTAGAGAACAGTAGAGGGCGCTGTAATAATCAGCTGAGTTATTGGGATATTGAGTGTGGGTACAGTACATTTAAAGACCAGTAGAGGGTGATGTAATAATCAGCTGAGTCATTGGGATATTGGATGCGGGTACAGAACAGTTATTACAGTAGATTGCGTTTTATTTATCAGCTGAGTTATTGGGTTATTGAGTGTGGGTACTGTACAGTTATGACAGTAGAGGGCACTGAAATAATCAGTTGAGTTATTAGGAAATTCAGTGTAGGGACAATACAGACAGAGAACAGTAGATGGCACTGTAATAATCAGCTGCATTATAGGGATATTGAGTGTGGGTAAAGTACAGTAAGAGAACAGTAGAGGGCGCTGTAATAATCAGCTGAGTTATTGGGATATTGAGTGTGGGTACAGTAAGGTTAGAGAACAGTAAAGGGCGCTCTAATAATCATTTAAATTGTTGTTATACTGAGTGTGGCTACAGTACAGTTAGAGTACAGTAGATAGTGCTGTAATAATCAGGTGGGTTATTGGGATATTGATTGTGGGTACTGTACAGTTAGAGACCAGTAGAGGGTGCTGCAATAATCAGCTGAGTTATTGTGATAGTGAGTGTGGGTATAGTACAGTTAGAAGAAAGTAAAGGGCACTGTAATAACCAGCTGAGATATTGGGATATTGATTGATGGTACAGTACAGTCTGGAGGACAGTAGACAGCACTGCAATAATCAGCTGATTTATTGGGATATTGAGTGTGGTTACAGTACAGTTAGGAGACAGTAGATGTCGCTGTAATTATCAGCTTAGTTATTGTGATATTGAGTGTGGGTACAATACAGTTAATAGACAGTAGAGGGCGCTGTAATAATCAGCAGAGTCATTGGGATATTGAGTGTATGTACAGTACAGTTAGAGATCAGTAAAGGGGTCTGTAATAATCAGTTGAGTTTTTGGGATCGTGAGTTTGGGTACAGTACCGTTAGAGGACACTAGAGGGCGCTGAAATTATCAGAAGAGTTATTGGGATATTAAAATATTTTTAATTTAAGTAATTTCTATAGCCACACCGTGTTAGCCATCTGAACACATGACTCACCAGGAAATGTTCTTTTCTAATGCTTCCCCGACTTCTTCCTTCAGAACACTCACATCCACTGTTTGGTTACGTGCTTGGTTACCTGCAAAGTCGGTTCAGCATTACTTTTATGCAAATGAAATGCAACCATTAATTGATGTTTCACTAAGAGAGACAGCAGAATGTTTTGAAAGCTGTCGGTATGTCTAACAACACGTTTAAAAAAGCTTTGTTTTGCTTTATAATGAATTGTCCAAAATGACACAAGTGGACCAAAATTTTTAATCAGCTGTGGATAGTGTTCTATAAAATTATGCTTAAGAATAAGACCCCTTAGGGGAAAGGTTTCAAAGAGTCTGTGCCGATGCTCTGAAATTTTATTGTCCAGTTCAACTGTCTCCTTGAGGTTATAAAAGAAGCTGCCATATTCGCTCACACTCTGCTGACAATCCAGAGCCGGGACCAGGCCGCAGACAGAGAGGCTTAACCGACCGTCTGCGAGCTGCAAAGAGACGTTACCTAGATACCAATGTATTCAGACTGTGTCTGTCCCCCGAGTCAAACAAAAACATCAAAAAACTAAAACAGTAAATCTAAATAACTTAACTTATATTAAACAATCATATCCAGACTGTAGTACTAACATTTCAAGCCTAAAGATTGGTTTACTTAATATTAGATCTCTAAATTCAAAAGCAGTTCTGGTGAATGAAATGATAACTGATCAGAAATTCGATGTTCTGTGTCTGACAGAAACCTGGATTAGGCCAAATGAATATGTAGCATTAAATGAAGCCACCCCTGCAGGCTATAATTATATACACAATCCGAGATTGTCCGGTAGAGGAGGTGGGGTCTGCATATTTTTCCGAAGTACCTTAGTTAGCAATCAGAAACACTATGAAAATTTTACTTCTTTTGAGCTTCTTTACACCAGTATAATTAATCCAGTTACAAAAAAGAATGCATTTTCTTTAGTTAACATCTACAGACCACCAGGGCCCTATTTAGAATTTTTAAAAGAATTTAGTGATTTTGTCACAGACTTAGCAGTAAGTAATGATAAAGTGATTATAGTAGGAGACTTCAACATTCATTTCGAAAAATTGGATGATCCATTAAAAAAGGCATTCACATCGATTTTAGACTCAGTTGGTATTATTCAAAATATAACAGGACCTACTCATTACTGTAATCATACTCTGGATTTAGTTTTGACCCTGGGTGTGAGCATAGATAACCCGAATATTCGTTCTCAAACCTCCGCAATTTCAGATCATTACCTTATTTCATTTAAATTACATCTTAGTCATAATATACGTACATCCCCTAGCTACTCTGTAAAACGTTCAATTACGCCTTTTACAGCCCAACAATTTACAGATAAGCTTCCAGACTTATCAACTCTAATGTACTCTCCTGTAGACCCAGTAGAACTAGACAAACTAACCGAAGGTTTAGAAAATACCTTTCGCTCTACCTTAGATGTTGTAGCACCCCTTAAACACAAAATAGAGAGACAGAAAAAGCTCGCACCGTGGTACAATGATCAAACTCGAACCTTAAAGCAGTTAGTACGAAATTTAGAGCGTAAATATCGATCAACTAAACTGGAAGTGTTTCACTCTGCGTGGAAAGACAGTCTTGTTAAATATAGAAAAGAACTTAATAAAGCCCGCTCAGCATATCTGGCCTCACAGATCGAGATAAATAAAAATAATCCTAGAGTTCTCTTTAGTGTTATTTCCAAATTAACTAAAAACCAGGCAGGTACTGAACCTCAGATTCCAGCCATTTACACCAGCAACGATTTTATGGACTTCTTCAATAGTAAAATTGAAAACATTCGGGATAAAATTAAACAGATAAATATTACATCCTCTCTGTCATCTGGTCTGGCTGATCTAGAACAAAACTCTGTTACTGAAGATAGGTTGGAAGTCTTTAACCCACTTCCACAGCTAGAACTAGAGAAAATTATCTCCTCTTCAAACAGCACAACCTGCACACTTGATGCTGTTCCCACAAAATTATTAAAACAGGTACTGCCAGATATAATTAAACCTCTGTTAATGATAGTAAACTCATCGCTCGCCCTGGGCCATGTACCCAAAGCCTTTAAAACAGCTGTAATTAAACCTCTGATCAAGAAACCAAATCTTGATCCTAGTGTACTGTCTAACTATAGACCTATTTCAAACTTACCGTTTATTTCTAAGATTTTAGAAAAAGCTGTAGCCCAACAACTTTGCTCTTACCTGCAAAGAAACCAGATCTATGAAAAATTTCAATCTGGATTTAGGCCTTATCATAGCACTGAGACAGCTTTAGTTAGAATAACAAACGATCTACTTATAGCCGCCGACCAAGGCTGTGTTTCCTTACTCGTACTTCTCGATCTGAGCGCAGCCTTTGATACAATAGATCATACTATCCTTTTAGAAAGACTAGAGAACATGGTCGGTGTAACCGGAACTGCCTTAGCATGGTTTAAATCGTACTTAACCGATCGCTATCAGTTTGTGAGGATAAATGATATGTCTTCCAGTTATACCAAGGTAAGATATGGAATTCCACAAGGCTCTATATTAGGACCGTTATTATTTACATTATATATGCTCCCACTGGGCAAAGTTATTAGAAAACACAATGTGAATTTTCATTGTTATGCGGATGACACTCAGCTCTTCATATCAGCCAAACCTGATGACAGAGTGAGATTAAAGAAAATTGAGGATTGCGTAGAAGATGTAAAATCATGGATGTCGCACAACTTCCTCCTATTAAATAGTGATAAAACAGAAGTTCTCCTATTAGGCCCCAAAGCTGCTAGAAATAAATTATCAGACTTAATGCTAAATCTGGCCGACTTCTCAGCCACCCCTGGTTCAGCAGCTAAAAACCTTGGAGTTATCATAGATTCAGATCTAGCATTCGATAAACACATATCTAATGTTACTAGAACAGCTTTTCTACACCTCCGTAACATCACCAAGCTAAGAAATGCCCTATCACTGCATGACGCAGAAAAATTAGTACATGCCTTTATTACCTCAAGGCTAGATTATTGTAATGCGCTACTGTCTGGATGTTCCGGCAGTAACTTAAATAAACTTCAGCTAGTTCAAAATGCTGCAGCCAGGGTCCTTACTAAAACTAGAAAATTTGACCATATTAGTCCAGTACTATCAGCACTGCACTGGCTTCCAGTCAAATTCCGCATAGACTATAAAATTCTCCTGTTAACGTATAAAGCCCTACACGGGCTCGCTCCTGAGTATTTACAAGACCTCATCTCCTGTTATGAACCACCGCGATTACTCAGATCTCAGGGTGCTGGTTTATTAGTAGTCCCTAAAATTCAGAGGAGCTCTGCAGGAGGAAGAGCTTTCTCTTATAAAGCGCCTCAACTCTGGAATAATCTCCCCGAATATGTTCGGGACTCAGACACAGTCTCAATCTTTAAGTCTAGACTGAAAACTTACTTGTTTAGTTTAGCTTTTGGTAATTAATGTTTTTCCCTTTAGATAAGGCTGCAGATTCAGGGGTTCATGGACAGAGGAAATTGTGGTAAACTGAGATGCTGGTGCTGTTGTTCTCCCACTGCACACGGTCACTCAGGTTTGTGGACGGTGGAGTGGGTGGATGCTGGTGTTTCAGGGTGCCTCCATGTCTATGTTACCTTCTGGCTCTCTGCCTTTAGTTAGGCTGTTTTATTCAGTTCTGCCGGAGTCATTTGCCACACTCTGATAATGTTTTAATATTCTCAGTTTTGCATAAATCCAGTCAAAACTAATTCCATCTCTCTGCCTTCCTCCGAGTTACTGACTGCCCACCTGTCTGACCCGATACCGATGTTGGACCCTCAGGCTCTCGCGTCTCCTGTCCGGCCAGACTGATGGAAGTTTCTGAAGTCAGCTCTTCTCCACCACCACCACAGATCAGCTGCTCATCGACCATCTTACTCTCCACTACAGATTACATCCAAGCCATTAGTGGCGCTATTACACTCCTGAGTACATAAAACCTATATAGATGTATAAAAGACTTTTTAAATTTCTATTTAAAAGCCGTTTGACCAGTGGTAGGATGGTCCCCCCTTTAATGTGAGTCTTGGTCCTCCCAAGGTTTCTTCCTCCTCCTGCAGCTCTGAGGGAGTTTTTCCTTGCCTCCGCGCTCACTGGGGGTTCTGTATTCTGTATTTTCTATGTGTAATGTTTTGCCTGATTCTTTGTCCTGTAATCATGTTTCTGTAAAGCTGCTTTGTGCCAACACCTGTTGTAAAAAGCGCTATACAAATAAATTTGATTTGATTTGATTTGACACTCGGATATTTTTGGTTCAACAATGAGGGAAAAGAAGCGCAGAATTGTCAGTTTTCATGGGCACCCCAACACTCACTCATGGCTCAGGCCCAGGAATAAAAGCAGCATGGGAGCACCAGTGAGTGAATATGCTTGCTCCAAGAGGCTGAAATGCTGAACCTCTGCCCTTTTTTTTCTCCTCTCTTCTACGCTTTCCCCGTCTCGTCCTACAGGACAGTAGCTGAACTGGACCAAGGACGATCCTGACCCTCAGACCCCCTTCCTGCGTCTTGCTCCAGCTCACCAACCTAACCGGGACCCAGTGCCTGCCTGGCGGCTAAGAGAAGGACTCTTTTTGTTTTCTTTTTTTTTCTAAAAGTGTTTTTTTTTTCAAATTCCTGGTGGATAAATAAAGACCCCTATGGGGTAGTTTGAGTTCACCCCTATGGTCTCTGTCTGGTTCTGGTCCTTTAATTGACTCGCTGGTGACATCTGGTGGATGAATGCGGGTGGGACCAAACCAGAAGCAGAACCCCCAAAAAAAAAAGAGGAAGAAGAAAAGAACTCTCCTTTTTTTTCCAGAGGCAGCATAATGGACCAGGTCCTACAGCGACTGTTGGAGGCCAGTTTGCGGCAGCAGGAAGTAAGCCAGGAACTGACAAGGGGGCTGAAAGGAGTCACCAGCGACCTCATTCCCAGCCGACAGGCCATCCCCAAAGCGCCTCTCCAGGATCCCCGCCGCAGTGCTTTTGACAAAACTGGCCCCAGGTGACGACATCGAGGCCTTCCTCTATACTTTTGAGAGCATTGCAGAACGAAAGGTCTGGGACCGCGAGAAATGAAGTTCCATCATCACCGACGTGAACCCAGACCCACCTCTCCACCCCGTCGGGAGAATCCCCCTGCAATGTGGCCTGAGTTCCGCCCTTGGGACAGGGAGAGTCCCCGAGTGAGACCACCTTTTTTTGTGTCCCCTACAACCCTCGGGCAGCCCCCGGGATGAGCTCATGCCCACCAAGCCCGACTCTCCCGGACGGCATCTTGTTCCCCCTAAGGCCTGGCTGGCCAGCTGCTCTCACCATGGCCATCATACGCCCTCCTCGGCCCCCACAAAGATGCTCCGTCTGAATGGACATGACATCCAAGCAGTACTGGACAGGGGAAGCACCGTGACCCTGGCCCGTCCGTCTGGCCTGCCCTGGCTGCAACCCCAGGAGGAGACCCTAAATGTGTCCTGCATCCATAGGGACACCCGCCAAGTTCCCACCACCCGAGTTACCCTGGTAAACACCCGAGAACAGTGGAAAATCACCGTGGGCTTAGTTCCTGATCCCTGGTGCCGCTGTTGGTTGGACGAGACTACCCTGGCTTTGAGGCGGAGCTCCAGGGACCCACCATCCACCCTATCGTACCCTCTCCTCCCTGCGCCCCAGACGACGCCGGAAAGCCCCTCCTAGACCAGCCCTGGCAGCTTGGGATCAAACAGACAGCAGTGGAGCATTGTCAGAAGGTGAGGTCCCAGCCCTGACTAACCCTCTGTTCTCTTTTCACCACCAGGTTCTGAAAGAAGGAAGTTTCTCCAAAGAACAGAAAGAAGACGGACGTCTAAGGCAGGCCTGGACGGATACCAGATAAATCAATGATATGCCGGTTGGCGTGAGCCCCGTACTCCCGTCATATTTTATGATTCGGAACAATTTGGCATACAGAGTGGCTCTAAACCAAGGTGAGCGTGTCGAACAGCTCCTGGTCCCCTGTTCTTGCATTGATACAGTTATGCACCTAGCCCATCAGCACCCCCTTGGAGGTCATCTGGCAGCCGATAATACCCTTACCCGGATCCTGTCAAGATTCTACTGGCGCTCCATACATGCAGAAGTTAAAAACCACTGCCTCAGGTGTGCCCGCTGCCAGCTCATTAGCCCCCGTAAGCCCCCGCCTGCTCCCCTGGTTCCCCCTCCCATCATAGGAGTCCCTTTTAAGCGGATCAGAACGGACTTAGTTGGCCCTCTACCCACATCCGCCTGGGGACATGAATATATATTGGTGGTCCTGGACTATGCCACACGGTGCCCAGAAGCTGTACCGCTACGAAAAGCCACCTCCAAAGCCGGGCCAGGGAACTAATGCTCCTCATGAGTCATGTGGGCATACCCAAAGAGATCCTTACAGATCAGGGCCCCCGTTTGTTTCCAAACTAATGGTTGACCTCTGCAAGCTTCTACAGATCCGTTGTCTGAACACCTCTGTCCATCATCCTCAAACAGATTGGCTTGTGGAGAGGTTCAACCAGACCCTACAGAAAATGCTAAAGAGGCTAATAGCCCAGGATGGCCGCGACTGGTACCTCCTTCTCCCCATGTCCTATTTGCAGAAAGGGAGATTCCTCAAGCCTCTACAGGATTCTCCCTCTTTGAGCTGCTCTTTGCAGAAGACAACGAGGTCAAGGATGCCTGGGAGAATCAACCATCTCCCTACAGGTCAGTGATTGAATATGTACAGAATATGCAGGAACATATTGACCATGTACACCCCGTTGTCAAGGAACACATGGAGGAGGCCCAGCGGGCCCAACAACGTTCCTACAACAGGCCGGCCCAGGTCAGAGAATTCCAGCCGGGAGACCGGGTGCTGGTCCTTATCCCCATAGCCTCTTGCAAGTTCCTCGCCTCCTGGCAGGGCCCATTCACTGTAAAGGAAAAGGTGGGGCCGGTGGCCTACCGCCTGGAACAGCCGGGAAAGAGAAAAAAGGAACAGGTATACCACATTAACCTTATCAAAAAATGGTATAAACCTCCCCCTCCTCTCTATGCCTTTTCCCAGATACTGGAGCCCTCAGCCAGCCAGGTCAGCTATGGTGAGGACCTAAGCCCGGCTCAAAAGCAGGAATTGACAGAGTGTGTCGACGGCTACCAAGATATGTTCTCAGACAGCCCAGGGTGTACCCAAGTGATCCAACTCCACGTCCATACTGCCAGCAACAGTAAAGCAGCGACCATACCGCCTACCTGAAGCCCGCCGCACTGCCGTCGAAGAGGAAGTCCAGAAGATGCTCAAGCTTAGAGTAATAGAGCCCTCCACAAGCCCTTGGTCCAGCCCAAGCGTGCTGGTTCCGAAGTAACGATTTTCGTAGGTTAAATGTGGTTTCTCAGTTCGATTCCTACCCCCTACCCGGGGTGCATGATCTGATTGACCGCCTTGGAAGGGCGCGGTTTGTATCCACGTTGGACCTGACCAAGGGCTATTGACAGGTTGCTCTTGCTGCTGAGGCCAAAGAAAAGACTGCATTCTTAACACCGTCTGGCCTATGGCAGTACACAGTCCTGCCCTTTGGTCTGCATGGAGCCCCAGCCAGTCCTTCGACCACATCGTCGCTACGCTGCAGCATACCTGGGAGACGGGAGGAGAGAAACATCCCATCTTGTTTATCAGCCGAAAACTCACCCCGGCTGAACGTCGCTACGCCACCCTGGAACGAGAGGCCCTGGCCATCAAGTGGGCCATCGAGGAACTGAGGTACTACTTGACGGGTAGGCACTTCACATTGATCACAGATCATGCACCTCTACAGTGGCTGGCTAAGGCTAAAAAATCCAATGCCCGTGTAACCTGTTGGTTCCTGTCCCTGCAAGAGTTCTATTTCAGGTGCAGCACAAGGCTGGGGCCCTGAATGCTGATGCTGACGCCCTCTCCCGCATCAACTCCTGGTGGGCCACTGCTGTGAGCGCCCTGGGAAGGCCTCTGGGGGGGACTGTGACCCACGGCCACTGCTGCAGCCAGGAAAGAACTCTCAATGTTCCCAGTGCTCTGGCGCTGTCCATGGTGCTGAACACCCGCAGCGGCCGCATAAAGAGAGTCGCGGACCTTCCCAGCGCTCTACCGCTATCCATGGTGCTGAACACACTGCCCCGCCATTTATCCCGCACGTGGTGGTGATAAACAAATAGGGGGCTAGGGCTAGGGGGCAGGGACACTTCACTCGCCATGGCTGGGCGCCACTGATGAGCACACGTGGAGACACTCACTCACGGCTCAGGCCCAGGAATAAAAGCAGCAGAAAACAGCTGAAACCCAGTAAACAGAAGTAATTGTATGCTTTTTCCTGAATGCTCCAAGTGGATTACAGAGTTCAAATTTATCTATGTATAATATGAGACTAATGGCTTGTCCTGATAACAGTTTGTTGGCTTTAAAGTATGTGACATGTATTCAAACGGTTCACTATTTTGCATATGTCCCATAAATGTTTGTTCTGAAACGACAATTTTCAAACACACGAGTAATAGTTTCTCGCTTTTACTTTTCTGTGGAAATAGTATTTAATGTATAACATGGACATTTAAATGCTAACATACTTTTCGTTTTAATTGTGATAAATGGTGTCTTGGCACTTGCGTTTTAATGCTACCCCATGTTATAAATGAGCAGTAACATTCAAAGACAGGGCATGGTTTGACCACTATGCCAGTGCCATAGCCTATAATGCTTTAGGAGCTCAGTCTTATTGGGGGTTTTAAATTAGCAAATTTTACAGCACCAATGTATTTCGAAAAGTAATTTTTCTGTATTTTAACATCAAACCAACCAACATGAAACGGGCAATCACCTTATACTTTAGCTCAACTAAAGAGCTAGATAGCACTATGGCAAAAAAAATCTTACTCATATAATATTGTGCAAAACAGAGCCATAGCTTGCTGCAAAGCTAGCTAGATGCAGCACTAAATACATTTATAAATCTAAGTAGCCTGTAAAAATACTAACCTAGCCGGTTGGAGTTAACTCAGTTGTCAGTTGTTGGGCTGATGAAAAATATGCATTAAAAAAGGATTCAAAAATGCATCCAAACAAAACATATGTTTAAATTACTTAATATTTCTTGTGTTAAATGGAATCTTTTTTATGTTTTATATACTAACAACCTGAATCAATATTAGGATCATTTTTTCTGTTGAATGAGGTAAAAGCTGTTTTTGGACATTTCAGGATGAGAGCAGCATTTTGTGGATAGTGCTGAGCTCCTCTCTCACTCCTTAAAGTGATTTTATTACTAAGTATATTTAAAAGTACTAAAAGTATGTTTAAAATAAGTCAAAAATACTAAAAGTATACTTTTCATTTCCTATACTTTAGAAAAGTACACATAAAATATACTTGTATTATATTTGTATTATATTAATATATTTTAAAGTAATACATCTTAAATTCTACTTCAATGTGTTAATAGAGATTACATTTAAATCTAAATATACTGAAGCATGTTTAACAAAAAGTGTACTTAATTATTATGTCAATTAAACATATTAATTAAAATGTGTACTGCATAGAAATCTATTTTAAAGTGTGCTTCAGTGCAACTTAGAACGTATACTTTAAATAATGGATTTCATGTAATAAAACATGTTTTAAGAAAATTGTTATATCAACTGAAAGGTATTATTTGAAAGATATATTTTGTAAACATGCACTTTGATGTGTGGTTTAGTACAACTGAGGAAGTATACTTTAATTAATGTATTTCTTAACAATTAATGTATTTTTTCACAGTACACTTCCTACGTTGGTTTTCGTCATTTATTAAGTATACTTTTAGTTTTTTAGGTTTTTACGTTAAATATAATTTAAAAAGATTTTTATATTATGCTTCAATCCAATTAAAAAAAAATTATGGACTTCACATTTTGAAGCAAATATGCCTCAAGTGTCACATAAAATTACATAAGTTAATTTCTTATCACATTCAGGTAATAAAATGTACATTATAAGGGCGCTGAGCGGTCCAGCAATCTAAAGTGCTGCCAGTATGAGCATGTTTACATAGTAGGCCTGTTTATCTTATTCTCTGTACTTTGCTCCACCCTGTATATCATTCAGTACTCCTTCTTTATCTGCTGTATCTCTAGATAAATGTTAATTGGGATTTTTAAGAATGTCTGTAATCTGGCATGACAAATTTATCATTAAAAAAATTGCCATTTTTAAGATTTGTACCTTCATCAAATACAAACTGGCATGCTTCACATTGTGTTGGCCTTTTCTCCCTTGTCTGCATGAACATAGAACATGAGGAGCAGTAAAACTTAGGTTCATAATGACCATACTCTACATAAGTTTTGTTAAACAGGTACACACTTTCTGGCACTAACCCAGAGACATGTTCATTACAAATCTTGAGGAGATGTTCCAGAGATATTCCAGTCAGGTTATGCTGCAGGACATAGGACATCAACAGCAGTGGACTCTGGCTTTTGTTATTATTTATTTATTATTTATCTTGCTTGTAGAAGAAGAAACACTTGGTGTGAGCTAATCTATATTTTGTAAAGATATATCAAAGCCTTCCATCTTGGAATTAGACATGAATAACCTTCAGATGAATGTTTATGTGTTGTGATATACCTAAAGAACTTAAATAATACACCTTCTATTCATTTTCACAATATTATATACACATTCACTTTAAAGTTTTAAAGAAATGCAAATGTAATTTTATAATAATTTTAATTGTTAAGAATTACACATAGGTTCTTGGTCTTCAACAGTGCAAGGTCCAACTGTACCTACAGTTCAGCTGCTAAACTATGGTTTCTGATTTTCTGTGATCTTTGTATGAGAATTTTCCTAATTGATCGTTACCTTTCCATTATGCATTTTAAATTTGTAATATAATTAATGTTACAATTAATATTACAGTACATTTAGACAAAATTACAGAATTGAAAGTTTTGTAGAGTACAATGCAGAACTTGACATCAATATTAGGTCAAATACCTGTGATAAATCCCTGTTAGGTGTCTCTTCAGATTTTTCTGATGATACATCTGTGGATCTGGAGTGCTTAGATGTTTCATCATCACAGGACATCCCATGTAAGGATTTCTAAATGGAAGGTTTTTTAAATAAAAGTCAGTTTCATGTGCTTTAACCATTAAACCAAACCTATACGCCCATTATAGTACTTGCCCATTATAGTACTTGCCCATTATAGTACATGGCTTAGTTGGTGTCACTTATGCTGTTTCGCACTGATGTTATATTCACATTATACAAAGAATCAGCACTATGGGTTAATTTGAGTTTTAAGAAATATGTCTCAGAGGTTACCGAACATCATAAGTCATTTACAGTACCTGTGAACATGCTTGTGTTTGTCTCTTTTAATGATTCACAAAGATGCTGATCATCAAAGTGGTTGGGCAGTTCCTCTGTGGTGTTATCACAATCCTCACTGTGGGGCTAAAACCAATTGCGACAAAATAGAGGAATGAATCTGATCTGAGCATTTCAATTAAATTAACAATTGTGATATTATATTTTCTCAGGGCATATCTATGCTTTATTTGGTTACCAATAAATTATATTATATTATATTATATTATAATATTAATTATATTATATGTGGATTGTACAGGACAGGAGGGACTGCAGGTTTACGGCGTTCTGGTTGAAGCCTTCGCGCTCGCAGTTAGAGCGCAGCCTCGGCCTGGGTGAGGTGGAGCAGCTGAAGGCTGCGGGGAGCTGCGCGGGATGAGCAGGACTCTTATTAGTGGCTGGGTAAGCGCTGGTGAACGGCTTTTGTAAACGTTTTCTGATGGTGGACTAGTAAATAAGAAGTTTAGAACATCTTAATGCAAATACCGATAAAAGACCATCGTTTTAACCTTAAGCTACAAATGTCAATGTTAGTTAAATAGCTAATCACTGCGAACGTTTATTTGCTAATTAACTAGCTAGTGAGATAACCTAGATAGCAAGCTAGCAGAGGCTGTGCAGTGCAGTGCAAAGCTTCATTAGATTTCATTCTTAGTGTCTTTTTGTTTTAAGTAGTATGTAATGAACAGTGGCGTGCAGTTAATACAGTGGGTACCCCTTCTGCAAGAACCACCTGCCCCTTCTGCAAGAACCACCTGCCCCCAACCCCCATACACACACACATAGATGTATATTACAATAACTACATATTCTCTGTCTTAACTTATAGGAACTTAGTACACATTAACAGCCCACAAATACTGCGACAAACGACTATAGTATACACTAGACCACAACAATCAGTGCTTAATTTTCCAACAAATACAGCTATTTAACAAAGATCACTCATTTGCATGGCTACAGTACACCAGGGCAGCCAAAAGCGCATAAAGCGTGCGTAATGCTTGAAAAACGCTGTACAAAACACCGTTTACGGCTTACTTTTACGCCTTGGAATAAACGCGAGGCGTCGTCAGGCGTTTTCAGAGCGTGTGGCGGCGCAAGGCCTCTAGCGTTTTCATAAGGCCTCTGGGCCTTTCCGATGTAAAAACGGACAGAATTTACATATCCCCTCCTTCTCCAAACAGTTCAGCCCTCTAACTCTGTCAGGAAACTCTCTCTCCAGTTAAAATAAAAGCCCCAAGTGCTTCAAATGTCTGCTGTGTTGTTAGATGTGCTATGTTCCTAAATTTCTGGCTAAACTGGGCTTTGCGAAATTCAGTCCCTGATTAAAGCATTTTAAAATGTTTATCAACCCTTTCATTGTTGCTCTATTTAGTAATCATGTTTCATTTGTCTAATGCCATAAGAGTCAACACACACACACAAACACACAATCTCACCCTCTCTCTCTCTCTCTCTCTCTCTCTCTGTCTCTCTCCACTCAAAGTTTGGGAATTTTAATAAAACGCGAAAGTTAGAGACCACCACAGCATACAAATTAAATGCATAAACTGAGAAATTAAGCAATTAACCCGTCACACAAAACTCAGCATCACATTTGGCAGATCTGTGTAGCGATTCTATAGATGGCGCTTTAGAATCACTCTTAAAAAACAAAGAAAGTCATAATATTCCGACTTTAATCATTTCAGTATTCAAGATATTTCTCAATTAACTTGTTTTTGATCATAGTACATCCTTATATTATTTTTTATCCTTTCTTACTTTTTGAATAAAAACCATTTTTGTATCACTGACCCTCAAACGGACAACATGGGTCTAAAATGACCCACTTTCTTTTTGTATGCTACTTCATGTATGGCTGTATGTTTTTATGATATATCTTAGCTGTAAATTAATTCTATTGTTAAAAATTTAATTAACTAATTCATGTATGATTGTTTAGCATCCATCTTCTTTTTTTATTCTCCTTACACAGGTTTACACACACGGGTCAGACATAACGCGCATGCATTTGTCATTTCACAGCTCAGCACAGCTCCCTCAGTACTGTTTTACAATGACATTACCTTAGAAAATATTTGGTGACTGTAGTGAAAGATAACTTTACATATTATTTGATTTGGTTTAGGTTACCTTGAGAGTGAGAATATTACCTGTCAGAAAGTTACAAGTAATTATTATTAGCTGTTGACATATTCTATTTTATTTTGCTAAATCTACTGTAGTATAGAGCTTATATTCTCTGCCCGAATCCGCGATCCGAGGCCCGACCCAACATCTGTTTTTAATGGTATTTTTATTTTATATAAAGCTCTGGCATGATAATCATAATTATAGCTAAGTAACCGAGTATTATTGTTAACGAAAACTAACGAAAAATGAAAGTGTCTTAGTTAACTTAAACTTATAAAAACGGTAATTAAAAGAAAAAAAGGTAACTAACTGGAACTGTATTGAGAGTTTATAAAACTAACTAAAACGAAACAGGTGATACAGTATGAGGAATAAACTCCACTTAGCTATAAGTCTGTTTGAGAAGCAGCTGTGAGAACCTTTACCTGTGAGCAGCTCATACACCTGAACACCCCACGCGGAGGATCAACTGATAAATCTCTCTCTCTCATATATAAATTCATATGTAAATTCTGTCCATTTTTGCATATGAAAGGCCTGTAGGCGTTACGAAAACGCTTGGAGAAGTTATGAAAACGCTTGGAGGCTGTATGAAAACGCGTGGAGGCGTTATGTAAGCCACACGCTCTGAAAACACCTGGCCTTACGTTAATTCCAAGGCATAAAAGTAATCCCTAAACAGCGTTTTGGATTATGTTTTTTAAGCATTAAGCAGGCTTTATGTGCCGCCAGACCCTGGCGAATTCTGACTTATACAGCATGTCTTAGAGAAGGGGTTAGACAGCCATGTCCCCGCCCCCATAGGGAAAATCATGAATCTGATGGGTTAGATTGTCCTTCGACTTTGCTAACAGACTTATTACTACACCCTTCTCAAAATCAGAAGGGTATATATATACATTATACAATATATATATATATATATATATATATATATATATATATATATATATATATATATATATATATATATATATATACGTATATATATATATATATATATACGTATATATATATACGTATATATATATACAATATATACGTATATATATATACAATATATACGTATATATATATATACTTATATACAATATATATATATATAAATTTTTTTAAACAGTATATTTTGGTAAAATCATAGACATTTCCCCAATAGTGACACCTGTCTCACATTATTAGAGACTAATAAAAATTTTGTAATTCTGTAATAATAACATATGTAATAATACATTGTAATAAAATGTAATATCTTTCAACAGATTTCTTTGAACATAAAGAATAAAAGCAGAACACCGCTCTAAAGAAAAGGAAAGGTTAGTCACATGTTCAGTTTTATTTGTAATTACCAGTTAAAAGGTATTGTTGTGTACACATGCACAGTTTTGCTGAGTTTTGATACTGTTTATTTAGCTGTCTAAATGTGTCTGTTGTTTGCCATGAGCAGAAAGTGGATCAGTACTTACAGCCAAGTGTCCCAAAGACTGCAACACACTGCTTCTAGCAGTGTTGTAAAAATATTTTATACTTTGTGGACTGTTTAGACATCAGGTATCCAACTATGTTTTGTTGTAAGATCACTTTTTCTGTGCTCTGTTGATTTAGCCTCTTTAGATGACTGCTTCAGCACCATGAACGCATGTCCTCACATACAGAAGAGCCTACAAGAAAGGTATTTTTGCATCCTTATGATTTACCTCATACATTTGTTAATTAATTGTTGAGAATTAAATGCATGTACATGCATGTTTACAGGTTCTGTTTAAAACTCATACAACACATTCAGAATCAAATTCCACAACTACTGCAATTTGTGTTAACCCAAAACAAAATGGCAAAAGTTGACTACAATTTTGTCTTCAAAGCATTATAAATGTAAAATAGAAACCTTTTTCACTAGAACTAAATTGTTAACAATAGCATTATATAATAGTTTTTTTTATTAAAGGTAGTCTGTGTCAGTGTTTATTTAGAACTGTATTTTTTCAGATGCTCGAAATTGTGAACTAAAGACCTGATCCAAAGGCCTTACAGAAGGAATCGCCAACAAGAAAGGTATTTCTTACACACTTGTATGATTCACAGACATAAATCTTATTTATTATTAGGGGTCCAAGCACTGTACGTGCTGGAACCCTATTGGAATTGCTCTGATGTTTAGGGGTACGAGCACGCAGTGCTAGGAACCCTATTTTAATTCTGAGTATTGTTATTATAGTTCTTATTCTTTTTCTGCCATGGAAATGATTGGGCAGAAGGCGATTATCATCTTGGGGCTATGTCCTAATGGTATACCGAAGGAAAATTTGAAATGTCAATTTTTGTGATTGCCATTAGCCAATTATTTTCCAGCAAGCTTTTGACAAGCTAAACAATCAGCAATCAGGATGACACAACCTACATGTATTTATCAACCAATAAAATTATGCGTTGATTGACCTCTTGGGGGCGTTATATAGCAGAAAATAAATTATATCTAAATATGGCCTAGGCATATGAATCCTTTTGATCTGTAATTCTTTGCTGTTGTCTTTACAACTTTCTCATTACGTATCTTATATACCAAAAAGTGGCCAGTGCATGTCATTAACAAAGACATTTGGAGCACATCTACCAAGTATGAGAGAAGTGAGTCTTCATTTATTGCTATTTTCCAACCTAAATGGACAGAAGACAGGAACCTTTGACCCTATTAACACACAAACTTACATACATATACATACATATATACAGACAATATAATCCTGAACCTCTGAACCCCTGCTGTGTTAACCTTCCCCCATTAACCTTAGTATTTGTACAAGACCAGATTTACACAGTTGCAAACACTTTAACATTAAGAATCACTTAATACCACAGCATTCCATTACACTGGTCATTCAGCTTGGTCATGCTGGTCATCCAGCTTGGTGATGCTGTCCAACCAGTTTGGTGATGCCGGTCAACCAGCAATATGTTTTAAGCCTAACTCGCCTTAAGGGGCCTCTTTGCCTGTCCTGTAAATTGGCGCTATATTTCTTCTTGTAATTATTAGTCTTCCCTAAAAAAGGTTGGTTGTAGAGCAGTAACCGTAAGTAACCTTAACTTCAAATTTGGCATAGAAGTACAGTAATGAACCCACTACCAAAAGTTGTGACCTAATTTGGCCTGATGGTGGCCTGATGTTTTACATATGGGTGAACATCTCAGCAACTGTGAAATGCAGAGTAAAAATTATTTTTGAATCTTATTCGGGCAAGTTTTCTGCATCAACGACTCACTGGAAGTTTTTAGTTCCGGCCACATCCACCGCTGCCAAATTTAGCAAAATCTACAAAACATTATTTTTTCTACTGCTTGTGGATTTTTTAAAATGTTCAAACAATATAGATGTTCACCAGAGTCTACTTATCAAGAATTATCAAAAATATTTTCATATTTATTAACACCATTGCTGCTATATGCAAATGAGTCGTCCTGGTGTGTTTAGTCCACATAAATAGCTGAATATC
Organism: Astyanax mexicanus; assembly: GCF_023375975.1. NCBI lineage: Eukaryota > Metazoa > Chordata > Actinopteri > Characiformes > Acestrorhamphidae > Astyanax > Astyanax mexicanus. Next base: position 14,101,831 of record NC_064419.1, read on the forward strand.
TGGACTGTTAACTTGTTTTTTAGTGATATTTAGCAGTTTTGTTGGAGACATGATTCTGTGGAAGGCATCCAAGAGGCGTATCAAATGAAGCATAGGCAAAAATATGGTCACCATTGGCCAATTAGTTTCAAAGTGGAATTTGGAAGGCTTAAGATTCATTGATCGTCATGAAATTTAAAAGGTATGTTTATAAAGAGATTGACCACATGGTGTTGCAATTTCTAAAAACTGAGAACTTGTCAAGCTTAATAATTGTCAAGCTTAATGTGCTCTAAAACAAGTTATACATTTTTTTTTGCACAAAGTAAAAGGAGAAAGGCTTTGACTGTTGACTGAAGTAAATGAGTCAATCGGTGCATGCTGCATTTCATTTAAAATTGGTTCTATAAATGTATTACATATTGTAAAAATGTGACCAAAACTCAACCTCACTTTCACAAGGTAAAGACTTTCAACTAGTAAAGATTTGTTTCGTAAAAATGTATAAGCATGACAGTAATTTTAAAATTGTAAATACTTGAAAAATGTTGCTTGAGTTCCTATTATTCAAATATGACATGGGTGTCGAGATTCTCTGTGTTTCTTCAGGACAGTGACCTACCGTAAAAGCATCTGTCTTCCTGGTCCGAAGGTTTGGGGATCGAAACCGAATTGGACCGCAGTGACAGAATAATGCAATCACGGATGCAATGGGAACCTTGTACACAGGCTGTCTTGCAAGATCATGCTTCAGGCAGCGGTTATAATGCTTTATTGTTTTTAATAATAATTTAAGAATGTGAATTTACGTAAAGTTTTGTGCTTCACCCTTTGTAATCTGAACCTTTAAAGTAGTATGTTGGACACCAGCTGACCTATGCTTGTAGAGTGGTGCAGTGAGGTGGTTATTGGGCTTGCAACTTGACAGCCTGAGTTTGAATCTTGTCCAGTGTGTTTGGAGAACTTCAACATTTTCTATGCAATTTGAAATAATAATTTTTTTTGTTTCTAATAATAGTTAAAAAAAAAAACAGATGAAACTGGTTAAAAAAGATTAGCTTGACCATTTGTGATAATTCAAAGATTGGTAAATACTTGCAAGAAAAGTGTTCCCTTTTACTCTCAACAGCCTGAAAAAATACACTGTGGCAGCTGAGTGGTATCTTTCTAAAGTGCCTGCCCTTCAACCAAAAGGTTGTGGGTTTGATTCCAACCATGGACCTTTCCTAAAAAAGTTTGTGCAGAAGTAACTGTACTTCATCCAAACTTAAAATTTGGCATCAAGGTACTTTAATGAACCCACCTCTCAGCCAAAAGTTGTGACCTAATTTGGCCTGATGGTGGCTCTATAGAGCAATGTTTTACATATAGGTGAATATCTCAGCAACTGTGAAACGTAGAGTAAAAATTATTTTTGAATTTTATTCGGGCACGTTTTCTGCATTAATGACTAAATGGAAGTTTTTAGCTACGCCCAGATTAACTATATACCAACAGTATAAGTATCAAAATGTTCAGCAAAGTCTGAACAAGATTTATCAAACTAATGTTCATATTTATTAACAACATTGCTGCTATGTGCAAATGAGTCGTCCTGGGGTGGAGCTTAGTTCACATAAATGGCTAAAAATCGAGATGACTTAATTGTATGTCATCGCTACTTAGTAGTTTTGTTAAACAAATAATTATTTGGAAGGTGTCCAAGTTTCACTCCAATTAAGCGATAGATGATGCTATAAAAACAAAAAATCTGTTTCTCAATAACTAGGGTTCCAATTGAGTTGAATATTTGCCTGCTACATCTTTGGCCCATTTGATGAATCATTTATCAATGACAACTTAATTATTAAAAAAATCAATCAGTGCGCAGTGGTTCACATTAACTGGTTAACTGTAACTGGTTGTATAACTTTAATCGTAGATTATGAAATTGTGATAAAACATCTTATTTCCACAAGGTTATCATAACACAAAATATTTACTATTTTTTAATAATATTTAATAATAACTCTAATAATTCAAAGCTTGCAAATACTTGTGAGAAAGGTGCTGGGTTCCTTTTTTTTACTCTTAACAGTTAATTGCCTAAAAACACAGCATATTGATGTGGCTACTGAGTGGCATCTTCCTTAAGTGCTTGCCTTTGAACCATGAGGTTGAGGGTTTGATCCCAACCTTGGGCATTTCCTTAAAAGGTTTGTAGAGCAGTACAGTTCAGATTTGGCATTGAGGTACTGAGTCCCTTGGTCAAGATTTTTTTCATATTTATTAACATTGCTATTAACATTAAGCTTACTTCACATAAATGGCCTTCATTTGTGTTTTGAATGCAATAAAGGCTGTTTTTTGAGGTTGCAGGCTGAGAGACAGATTTGGGCAAAGTACTGAACTCCCCTCTCTCTCCTTAGAGAGATGAACTGCTTTGTTTGAACTTTCGTTCAGAAGCTGCTAGAAATAAATTATCAGACGTAATGTTAAAACTGGCCAACTTCTCAGTCACACCAGGTTCAGCAGCTAAAAATATTGGCGTTATCATAGATTCAGATCTAGCATTCACTAAGCACATTGCTACTAGAAAAGCTTTTATACATTGCCAGGCTAAGAAATGCCTGATCCCTGCATGACACAGAAAAATGAGTACATGTTTTCATTACTTCAAGGCTAGACTGTTGTAATGCACTACTGTCCGCATGGTCCTACAGTAAACTTAAAGTTTCTAAACTGCTGCAGCCTGGGTCCATCCTTAAACTCGAAAATGTTACCATATTAGTCCAGTCCAATCAGAACTGCACTGGTTTGCAAGTCAAAGTCTGCATAGACTATAAAATTGTCCTGTTAAAATATACAGCCCTACACAAGGTCCTCATCTCCTATTATGAATCACCGTGATTACTTAGATCACAAGGTACTGGTTTCTTAGTAGTTCCCAGAAGAAGAAGATGAGCTCTGCAGGAGGAAGAGCGTCTCTTATAAAGCACCTTAAACTCTGGAACAACCTTCCTGAATATCACTCAGACACTGTCTCAATCTTTTAGTCTAGACTAAAAACTAACTCGTTTGGTCTAGCTTTTGTTAATTAATGTTTTTTCCTTTAAAGGTCACCTTCCGCGAAAATCCGATTTTTCTTGTTTTTTGTGGAATACCGTAGGTTTCTCCGAGTTGAATGTGTACACCTGCACATTAAACTGTTTTGCAGCCCCCATTGTCTGCAGGAGCTAAGCAAAGAAATCCCCCCTCCCCCCCTCCGAAAAACGGGTGAATTTTGAATTATCTTTCTGCCTACGTAGGCAGAAACTCACAGACCAGCCCACCTTGGCTTGAGAAACTCCCAGAGGCGGAGCTGAAGCGACGCAACATCACCGCTCATCAGTTAGGAGGTGGGAGGCAGTGAGCGGCAGAGCGGTGGAGGGGCGTCGCAGTGCTCCTAGCCAATCAGAGGAGAGATATTTGCATGCTGTTTGCATGTATGAATATTCATGAGCAAAGCTGGAATCCGGTCATTTTGGACACACCCCTAAAACAGTCCATTAAAAAAGAGCTATACAGAGACACCTGAGCACTTTTTTTTTTACAAAAACGGCTCACATGTCATTCATTCATACTAGAGACCACAACTAGACATTTTAAAATGAAAGAAAAAACGACGGAAGGTGACCTTTAAATAAGGCTGCAGATCCAGGGACATGGACATAGGGATTGTGGTAAACTGAATGCTGGTGCTGTTGTTGGTGCAGGTTTGTGCTCGATGGAGTTGGCAGCTGCAGGTGTTTCAGGGTGCCTCCGTGTTTGTGTTGGCTCTCTTCCTTTCCTTAGGCTGTTTTACTCAGAGGTGCCAAAGCATTAGCCACACTCTGATAATGTTTTATATTCTGTTTTACATAAATCCAATCAAAACTAATTCCATCTCTCTGCCTTTCACAGAGGTACTGACTGCCCACTTGTCTGACCCAAAACCGATGGATGTTGGACCTTCAGGATCTCATGTCTCCTGTCTGCCAGATTGATGGAAGTTTCCGGAAGTCAGCCTTCCCCATCCCCCACCACAGTTCAGCTGCCCATCATCTAGTTTATTCACCTGCCCTGGACTGTTCGAAGTTCACATGAACTCTAACTTCTTTCATTACTCATGTTGCTATACACATGGATATATTAGACCTTTGTAAATAATATTGATTGGATTTGACTTAAAACATATAGTTGCGTAAAATTGACTAACATTGTGTATTAATTATTTCTTTTTGGGTTCATTTGTGTGTTGAATGTAGTAGGGTCTGTTTTTGAACAATTCAGTGTTGAGAAAAGCGTTTTGCCACAGTGTCTTGCTCCTGTTTTACTCCTTAGAGTAATAAACTTCTTCAATTGTTGTTTTGAACTAAAAACTTCTCTGTCAAACTGAAATTAGATTTTAAGACCCAACATCATGTAATAAACATTTCTTAAGTCTAAGAGACCCTATGGATTACTGGCTCAGACAGTCTGCCGTCTTTTCTCATGTGTTTCAATGAGAAATTCCAGCAACCCAGCATGTGGAACAGATCCTGTTTATTAATAAAAACAACGGATTACTTGTCATTTTTAATAAATAAAGTATTATACAAGCATGTCCCAACTTTGCAATCCACTAAATAAATAAATCCACTGACTGTGTATCATAATGAAAAATGAAAAATACATCTTAATGACATCTCTGTTCTCTGCAAAATTTTATGTTTTCATGACTCAAATTTATTTAGGGACTATGGGGGAATGTTTATTTAATTAAAAAAAAAAAACACATCACTTCTGTTTCTGTTCAGAAAAAGTTGTTAAGGCCCTAGTTGCCCACTAGATGTCACTGTGGCGTGTGATGATTGGAACGTCTCAGGAGATAGAATGATTTGCCGAATCAACTGGTTCATTTGATTCGATCTCCCAAAAGCCCCACTTTTGCCATCGCTAGTAAAATGTACAAACTTCGTTTATTAAGAATTTTATTAGAATAGAAGTTTATTTGTGTGTTGAATGTAGTAAAGCGTTTTGCACACAGTTTTAAACACCTCTCTCGGTCCTTAGAGCGATGAACTGCTTCAAGTGTTGTTTTGAGCTGAAAACTTCTGTTTCACTCAAAAATGAATTTTTACGATCTAAAACACATTAGGACTGTGTAAAATGCACTAACTTTGTGTAACACACATTTCTTAACTGTTTTCGTTCATTTGTGTGTTGAACGTAGTAATGTCTGTTTTTGAAGGACTCAGGGCTGAGAAAAGCGTTTTGCACACAGTTTTGAGCACCTCTCTCGCTCCTTAGAGCGATAAACTGCTTCAAGTGTTGTTTTTAGCTGAAAACTTCTCTATCGGTCAAAAATGAGTTTTTACGACCTAAAACACATTAGAACTGTGTAAAATGCACTAACTTCGTGTAATACACATTTCTTAACTGTTTCCGTTTATTTGTGTGTTGAACGTAGTAAAGTCTGTTTTTGAAGGATTTATGGCTAAGAAAAACGTTTTGCACACAGTGTTGTATTCCTCTCACTCATTAGAGCGATAAACTGCTTCAAGTGTTGTTTTGAGCTGAAATTTTCTGTTTCGCTAAAAAATTAGTTTTTACGACCTAAAACACATTAGAACTGTGTAAAATGAACTAACTTCGTGTAATACACATTTCTTAACTGTTTCCGTTTATTTGTGTGTTGAACGTAGTAAAGTCTGTTTTTGAAGGATTTATGGCTAAGAAAAGTGTTTTGCACACAGTGTTGTATTCCTCTCGCTCATTAGAGCTATAAACTGCTTCAAGTGTTGTTTTGAGCTGAAATCTTCTGTTTCGCTAAAAAAATAGTTTTTGCGACCTAAAACACATTAGAACTGTGTAAAATGCACTAACTTTGTGTAATACACATTTCTTAACTGTTTCCGTTTATTTGTGTGTTGAACATAGTAATGTCTGTTTTTGAAGGACTCAAGGCTGAGAAAAGCGTTTTGCACACAGTGTTGTATTCCTCTCGCTCATTAGAGCTATAAACTGCTTCAAGTGTTATTTTGAACTGAAAACACATTAGAACTGTGTAAAATGCACTAACTTTGTGTAATACACATTTCTTAACTGTTTTTGAAGGATTCAGGGTTGAGAAAAGCGTTTTCCACACAGTTTTGAGTTTGCTTCAAGTTTTGTTTTAAACTGAAAACTCTTTAGCTAAAAATGAGATTTTAAGACCTAAACACATAATAACTGTGTAAAACGTACTAACATCGTGTATTAGGTATTGAGTTATTATTAAGTATTTGTATTAAGTATTTGTTTTAAATGTAGTAAAGTCTTTGTTTAGACGATGTAAGCTGAGAAAAGTTCTCTCTTGCTCCTAAAAACGTAATAAAGTTCAAGTGTTGTTCTGAACTGAAAACTTCTCTTTTGCTCAAAAGTGAGATTTTAAGACCTAATACACATAGCGCATGGTTAAAGCTAGCTTAGCTCCTTAAAGCTATCAACCACTTGATGGCTGACAACCACCATGTTGTTTTAAACTGAAAACTTTTTAAAAAGTTTTTAAGACCTAAAATATATTGTAACTATAAAATACTCTAACTGCTAGTTTTCAACTAGCATTTCATTTCTTAAGTGCACTCTAAAAAATAATATACTGGATCTACTTAAAAAAATTATGTTACAATTTAAAAACTTAACCTTTTTATTGTTTTAAAAGGTGAGCACTGTTGAAAATGAATACAATGAATGAATACAACGTGAATACAAATGAATACAACGTGTAAAAAAAACTATGATTTATTTTCCAACACAGAAACAACGGGTAGTCAATATACAGAAAATGTTTAACAGGGGCGAACGGCAGCCAGAGAGATCACAAGTACCAAAAAACGAGGGACAGTCCTAAAGTCTTACATGGCAAGGCAATAATGAAGAGCAGGCAAATTCAGCAACGGTATAAACAGTCCAGGTAGTACACAAAATAAAATATCAAAGGGTAGGCACAAATCAGAGTCGAGAATGAACAATCCAACAATACACAAAAGGAAACACAGTCAAAAATAAATACGTTGTAAAGTGGAAAACCAATATTCAGCACAGGTGTGCGTGTGTAAGTGCTATTTATACTGTAAAAATTAGTATTCCGGACTTCCAGGGAGTGTACTGGGAGTGTACTGAGATCTGGTTAGTGTAGTTCGGAGACTGGAGATCGCAGGAAGCACTGAGTGTGGGAAAGACAGGAGTGCCATTAGCACCAGACCTGACACTAAATTTTCCTCGAAAATTTCCTTTTCTCCGAGGTAAAACACCAATGGATTGCAACTTCTCTGCATTTTTCCAAAAAAATATGTTAAACATATAATTCATTAAAACAATTATGTGACGAGATGTGACCAATGACGAGACAAAAGCAATCCTGGAAAATGGAGACAGATTTTTTAGCTTGGTCTGAATCAAAGTGTCACTAAACTGCAGTGTGAAACCCGAACTAACTGGACCAAATGTGTATAATGTAAAAATCACATGAACCACTCCTGGATTACACCAAAAAGGCCGGTCTGCGAATAGAGAATGTCTTTGTCATTTTGTCACTGATGATTTTAGAGTTATTCCTCTTCTTTACTTCACTCAAGAGGTCTAGTCTGACTTGCTTCAAACTTTCTTCTGTTTCTCCTTGTGGGTGAGGTGGAAAGTAATTCACCTTTGCCTTTCTTAGCTTCTTTAAATCTCTTTAAATTAGTCTTTGCTGCCATCCATAACATCCAAAAATTAACCTGGTTTTCTGGGACAAGGATGGTTTTGAATCAATGCTTCCCTTTAACAATTGATAGACCTACCTAGACCTACTTGGTTTTAACTTTCCTGATTTCTCCTTATTAATCAAACTCTTGTAATGGAATAGCATGGTATTAAATGATTCATAATGTTAAAGTGTCTGTAATTGTGTAAACAGTAACATATGGGTTTTGTATGAATACTAGTGGGGGAGGTCTGACCACAGTAGGGATCCAGAGCTTGCCACGTAAGCCTTATAGGTCACATGCTCTTTGCATGGCACGTACTCACACATGTAGTAAAGGTCAAATGCTCTAATGCCACGTACTCACACGTCTTATTCGACCTGTGTGGGGTGAGGGGCTGAGAGAGCATATAAAAAGGATTGTGGGGGCAGCTGGGGGGCAAGCAGATTCTTAGTATACGCGACACTGTCTGACTTCAATAAAACCTTGCTACTCACTTCGATCCTGACTTAGGATTTAACATTATTATTTCACTCCAAACCACCAAATTTCCACAACACTCTTAACAAACCTAATACTCCATATTCGTAGATAACTTTACCTAACCTGTTCAATTTACTCTCTGCTGTTCCCTTCAAACCCTCCAACATACCTTTTAAATCATCCTTAATACCATCTTATCTCCGCCATTTAATTTTATCGCCATTTGATCTCTGACCAATTCCTTTCTCCTTACCCATCTGCTTTCTTGCTTTCTTACTTCTTCTCTGCTTCACTTCACAAGAGTGCCTTTAAATGACTCAAAAGAAAATGGAAGTGGCCCACCAGGGGCTCCATTTACTAATGCTGGCTGCAAGTGGCAATGAATAGTAAAGAAGAACTGACCTCCATACTGAAGCTTTCCAAAATTTATGATCATGTAATGATTGTGTTCTGGGTAACTCTACAGGAGGCTTGATTGCAAGCAATTTTTGGCCAACAATGTCTGTATTTCTGCCTATATACCACTTTTGCTGTGATTTGTAAAATCCAGCCACATATTCACCAACTGTCAAGTCACACCAAGACATGATTGAAAAGCCTTCAATCATCTGAAAGTCTTTCACCTGTAATTGAATTGTTCAATGTGTTCTGAACTACGTATTAGTGCAACCACCTTGGACCTCTGTTCTCTTTTCTGTGGATGTTTCCATGTGATATTATCCTTTTCTAGAGATAAGAGTTCATCTACAAAGGAGAAAGTGCATGTTTGCTTTATTTACTCCAAACCAAATACATGGAACACAAACGTTGCTTTTCCTGTCTTTAGGCTGTAGTTCAATAACCTGACACTGAACTGGCCATATCTGGTACTTAGAGCTTTTAAAAATTGGAATTCCATCAAGGTTCCACAGTAAACTAATATCATGTTCGCATAGTTGGCCAGTTTCTCTTATTTTCTGTACTCTGCTCCACTCTGTATATCATTTAGAACTCCTTCTGTATCTGCTGTCTCTCTAGATAAATGTAAATTGGGATTTTTAAGAGTGTCTTTAATCTGCCATGACAAACTCCTCCTTAAAAAAACGAGCCGTTTTTAAGATTTGTACCATCATCAAATACAAACAGGCATGGTTCACATTGTGTTTGCCTTTTCTCCCTTGTCTTCATGTACATAGAACATGAGAAGGAAATAAATATTAGCTTCTTAATGACCATACTCTACATAAGCTTTGTAAAACAGGTACACACTTTTCTAGCACTAACCCAGGCACATGTTTAATACAAATCTTGAGGAGATGTTTCAGAGCAATTCCAGTCATCTTATGTTGCAGGACATCAGCAGCGGAATCTTCCCTTTTGCATTTTTGGAGTAGCACCAGCATACAGAAGTTCATCATCAGCATGTGGCATCTAAAACGTAGAAACATAATTATTTAGATTGTTTGTAGAAGAAGAAACACTCGGTGTGAGCTAATCTATATTTTGTAAAGATATATCAAAGCTTTCTATCTTGGACATGAATAATCTTAAAATGAATGTTAATGTGTTGTGATATACCTAAATAACTTAAATTACACCTTTTACTTATTTTCACAATATTGTATACACATTTACTTTAAAGTTATTACAGAAATGCAAATGTAATTTTATTATCATTTTAATTTGTTAAGAATTACACAAAGGTTCTTGGTCTTCAAAAGTGCAAGGTCCAACTGTACCTACAGTTCAACTGCTAAACTATGGTTTCTGATAATCTGTGATCTTTGTAAAAGAATTTTCCTAATTAATCGTTACCTTTCGATAATGCATTTTAAATTTGTAATATAATTAATGTTACAATACAATGTTACAAATTCAGATTTTTCTGATGATACATCTGTTGGTCTGGAGTGTCCAGTTGTTTCATCATCACAGGACATCCCATGTAAGGTTTTCTAAGTGGAATGTATTTAAAAAAAAAATAGTTTCATGTTAACCATTACCTATAACCTACCAAACCTATAAGCCCATTATAGTACCTGTTCACATGGCTTACTTGGTCTCACTTGTGTTGTTTTGCACTGATGTTATATTCGTAATAAGCAAAGAATAAGCACTATGAGTTTATTTGAGTTTCTTAAGAAATATTTCTCAGAGTTCACCCGACATCATACAAGTCATTTTTAGTACCTTTGAACATGCTTTTGTTTGTATCTATTTTACTAATTCACAAAACTGCTGATCATCAAAGTGGCTGGGCAGTTACTCCGTGGTGTTTATCACAGGCCTCACTGTGGGGCTGTAATAATCAGGTGAGTAATTGGGATATTGAGAATGGGTATAGTACGCATAGAGAACAGTAGAGAAGGCTACAATAATCAGCTGATTTATTGTGATATTGAGTGTGGGTACAGTACAGTTAGAGGACAGTAGATGGCACTGTAATAATCAGGTGAGTTATTGAGATATTGAGTGTGGGTACAGTACAGTAAGAGAACAATAGATGGCGCTATAATAATCAGCTGAGTAATTAGGATATTGAGTGTGGGTAAAGTACAGTTAGAGAACAGTAAAGGGCGCTGTAATAATCAGCTGAGTTATTGGGATATTAAGTGTGGGTACAGTACAGTTAGAGAACAGTAGAGGGCGCTGTAATTATCAGCTAAGTTATTGTGATATACAGTGTGGGTACAGTACAGTTATGACAATAGAGGGCTCTGTAAAAATCAGCTGGGTTATTGGGATATTGGATGTGGGCACAGTGAAGTTATGACAGTAGACGGTGCTATAATAATCAGGTGAGTTATTGGATCTTGAGTTTGGGTACAGCACAGCTATAGAACAGTAGAGGGCGCTGTAATAATCAGCTGAGGTATTAGGATATTCAGTGTACGGACAATACAGACAAAGAACAGTAGATGGCACTGTAATAATCAGCTGCGTTATTGTGATATTGAGTGTGGGTACAGTAAAGTTATGACAGTAGAGGGCGCTGTAATAATCAGCTGAGTTATTGTGATATTGAGTGTGGGTACAGTACATTTATGACAGTAGAGGGCGCTGTAATAATCAGCTGAGTTATTGGGATATTGATTGCGGGTACAGTACAGTTATGACAGTAGATGGTGCTGTAATTATCAGCTAAGTTATTGGGTGATTGAGTGTGGGTACAGTACAGTTAGAAGACAGTAGAGGGCTCTGTAGTAATCAGCTGCGTTATTGTGATATTGATTGTGGGTACAGTAAAGTTAGAGACCAGTAGAGGGCACTGCAATAATCAGCTGAGTTATTGTGATAGTGAGTGTGGGTACAGTACAGTTAGAAAACAGTAGATGGTCCTGTAATAATCAGCTGCATTATTGTCATATTGATTGTGGGTACAGTACAGTTATGACAGTAGAGGGTGCTGAAATATTCAGCTGAGTTATTGTGATATTGAGTGTGGGTAAAGTACAGACAGAGAACAGTAGCTGGCACTGTAATAATCAGCTGCGTTATTGGGATATTGATTGTGGGAACAGTACAGTTAGAGACCAGTAGAGGGCGCTGCAATAACCATCTAAGTTATTGTGATAGTGAATATGGGTACAGTACAGTTATGACAGTAGAGGGCGCTGTAATAATCAGTTGAGTTATTGGGATATTCAGTGTATGGACAATACAGACAAAGAACAGTAGAGGCTGCTGTAATAATCAGCTGAGTTATTGGGATATTGAGTGTTGGTACAGTACAGTTATGACAGTAGAGAGCGCTGTAATAATCAGCTGAGTTATTGGGATATTGAGTGTGGGTACAGTACAGTTATGACAGTAGAGGGCGCTGTAATAATCAGCTGAGTTATTGGGATATTGATTGAGGGTACAGTACAGTTATGACAGTACATGGCACTGTAATTATCAGCTAAGTTATTGGGTGACTGAGTGTGGGTACAGTACAGTTAGAAGACAGTAGAGGGTTCTGTAATAATCAGCTGGGTTATTGGGATATTGAGTGGTACAGTACAGACAGAAAACAGTAGATGGCACTGTAATAATCAGCTGCGTTATTGTGATATTGAGTGTAGTAACAGTACAGTTATGACAGTAGAGGGCGCTGTAATAATCAGCTGAGTTATTGGGATATTGATTGCGGGTACTTTACAGTTATGACAGTAGATGGCGCTGTAAGTTATTGGGAGATTGAGTGTGGGTACAGTACAGTTAGAGAACAGTAGAGGGTGCTGTAATAATCAGCCGAGTTATTGAGATATTGAGTGTGGGTAAAGTACAGATAGAGAACAGTAGAGGGCGCTGTAATAATCAGCTGAGTTATTGGGATATTGAGTGTGGATAAAGTACAGATAGAGAACAGTAGGGCGATGTAGGGCGATGTAATAATCAGCTGAGTTATTGGGATATTGATTGTGGGTACAGTACAGTTATGACAGTAGATGGCGCTGTAATTATCAGCTAAGTTATTGGGTGATTGAGTGTGGGTACAGTACAGTTAGAGAACAGTAGAGGGCGCTGTAATAATCAGCCGAGTTATTGAGATATTGAGTGTGGGTAAAGTACAGATAGAGAACAGTAGAGGGCGCTGTAATAATCAGCTGACTTATTGGGATATTGAGTGTGGGTAAAGTACAGATAGAGAACACACTGTAAACCCTAACATTGTATGTATTTAAAATTTTAAGCTGAAATTACTTAATTTCTTACATTTAGTTGACATCACTTAATCTTAATAAGTATCTTGTACTATGTCTTTAAATGAGTATGTGTTAGTGATGGGCAGATGAAGCCTCATTGGGTGTATGGCACATTTCCCAAACTGTATCGACACTGTGTTGAAACTGTGTTGCTGTATCACTTAATGGCGACATCTGCTGGACTAAGAAAGTCATTGCAAGCAACTGCGCGAAGAAATGCATCGGTCACGTGGTTTTCCTTAAAATGATACGCGGTCTGACACAGGGGTTCGCCTTGTTTGCTCGGTGCATGCGCTGAAGTTTCAGTGTCGTCAGACCCATCGCTACCAAACGATACAGGGAGTGTATCGGTCACGTGGTTTTCCTTAACTTGATACGCGCACCGACACGGGGTTTCGCCTTGACAGCTCGGCGCATGTGTCGAGGTTTCAGGGTCGTCAGACCCATCACTAGTATGTGTACTTAATGTTTTTAGTGACAATAACTTAATAGTCCAAGTATTCAACATCCTGTGTCACGTGGACACAGGTCTAGAACATTTCCAAATTGCGGGACTGTTTCCTGCAAACCGCTTCTGTTGGAGCTGTGAAGACATGTCGGCTGATGGAGATGTGAATTTCCCCCACTCCCTTTCATATTCTCAGTAAGTATTCCCATTTACAGTTGTATTTCAGTTCATTTTCTGATATTATATTTAAAAACGGACCAGTTAAATGTTAACATACAGTTTAAACAGTTAGCTCGCTAGTTTGCGCTAGCCAGTTGGAGCTCGGAACATTAACCCTAGCTTTAGGAGCTGAATTACAGTATTAACATACAATTTAAACAGATAGCTAGCTAGCGCTAGCGGACCAGAGCTCGGCACGTTAGATGTGGGAGCTGAATTAAGTTAGCATTAGCATACAGTTTAAAAAGCTAGCGCTAGCCAACCGGAGCTCAAAACGTTAGCTGTGGGGCTGAATTACAACATTAACATACAGTTTAAACAGATAGCTAGCGCTAGCGAACCGGAGCTCGGAAAGTTAACCATATGAGCTGAATTATAGTGTTAACATAACCTAGGTTGCAGCTTAAACAGATAGCTAGTTAGCTAGCTAGTTAGCTAGCTAGTTAGCGCTAGCTAGCGCTAGCTAGCCGGAGCTCGGGATGTTAGATGTAAGAGCTGAATTACAGTATTAACATACAGTTTAAACAGATGGCTAGCTAGCTAGTTAGCATTTGCTAGCGCTAGCTAGCCGGAGCTCGGGATGTTAGCTGTAAGAGCTGAATTACAGTATTAACATACAGTTTAAATAGATGGCTAGCTAGCTAGTTAGCGCTAGCTAGCTGGAGCTGGGAATGTTGGCTGTAGGAGCAAAATTAACTAACTAGAGTACAAAAATATTTTCTGTCTTGTTCTGAGGTTTAACTGAAACAGTTACGGTTTCTTAACCAGATATCTTTTATTTCTGTTAAATGTATAGTTTGTTTAGCTTTTAATTGTTTTGACCTGCTGATATTTTTCTGGTTATAATATGGAATAGCAAAAAAATGTGAGATAAACTTTCTGCTGACTTTTCATTTCGGTTGAAGAATTGCAGAAAAAAACTCCAAGTGTGATGACTGTAAAGCAACCATGGATCACCCTTCGACGAAAAGAAGTGGTGGAGGAAAAACCTGCTATTTGCCAACTAGTGGAACGATGGCCTGCTCTTTTCCTAGAAAATCAGGTATGCTTTTATGTGTTATCTGAAGAAGAATAATGTTTTTGCACACATTTCTTATTTTGTTTTTCTTTTCTCTTAAATGTTTACATGGAATTCACTAGAATTGTTGGGATTGATTTGCAGCAGTGCTTTTATGGAGGCCTTGATCAACACAACTCGCGACTCATTGAAGTTTTCAGAATCAAGAGGGGACTTACTGGACAAATTTTGTCAAGATGTTTACAGCAAGCCAAGGTTTGTGTATATTTTTTGCCCTTAGATCATTTTTCCCTGTTCTATAGTTTTTATGTACATTTCATCTGAGCACATAGCTTACAGTTACTGTACCGTTATTAGGTTTTCTCAGTACATAAGAAATGCATTTAATAAGTGTATAATTAAAGACTAATCAATTGGCTGCCATGTACAATTTGTCAACCATCATTCTCACTGTTGACCTGTGGTGAAGTCTTTTACCACACCATGGATAACACTGATGTCCAGAAAAACATCCACAGAAGAAAGCAAAATTAATTAAAGTAAATTTTAATGAAAACTAATGGGGGAAAAAATCAATCCAGTTACTTTTGGAGCATTTCTACTAGTTAATTTATTTTAAACTATTTAAACAGTGAAATTACCATGTGCTTTGGAGTAAAAAAACAGTAAGTGAAGAGACATGATTTTCTTTCGTGGATATGCTCTGTTCAAAAATAGCAAACCAATAATAGTCCTGCAGTCAGAAACTGATCATTGATGAGCTGCAGTATGTGTACCAAAACTAATTCCATTGTTTATTTTTCCTCAAGACCTCAGAGCCAACTGTCCAATGAACCCTAGCATTAAGAGGACAGAAGATTTCTTCAAGACATGCATTGTAAGTTAAGCTTTATATATATTTTGTCACTGAAAAAATAATCTGTGAATGTTCAAGCAATAATGAATGAAATGAAGTGCTACAAGGTTGTTTGTTAATATATAAAATATATCTAGCCCATTATATCAGGCATCCTGCTTCTAATCTGCATTAAATAATATTCCTATGCTAATAACAATCAAAGGTTCATGTGTAATTTCACAGTTTTGTACTGTACAGTACTGTACAGTTATGACAGTAGAGGGCGCTGAAATAATCAGTTGAGTTATTAGGAAATTCAGTGTAGGGACAATACAGACAGAGAACAGTAGATGCCACTGTAATAATCAGCAGCATTATAGGGATATTGAGTGTGGGTAAAGTACAGTAAGAGAACAGTAGAGGGCGCTGTAATAATCAGCTGAGTTATTGGGATATTGAGTGTGGGTACAGTAAGGTTAGAGAACAGTAAAGGGCGCTCTAATAATCATTTAAATTTTTGTTATACTGAGTGTGGCTACAGTACAGTTAGAGTACAGTAGATAGTGCTGTAATAATCAGGTGGGTTATTGGGATATTGAGTGTTGGTACAGTACAGTTAGAGGACACTGGAGGGTGCTGTTATAATCATTTGAGTTATTGTGATATTGAGTGTAGGTACAGTACAGTTAGAGGACAGTAGGGGGCACTGTAATAATCCACTGAGTTATTGGGATATTGAGTGGTGGGTACAGTACAGTTATGACAGTAAAGTTTGCTGTAATAATCAGCTGAGTTATTGGGATATTGATTGTGGGTACTGTACAGTTATGACAGTAGAGGGCGCTGTAATAATCAGCTGAGTTATTGGGATATTGAGTGTGGGTAAAGTACAGTTAGAGAACAGTAGAGGGCTCTGTAATAATCAGCTGAGTCATTGGGATATTGGATGCGGGTACAGAACAGTTATTACAGTAGATTGCGTTTTAATTATCAGCTGAGTTATTGTGACAGTGAGCGTGGGTATAGTACAGTTAGAAGAAAGTAGAGGGCAATGTAATAATCAGCTGTGTTATTCTGATATTGAGTGTGGTAACAGTACAGTTATGACAGTAGAGGGCGCTGTAATAATCATCTGAGTTATTGGGATATTGAGTGAGGGTACAGTACAGTTAGACAACAGTAGAGGGCGCTGTAATAATCGGCTGAGTAATGGGGATATTGAGTGTGGGTACAGTACAGTTAAACAACAGTAGACGACGCTGAAATAATGAGCTGAATTATTGGGATATTGAGTGCGGGTCCAGTACAGATAGAGAACAGTAGAGGGCGCAGTAATAATCAGCTGGGAGTGGGTAAAGTACAGTTGGAGAACAGTAGAGGGCGCTGTAATAACCAGCTGAGGTATTGTGATATTAAGTGTGGTTACAGTACAGTTATGACAGTAGAGGGCACTGTAATAATCATTTGAGCTATTGGGATATTGATTGTGGATACAGTACAGTTAGAGAACAGTAGAGGCTGCTGTAATAATCAGCTGAGTTATTGGGATATTGAGTGTGGGTACAGTACAGTTATGACAGTAGAGGGCGCTGTAATAATCAGCTGAGTTATTGGGATATTGAGTGTGGGTAAAGTACAGTTAGAGAACAGTAGAGGGCGCTGTAATAATCAGCTGAGTTATTGGGATAATGAGTGTGGGTACAGTACATTTAAAGACCAGTAGAGGGTGCTGTAATAATCAGCTGAGTCATTGGGATATTGGATGCGGGTACAGAACAGTTATTACAGTAGATTGCGTTTTAATTATCAGCTGAGTTATTGTGACAGTGACAGTGTTATTGTTATTGTGACAGTGAGTATAATACAGTTAGAAGAAAGTAGAGGGCAATGTAATAATCAGCTGTGTTATTCTGATATTGAGTGTGGTAACAGTACAGTTATGACAGTAGAGGGCGCTGTAATAATCGGCTGAGTAATGGGGATATTGAGTGTGGGTACAGTACAGTTAAACAACAGTAGACGACGCTGAAATAATGAGCTGAATTATTGGGATATTGAGTGCGGGTCCAGTACAGATAGAGAACAGTAGAGGGCGCAGTAATAATCAGCTGGGAGTGGGTAAAGTACAGTTGGAGAACAGTAGAGGGCGCTGTAATAACCAGCTGAGTTATTGTGATATTAAGTGTGGTTACAGTACAGTTATGACAGTAGAGGGCACTGTAATAATCATTTGAGTTATTGGGATATTGATTGTGGATACAGTACAGTTAGAGAACAGTAGAGGGCGCTGTAATAATCAGCTGAGTTATTGGGATATTGAGTGTGGGTAAAGTACAGTTAGAGAACAGTAGAGGGCGCTGTAATAATCAGCTGAGTTATTGGGATATTGAGTGTGGGTACAGAACAGTTATTACAGTAGATTGCGTTTTATTTATCAGCTGAGTTATTGGGTTATTGAGTGTGGGTACTGTACAGTTATGACAGTAGAGGGCACTGAAATAATCAGTTGAGTTATTAGGAAATTCAGTGTAGGGACAATACAGACAGAGAACAGTAGATGGCACTGTAATAATCAGCTGCATTATAGGGATATTGAGTGTGGGTAAAGTACAGTAAGAGAACAGTAGAGGGCGCTGTAATAATCAGCTGAGTTATTGGAATATTGAGTGTGGGTACAGTAAGGTTAGAGAACAGTAAAGGGCGCTCTAATAATCATTTAAATTTTTGTTATACTGAGTGTGGCTACAGTACAGTTAGAGTACAGTAGATAGTGGTGTAATAATCAGGTGGGTTATTGGGATATTGATTGTGGGTACTGTACAGTTAGAGACCAGTAGAGGGTGCTGCAATAATCAGCTGAGTTATTGTGATAGTGAGTGTGGGTATAGTACAGTTAGAAGAAAGTAAAGGGCACTGTAATAACCAGCTGAGATATTGGGATATTGATTGATGGTACAGTACAGTCTGGAGGACAGTAGACAGCACTGCAATAATCAGCTGATTTATTGGGATATTGAGTGTGGTTACAGTACAGTTAGGAGACAGTAGATGTCGCTGTAATTATCAGCTTAGTTATTGTGATATTGAGTGTGGGTACAATACAGTTAGTAGACAGTAGAGGGCGCTGTAATAATCAGCAGAGTCATTGGGATATTGAGTGTATGTACAGTACAGTTAGAGATCAGTAAAGGGGTCTGTAATAATCAGTTGAGTTTTTGGGATCGTGAGTTTGGGTACAGTACCGTTAGAGGACACTAGAGGGCGCTGAAATTATCAGAAGAGTTATTGGGATATTAAAATATTTTTAATTTAAGTACGTTCTATAGCCACACCGTGTTAGCCATCTGAACACATGACTCACCAGGAAATGTTCTTTTCTAATGCTTCCCCGACTTCTTCCTTCAGAACACTCACATCCACTGTTTGGTTACCTGCTTGGTTACCTGCAAAGTCGGTTCAGCATTACTTTTATGCAAATGAAATGCAACCATTAATTGATGTTTCACTAAGAGAGACAGCAGAATGTTTTGAAAGCTGTCGGTATGTCTAACAACACGTTTAAAAAAGCTTTGTTTTGCTTTATAATGAATTGTCCAAAATGACACAAGTGGACCAAAATTTTTAATCAGCTGTGGATAGTGTTCTATAAAATTATGCTTAAGAATAAGGCCCCTTAGGGGAAAGGTTTCAAAGAGTCTGTGCCGATGCTCTGAAATTTTATTGTCCAGTTCAACTGTCTCCTTGAGGTTATAAAAGCTGCCATATTCGCTCACACTCGGATATTTTTGGTTCAACAATGAGGGAAAAGAAGCGCAGAATTGTCAGTTTTCATGGGCACCCCAACACTCACTCATGGCTCAGGCCCAGGAATAAAAGCAGCATGGGAGCACCAGTGAGTGAGTATGCTTGCTCCAAGAGGCTGAAATGCTGAACCTCTGCCCTTTTTTTTCTCCTCTCTTCTACGCTTTCCCCGTCTCGTCCTACAGGAGAGTAGCTGAACTGGACTAAGGACGATCCTGACCCTCAGACCCCCTTCCTGCGTCTTGCTCCAGCTCACCAACCTCACCGGGACCCAGTGCCTGCCTGGCGGCTAAGAGAAGGACCCTTTTTGTTTCCTTTTTTTTTTCTAAAAGTGTTTTTTTTTTTCAAATTCCTGGTGGATAAATAAAGACCCCTATGGGGTAGTTTGAGTTCACCCCTATGGTCTCTGTCTGGTTCTGGTCCTTTAATTGACTCGCTGGTGACATCTGGTGGATGAATGCGGGTGGGACCAAACCAGAAGCAGAACCCCCAAAAAAAAGAAGAGGAAGAAGAAAAGAACTCTCCTTTTTTTCCAGAGGCAGCATAATGGACCAGGTCCTACAGCGACTGTTGGAGGCCAGTTTGCGGCAGCAGGAAGTAAGCCAGGAACTGACAAGGGGGCTGAAAGGAGTCACCAGCGACCTCATTCCCAGCCGACAGGCCATCCCCAAAGCGCCTCTCCAGGATCCCCGCCGCAGTGCTTTTGACAAAACTGGCCGCAGGTGACGACATCGAGGCCTTCCTCTATACTTTTGAGAGCATTGCAGAACGAAAGGTCTGGGACCGCGAGAAATGAAGTTCCATCATCACCGACGTGAACCCAGACCCACCTCTCCACCCCGTCGGGAGAATCCCCCTGCAATGTGGCCTGAGTTCCGCCCTTGGGACAGGGAGAGTCCCCGAGTGAGACCACCTTTTTTTGTGTCCCCTACAACCCTCGGGCAGCCCCCGGGATGAGCCCATGCCCACCAAGCCCGACTCTCCCGGACGGCATCTTGTTCCCCCCAAGGCCTGGCTGGCCAGCTGCTCTCACCATGGCCATCATACGCCCTCCTCGGCCCCCACAAAGATGCTCCGTCTGAATGGACATGACATCCAAGCAGTACTGGACAGGGGAAGCACCGTGACCCTGGCCCGTCCGTCTGGCCTGCCCTGGCTGCAACCCCAGGAGGAGACCCTAAATGTGTCCTGCATCCATAGGGACACCCGCCAAGTTCCCACCACCCGAGTTACCCTGGTAAACACCCGAGAACAGTGGAAAATCACCGTGGGCTTAGTTCCTGATCCCTGGTGCCGCTGTTGGTTGGACGAGACTACCCTGGCTTTGAGGCGGAGCTCCAGGGACCCACCATCCACCCTATCGTACCCTCTCTTCCCTGCGCCCCAGACGACGCCGGAAAGCCCCTCCTAGACCAGCCCTGGCAGCTTGGGATCAAACAGACAGCAGTGGAGCATTGTCAGAAGGTGAGGTCCCAGCCCTGACTAACCCTCTGTTCTCTTTTCACCACCAGGTTCTGAAAGAAGGAAGTTTCTCCAAAGAACAGAAAGAAGACGAACGTCTAAGGCAGGCCTGGACGGATACCAGATAAATCAATGATATGCCGGTTGGCGTGAGCCCCGTACTCCCGTCATATTTTATGATTCGGAACAATTTGGCATACAGAGTGGCTCTAAACCAAGGTGAGCGTGTCGAACAGCTCCTGGTCCCCTGTTCTTGCATTGATACAGTTATGCACCTAGCCCATCAGCACCCCCTTGGAGGTCATCTGGCAGCCGATAATACCCTTACCCGGATCCTGTCAAGATTCTACTGGCGCTCCATACATGCAGAAGTTAAAAACCACTGCCTCAGGTGTGCCCGCTGCCAGCTCATTAGCCCCCGTAAGCCCCCGCCTGCTCCCCTGGTTCCCCCTCCCATCATAGGAGTCCCTTTTAAGCGGATCGGAACGGACTTAGTTGGCCCTATACCCACATCCGCCTGGGGACATGAATATATATTGGTGGTCCTGGACTATGCCACACGGTGCCCAGAAGCTGTACCGCTACGAAAAGCCACCTCCAAAGCCGGGCCAGGGAACTAATGCTCCTCATGAGTCATGTGGGCATACCCAAAGAGATCCTTACAGATCAGGGCCCCCGTTTGTTTCCAAACTAATGGTTGACCTCTGCAAGCTTCTACAGATCCGTTGTCTGAACACCTCTGTCCATCATCCTCAAACAGATTGGCTTGTGGAGAGGTTCAACCAGACCCTACAGAAAATGCTAAAGAGGCTAATAGCCCAGGATGGCCGCGACTGGTACCTCCTTCTCCCCATGTCCTATTTGCAGAAAGGGAGATTCCTCAAGCCTCTACAGGATTCTCCCTCTTTGAGCTGCTCTTTGCAGAAGACAACGAGGTCAAGGATGCCTGGGAGCAGCAACCATCCCCCTACAGGTCAGTGATTGAATATGTACAGAATATGCAGGAACATATTGACCATGTACACCCCGTTGTCAAGGAACACATGGAGGAGGCCCAGCGGGCCCAACAACGTTCCTACAACAGGCCGGCCCAGGTCCGAGAATTCCAGCCGGGAGACCGGGTGTTGGTCCTTATCCCCATAGCCTCTTGCAAGTTCCTCGCCTCCTGGCAGGGCCCATTCACTGTAAAGGAAAAGGTGGGGCCGGTGGCCTACCGCCTGGAACAGCCGGGAAAGAGAAAAAAGGAACAGGTATACCACATTAACCTTATCAAAAAATGGTATAAACCTCCCCCTCCTCTCTATGCCTTTTCCCAGATACTGGAGCCCTCAGCCAGCCAGGTCAGCTATGGTGAGGACATAAGCCGGGCTCAAAAGCAGGAATTGACAGAGTGTGTCGACGGCTACCAAGATATGTTCTCAGACAGCCCAGGGTGTACCCAAGTGATCCAACTCCACGTCCATACTGCCAGCAACAGTAAAGCAGCGACCATACCGCCTACCTGAAGCCCGCCGCACTGCCGTCGAAGAGGAAGTCCAGAAGATGCTCAAGCTTAGAGTAATAGAGCCCTCCACAAGCCCTTGGTCCAGCCCAAGCGTGCTGGTTCCGAAGTAACGATTTTCGTAGGTTAAATGTGGTTTCTCAGTTCGATTCCTACCCCCTACCCGGGGTGGATGATCTGATTGACCGCCTTGGAAGGGCGCGGTTTGTATCCACGTTGGACCTGACCAAGGGCTATTGACAGGTTGCTCTTGCTGCTGAGGCCAAAGAAAAGACTGCATTCTTAACACCGTCTGGCCTATGGCAGTACACAGTCCTGCCCTTTGGTCTGCATGGAGCCCCAGCCAGTCCTTCGACCGCATCGTCGCTACGCTGCAGCATACCTGGGAGACGGGAGGAGAGAAACATCCCATCTTGTTTATCAGCCGCAAACTCACCCCGGCTGAACGCCGCTACGCCGCCCTGGAACGAGAGGCCCTGGCCATCAAGTGGGCCATCGAGGAACTGAGGTACTACTTGATGGGTAGGCACTTCACATTGATCACAGATCATGCACCTCTACAGTGGCTGGCTAAGGCTAAAAAATCCAATGCCCGTGTAACCTGTTGGTTCCTGTCCCTGCAAGAGTTCTATTTCAGGTGCAGCACAAGGCTGGGGCCCTGAATGCTGATGTTGATGCCCTCTCCCGCATCAACTCCTGGTGGGCCACTGCTGTGAGCGCCCTGGGAAGGCCTCTGGGGTGGACTGTGACCCACGGCCACTGCTGCAGCAAGGAAAGAACTCTCAATGTTCCCAGTGCTCTGGCGCTGTCCATGGTGCTGAACACCCGCAGCGGCCGCATAAAGAGAGTCGCGGACCTTCCCAGCGCTCTACCGCTATCCATGGTGCTGAACACACTGCCCCGCCATTTATCCCGCACGTGGTGGTGATAAACAAATAGGGGGCTAGGGCTAGGGGGCAGGGACACTTCACTCGCCATGGCTGGGCGCCACTGATGAGCACACGTGGAGACACTCACTCACGGCTCAGGCCCAGGAATAAAAGCAGCAGAAAACAGCTGAAACCCAGTAAACAGAAGTAATTGTATGCTTTTTCCTGAATGCTCCAAGTGGATTGCAGAGTTCAAATTTATCTATGTATAATATGAGACTAATGGCTTGTCCTGATAACAGTTTGTTGGCTTTAAAGTATGTGACATGTATTCAAACGGTTCACTATTTTGCATATGTCCCATAAATGTTTGTTCTGAAACGACAATTTTCAAACACACGAGTAATAGTTTCTCGCTTTTACTTTTCTGTGGAAATAGTATTTAATGTATAACATGGACATTTAAATGCTAACATACTTTTCGTTTTAATTGTGATAAATGGTGTCTTGGCACTTGCGTTTTAATGCTACCCCATGTTATAAATGAGCAGTAACATTCAAAGACAGGGCATGGTTTGACCACTATGCCAATGCCATAGCCTATAATGCTTTAGGAGCTCAGTCTTATCGGGGGTTTTAAATTAGCAAATTTTACAGCACCAATGTATTTCGAAAAGTAATTTTTCTGTATTTTAACATCAAACCAACCAACATGAAACGGGCAATCACCTTATTCTTTAGCTGAACTAAAGAGCTAGATAGCACTATGGCAAAAAAAATCTTACTCATATAATATTGTGCAAAACAGAGCCATAGCTTGCTGCAAAGCTAGCTAGATGCAGCACTAAATACATTTATAAATCTAAGTAGCCTGTAAAAATACTAACCTAGCCGGTTGGAGTTAACTCAGTTGTCAGTTGTTGGGCTGATGAAAAATATGCATTAAAAAAGGATTCAAAAATGCATCCAAACAAAACATATGTTTAAATTACTTAATATTTCTTGTGTTAAATGGAATCTTTTTTATGTTTTATATACTAACAACCTGAATCAATATTAGGATCATTTTTTCTGTTGAATGAGGTAAAAGCTGTTTTTGGACATTTCAGGATGAGAGCAGCATTTTGTGGATAGTGCTGAGCTCCTCTCTCACTCCTTAAAGTGATTTTATTACGAAGTATATTTAAAAGTACTAAAAGTATGTTTAAAATAAGTCAAAAATACTAAAAGTATACTTTTCATTTCCTATACTTTAGAAAAGTACACATAAAATATACTTGTATTATATTTGTATTATATTAATATATTTTAAAGTAATACATCTTAAATTCTACTTCAATGTGTTAATAGAGATTACATTTAAATCTAAATATACTGAAGCATGTTTAACAAAAAGTGTACTTAATTATTATGTCAATTAAACATATTAATTAAAATGTGTACTGCATAGAAATCTATTTTAAAGTGTGCTTCAGTGCAACTTAGAACGTATACTTTAAATAATGGATTTCATGTAATAAAACATGTTTTAAGAAAATTGTTATATCAACTGAAAGGTATTATTTGAAAGATATATTTTGTAAACATGCACTTTGATGTGTGGTTTAATACAACTGAGGAAGTATACTTTAATTAATGTATTTCTTAACAATTAATGTATTTTTTCACAGTACACTTCCTATGTTGGTTTTCGTCATTTATTAAGTATACTTTTAGTTTTTTAGGTTTTTACGTTAAATATAATTTAAAAAGATTTTTATATTATGCTTCAATCCAATTAAAAAAAAATTATGGACTTCACATTTTGAAGCAAATATGCCTCAAGTGTCACATAAAATTACATAAGTTAATTTCTTATCACATTCAGGTAATAAAATGTACATTATAAGGGCGCTGAGCGGTCCAGCAATCTAAAGTGCTGCCAGTATGAGCATGTTTACATAGTAGGCCTGTTTATCTTATTCTCTGTACTTTGCTCCACCCTGTATATCATTCAGTACTCCTTCTTTATCTGCTGTATCTCTAGATAAATGTTAATTGGGATTTTTAAGAATGTCTGTAATCTGGCATGACAAATTTATCATTAAAAAAATTGCCATTTTTAAGATTTGTACCTTCATCAAATACAAACTGGCATGCTTCACATTGTGTTGGCCTTTTCTCCCTTGTCTGCATGAACATAGAACATGAGGAGCAGTAAAACTTAGGTTCATAATGACCATACTCTACATAAGCTTTGTTAAACAGTAGTTTGTTAAACTAACCCAGAGACATGTTCATTACAAATCTTGAGGAGATGTTCCAGAGATATTCCAGTCAGGTTATGCTGCAGGACATAGGACATCAAAAGCAGTGGACTCTGGCCTTTTGTTATTATTTATTTATTATTTATCTTGCTTGTAGAAGAAGAAACACTTGGTGTGAGCTAATCTATATTTTGTAAAGATATATCAAAGCCTTCCATCTTGGAATTAGACATGAATAACCTTCAGATGAATGTTTATGTGTTGTGATATACCTAAAGAACTTAAATAATACACCTTCTATTCATTTTCACAATATTATATACACATTCACTTTAAAGTTTTAAAGAAATGCAAATGTAATTTTATAATAATTTTAATTGTTAAGAATTACACATAGGTTCTTGGTCTTCAACAGTGCAAGGTCCAACTGTACCTACAGTTCAGCTGCTAAACTATGGTTTCTGATTTTCTGTGATCTTTGTATGAGAATTTTCCTAATTGATCGTTACCTTTCCATTATGCATTTTAAATTTGCAATATAATTAATGTTACAATTAATATTACAGTACATTTAGACAAAATTACAGAATTGAAAGTTTTGTAGAGTACAATGCAGAACTTGACATCAATATTAGGTCAAATACCTGTGATAAATCCCTGTTAGGTGTCTCTTCAGATTTTTCTGATGATACATCTGTGGATCTGGAGTGCTTAGATGTTTCATCATCACAGGACATCCCATGTAAGGATTTCTAAATGGAAGGTTTTTTAAATAAAAGTCAGTTTCATGTGCTTTAACCATTAAACCAAACCTATACGCCCATTATAGTACTTGCCCATTATAGTACTTGCCCATTATAGTACATGGCTTAGTTGGTGTCACTTATACTGTTTCGCACTGATGTTATATTCACATTATACAAAGAATCAGCACTATGGGTTAATTTGAGTTTTAAGAAATATGTCTCAGAGGTTACCGAACATCATAAGTCATTTACAGTACCTGTGAACATGCTTGTGTTTGTCTCTTTTAATGATTCACAAAGATGCTGATCATCAAAGTGGTTGGGCAGTTCCTCTGTGGTGTTATCACAATCCTCACTGTGGGGCTAAAACCAATTGCGACAAAATAGAGGAATGAATCTGATCTGAGCATTTCAATTAAATTAACAATTGTGATATTACATTTTCTCAGGGCATATCTATGCTTTATTTGGTTACCAATAAATTATATATTATATGTGGATTGTACAGGACAGGAGGGACTGCAGGTTTACGGCGTTCTGGTTGAAGCCTTCGCGCTCGCAGTTAGAGCGCAGCCTCGGCCTGGGTGAGGTGGAGCAGCTGAAGGCTGCGGGGAGCTGCGCGGGATGAGCAGGACTCTTATTAGTGGCTGGGTAAGCGCTGGTGAACGGCTTTTGTAAACGTTTTCTGATGGTGGACTAGTAAATAAGAAGTTTAGAACATCTTAATGCAAATACCGATAAAAGACCATCGTTTTAACCTTAAGCTACAAATGTCAATGTTAGTTAAATAGCTAATCACTGCGAACGTTTATTTGCTAATTAACTAGCTAGTGAGATAACCTAGATAGCAAGCTAGCAGAGGCTGTGCAGTGCAGTGCAAAGCTTCATTAGATTTCATTCTTAGTGTCTTTTTGTTTTAAGTAGTATGTAATGAACAGTGGCGTGCAGTTAATACAGTGGGTACCCCTTCTGCAAGAACCACCTGCCCCTTCTGCAAGAACCACCTGCCCCCAACCCCCATACACACACACATAGATGTATATTACAATAACTACATATTCTCTGTCTTAACTTATAGGAACTTAGTACACATTAACAGCCCACAAATACTGCGACAAACGACTATAGTATATACTAGACCACAACAATCAGTGCTTAATTTTCCAACAAATACAGCTATTTAACAAAGATCACTCATTTGCATGGCTACAGTACACCAGGGCAGCCAAAAGCGCATAAAGCGTGCGTAATGCTTAAAAAACGCTGTACAAAACACCGTTTAAGGCTTACTTTTACGCCTTGGAATAAACGCGAGGCGTCGTCAGGGGTTTTCAGAGCGTGTGGCGGCGCAAGGCCTCTAGCGCAGGGGTCTCAAACTCATTTTTGCCGAGGGCCACATTGGCATATTGGCTGTCCTCTGAGGGCCAGATGTAACTTATAAATATAAGAAAATGTAACCAGATGTAATACAAAATGAATGTAATTACTCCTTAATGTTAAATAACTCTCAATATACTATTTATTCAATCAAATATTACAGTTGCATGGAAAAATGGTTGCTTGTTGCTCTATTAACATAAATCCTTTTAATTTATAAGTTATATTAACTTTGATCAAAACGTTTGATACTGAAATAAGGCTTAATAAATATAAAATCAAAAATTGTGAGCTGTGACAGATTTAGCATTTCCTCAGATTTAGCAGTTCCTCATCCAACCACTAGTCGGAGCTGCAGCTGCAGCACCACAAGCCCGCAGTCTTTGCTTAGTCAGAGCTGCAGCCCAGCCACGGGCTACAGGGCTCAGCTGAGCCAGTCTGGAGCGTTTTTAAAAATTTGTAAGTTCTTCTGTGTATGAAATAAAATAACCCCACTAACCGGATAATACAGCTCTCTACAGTTCATCTTTCAGCCCAAGCAGCTAACAGCAGCAGTTTAGAGCAGCGTCACGGAGGCACTGCTCGGATTACATTATAAACAGGTCAGTTAGCGCGCTGCTAACCTCATGATGTTTATAACTACGGAGTTTAGTGAACACACCACGGCTGCAAGGTTAGACTGTTGAAGGCTACTGAAGACTACTAAAGCAGGCAACGCAGCGTAAGCAAAAAAAAAACAAAAACCACACACACACACCAAAATACAAGTTAAGATAAAATATGAAAACGAACATAATAAAGCATAAATAATTAAATTGAATTGCGGGCCAGATGTATGTTTATTTTGTTAACCCGTGAGGGGCCGGCCCGCGGGCCGCTACTTTGAGACCCCTGCTCTAGCGTTTTCATAAGGCCTCTGGGCCTTTCCGATGTAAAAACGGACAGAATTTACATATCCCCTCCTTCTCCAAACAGTTCAGCCCTCTAACTCTGTCAGGAAACTCTCTCTCCAGTTAAAATAAAAGCCCCAAGTGCTTCAAATGTCTGCTGTGTTGTTAGATGTGCTATGTTCCTAAATTTCTGGCTAAACTGGGCTTTGCAAAATTCAGTCCCTGATTAAAGCATTTTAAAATGTTTATCAACCCTTTCATTGTTGCTCTATTTAGTAATAGGCGTTATGTCGAATGTCACGTGACTAAACCGGAAAACAGGACTCTTCACTTCCACTTTTCACAGAAGCCGGTAGCAGCAGTGAGAGCTAATAGCAACACGGACTCTACGGTAACCTATTTAGCGTGTTTATAAACTGGTAGTGTTTTATTCGCCTAAATTAACTAATGATAGTGAGAAGATGGCTTTGTCAAGATCCGTAAAGTACCAGATACGGGATAATCCCAACAGTGATTTTTGCTGTGTACCTCAGTGCGCGATGTCAGGAAAGTTAAACTCCTGCGTAAGTTTCCACCACTTTCCAAAGGATGAAACCTTACGAAAGGTATGGATACGGAATGTAAGACGTGAGAATCTGGTGATTAAGAGGACTACGACAGTCTGTAGTAGACATTTCATTGACACAGATGTCATTCCGGGTGGGAGAAGACGCTTAAAAGAGGGCGCAGTGCCCGTGTTGTTTGCCTGGAATAACTACTCTCTGTTGCCAGCCAGGCCCAGTGTTTGGGAGAGAACACAGCGACCAGAGGATGAATTACCTGAAGAGATGGATGTTGAACTGTTGCTTCAGTGCCACGACTATGACGGAAAACCAGAACCATCAGCTTTGGATATGGCTTGTGAGAAAATTGAGGCCCAGCAGCTTGTGATAGAAGAGCTCCGAAAGAGGCTGAACGAGGTTACACTGAAGCAGTCGTTTGGTTTAGAGAGGTTTTCAGCATCAGACGATGATATCAGATTCTATACCAGGTAAGTTATAGCCTTTTCAAACCTAGTTTGTTTATCTATAGTGATCCTAATAGGACTCGTTATTATTCTTTCTTTAATTGATTCATTCTTTAATCAAATTTATATTTTGTGACTAATAACGTCAGCTCTTTGTGTGGGCAGCCTGATAAAATAGTATTTATGTTAACATTTTACTGTGGCCTGAAATACTTAAGGTACTTTTATAGTCTATTGGTATAGCTTATCAGGGTAAGCATGAATATGTAATGCCTGGACTTATTTTTCTTTAATATTTAGGTTTGCCAGCTACCAGCATTTCCAAGCATTTTGGAGACAGATTGAACCTGCAACAAGAAGAATTGTGCGTGTTGGTACACGGGCACCTACTCTCACCACTACAGCTCCAGACAAGGCTGCTGATCCACCTCGACGACCAGTAAGCATAGTTCATAATTGTAATTTTGTTTAAAACCAGCACCCAGAAAACACTACTTTTATCTAAATAAAAATACAAATTAAAGGGAAACTTTGTAAGATTTTCTTGATTATTCATATATTATTCTGCGTATTACACCTCAATGGAATGTAACAATTAAAGGGTGTGATTGGAAATAACCACATCCTCACACTCTTATTCTTAATTGTTTTATACCTTTATTTTGATTTTTTTTTTTTGAATTTTCTAACTTATTACTTAATAATTTAACTTCATGATCTTTGCTCTCTTTCTAACTGTATCACAATCACATAAGGCCTTGGAGATTGTCTGTCCTTTTAGGAAACTTTTAGGAAGGTCGGAGTGTTTATATATATATATATATATATATATATATATATATATATATATATATATATATATATATATTTCTGTAATGCTGAAACTAGTTTTCTAGTAAACTTTAATATATTTTAAATTCTAAACTTTTATGTTTAAGTCCTTTATGTTCTGAGATTGTAGTAGTTGCTTAGTGAAACTCAGAGTTCCTGCATCCAGGTTTTACTAAATCATGTAAATTACCCAACACAATGATTCTAAAGTTGTTAATTTACTTATTTAAAAATTATGAATAACCAAGAAAATTCTACATAGAACCACAAGGTTTATTGCCATTACCATCAACACTTTCCCTGTTCATCCTACAGAACCGATGCCTTCCATTAATAGATGAACTGTTCCTGTTCTTGGTGTACCTGTCACTGGGTCTGAAGGAGAAAGATCTGGGTGATCGTTTCAACATACATCAGTCCACTGTCAGCAGAATAATCAAGACTTGGGTAAATTTTTTGTACACCTTATTGGGTGCCATTGGAGTATGGATGTCTCCTGAAGCAATTAGAGCTACAATGCCAAGCGTGTTTGGAAAGTACTCTGACACACAAGTCATAATTGATTGTACAGAGATGAGATGTCAAACACCTTCATCTTTACTCTTACAGAGTGAGCTGTTTTCACAGTACAAATCCCACACTACCCTGAAAGGAATGATTGGTGTGTCACCCCATGGCGCTGTAACATTTGTTTCCTCATTGTTCTCTGGGTCTGTCAGTGATAAAGAACTGTTCAGACAATCTGGCATTATCCCTCTTTTGGATAAGGATATGGCTGTAATGGTGGACAAGGGATTCAGAGTAGATGAACTAGTGCCCTGTAAAGTTTATAGACCCCCTTTTCTAAGCAAAAAGTCACAGCTATCTCATGAAGAAGTGCTTGTGACTCAGGACATTGCACGGCTAAGAATTCATGTGGAGAGGGCAATTAGGAGAATCAAGGAGAACAAACTGTTTGATACTATTATCCCTCTGACCATTGCAGGCAGTATCAACCAGCTTTTTGCTGTCGCCTGCCTTCTAACAAATTACCAAAACAAGCCACTGGTCAAGGCTTGGGCCAAAGAATCTTAAGTGTTACACTTACTAACCCATATTTTAATTTTGACAAATTAAGTTACATTACCATTACATTTTTCATTTCTGTTCCCCGTCTAGATCATCACTGTCTTGTATGTGTCTTTTTCCCTATGTGAATCTAGCATTTGTTTCATGATTTAACTGACCATTAGAAATGCTCCAAAATTACCTTTCAGGTTGACTTCCATTGAAGTTAAGATGTTTTTAAGATGTAAATATGCTATCCTGAAACTAGGCTTGGTTTTGTGTGATAATGTTGTTGTGATCAAATTTATTCAGCTCCCACTGCAAATACGTTTACCATTCACTGACAGGTTAGACACAAATGATGCATCCAAATTTAACAGCTAATGCAGCAAATTACAGTGGGGGTTGAATAAATGTATTGCACCTATAACTGCTCCCCCTCTCTTGTGTATAGAAAACATTGTTTATGTACATGTATATATAATGGTGCATGGACAAAAAAAAACATGCATACAGTAACGTATACAAAATATGTATTTTTTTTTGTACAGTTGTCAATTTTTTCATGACCAATAAATTTTTATAAAAAAACAATACATAATCTGCTAAATATACAAAACACGTCTGTAAATACACAATAGCTTTCAAAGTGGTAATGAATCACTTTTCATGTAATTAATTTGGAGCAGGCCAAGTACTTTTGCATGTACACATGAAAGTAAAACTGGTCCACCCTCTCTCTGATTGTTGCTGTAACTTTTGGGTCGACATAAACACGCTGCACAAGCATGTCTTCTTGGGCACAAACCACAAAATCGCACCACTGCAAGCCAGTGATCAGCAGTTGACCCTGGACTTGCAAGAAGTATGAGTGGCTTTCACGAAGAGTCGGTGTGCCATACTGCATTTGAAGGTATTTACAATCCACATAGTTCTTTACATTGGGGCACTTTATCTCCACTAGTCCAAATGGTGGCTGTGCATGTGGATCGTAAATCAAGCCATCTGGTGAAGTGCCAAGCCAAGGGGCATCAGGATGTATAATAAGGCCAGAGGATCTGTAGTTTACATTTTTCATCCTGCAATACTCCTTTGCTGCCTCAAATTCCAACTCTGTCCCTCGCCTCATGTTTGCAGTTTGCCTGGTTCCTTTTAGGATCCTTTCTGCAAGAGATTCTGCAGAAATTGCTCCCCTCACAAAACATACCTCTCTAAAACGTGAAGAGGTGATCCGAGGCCTACGAAGCTGATGCCACTCCTGGTCTGCTGCCTGCTCTCTTGTTGCCAGCTCAATCTTATTGGCCATGTCCAGTGTGACAGTCAAGCTTTTAAGGAAGAAGTGTTCCTCCTGAGTGCACACGTGCACACAGTCTGTTGGTAGAAGCCTGTAGTCACCCAGAGGCAGCGATGGGTAAGATGGAGCATCATGGTGCATCTTGACAGACTTTGTGGGTAAAATGGGCAGTTGGTAAGAGAGCACACTGCCCTTTTGTGCCATGCCAAAAGCTGTCTCCACAAGGGTCTTTTCATCACTAATGCCCATAGTTGCCACAAGAGGTTGTTCTTCGCGATCAAAATCTTTGTATGTGTCTCCAATCTGTAGCACCGAGAGGTCAAATAGGTCCCCAACCAAGCCCTTGTAGAGTGTACTTCTGTGAATGACAGGTAAATGCAAATATGTTAAAACTGTTGTAGGTTACAGTTTGTTACCTACATATTGTCTACCGTGTACCTGTTTGACAATATCCCCAAAAATTTTACAACAGTGGCTTACCTACATCAGGATGTATACAGTATTGCAAGTTCAACACATCAAAAATAATAATATAATTTTTTACTATTATTATAATTAGGTAAGCCACTGTTTTTGGGGATATTGTCAAAAAGGTTTGTATGGTGTGTTGGAATCAATAGCACTACATGAACTGCCAAATAGAAAAAGTCAAATGTTCAAATGGCTCTGAGGCATCAGCTTTTGACAGGCTGCAGACCCCAATATTTTGATTCCAAATACCTTCACATGCAAAATGGCAATTTGGCTTTACATCTGCTGCCTGCAGAGTGTAGCATGTATAGTAATAATGTTAGTCATACTGCATGAGACCCAGTATACTCTAAAATTCTGTATGGTGCAGTAATTATAGTAATATTAGCTCATGCTTTTTTACCTGATTCCTCCTTCACTGAGTCGGCTGAGCCTTGGTCTGATCACCACCATTTTATTTATTGGGCCAGGTTTCACCCCCTGACAAAAAGACCAACATATAGTTTTACCATAGAGAAATCTAAACTTAAAAGGGACAAGAATAACTGAAAAACTAACTAGTTAGGCAATGTATGTTACATATGAATGCCTCTGCCTCAATTAAAACAATAAAATCCAATCAAAAATGCTCTCCATCCAAATCTCCATCCCTTTACAAATTGAACACAAGCTTTGACAGATCATGGTTCCAGGTTGTCAGTTGTTCTATTTTTTAACAACTAAACATAATTATAATCAGAAATAGCAGGCACCTCAACACTTACCGCTGTTCTGGGCTTGTGCCATTGCTGTTCCATCTCAGTGCAGGTGTGGACAGGGGGCACAACCTGTACATTTAGTTCTGAATAGTGTGCAGTTTGGAACAACAAAGCAACTGTGTGGTTACACACTGCAGTGCCAGCAACACATGAACATCTACTTGAAATGAGGATGACTGGGTTTGAATCCCGAAGCACTATCTGTAAAAAAGAATGTACAATATGAACATTGTCTTAAGTGTGGTTGGGCTTTAATTCATCCTATGTTAACAGTGGTCCAACAGATAACACTGATGGGAGTAAGGTTGCTGGGGCACGTTTAGTAATGGCATTAATAATAAAGTACATATAAGCTATGATATTTTTTTTCCTCAGATGAACCTGATATATATATATATATATATATATATATATGAAATGATAAGTAGCACTTTCAAATCAACAAATTAAGAGTGAGAATAACAAACCCCAATGACCTCACTATCCTTCTAGAAGTAGACAATGAACTTTGAACAAATGTAAATACATTTACCAAGCGTCTCAGAATAACAGGTATAATAATAGGTCATGCTCATTAGACTGCATTCACTACAGTCAAAAAGAACGTGGACATAATAGCTGAATAGTCTACTATTACTCGGAGAGGCTTGATAAATACTGTTCTTGAACTGAACAGGCTTGAAACATTAACTGAACACCCAACCCATCCCTAACGTTACTGTTAAAGTGTGTGGCTTCTCGCTTTTCCTCATAGACCTGTGACAAGCTGCCCTGATGCTGACAGCGTTAGTCAACCTGTCTTTGTTTGATACTGGTGACAAAAATGGACAACTAGCCATCACAAGTAAGACATTTGCAAAGTAACTGATACGATTAGTTTCTTCAGGTTAGCATTAACTAGATTTACCGGTTACTTTCTCTATATTTGGGATAAGTAGCATCAGCCTAGCTAGCTGGCTAACGTAAGTTACATACCTTCATAGTCGTATATGTACGAGGAAGCGTACAGTTTAAACCCCTTATCCATACTGGTGGCTGGAGTTTTGGAAGTTAGCCGGCATATGCGATGAACATCTGTAATTGATATCTTTGGTAGCTCCTGGAGGCATCGTGTGTAAAACAATGCCATTTTCACTGTATCCTGTACAGCGCCGGAAGCAACGCGGCCCGTTTAACAAAACACGGAAGTGTTTTGCGCATAAGGCCTATCATGTTTCATTTGTCTAATGCCATAAGAGTCAACACACACACACAAACACACAATCTCACCCTCTCTCTCTCTCCACTCAAAGTTTGGGAATTTTAATAAAACGCGAAAGTTAGAGACCACCACAGCATACAAATTAAATGCATAAACTGAGAAATTAAGCAATTAACCCGTCACACAAAACTCAGCATCACATTTGGCAGATCTGTGTAGCGATTCTATACGATGGCGCTTTAGAATCACTCTTAAAAAACAAAGAAAGTCATAATATTCCGACTTTAATCATTTCAGTATTCAAGATATTTCTCAATTAACTTGTTTTTGATCATAGTACATCCTTATATTATTTTTTATCCTTTCTTACTTTTTGAATAAAAACCATTTTTGTATCACTGACCCTCAAACGGACAACATGGGTCTAAAATGACCCACTTTCTTTTTGTATGCTACTTCATGTATGGCTGTATGTTTTTATGATATATCTTAGCTGTAAATTAATTCTATTGTTAAAAATTTAATTAACTAATTCATGTATGATTGTTTAGCATCCATCTTCTTTTTTTATTCTCCTTACACAGGTTTACACACACGGGTCAGACATAACGCACATGCATTTGATATTTCACAGCTCAGCACAGCTCCCTCAGTACTGTTTTACAATGACATTACCTTAGAAAATATTTGGTGACTGTAGTGAAAGATAACTTTACATATTATTTGATTTGGTTTAGGTTACCTTGAGAGTGAGAATATTACCTGTCAGAAAGTTACAAGTAATTATTATTAGGTGTTGACATATTCTATTTTATTTTGCTAAATCTACTGTAGTATAGAGCTTATATTCTCTGCCCGAATCCGCGATCCGAGGCCCGACCCAACATCTGTTTTTAATGGTATTTTTATTTTATGTAAAGCTCTGGCATGATAATCATAATTATAGCTAAGTAACCAAGTATTATTGTTAACGAAAACTAACGAAAAATGAAAGTGTCTTAGTTAACTTAAACTTATAAAAACGGTAATTAAAAGAAAAAAAGGTAACTAACTGGAACTGTATTGAGAGTTTATAAAACTAACTAAAACGAAACAGGTGATACAGTATGAGGAATAAACTCCACTTAGCTATAGGGCTGTCCCTAACGATTATTTTTTAAACGATTATTCTAACGATTATTTTTTTCGATTAGTCGACTAATCTATTCATTGAGAAACATATTTAAATAATTATTATTTTACGTTTTAAAGCAAACGATAAATTACTATATTTATATATAATAACAACAACAACAACAACACAAGCCTACTAAACCAAACCCCACACTTATAATCACTTACATGTACAGCACGTTGTTTAGATCTATAACGCTAAAAATGGATAAGCTCCCATACACCACAACCGTGTGTTGCACTGTTTTCTGTGACCGCTAGATTTTGTGACCACTGGCAAGTAGTTCTCAGCAGACCGTGAGCACTGGCCGATTCGAAACGTGTTCGTTTCTAATGTTTACCCCGACTGGCCAAAACGGTTCAGTTTAGGGCTGAGGGTAAGGTGTAGGTATAGAAAGCTTCCGTTTTGCCAATGAACGCTCATAACCGTGAGCACTGGTCACAAAATTCCGACGGTGACAGAATACGGTGTGACACCGCAGCGCCGACGGCGCTAGCTAAAATAACTTAAGGCAGCTAGCTTAGCTAAACACCTGAACTTATGAATAATGCTACTGTTTCTGGAAACTGCGAAATGCCATGCACAAATATAAACCAAAAATGTATAATTTCTGCCTGTGGCAGGTTTAAAACCTTTGGTAGACAGTCTTAAGTCTTTTTAAGGACACCCGCGGAGACCCTGATGTAAACGGTAACTTACTGTGTGACCCTGTTGACATAGTGCTCCTGGATGTTTGCGCTTCAAGTGCTCCTTTTGCACATATGGCAGAGGACCACATTGTTGCCCTTTTGCGTGAAATGCTCCCAAACTTTAGATGCCCGCTGGCGTTTTTTTGTAGCTGGAGATTGCTCTCCGGAGTCCAAGCTCTCTAGAGCTTAGATTCTCTGCCCGAACCCGACATGACCCGAGGCCCGCCCGTAAATCCGACCCGGGCTCCAGAAAATAGTCCGAGATGTAGGCGTCTGTTTTTTAATTATATTTTTATAAAAAAAAAAACGAAAATAACGAAAACTGAAAGTGAAACTTAACTAATTTATTTATAAGCGCTGTTTTCACTACCGCAGTTCTACAGCGGGGGTGTTGTGCCGATTCTGTCCGCGAAGCGGGAGTCAGATTCAGCAGAGAGTCGGATTCGGCACAAACGCGGCAGCACCTCGCGGTCCGCGGTGTCAGTTGTAAGCGCTCGCGCTAGCCGCAAAATACGGCAGAAAACACTGAGGGAGCTGCAGAATTATGAATGGGACTAGAATATGAGCACGAGGAGATCAAAGAGAACCTTCACCTGTGAGTAGCTCTCACCAGAACACGCAAATCTCTCTCTCTCTCTGTCTCTCTCTGTGTCTCTCTCTCTCTCTCCCTCTCTGTCTCTCTCTCTCTCGCACGTGAACTCCTCCGCGTTTGACCTGCAGAACTGTGTTTAGCTGTTCTTAAAAATCATTTTAATTAAATAATAGTTCTATGCTTCTATGTTACCGTGTTAATTAACATAATTCTGATCATATTTCGCTCATTAAAACAGCCCGAAAACAGCCAGTTGGAATTTTTGGGCCCGATCTAACCTCTAATGCTCTCCACAGGCGCCGCCATGTTTACGACGCGCCGACGCACGTTATGCAAATCGATGTATTTTTGTAATCGATGACGTCGATTATGTCGACGCGTCGCCCCAGCCCTACTTAGCTATAAGTCTGTTTGAGAAGCAGCTGTGAGAACCTTTACCTGTGAGCAGCTCATACACCTGAACACCCCACGCGGAGGATCAACTGATAAATCTCTCTCTCTCATATATAAATTCATATGTAAATTCTGTCCATTTTTGCATATGAAAGGCCTGTAGGCGTTACGAAAACGCTTGGAGGAGTTATGAAAACGCTTGGAGGCTGTATGAAAACGCGTGGAGGCGTTATGTAAGCCACACGCTCTGAAAACACCTGGCCTTACGTTCATTCCAAGGCATAAAAGTAATCCCTAAACAGCGTTTTGGATTATGTTTTTTAAGCATTAAGCAGGCTTTATGTGCCGACAGACCCTGGCGAATTCTGACTTATACGGCATGTCTTAGAGAAGGGATTAGACAGCCATGTCCCCGCCCCCATAGGGAAAATCATGAATCTGATGGGTTAGATTGTCCTTCGACTTTGCTAACAGACTTATTACTACACCCTTCTCAAAATCAGAAGGGTATATATATACATTATACAATATATATATATATATATATATATATATATATATATATATATATATATATATATATATATACATATATATATATATATATATATACATATATATATATATATATATATATATATGTATATATATATATATATATATACATATATATATACGTATATATATATACTTATATACAATATATATATATAAATTTTTTTAAACAGTATATTTTGGTAAAATCTTAGACATTTCCCCTGTCTCACATTATTAGAGACTAATAAAAATTTTGTAATTCTGTAATAATAACATATGTAATAATACATTGTAATAAAATGTAATATCTTTCAACAGATTTCTTTGAACATAAAGAATAAAAGCAGAACACCGCTCTAAAGAAAAGGAAAGGTTAGTCACATGTTCAGTTTTATTTGTAATTACCAGTTAAAAGGTATTGTTGTGTACACATGCACAGTTTTGCTGAGTTTTGATACTGTTTATTTAGCTGTCTAAATGTGTCTGTTGTTTGCCATGAGCAGAAAGTGGATCAGTACTTACAGCCAAGTGTCCCAAAGACTGCAACACACTGCTTCTAGCAGTGTTGTAAAAATATTTTATACTTTGTGGACTGTTTAGACATCAGGTATCCAACTATGTTTTGTTGTAAGATCACTTTTTCTGTGCTCTGTTGATTTAGCCTCTTTAGATGACTGCTTCAGCACCATGAACGCATGTCCTCACATACAGAAGAGCCTACAAGAAAGGTATTTTTGCATCCTTATGATTTACCTCATACATTTGTTAATTAATTGTTGAGAATTAAATGCATGTACATGCATGTTTACAGGTTCTGTTTAAAACTCATACATCACATTCAGAATCAAATTCCACAACTACTGCAATTTGTGTTAACCCAAAACAAAATGGCAAAAGTTGACTACAATTTTGTCTTCAAAGCATTATAAATGTAAAATAGAAACCTTTTTCACTAGAACCAAATTGTTAACAATATCATTATATAATAGTTTTTTTTATTAAAGGTAGTCTGTGTCAGTGTTTATTTAGAACTGTATTTTTTCAGATGCTCGAAATTGTGAACTAAAGACCTGATCCAAAGGCCTTACAGAAGGAATCGCCAACAAGAAAGGTATTTCTTACACACTTGTATGATTCACAGACATAAATCTTATTTATTATTAGGGGTCCAAGCACTGTACGTGCTGGAACCCTATTGGAATTGCTCTGATGTTTAGGGGTACGAGCACGCAGTGCTAGGAACCCTATTTTAATTCTGAGTATTGTTATTATAGTTCTTATTCTTTTTCTGCCATGGAAATGATTGGGCAGAAGGCGATTATCATCTTGGGGCTATGTCCTAATGGTATACCGAAGGAAAATTTGAAATGTCAATTTTTGTGATTGCCATTAGCCAATTATTTTCCAGCAAGCTTTTGACAAGCTAAACAATCAGCAATCAGGATGACACAACCTACATGTATTTATCAACCAATAAAATTATGCGTTGATTGACCTCTTGGGGGCGTTATATAGCAGAAAATAAATTATATCTAAATATGGCCTAGGCATATGAATCCTTTTGATCTGTAATTCTTTGCTGTTGTCTTTACAACTTTCTCATTACGTATCTTATATACCAAAAAGTGGCCAGTGCATGTCATTAACAAAGACAGCAGGAGCACATCTACCAAGTATGAGAGAAGTGAATCTTCATTTATTGCTATTTTCCAACCTAAATGGACAGAAGACAGGAACCTTTGACCCTATTAACACACAAACTTACATACATATACATACATATATACAGACAATATAATCCTGAACCTCTGAACCCCTGCTGTGTTAACCTTCCCCCATTAATCTTAGTATTTGTACAAGACCAGATTTACACAGTTGCAAACACTTTAACATTAAGAATCACTTAATACCACAGCATTCCATTACACTGGTCATTCAGCTTGGTCATGCTGGTCATCCAGCTTGGTGATGCTGTCCAACCAGTTTGGTGATGCCGGTCAACCAGCAATATGTTTTAAGCCTAACTCGCCTTAAGGGGCCTCTTTGCCTGTCCTGTAAATTGGCGCTATATTTCTTCTTGTAATTATTAGTCTTCCCTAAAAAAGGTTGGTTGTAGAGCAGTAACCGTAAGTAACCTAAACTTCAAATTTGGCATAGAGGTACAGTAATGAACCCACTACCAAAAGTTGTGACCTAATTTGGCCTGATGGTGGCCTGATGTTTTACGTATGGGTGAATATCTCAGCAACTGTGAAATGCAGAGTAAAAATTATTTTTGAATCTTATTCGGGCAAGTTTTCTGCATCAACGACTCACTGGAAGTTTTTAGTTCCGGCCACATCCACCGCTGCCATATTTAGCAAAATCTACAAAACATTATTTTTTCTACTGCTTGTGGATTTTTTAAAATGTTCAAACAATATAGATGTTCACCAGAGTCTACTTATCAAGAATTATCAAAAATATTTTCATATTTATTAACACCATTGCTGCTATATGCAAATGAGTCGTCCTGGTGTGTTTAGTCCACATAAATAGCTGAATATCTGGACTGTTAACTTGTTTTTTAGTGATATTTAGCAGTTTTGTTGGAGACATGATTCTGTGGAAGGCATCCAAGAGGCGTATCAAATGAAGCATAGGCAAAAATATGGTCACCATTGGCCAATTAGTTTCAAAGTGGAATTTGGAAGGCTTAAGATTCATTGATCGTCATGAAATTTAAAAGGTATGTTTATAAAGAGATTGACCACATGGTGTTGCAATTTCTAAAAACTGAGAACTTGTCAAGCTTAATAATTGTCAAGCTTAATGTGCTCTAAAACAAGTTATAAATTTTTTTTTGCACAAAGTAAAAGGAGAAAGGCTTTGACTGTTGACTGAAGTAAATGAGTCAATCGGTGCATGCTGCATTTCATTTAAAATTGGTTCTATAAATGTATTACATATTGTAAAAATGTGACCAAAACTCAACCTCACTTTCACAAGGTAAAGACTTTCAACTAGTAAAGATTTGTTTCGTAAAAATGTATAAGCATGACAGTAATTTTAAAATTGTAAATACTTGAAAAATGTTGCTTGAGTTCCTATTATTCAAATATGACATGGGTGTCGAGATTCTCTGTGTTTCTTCAGGACAGTGACCTACCGTAAAAGCATCTGTCTTCCTGGTCCGAAGGTTTGGGGATCGAAACCGAATTGGACCGCAGTGACAGAATAATGCAATCACGGATGCAATGGGAACCTTGTACACAGGCTGTCTTGCAAGATCATGCTTCAGGCAGCGGTTATAATGCTTTATTGTTTTTAATAATAATTTAAGAATGTGAATTTACGTAAAGTTTTGTGCTTCACCCTTTGTAATCCGAACCTTTAAAGTAGTATGTTGGACACCAGCTGACCTGTGCTTGTAGAGTGGTGCAGTGAGGTGGTTATTGGGCTTGCAACTTGACAGTCTGAGTTTGAATCTTGTCCAGTGTGTTTGGAGAACTTCAACATTTTCTATGCAATTTGAAATAATTATTTTTTGTTTCTAATAATAGTTAAAAAAAAACAGATGAAACTGGTTAAAAAAGATTAGCTTGACCATTTGTGATAATTCAAAGATTGGTAAATACTTGCAAGAAAAGTGTTCCTTTTTACTCTCAACAGCCTGAAAAAATACACTGTGGCAGCTGAGTGGTATCTTTCTAAAGTGCCTGCCCTTCAACCAAAAGGTTGTGGGTTTGATTCCAACCATGGACCTTTCCTAAAAAAGTTTGTGCAGAAGTAACTGTACTTCATCCAAACTTAAAATTTGGCATCAAGGTACTTTAATGAACCCACCTCTCAGCCAAAAGTTGTGACCTAATTTGGCCTGATGGTGGCTCTATAGAGCAATGTTTTACATATAGGTGAATATCTCAGCAACCGTGAAATGTAGAGTAAAAATTATTTTTGAATTTTATTCGGGCACGTTTTCTGCATTAATGACTAAATGGAAGTTTTTAGCTACGCCCAGATTAACTATATACCAACAGTATAAGTATCAAAATGTTCAGCAAAGTCTGAACAAGATTTATCAAACTAATGTTCATATTTATTAACAACATTGCTGCTATGTGCAAATGAGTCGTCCTGGGGTGGAGCTTAGTTCACATAAATGGCTAAAAATCGAGATGACTTAATTGTATGTCATCGCTACTTAGTAGTTTTGTTAAACAAATAATTATTTGGAAGGTGTCCAAGTTTCACTCCAATTAAGCGATAGATGATGCTATAAAAACAAAAAATCTGTTTCTCAATAACTAGGGTTCCAATTGAGTTGAATATTTGCCTGCTACATCTTTGGCCCATTTGATGAATCATTTATCAATGACAACTTAATTATTAAAAAAATCAATCAGTGCGCAGTGGTTCACATTAACTGGTTAACTGTAACTGGTTGTATAACTTTAATCGTAGATTATGAAATTGTGATAAAACATCTTATTTCCACAAGGTTATCATAACACAAAATATTTACTATTTTTTAATAATATTTAATAATAACTCTAATAATTCAAAGCTTGCAAATACTTGTGAGAAAGGTGCTGGGTTCCTTTTTTTTACTCTTAACAGTTAATTGCCTAAAAACACAGCATGTTGATGTGGCTACTGAGTGGCATCTTCCTTAAGTGCTTGCCTTTGAACCATGAGGTTGAGGGTTTGATCCCAACCTTGGGCATTTCCTTAAAAGGTTTGTAGAGCAGTACAGTTCAGATTTGGCATTGAGGTACTGAGTCCCTTGGTCAAGATTTTTTTCATATTTATTAACATTGCTATTAACATTAAGCTTACTTCACATAAATGGCCTTCATTTGTGTTTTGAATGCAATAAAGGCTGTTTTTTGAGGTTTCAGGCTGAGAGACAGATTTGGGCAAAGTACTGAACTCCCCTCTCTCTCCTTAGAGAGTGAACTGCTTTGTTTGAACTTTCGTTCAGAAGCTGCTAGAAATAAATTATCAGACGTAATGTTAAAACTGGCCAACTTCTCAGTCACACCAGGTTCAGCAGCTAAAAATATTGGCGTTATCATAGATTCAGATCTAGCATTCACTAAGCACATTGCTACTAGAAAAGCTTTTATACATTGCCAGGCTAAGAAATGCCTGATCCCTGCATGACACAGAAAAATGAGTACATGTTTTCATTACTTCAAGGCTAGACTGTTGTAATGCACTACTGTCCGGATGGTCCTACAGTAAACTTAAAGTTTCTAAACTGCTGCAGCCTGGGTCCATCCTTAAACTCGAAAATGTTACCATATTAGTCCAGTCCAATCAGAACTGCACTGGTTTGCAAGTCAAAGTCTGCATAGACTATAAAATTGTCCTGTTAAAATATACAGCCCTACACAAGGTCCTCATCTCCTATTATGAATCACAGTGATTACTTAGATCACAAGGTACTGGTTTCTTAGTAGTTCCTAGAAGAAGAAGATGAGCTCTGCAGGAGGAAGAGCGTCTCTTATAAAGCACCTTAAACTCTGGAACAACCTTCCTGAATATCACTCAGACACTGTCTCAATCTTTTAGTCTAGACTAAAAACTAACTCGTTTGGTCTAGCTTTTGTTAATTAATGTTTTTTCCTTTAAATAAGGCTGCAGATCCAGGGACATGGACATAGGGATTGTGGTAAACTGAATGCTGATGCTGTTGTTGGTGCAGGTTTGTGCTCGATGGAGTTGGCAGCTGCAGGTGTTTCAGGGTGCCTCCGTGTTTGTGTTGGCTGTCTTCCTTTCCTTAGGCTGTTTTACTCAGAGGTGCCAAAGCATTAGCCACACTCTGATAATGTTTTATATTCTGTTTTACATAAATCCAATCAAAACTAATTCCATCTCTCTGCCTTTCACAGAGGTACTGACTGCCCACTTGTCTGACCCAAAACCGATGGATGTTGGACCTTCAGGATCTCATGTCTCCTGTCTGCCAGATTGATGGAATTTTCCGGAAGTCAGCCTTCCCCATCCCCC
Organism: Astyanax mexicanus; assembly: GCF_023375975.1. NCBI lineage: Eukaryota > Metazoa > Chordata > Actinopteri > Characiformes > Acestrorhamphidae > Astyanax > Astyanax mexicanus. Next base: position 14,146,067 of record NC_064419.1, read on the forward strand.
ACCACAGTTCAGCTGCCCATCATCTAGTTTATTCACCTGCCCTGGACTGTTCGAAGTTCACATGAACTCTAACTTCTTTCATTACTCATGTTGCTATACACATGGATATATTAGACCTTTGTAAATAATATTGATTTGATTTGACTTAAAACATATAGTTGCGTAAAATTGACTAACATTGTGTATTAATTATTTCTTTTTGGGTTCATTTGTGTGTTGAATGTAGTAGGGTCTGTTTTTGAACAATTCAGTGTTGAGAAAAGCGTTTTGCCACAGTGTCTTGCTATTGTTTTACTCCTTAGAGTAATAAACTTATTCAAGTGGTGTTTTGAACTAAAAACTTCTCTGTCAAACTGAAATTAGATTTTAAGACCCAACATCATGTAATAAACATTTCTTAAGTCTAAGAGACCCTATGGATTACTGGCTCAGACAGTCTGCTGTCTTTTCTCATGTGTTTCAATGAGAAATTCCAGCAACCCAGCATGTGGAACAGATCCTGTTTATTAATAAAAACAACTGATTACTTGTCATTTTTAATAAATAAAGTATTATACAAGCATGTCCCAACTTTGCAATCCACTAAATAAATAAATCCACTGACTGTGTATCATAATGAAAAATGAAAAATACATCTTAATGACATCTCTGTTCTCTGCAAAATTGTATGTTTTCATGACTCAAATTTATTTAGGGACTATGGGGGAATGTTTATTTAATTTAAAAAAAAAAAACACGTCACTTCTGTTTCTGTTAAGAAAAAGTTGTTAAGGCCCTAGTTGCCCACTAGATGTCACTGTGGCGTGTGATGATTCGAACGTCTCAGGAGATAGAATGATTTGCCGAATCAACTGGTTCATTTGATTCGATCTCCCAAAAGCCCCACTTTTGCCATCGCTAGTAAAATGTACAAACTTCGTTTATTAAGAATTTTATTAGAATAGAAGTTTATTTGTGTGTTGAATGTAGTAAAGTCTGTCTTTAGACGAGTTAAGCTGAGAGGAGCGTTTTGCACAGTGTTGAGCTCCTCTCTCACTCCTTAGAGCGATAAACTGCTTTAAGTGTTGTTTTGAACTGACAACTTCTCTTTCGCACAAAAATTAGTTTTTTATAACCTAAAACACAAAGCGCATAGTGTTTTGCACACAGTTTTGAGCTCCTCTCGTACTCCTTAGAGTGATAAACTGCTTCAAGTGTGGTTTTGAATTGAAAACTTCTCTTTGGTTAAAAAATGAGATTTTAAGACCTAAAACACATTAGAACTGTGTAAGATGTACTAAATTCATGTAATACACATTTCTTAACTGTTTCCGTTTATTTGTGTGTTGAATGTAGTAAAGTCTGTTTTCGAAGTATTTAGGGCTGAGAAAAGCGTTTTGCACACAGTTTTGAGCACCTCTCTCGCTCCTTAGAGCGATAAACTGCTTCAAGTGTTGTTTTTAGCTGAAAACTTCTCTTTCGGTCAAAAAATTGTTTTTACGACCTAAAACACATTAGAACTGTGTAAAATGCACTAACTTCGTGTAATACACATTTCTTAACTGTTTCCGTTTATTTGTGTCTTGAACGTAGTTTTTGAAGGACTCAGGGCTGAGAAAAACGTTTTGCACACAGTGTTGTATTCCTCTCGCTCATTAGAGCGATAAACTGCTTCAAGTGTTGTTTTGAGCTGAAATTTTCTGTTTCGCTAAAAAATTAGTTTTTACGACCTAAAACACATTAGAACTGTGTAAAATGCACTAACTTCGTGTAATACACATTTCTTAACTGTTTCCGTTTATTTGTGTGTTGAACGTAGTAATGTCTGTTTTTGAAGGACTCAAGGCTGAGAAAAGCGTTTTGCACACAGTGTTGTATTCCTCTCGCTCATTAGAGCTATAAACTGCTTCAAGTGTTATTTTGAACTGAAAACTTCTCTTTCGGTCAAAAAATAGTTTTTGCGACCTAAAACACATTAGAACTGTGTAAAATGAACTAACTTCGTGTAATACACATTTCTTAACTGTTTCCGTTTACTTGTGTGTTGAACGTAGTAAAGTCTGTTTTTGAAGGATTTAGGGCTGAGAAAAGTGTTTTGCACACAGTTTTGAGCACCTCTCTCGCTCCTTAGAGCGATGAACTGCTTCAAGTGTTGTTTTGAGCTGAAAACTTCTCTATCGCTCAAAAATGAGTTTTTACCACCTAAAACACATTAGAACTGTGTAAAATGCACTAACTTCGTGTAATACACATTTCTTAACTGTTTCCGTTCATTTGTGTGTTGAACGTAGTAAAGTCTGTTTTTGAAGGATTCAGGGCTGAGAAAAGCATTTTCCACACAGTTTTGAGTTTGCTTCAAGTTTTGTTTTAAACTGAAAACTCTTTAGCTAAAAAATGAGATTTTAAGATCTAAACACATAATAACTGTGTAAAACGGACTAACATCGTGTATTAGGTATTGAGTTATTATTAAGTATTTGTGTTAAATGTAGTAAAGTCTTTGTTTAGACGATGTAAGCTGAGAAAAGTTCTCTCTTGCTCCTAAAAACGTAATAAAGTTCAAGTGTTGTTCTGAACTGAAAACTTCTCTTTTGCTCAAAAGTGAGATTTTAAGACCTAATACACATAGCGCATGGTTAAAGCTAGCTTAGCTCCTTAAAGCTATCAACCACTTGATGGCTGACAACCACCATGTTGTTTTAAACTGAAAACTTTTTAAAAAGTTTTTAAGACCTAAAATATATTGTAACTATAAAATACTCTAACTGCTAGTTTTCAACATTTCTTAAGTGCACTCTAAAAAATAATATACTGGATCTACTTAAAAAAATTATGTTACAATTTAAAAACTTAACCTTTTTATTGTTTTAAAAGGTGAGCACTGTTGAAAATGAATAAAATGAATGAATACAACGTGAATACAAATGAATACAACGTGTAAAAAAAACTATGATTTATTTTCCAACACAGAAACAACGGGTAGTCAATATACAGAAAATGTTTAACAGGGGCGAACGGCAGCCAGAGAGATCACAAGTACCAAAAAACGAGGGACAGTCCTAAAGTCTTACATGGCAAGGCAATAATGAAGAGCAGGCAAATTCAGCAACAGTATAAACAGTCCAGGTAGTACACAAAATAAAATATCAAATGGTAGGCACAAATCAGAGTCGAGAATGAACAATCCAACAATACACAAAAGGAAACACAGTCAAAAATAAATTTGTAACGTTGTAACGTTGTAAACGTTGTAAAGTGGAAAACCAATATTCAGCACAGGTGTGCGTGTGTAAGGGCTATTTATACTGTAAAAATTAGTATTCCGGACTTCCAGGGAGTGTACTGGGAGTGTACTGAGATCTGGTTAGTGTAGTTCGGAGACTGGAGATCGCAGGAAGCACTGAGTGTGGGAAAGACAGGAGTGCCATTAGCACCAGACCTGACACTAAATTTTCCTCGAAAATTTCCTTTTCTCCGAGGTAAAACACCAATGGATTGCAACATCTCTGCATTTTTCCAAAAAAATATGTTAAACATATAATTCATTAAAACAATTATGTGACGAGATGTGACCAATGACGAGACAAAAGCAATCCTGGAAAATGGAGACAGATTTTTTAGCTTGGTCTGAATCAAAGTGTCACTAAACTGCAGTGTGAAACCCGAACTAACTGGACCAAATGTGTATAATGTAAAAATCACATGAACCACTCCTGGATTACACCAAAAAGGCCGGTCTGCGAATAGAGAATGTCTTTGTCATTTTGTCACTGATGATTTTAGAGTTATTCCTCTTCTTTACTTCACTCAAGAGGTCTAGTCTGACTTGCTTCAAACTGGAAAGTAATTCTCCTTTACCTTTCTTAGCTTCTTTAAATCTCTTTAAATTAGTCTTTGCTGCCATCCATAACATCCAAAAATTAACCTGGTTTTCTGGGACAAGGATGGTTTTGAATCAATGCTTCCCTTTAACAATTGATAGACCTACCTAGACCTACTTGGTTTTAACTTTCCTGATTTCTCCTTATTAATCAAACTCTTGTAATGGAATAGCATGGTATTAAATGATTCATAATGTTAAAGTGTCTGTAATTGTGTAAACAGTAACATATGGGTTTTGTATGAATACTAGGTAGTGGGGGAGGTCTGACCACAGTAGGGATCCAGAGCTTGCCACGTAAGCCTTATAGGTCACATGCTCTTTGCATGGCACGTACTCACACATGTAGTAAAGGTCAAATGCTCTAATGCCACGTACTCACACGTCTTATTCGACCTGTGTGGGGTGAGGGGCTGAGAGAGCATATAAAAAGGATTGTGGGGGCAGCTGGGGGGCAAGCAGATTCTTAGTATACGCGACACTGTCTGACTTCAATAAAACCTTGCTACTCACTTCGATCCTAATTTAACATTATTATTTCACTCCAAACCACCAAATTTCCACAACACTCTTAACAAACCTAATACTCCATATTCGTAGATAACTTTACCTAACCTGTTCAATTTACTCTCTGCTGTTCCCTTCAAACCCTCCAACATACCTTTTAAATCATCCTTAATCTCCGCCATCCTTAATCTCCTTAATCTCCTTAATCTCCACCATCTTATCTCCGCCATTTAATTTTATCGCCATTTGATCTCTGACCAATTCCTTTCTCCTTACCCATCTGCTTTCTTGCTTTCTTACTTCTTCTCTGCTTAAGTTACCCTCCATAGTATCAAAGGTATTGATATCCTGCGAAATGTGGTATGTAACCTGCCACCTTTCCACCTATGGAATCTCTTTACAATCTGGACAGGCACATGTGTAGTTCAATTAAAGTACTTCACAAGAGTGCCTTTAAATGACTCAAAAGAAAATGGAAGTGGCCCACCAGGGGCTCCATTTACTAATGCTGGCTGCAAGTGGCAATGAATAGTAAAGAAGAACTGACCTCCATACTGAAGCTTTCCAAAATTTATGATCATGTAATGATTGTGTTCTGGGTAACTCTACAGGAGGCTTGATTGCAAGCAATTTTTGGCCAACAATGTCTGTATTTCTGCCTATATACCACTTTTGCTGTGATTTGTAAAATCCAGCCACATATTCACCAACTGTCAAGTCACACCAAGACATGATTGAAAAGCCTTCAATCATCTGAAAGGTTTTTAAGCTCATCAATACAGATGGGTCTTTCACCTGTAATTGAATTGTTCAATGTGTTCTGAACTACATATTAGTGCAACCACCTTGGACCTCTGTTCTCTTTTCTGTGGATGTTTCCATGTGATATTATCCTTTTCTAGAGATAAGAGTTCATCTACAAAGGAGAAAGTGCATGTTTGCTTTATTTACTCCAAACCAAATACATGGAACACAAACGTTGCTTTTCCTGTCTTTAGGCTGTAGTTCAATAACCTGACACTGAACTGGCCATATCTGGTACTTAGAGCTTTTAAAAATTAAGTAAACACAGTAAACTAATATCATGTTCGCATAGTTGGCCAGTTTCTCTTATTTTCTGTACTCTGCTCCACTCTGTATATCATTTAGAACTCCTTCTGTATCTGCTGTCTCTCTAGATAAATGTAAATTGGGATTTTTAAGAGTGTCTTTAATCTGCCATGACAAACTCCTCCTTAAAAAAATGAGCCGTTTTTAAGATTTGTACCATCATCAAATACAAACAGGCATGGTTCACATTGTGTTTGCCTTTTCTCCCTTGTCTTCATGTACATAGAACATGAGAAGGAAATAAATATTAGGTTCTTAATGACCATACTCTACATAAGCTTTGTAAAACAGGTACACACTTTTCTAGCACTAACCCAGGCACATGTTTAATACAAATCTTGAGGAGATGTTTCAGAGCAATTCCAGTCATCTTATGTTGCAGGACATCAGCAGCGGAATCTTCCCTTTTGCATTTTTGGAGTAGCACCAGCATACAGAAGTTCATCATCAGCATGTGGCATCTAAAACGTAGAAACATAATTATTTAGATTGTTTGTAGAAGAAGAAACACTCGGTGTGAGCTAATCTATATTTTGTAAAGATATATCAAAGCTTTCTATCTTGGACATGAATAATCTTAAAATGAATGTTAATGTGTTGTGATATACCTAAATAACTTAAATTACACCTTTTATTTATTTTCACAATATTGTATACACATTTACTTTAAAGTTATTACAGAAATGCAAATGTAATTTTATTATCATTTTAATTTGTTAAGAATTACACAAAGGTTCTTGGTCTTCAAAAGTGCAAGGTCCAACTGTACCTACAGTTCAACTGCTAAACTATGGTTTCTGATAATCTGTGATCTTTGTAAAATAATTTTCCTAATTAATCGTTACCTTTCGATAATGCATTTTAAATGTGTAATATAATTAATGTTACAATATAATGTTACAAATTCAGATTTTTCTGATGATACATCTGTTGGTCTGGAGTGTCCAGTTGTTTCATCATCACAGGACATCCCATGTAAGGTTTTCTAAGTGGAATGTATTTAAAAAAAAAATAGTTTCATGTTAACCATTACCTATAACCTACCAAACCTATAAGCCCATTATAGTACCTGTTCACATGGCTTACTTGGTCTCACTTGTGTTGTTTTGCACTGATGTTATATTCGTAATAAGCAAAGAATAAGCACTATGAGTTTATTTGAGTTTCTTAAGAAGAGGAAGAGTTCACCCGACATCATACAAGTCATTTTAGTACCTTTGAACATGCTTTTGTTTGTATCTCTTTTACTAATTCACAAAACTGCTGATCATCAAAGTGGCTGGGCAGTTACTCCGTGGTGTTTATCACAGGCCTCACTGTGGGGCTGTAATAATCAGGTGAGTAATTGGGATATTGAGAATGGGTATAGTACACATAGAGAACAGTAGAGAAGGCTACAATAATCAGCTGATTTATTGTGATATTGAGTGTGGGTACAGTACAGTTAGAGGACAGTAGATGGCGCTGTAATAATCAGGTGAGTTATTGAGATATTGAGTGTGGGTACAGTACAGTAAGAGAACAATAGAGGGCGCTATAATAATCAGCTGAGTAATTAGGATATTGAGTGTGGGTAAAGTACAGTTAGAGAACAGTAAAGGGCGCTGTAATAATCAGCTGAGTTATTGGGATATTAAGTGTGGGTACAGTACAGTTAGAGAACAGTAGAGGGCGCTGTAATAATCAGCTGGGTTATTGGGATATTGGATGTGGGCACAGTGAAGTTATGACAGTAGACGGTGCTATAATAATCAGGTGAGTTATTGGATCTTGAGTTTGGGTACAGCACAGCTATAGAACAGTAGAGGGCGCTGTAATAATCAGCTGAGGTATTGTGATATTGAGTGTGGGTACAGTACAGTTATGACAGTAGAGGGCGCTGTAATAATCAGCTAAGTTATTGTGGTATTGAGTGTGGGTACAGTACAGTTAGAAGACAGTAGAGGGCGCTGTAATAATCAGCCGAGTTATTGGGATATTGAGTGTGGGTAAAGTACAGACAGAGAACAGTAGCTGGCACTGTAATAATCAGCTGCGTTATTGTGATATTGAGTGTGGTAACAGTATAGTTATGACAGTAGAGGGCACTGTAATAATCAGCTGAGTTATTGGGATATTGATTGTGGGAACAGTACAGTTAGAGACCAGTAGAGGGCGCTGCAATAACCATCTAAGTTATTGAGATAGTGAGTGTGGTTTCAGAACAGTTAGAGGACAGAAGAGGGTGCTGTAATAATCAGCTGAGTTATTAGGATATTCAGTGTATGGACAATACAGACAAAGAACAGTAGATGGCACTGTAATAATCAGCTGAGTTATTGGGATATTGAGTGTGGGTACAGTACAGTTATGACAGTAGAGGGCGCTGTAATAATCAGTTGAGTTATTGGGTGATTAAGTGTGGGTACAGTACAGTTAGTGGACAGTAGAGGGCGCTGTAGTAATCAGCTAAGTTATTGGGGTATTGAGTGTGGGTACAGTACGGACAGAGAACAGAAGATGGCACTGTAATAATCAGCTGAGGTATTGGGATATTGATTGTGGGTACGGTACAGTTAGAGAACAGTAGAGGACGCTGTAATAATCAGCTGAGTTATTGGGATATTGATTGAGGGTACAGTACAGTTATGACAGTACATGGCGCTGTAATTATCAGCTAAGTTATTGGGTGACTGAGTGTGGGTACAGTACAGTTAGAAGACAGTAGAGGGTTCTGTAATAATCAGCTGGGTTATTGGGATATTGAGTGGTACAGTACAGACAGAAAACAGTAGATGGCACTGTAATAATCAGCTGCGTTATTGTGATATTGAGTGTAGTAACAGTACAGTTATGACAGTAGAGGGCGCTGTAATAATCAGCTGAGTTATTGGGATATTGATTGCGGGTACAGTACAGTTATGACAGTAGATGGCGCTGTAATTATCAGCTAAGTTATTGGGAGATTGAGTGTGGGTACAGTACAGTTAGAGAACAGTAGAGGGTGCTGTAATAATCAGCCGAATTATTGAGATATTGAGTGTGGGTAAAGTACAGATAGAGAACAGTAGAGGGCGCTGTAATAATCAGCTGAGTTATTGGGATATTGAGTGTGGGTAAAGTACAGATAGAGAACAGTAGGGCGATGTAGGGCGATGTAATAATCAGCTGAGTTATTGGGATATTAAGTGTGGGTAAAGTACAGATAGAGAACAGTAGAGGGCGCTGTAATAATCAGCTGAGTTATTGGGATATTGATTGTGGGTACAGTACAGTTATGACAGTAGATGGCGCTGTAATTATCAGCTAAGTTATTGGGAGATTGAGTGTGGGTACAGTACAGTTAGAGAACAGTAGAGGGCGCTGTAATAATCAGCCGAGTTATTGGGATATTGAGTGTGGGTACAGTACAGCTAGAGAACAGTAGAGGGCGCTGTAATAGTCAGCTGAGTTATTGTGATATTGAGTTTGGTTACAATACAGTTATGACAGTAGAGGGCGCTGTAATAATCAGCTGAGTTATTGTGATATTGAGTGTGGGTACAGTACAGTTAGAGAACACTAGAGGCTGCTGTAATAATCAGCTGAGTTATTGGGATATTGAGTGTTGGTACAGTACAGTTATGACAGTAGAGAGCGCTGTAATAATCAGCTGAGTTATTGGGATATTGAGTGTGGGTAAAGTACAGTAAGAGAACTGTAGAGGGCGCTGTAATAATCAGCTAAGTTATTGGGATATTGAGTGTGTGTACAGTACAGTTAGAAGACAGTAGAGGGTTCTGTAATAATCAGCTGGGTTATTGGAATATTGAGTGTGGGCACAGTACAGTTAGAAGACAGTAGAGGGCGCTGTAATAATCAGCTAAATTATTGGGATATTGAGTGTGGGTAAAGTACAGTTAGATAACAGTAGAGGGCGCTGTAATAATCAGCTGGGTTATTGGGATATTGAGTGTGGGCACAGTACAGTTATGACAATAGAGGGCGCTGTAATAATAAGCTGAGTTATTGGGATATTGATTGCGGGTACAGTACAGTTTTGGCAGTAGATGGAGCTGTAATTATCAGCTAAGATATTGGGATATTGAGTGTGGGTACAGTCCAGTTAAAGAACAGTAGATGACACTATAATAAGCAGCTTTGTTATTGTGATATTGAGTGTGGTTTCAGTACAGTTAGAGAACAGTAGAGGGCGCTGAAATAATCAGCTGTGTTATTGGGATATTGAGTTTGGGTACAGTACAGTTATGACAGTAGAGGGTGCTGAAATAATCAGCTGAGTTATTAGGATATTCAGTGTAGGGACAATACAGACAAAGAACAGTAGATGGCACTGTAATAATCAGCCGAGTTATTGAGATATTGAGTGTGGGTAAAGTACAGATAGAGAACAGTAGAGGGCGCTGTAATAATCAGCTGAGTTATTGGGATATTGAGTGTGGGTAAAGTACAGATAGAGAACAGTAGAGGGCGCTGTAATAATCAGCCGAGTTATTGGGATATTGAGTGTGGGTACAGTACAGCTAGAGAACAGTAGAGGGCGCTGTAATAGTCAGCTGAGTTATTGTGATATTGAGTTTGGTTACAATACAGTTATGACAGTAGAGGGCGCTGTAATAATCAGCTGAGTTATTGTGATATTGAGTGTGGGTACAGTACAGTTAGAGAACACTAGAGGCTGCTGTAATAATCAGCTGAGTTTTTGGGATATTGAGTGTTGGTACAGTACAGTTATGACAGTAGAGAGCGCTGTAATAATCAGCTGAGTTATTGGGATATTGAGTGTGGGTAAAGTACAGTAAGAGAACTGTAGAGGGCGCTGTAATAATCAGCTAAGTTATTGGGATATTGAGTGTGTGTACAGTACAGTTAGAAGACAGTAGAGGGTTCTGTATTAATCAGCTGGGTTATTGGAATATTGAGTGTGGGCACAGTACAGTTAGAAGACAGTAGAGGGCGCTGTAATAATCAGCTAAATTATTGGGATATTGAGTGTGGGTAAAGTACAGTTAGATAACAGTAGAGGGCGCTGTAATAATCAGCTGGGTTATTGGGATATTGAGTGTGGGCACAGTACAGTTATGACAGTAGAGGGCGCTGTAATAATCAGCTGAGTTATTGGGATATTGAGTGTGGGTACAGTACATTTATGACAATAGAGGGCGCTGTAATAATAAGCTGAGTTATTGGGATATTGATTGCGGGTACAGTACAGTTTTGGCAGTAGATGGAGCTGTAATTATCAGCTAAGATATTGGGATATTGAGTGTGGGTACAGTCCAGTTAAAGAACAGTAGATGACACTATAATAAGCAGCTTTGTTATTGTGATATTGAGTGTGGTTTCAGTACAGTTAGAGAACAGTAGAGGGCGCTGAAATAATCAGCTGTGTTATTGGGATATTGAGTTTGGGTACAGTACAGTTATGACAGTAGAGGGTGCTGAAATAATCAGCTGAGTTATTAGGATATTCAGTGTAGGGACAATACAGACAAAGAACAGTAGATGGCACTGTAATAATCAGCTGCGTTATAGTGATATTGAGTGTGGGTACAGTACAGTTATGACAGTAGAGGGCGCTGTAATTATCAGCTAAGTTATTGGGTGATTGAGTGTGGGTACAGTACAGTTAGTGGACAGTAGAGGGCGCTGTAGTAATCAGCGAAGTTATTGTGGTATTGAGTGTGGGTACAGTACAGTTAGAAGACAGTAGAGGGCTCTGTAATAATCAGCTGGGTTATTGGGATATTGATTGTGGGTACAGTACAGTTAGAGAGCAGTAGATGGCGCTGTAATAATCAGCTGGGTGTAGGTCCAGTACAGTTAGAGAACAGTAGATGGCGCTGTAATAATCAGCTGGGTGTAGGTCTAGTAGAGTTAGAGAACAGTAGAGGGCGCTGTAATAATCAGCCGATTTATTGGGATATTGAGTGTGGGTAAAGTACAGGTAGAGAACAGTAGAGGGCTCTGTAATAATCAGCTGGGTTATTGGGATATTGAGTGTGGGCACAGTACAGTTAGAAGACAGTAGAGGGCTCTGTAATAATCAGCTGCGTTATTGTGATATTGAGTGTGGTAACAGTAAAGTTATAACAGTAGAGGGCGCTGTAATAATCAGCTGAGTTATTGTGATATTGAGTGTAGGTAGAGCACAATTAGAGAACAGTAGAGGGCACTTTAATAATCAGCTGAGTTATTGGGATATTGAGTGTGAGTACAGTAAAGTTATGACAGTAGATGGTGCTTTAATAATCAGGTGAGTTATTGGGATATTGAGTGTGGGTACAGTACAGCTAGAGAACAGTAGAGGGCGCTGTAGTAATCAGCAAAATTATTGGGGTATTGAGTGTGGGTACAGTACAGACAGAGAACAGTAGATGGCACTGTAATAATCAGCTGAGTTATTGGGATATTGAGTGTGGGTACGGTACAGTTAGAGAACAGTAGAGAGAATGTAGAGGCCAGTGAAATTATCGGCTGAGATATTGGGATATTGATTGTCGGTAGATTACAGTTTAGAGGACAGTAGACAGCGTTGCAATAATCAGCTGAGTTATTGTGATATTGAGTGTGGGTACAGTAAAGTTAGAGACCAGTAGAGGGTGCTGCAAAAAATTAGCTGAGTTATTGTGACAGTGAGCGTGGGTATAGTACAGTTAGAAGAATGTAGAGGGCAATGTAATAATCAGCTGTGTTATTCTGATGTTGCGTGTGCTAACAGTACAGTTATGACAGTAGAGGGCGCTGTAATAATCATCTGAGTTATTGGAATATTGAGTGAGGGTACAGTACAGTTAGACAACAGCAGAGGGCGCTGTAATAATCGGCTGAGTAATGGGGATATTGAGTGTCGGTACAGTACAGTTAAACAACAGTAGACGACGCTGAAATAATGAGCTGAATTATTGGGATATTGAGTGCGGGTTCAGTACAGATAGAGAACAGTAGAGGGCGCAGTAATAATCAGCTGGGCGTGGGTAAAGTACAGTTGGAGAACAGTAGAGGGCGCTGTAATAACCAGCTGAGGTATTGTGATATTAAGTGTTGTTACAGTACAGTTATGACAGTAGAGGGCACTGTAATAATCATTTGAGTTATTGGGATATTGAGTGTGGATACAGTACAGTTAGAGAACAGTAGAGGGTGCTGTAATAATCAGCTGAGTTATTGGGATATTGATTGAGGGTACAGTACAGTTATGACAGTACATGGCGCTGTAATTATCAGCTGAGTTATTGGGATATTGAGTGTGGGTACAGTACATTTAAAGACCAGTAGAGGGTGCTGTAATAATCAGCTGAGTCATTGGGATATTGGATGCGGGTACAGAACAGTTATTACAGTAGATTGCGTTTTAATTATCAGAGTTATTGTGACAGTGAGCGTGGGTATAGTACAGTTAGAAGAAAGTAGAGGGCAATGTAATAATCAGCTGTGTTATTCTGATATTGAGTGTGGTAACAGTACAGTTATGACAGTAGAGGGCGCTGTAATAATCATCTGAGTTATTGGGATATTGAGTGAGGGTACAGTACAGTTAGACAACAGTAGAGGGCGCTGTAATTATCGGCTGAGTAATGGGGATATTGAGTGTGGGTACAGTACAGTTAAACAACAGTAGACGACGCTGAAATAATGAGCTGAATTATTGGGATATTGAGTGCGGGTCCAGTACAGATAGAGAACAGTAGAGGGCGCAGTAATAATCAGCTGGGAGTGGGTAAAATACAGTTGGAGAACAGTAGAGGGCGCTGTAATAACCAGCTGAGGTATTGTGATATTAAGTGTGGTTACAGTACAGTTATGACAGTAGAGGGCACTGTAATAATCATTTGAGTTATTGGGATATTGATTGTGGATACAGTACAGTTAGAGAACAGTAGAGGCTGCTGTAATAATCAGCTGAGTTATTGGGTTATTGAGTGTGGGTACTGTACAGTTATGACAGTAGAGGGCACTGAAATAATCAGTTGAGTTATTAGGAAATTCAGTGTATGGACAATACAGACAGAGAACAGTAGATGGCACTGTAATAATCAGCTGCATTATAGGGATATTGAGTGTGGGTAAAGTACAGTAAGAGAACAGTAGAGGGCGCTGTAATAATCAGCTGAGTTATTGGGATATTGAGTGTGGGTACAGTAAGGTTAGAGAACAGTAAAGGGCGCTCTAATAATCATTTAAATTTTTGTTATACTGAGTGTGGCTACGGTACAGTTAGAGTACAGTAGATAGTGCTGTAATAATCAGGTGGGTTATTGGGATATTGATTGTGGGTACTGTACAGTTAGAGACCAGTAGAGGGTGCTGCAATAATCAGCTGAGTTATTGTGATAGTGAGTGTGGGTATAGTACAGTTAGAAGAAAGTGAAGGGCACTGTAATAACCAGCTGAGATATTGGGATATTGATTGATGGTACAGTACAGTCTGGAGGACAGTAGACAGCACTGCAATAATCAGCTGATTTATTGGGATATTGAGTGTGGTTACAGTACAGTTAGGAGACAGTAGATGTCGCTGTAATTATCAGCTTAGTTATTGTGATATTGAGTGTGGGTACAATACAGTTAGTAGACAGTAGAGGGCGCTGTAATAATCAGCAGAGTCATTGGGATATTGAGTGTATGTACAGTACAGTTAGAGATCAGTAAAGGGGTCTGTAATAATCAGTTGAGTTTTTGGGATCGTGAGTTTGGGTACAGTACCGTTAGAGGACACTAGAGGGCGCTGAAATTATCAGAAGAGTTATTGGGATATTAAAATATTTTTAATTTAAGTACGTTCTATAGCCACACCGTGTTAGCCATCTGAACACATGACTCACCAGGAAATGTTCTTTTCTAATGCTTCCCCGACTTCTTCCTTCAGAACACTCACATCCACTGTTTGGTTACCTGCTTGGTTACCTGCAAAGTCGGTTCAGCATTACTTTTATGCAAATGAAATGCAACCATTAATTGATGTTTCACTAAGAGAGACAGCAGAATGTTTTGAAAGCTGTCGGTATGTCTAACAACACGTTTAAAAAAGCTTTGTTTTGCTTTATAATGAATTGTCCAAAATGACACAAGTGGACCAAAATTTTTAATCAGCTGTGGATAGTGTTCTATAAAATTATGCTTAAGAATAAGACCCCTTAGGGGAAAGGTTTCAAAGAGTCTGTGCCGATGCTCTGAAATTTTAATGTCCAGTTCAACTGTCTCCTTGAGGTTATAAAAGAAGCTGCCATATTCGCTCACACTCGGATATTTTTGGTTCAACAATGAGGGAAAAGAAGCGCAGAATTGTCAGTTTTCATGGGCACCCCAACACTCACTCATGGCTCAGGCCCAGGAATAAAAGCAGCATGGGAGCACCAGTGAGTGAGTATGCTTGCTCCAAGAGGCTGAAATGCTGAACCTCTGCCCTTTTTTTTCTCCTCTCTTCTACGCTTTCCCCCGTCTCGTCCTACAGGAGAGTAGCTGAACTGGACCAAGGACGATCCTGACCCTCAGACCCCCTTCCTGCGTCTTGCTCCAGCTCACCAACCTAACCGGGACCCAGTGCCTGCCTGGCGGCTAAGAGAAGGACTCTTTTTGTTTTCTTTTTTTTTCTAAAAGTGTTTTTTTTTTTAAATTCCTGGTGGATAAATAAAGACCCCTATGGGGTAGTTTGAGTTCACCCCTATGGTCTCTGTCTGGTTTTGGTCCTTTAATTGACTCGCTGGTGACATCTGGTGGATGAATGCGGGTGGGACCAAACCAGAAGCAGAACCCCCAAAAAAAAGAAGAGGAAGAAGAAAAGAACTCTCCTTTTTTTCCAGAGGCAGCATAATGGACCAGGTCCTACAGCGACTGTTGGAGGCCAGTTTGCGGCAGCAGGAAGTAAGCCAGGAACTGACAAGGGGGCTGAAAGGAGTCACCAGCGACCTCATTCCCAGCCGACAGACCATCCCCAAAGCGCCTCTCCAGGATCCCCGCCGCAGTGCTTTTGACAAAACTGGCCCCAGGTGATGACATCGAGGCCTTCCTCTATACTTTTGAGAGCATTGCAGAACGAAAGGTCTGGGACCGCGAGAAATGAAGTTCCATCATCACCGACGTGAACCCGGACCCACCTCTCCACCCCGTCGGGAGAATCCCCCTGCAATGTTGCCTGAGTTCCGCCCTTGGGACAGGGAGAGTCCCCGAGTGAGACCACCTTTTTTTGTGTCCCCTACAACCCTCGGGCAGCCCCCGGGATGAGCCCATGCCCACCAAGCCCGACTCTCCCGGACGGCATCTTGTTCCCCCCAAGGCCTGGCTGGCCAGCTGCTCTCACCATGGCCATCATACGCCCTCCTCGGCCCCCACAAAGATGCTCCGTCTGAATGGACAAGACATCCAAGCAGTACTGGACAGGGGAAGCACCGTGACCCTGGCCCGTCCGTCTGACCTGCCCTGGCTGCAACCCCAGGAGGAGACCCTAAATGTGTCCTGCATCCATAGGGACACCCGCCAAGTTCCCACCACCCGAGTTACCCTGGTAAACACCCAAGAACAGTGGAAAATCACCGTGGGCTTAGTTCCTGATCCCTGGTGCCGCTGTTGGTTGGACGAGACTACCCTGGCTTTGAGGCGGAGCTCCAGGGACCCACCATCCACCCTATCGTACCCTCTCCTCCCTGTGCCCCAGACGACGCCGGAAAGCCCCTCCTAGACCAGCCCTGGCAGCTTGGGATCAAACAGACAGCAGTGGAGCATTGTCAGAAGGTGAGGTCCCAGCCCTGACTAACCCTCTGTTCTCTTTTCACCACCAGGTTCTGAAAGAAGGAAGTTTCTCCAAAGAACAGAAAGAAGACGAACGTCTAAGGCAGGCCTGGACGGATACCAGATAAATCAATGATATGCCGGTTGGCGTGAGCCCCGTACTCCCATCATATTTTATGATTCGGAACAATTTGGCATACAGAGTGGCTCTAAACCAAGGTGAGCGTGTCGAACAGCTCCTGGTCCCCTGTTCTTGCATTGATACAGTTATGCACGTAGCCCATCAGCACCCCCTTGGAGGTCATCTGGCAGCCGATAATACCCTTACCCGGATCCTGTCAAGATTCTACTGGCGCTCCATACATGCAGAAGTTAAAAACAACTGCCTCAGGTGTGCCCGCTGCCAGCTCATTAGCCCCCGTAAGCCCCCGCCTGCTCCCCTGGTTCCCCCTCCCATCATAGGAGTCCCTTTTAAGAGGATCGGAACGGACTTAGTTGGCCCTCTACCCACGTCCGCCTGGGGACATGAATATATATTGGTGGTCCTGGACTATGCCACACGGTGCCCAGAAGCTGTACCACTACGAAAAGCCACCTCCAAAGCCGGGCCAGGGAACTAATGCTCCTCATGAGTCATGTGGGCATACCCAAAGAGATACTTACAGATCAGGGCCCCCGTTTGTTTCCAAACTAATGGTTGACCTCTGCAAGCTTCTACAGATCCGTTGTCTGAACACCTCTGTCCATCATCCTCAAACAGATTGGCTTGTGGAGAGGTTCAACCAGACCCTACAGAAAATGCTAAAGAGGCTAATAGCCCAGGATGGCCGCGACTGGTACCTCCTTCTCCCCATGTCCTATTTGCAGAAAGGGAGATTCCTCAAGCCTCTACAGGATTCTCCCTCTTTGAGCTGCTTTTTGCAGAAGACAACGAGGTCAAGGATGCCTGGGAGCAGCAACCATCCCCCTACAGGTCAGTGATTGAATATGTACAGAATATGCAGGAACATATTGACCATGTACACCCCGTTGTCAAGGAACACATGGAGGAGGCCCAGCGGGCCCAACAACGTTCCTACAACAGGCCGGCCCAGGTCCGAGAATTCCAGCCGGGAGACCGGGTGCTGGTCCTTATCCCCATAGCCTCTTGCAAGTTCCTCGCCTCCTGGCAGGGCCCATTCACTGTAAAGGAAAAGGTGGGGCCGGTGGCCTACCGCCTGGAACAGCCGGGAAAGAGAAAAAAGGAACAGGTATACCCCATTAACCTTATCAAAAAATGGTATAAACCTCCCCCTCCTCTCTATGCCTTTTCCCAGATACTGGAGCCCTCAGCCAGCCAGGTCAGCTATGGTGAGGACCTAAGCCGGGCTCAAAAGCAGGAATTGACAGAGTGTGTCGACGGCTACCAAGATATGTTCTCAGACAGCCCAGGGTGTACCCAAGTGATCCAACTCCACGTCCATACTGCCAGCAACAGTAAAGCAGCGACCATACCGCCTACCTGAAGCCCGCCGCACTGCCGTCGAAGAGGAAGTCCAGAAGATGCTCAAGCTTAGAGTAATAGAGCCCTCCACAAGCCCTTGGTCCAGCCCAAGCGTGCTGGTTCCGAAGTAACGATTTTCGTAGGTTAAATGTGGTTTCTCAGTTCGATTCCTACCCCCTACCCGGGGTGGATGATCTGATTGACCGCCTTGGAAGGGCGCGGTTTGTATCCACGTTGGACCTGACCAAGGGCTATTGACAGGTTGCTCTTGCTGCTGAGGCCAAAGAAAAGACTGCATTCTTAACACCGTCTGGCCTATGGCAGTACACAGTCCTGCCCTTTGGTCTGCATGGAGCCCCAGCCAGTCCTTCGACCGCATCGTCGCTACGCTGCAGCATACCTGGGAGACGGGAGGAGAGAAACATCCCATCTTGTTTATCAGCCGCAAACTCACCCCGGCTGAACGTCGCTACGCCGCCCTGGAACGAGAGGCCCTGGCCATCAAGTGGGCCATCGAGGAACTGAGGTACTACTTGACGGGTAGGCACTTCACATTGATCACAGATCATGCACCTCTACAGTGGCTGGATAAGGCTAAAAAATCCAATGCCCGTGTAACCTGTTGGTTCCTGTCCCTGCAAGAGTTCTATTTCAGGTGCAGCACAAGGCTGGGGCCCTGAATGCTGATGCTGACGCCCTCTCCCGCATCAACTCCTTGTGGGCCACTGCTGTGAGTGCCCTGGGAAGACCTCTGGGGGGGACTGTGACCCATGGCCACTGCTGCAGCAAGGAAAGAACTCTCAATGTTCCCAGTGCTCTGGCGCTGTCCATGGTGCTGAACACCCGCAGCGGCCGCATAAAGAGAGTCGCGGACCTTCCCAGCGCTCTACTGCTATCCATGGTGCTGAACACACTGCCCCGCCATTTATCCCGCACGTGGTGGTGATAAACAAATAGGGGGCTAGGGCTAGGGGGCAGGGACACTTCACTCGCCATGGCTGGGCGCCACTGATGAGCACACGTGGAGACACTCACTCACGGCTCAGGCCCAGGAATAAAAGCAGCAGAAAACAGCTGAAACCCAGTAAACAGAAGTAATTGTATGCTTTTTCCTGAATGCTCCAAGTGGATTGCAGAGTTCAAATTTATCTATGTATAATATGAGACTAATGGCTTGTCCTGATAACAGTTTGTTGGCTTTAAAGTATGTGACATGTATTCAAACGGTTCACTATTTTGCATATGTCCCATAAATGTTTGTTCTGAAACGACAATTTTCAAACACACGAGTAATAGTTTCTCGCTTTTACTTTTCTGTGGAAATAGTATTTAATGTATAACATGGACATTTAAATGCTAACATACTTTTCGTTTTAATTGTGATAAATGGTGTCTTGGCACTTGCGTTTTAATGCTACCCCATGTTATAAATGAGCAGTAACATTCAAAGACAGGGCATGGTTTGACCACTATGCCAATGCCATAGCCTATAATGCTTTAGGAGCTCAGTCTTATTGGGGGTTTTGAATTAGCAAATTTTACAGCACCAATGTATTTCGAAAAGTAATTTTTCTGTATTTTAACATCAAACCAACCAACATGAAACGGGCAATCACCTTATTCTTTAGCTCAACTAAAGAGCTAGATAGCACTATGGCAAAAAAAATCTTACTCATATAATATTGTGCAAAACAGAGCCATAGCTTGCTGCAAAGCTAGCTAGATGCAGCACTAAATACATTTATAAATCTAAGTAGCCTGTAAAAATACTAACCTAGCCGGTTGGAGTTAACTCAGTTGTCAGTTGTTGGGCTGATGAAAAATATGCATTAAAAAAGGATTCAAAAATGCATCCAAACAAAACATATGTTTAAATTACTTAATATTTCTTGTGTTAAATGGAATCTTTTTTATGTTTTATATACTAACAACCTGAATCAATATTAGGATCATTTTTTCTGTTGAATGAGGTAAAAGCTGTTTTTGGACATTTCAGGATGAGAGCAGCATTTTGTGGATAGTGCTGAGCTCCTCTCTCACTCCTTAAAGTGATTTTATTACGAAGTATATTTAAAAGTACTAAAAGTATGTTTAAAATAAGTCAAAAATACTAAAAGTATACTTTTCATTTCCTATACTTTAGAAAAGTACACATAAAATATACTTGTATTATATTTGTATTATATTAATATATTTTAAAGTAATACATCTTAAATTCTACTTCAATGTGTTAATAGAGATTACATTTAAATCTAAATATACTGAAGCATGTTTAACAAAAAGTGTACTTAATTATTATGTCAATTAAACATATTAATTAAAATGTGTACTGCATAGAAATCTATTTTAAAGTGTGCTTCAGTGCAACTTAGAACGTATACTTTAAATAATGGATTTCATGTAATAAAACATGTTTTAAGAAAATTGTTATATCAACTGAAAGGTATTATTTGAAAGATATATTTTGTAAACATGCACTTTGATGTGTGGTT
This sequence comes from Astyanax mexicanus, assembly GCF_023375975.1. Taxonomy (NCBI): domain Eukaryota; kingdom Metazoa; phylum Chordata; class Actinopteri; order Characiformes; family Acestrorhamphidae; genus Astyanax; species Astyanax mexicanus. The sequence goes on from NC_064419.1 coordinate 14,166,225, forward strand.
TAATACAACTGAGGAAGTATACTTTAATTAATGTATTTCTTAACAATTAATGTATTTTTTCACAGTACACTTCCTATGTTGGTTTTCGTCATTTATTAAGTATACTTTTAGTTTTTTAGGTTTTTACGTTAAATATAATTTAAAAAGATTTTTATATTATGCTTCAATCCAATTAAAAAAAAATTATGGACTTCACATTTTGAAGCAAATATGCCTCAAGTGTCACATAAAATTACATAAGTTAATTTCTTATCACATTCAGGTAATAAAATGTACATTATAAGGGCGCTGAGCGGTCCAGCAATCTAAAGTGCTGCCAGTATGAGCATGTTTACATAGTAGGCCTGTTTATCTTATTCTCTGTACTTTGCTCCACCCTGTATATCATTCAGTACTCCTTCTTTATCTGCTGTATCTCTAGATAAATGTTAATTGGGATTTTTAAGAATGTCTGTAATCTGGCATGACAAATTTATCATTAAAAAAATTGCCATTTTTAAGATTTGTACCTTCATCAAATACAAACTGGCATGCTTCACATTGTGTTGGCCTTTTCTCCCTTGTCTGCATGAACATAGAACATGAGGAGCAGTAAAACTTAGGTTCATAATGACCATACTCTACATAAGCTTTGTTAAACAGGTACACACTTTCTGGCACTAACCCAGAGACATGTTCATTACAAATCTTGAGGAGATGTTCCAGAGATATTCCAGTCAGGTTATGCTGCAGGACATAGGACATCAACAGCAGTGGACTCTGGCCTTTTGTTATTATTTATTTATTATTTATCTTGCTTGTAGAAGAAGAAACACTTGGTGTGAGCTAATCTATATTTTGTAAAGGTATATCAAAGCCTTCCATCTTGGAATTAGACATGAATAACCTTCAGATGAATGTTTATGTGTTGTGATATACCTAAAGAACTTAAATAATACACCTTCTATTCATTTTCACAATATTATATACACATTCACTTTAAAGTTTTAAAGAAATGCAAATGTAATTTTATAATAATTTTAATTGTTAAGAATTACACATAGGTTCTTGGTCTTCAACAGTGCAAGGTCCAACTGTACCTACAGTTCAGCTGCTAAACTATGGTTTCTGATTTTCTGTGATCTTTGTATGAGAATTTTCCTAATTGATCGTTACCTTTCCATTATGCATTTTAAATTTGTAATATAATTAATGTTACAATTAATATTACAGTACATTTAGACAAAATTACAGAATTGAAAGTTTTGTAGAGTACAATGCAGAACTTGACATCAATATTAGGTCAAATACCTGTGATAAATCCCTGTTAGGTGTCTCTTCAGATTTTTCTGATGATACATCTGTGGATCTGGAGTGCTTAGATGTTTCATCATCACAGGACATCCCATGTAAGGATTTCTAAATGGAAGGTTTTTTAAATAAAAGTCAGTTTCATGTGCTTTAACCATTAAACCAAACCTATACGCCCATTATAGTACTTGCCCATTATAGTACTTGCCCATTATAGTACATGGCTTAGTTGGTGTCACTTATACTGTTTCGCACTGATGTTATATTCACATTTACAGTACCTGTGAACATGCTTGTGTTTGTCTCTTTTAATGATTCACAAAGATGCTGATCATCAAAGTGGTTGGGCAGTTCCTCTGTGGTGTTATCACAATCCTCACTGTGGGGCTAAAACCAATTGCGACAAAATAGAGGAATGAATCTGATCTGAGCATTTCAATTAAATTAACAATTGTGATATTATATTTTCTCAGGGCATATCTATGCTTTATTTGGTTACCAATAAATTATATATTATATGTGGATTGTACAGGACAGGAGGGACTGCAGGTTTACGGCGTTCTGGTTGAAGCCTTCGCGCTCGCAGTTAGAGCGCAGCCTCGGCCTGGGTGAGGTGGAGCAGCTGAAGGCTGCGGGGAGCTGCGCGGGATGAGCAGGACTCTTATTAGTTGGGCGCAGTGGCTGGGTAAGCGCTGGTGAACGGCTTTTGTAAACGTTTTCTGATGGTGGACTAGTAAATAAGAAGTTTAGAACATCTTAATGCAAATACCGATAAAAGACCATCGTTTTAACCTTAAGCTACAAATGTCAATGTTAGTTAAATAGCTAATCACTGCGAACGTTTATTTGCTAATTAACTAGCTAGTGAGATAACCTAGATAGCAAGCTAGCAGAGGCTGTGCAGTGCAGTGCAAAGCTTCATTAGATTTCATTCTTAGTGTCTTTTTGTTTTAAGTAGTATGTAATGAACAGTGGCGTGCAGTTAATACAGTGGGTACCCCTTCTGCAAGAACCACCTGCCCCTTCTGCAAGAACCACCTGCCCCCAACCCCCATACACACACACATAGATGAATATTACAATAACTACATATTCTCTGTCTTAACTTATAGGAACTTAGTACACATTAACAGCCCACAAATACTGCGACAAACGACTATAGTATACACTAGACCACAACAATCAGTGCTTAATTTTCCAACAAATACAGCTATTTAACAAAGATCACTCATTTGCATGGCTACAGTACACCAGGGCAGCCAAAAGCGCATAAAGCGTGCGTAATGCTTAAAAAACGCTGTACAAAACACCGTTTACGGCTTACTTTTACGCCTTGGAATAAACGCGAGGCGTCGTCAGGCGTTTTCAGAGCGTGTGGCGGCGCAAGGCCTCTAGCGTTTTCATAAGGCCTCTGGGCCTTTCCGATGTAAAAACGGACAGAATTTACATATCCCCTCCTTCTCCAAACAGTTCAGCCCTCTAACTCTGTCAGGAAACTCTCTCTCCAGTTAAAATAAAAGCCCCAAGTGCTTCAAATGTCTGCTGTGTTGTTAGATGTGCTATGTTCCTAAATTTCTGGCTAAACTGGGCTTTGCAAAATTCAGTCCCTGATTAAAGCATTTTAAAATGTTTATCAACCCTTTCATTGTTGCTCTATTTAGTAATCATGTTTCATTTGTCTAATGCCATAAGAGTCAACACACACACACAAACACACAATCTCACCCTCTCTCTCTCTCTCTCTCTCTCTCTCTGTCTCTCTCCACTCAAAGTTTGGGAATTTTAATAAAACGCGAAAGTTAGAGACCACCACAGCATACAAATTAAATGCATATACTGAGAAATTAAGCAATTAACCGGTCACACAAAACTCAGCATCACATTTGGCAGATCTGTGTAGCGATTCTATAGATGGCGCTTTAGAATCACTCTTAAAAAACAAAGAAAGTCATAATATTCCGACTTTAATCATTTCAGTATTCAAGATATTTCTCAATTAACTTGTTTTTGATCATAGTACATCCTTATATTATTTTTTATCCTTTCTTACTTTTTGAATAAAAACCATTTTTGTATCACTGACCCTCAAACGGACAACATGGGTCTAAAATGACCCACTTTCTTTTTGTATGCTACTTCATGTATGGCTGTATGTTTTTATGATATATCTTAGCTATAAATTAATTCCATTGTTAAAAATTTAATTAACTAATTCATGTATGATTGTCCATTTAGCACACATCTTCTTTTTTTATTCTCCTTACACAGGTTTACACACACGGGTCAGACATAACGCGCATGCATTTGTCATTTCACAGCTCAGCACAGCTCCCTCAGTACTGTTTTACAATGACATTACCTTAGAAAATATTTGGTGACTGTAGTGAAAGATAACTTTACATATTATTTGATTTGGTTTAGGTTACCTTGAGAGTGAGAATATTACCTGTCAGAAAGTTACAAGTAATTATTATTAGCTGTTGACATATTCTATTTTATTTTGCTAAATCTACTGTAGTATAGAGCTTATATTCTCTGCCCGAATCCGACCCGATCCGAGGCCCGACCCAACATCTGTTTTTAATGGTATTTTTATTTTATATAAAGCTCTGGCATGATAATCATAATTATAGCTAAGTAACCAAGTATTATTGTTAACGAAAACTAACGAAAAATGAAAGTGTCTTAGTTAACTTAAACTTATAAAAACGGTAATTAAAAGAAAAAAAGGTAACTAACTGGAACTGTATTGAGAGTTTATAAAACTAACTAAAACGAAACAGGTGATACAGTATGAGGAATAAACTCCACACAGCTATAAGTCTGTTTGAGAAGCAGCTGTGAGAACCTTTACCTGTGAGCAGCTCATACACCTGAACACCCCACGCGGAGGATCAACTGATAAATCTCTCTCTCTCATATATAAATTCATATGTAAATTCTGTCCATTTTTGCATATGAAAGGCCTGTAGGCGTTACGAAAACGCTTGGAGAAGTTATGAAAACGCTTGGAGGCCGTATGAAAACGCGTGGAGGCGTTATGTAAGCCACACGCTCTGAAAACACCTGGCCTTACATTCATTCCAAGGCATAAAAGTAATCCCTAAACAGCGTTTTGGATTATGTTTTTTAAGCATTAAGCAGGCTTTATGTGCCGCCAGACCCTGGCGAATTCTGACTTATACGGCATGTCTTAGAGAAGGGGTTAGACAGCCATGTCCCCGCCCCCATAGGGAAAATCATGAATCTGATGGGTTAGATTGTCCTTCGACTTTGCTAACAGACTTATTACTACACCCTTCTCAAAATCAGAAGGGTATATATATACATTATACAATATATATGTATATATATATATACTTATATACAATATATATATATATAAATTTTTTTAAACAGTATATTTTGGTAAAATCATAGACATTTCCCCAATAGTGACACCTGTCTCACATTATTAGAGACTAATAAAAATTTTGTAATTCTGTAATAATAACATATATAATAATACATTGTAATAAAATGTAATATCTTTCAACAGATTTCTTTGAACATAAAGAATAAAAGCAGAACACCGCTCTAAAGAAAAGGAAAGGTTAGTCACATGTTCAGTTTTATTTGTAATTACCAGTTAAAAGGTATTGTTGTGTACACATGCACAGTTTTGCTGAGTTTTGATACTGTTTATTTAGCTGTCTAAATGTGTCTGTTGTTTGCCATGAGCAGAAAGTGGATCAGTACTTACAGCCAAGTGTCCCAAAGACTGCAACACACTGCTTCTAGCAGTGTTGTAAAAATATTTTATACTTTGTGGACTGTTTAGACATCAGGTATCCAACTATGTTTTGTTGTAAGATCACTTTTTCTGTGCTCTGTTGATTTAGCCTCTTTAGATGACTGCTTCAGCACCATGAACGCATGTCCTCACATACAGAAGAGCCTACAAGAAAGGTATTTTTGCATCCTTATGATTTACCTCATACATTTGTTAATTAATTGTTGAGAATTAAATGCATGTACATGCCTGTTTACAGGTTCTGTTTAAAACTCATACAACACATTCAGAATCAAATTCCACAACTACTGCAATTTGTGTTAACCCAAAACAAAATGGCAAAAGTTGACTACAATTTTGTCTTCAAAGCATTGTAAATGTAAAATAGAAACCTTTTTCACTAGAACCAAATTGTTAACAATAGCATTATATAATAGTTTTTTTTATTAAAGGTAGTCTGTGTCAGTGTTTATTTAGAACTGTATTTTTTCAGATGCTCGAAATTGTGAACTAAAGACCTGATCCAAAGGCCTTACAGAAGGAATCGCCAACAAGAAAGGTATTTCTTACACACTTGTATGATTCACAGACATAAATCTTATTTATTATTAGGGGTCCAAGCACTGTACGTGCTGGAACCCTATTGGAATTGCTCTGATGTTTAGGGGTACGAGCACGCAGTGCTAGGAACCCTATTTTAATTCTGAGTATTGTTATTATAGTTCTTATTCTTTTTCTGCCATGGAAATGATTGGGCAGAAGGCGATTATCATCTTGGGGCTATGTCCTAATGGTATACCGAAGGAAAATTTGATATGTTAATTTTTGTGATTGCCATTAGCCAATTATTTTCCAGCAAGCTTTTGACAAGCTAAACAATCAACCAATAAAATTATGCGTTGATTGACCTCTTGGGGGCGTTATATAGCAGAAAATAAATTATATCTAAATATGGCCTAGGCATATGAATCCTTTTGATCTGTAATTCTTTGCTGTCGTCTTTACAACTTTCTCATTACGTATCTTGTATACCAAAAAGTGGCCAGTGCATGTCATTAACAAAGACATTTTGAGCACATTGTTCGGTCTTTCCCACCGAAAGGGCAATGACGGACGGCAGACAGATATAACTCCTTGTGGGTTTGTTTATTTTCTTTGATTTTGTTATATTCCACAGCCTTTTAGTTGCAGTTTAGTTTTACATCCAACAGTCTTGTTATTCCACAGTTTTTTAGTCCCACAGCCTTTTTTAAGTTGCAGTTTAGTTTTACATCCAACAGTCTTTTAGGTTATAAACCTAGAAGTACAACAAAAACATGGTGTAAATAAGGCCATGCGGCCATGCTCATTTAAAGTGCAAATGTTACAATAGTACAAAACACTCAAATTTGTCCTATACTAAATGAAAACGATGCACCAGTGCAATAAATGCAACATATAAACAGTCATATAAACATGGCAGAGTTAGTACAGCGCAATTTACCTGCTGACCTAACATTAAACATCTGCAGCTATACTGTATAAAGCACAATAAATGCCACAAAGGCAGGACTACAAAAATCACCATACAAAATTACCACTTATGCACAAGTTACAAGAGTTTAATTTCTACCATAACATTTTTAACAGGTAAACCCATTGAAACATTTAACCATAAGAGGGAAAAATTATTTACATGAACACTTAACCATTTTACAAAAAGCACAAAGCCATAAATAAGTAAAATTTAGTCAAACAGTTACGTTACTCAGTAGGAATCAAGCACTAGACTAGGAAGACTACATCTCCCATGATGCACCAGGTACCGTGAAAACGCGAGGCAGGAAGCTAAACACAGCACAAACATTTCTCAAGCGACGCTAACATCGAATTAAAGCAGCGAAACGGTACAACTGCTAAGCTCAAGCTAAGCGAGACATTTACACATTTAGCAAACATCAAATCACACCGAAAACAAAGGTTAACGACCGCAGCTGAATGAGAGAGAGAGAGAGGTGACTTACTGGTGATGCACCGCCGTCAAGGATGGAAACGCCATGTTCATAAACTCGCGCGTGCGCCATTTAAACCATTGTTTGTGACTTCTCATTGGATACTGAATGCTCACAGTGAGCTCGCACTGGACTATTTTGACAGGTAGCTGGCTACGTGCACCATTGGTAAGTCAACTCCCTGACTCGCGGTCACACAGTAGAGAGTAAACACAACACCTCCCACTTGACTGAATGATCGCAAGATCCAATGAGGTCACAATTTCAAAAACCCTTTTCCTCCCCCTTTTTTTTTTTTTTTTTTTTTTAACGGAGTAAAGTGGCAGCGTTCGGCGTACACCACAATTACTCGTCTGGAAAAGGGGTCAAGCCAGAGGATTTTTGGTCCTCCACAGGAAGAAGGACCACGAGCCTTCTTACGTCCCTCTTGATGATTGCAGTGGGTAAAGGAGAGCCGCCCTTTTTGCGGCTGCCCGACTGGGAAGCAGGGTTGCCAGTGCAAGTCGCGATGTCGGCATCCCGGACGATTCCCTTGCTGTCAGGGTAAACAACCAGAACTCTGCCCAGGCGGAACTGACCTCTCAGGGCATTTGGGTCAGCTACCCAGACAAGATCGCCGACTCTGACATTTCTCTCCGACCGGTGCCACTTCTGACGAACGAAAAGGTTTGGACCAGCAAGTTCCCTCCATTTGGCCCAGAAGCGATCAACCCCGATTTGGATAGCTCGCAACCGGCGCCAGGAATGGGTTTCTAGATCGAGGCCAGACGTGTCTCCCATCATCGATGCCCTACCCAGGATGAGGGAGTTTGGTGTCAGGTACTCGATGGAGTTCTCTTGTTCTTGTGCTCTGGCATTGATTGGCCGTTCGTTGGTTAAGTTGGCAGCCTGGTAAAGGAGTGTCTGTAGTTCTCCCCATGTGAAGGACCCTGTGGTCCCACCAAGGTTTGTGAGTGCCCTTTTCAGAAGCTTCACAGCAGCCTCTGCAGCTCCATTTCTGTGTGGAGCATCTGCCGGGTGGAACTCCCACTTCCACTCAGTTCCATGTTTCGCAGCTATATTTTCCATGGATAAGGTCTGCAGGCAATCCAGATGCTTGTAGAACTGCTGCAGGGATGGTTTGGCGCCAATGAAATTCGTTCCCCGATCGGACCACAGTTTCCTTGGATGCCCCCTTAGGGCGACAAAGCGGGTGTATGCTAGGAGGAAGCTTTCTGCTGACTGGTCATCAGTGAGGTCAGCATGGACTGCTCTGGAGGCCATGCAGCAGTAAACGATTCCCCACACTTTCTTTGACGTCCTTCTTTTTACACTATCCTTAACCTCAAAGGGGCCAAAGAGGTCAAGGGTGGTGAACTCAAAAGGGCAAGCTCTCTGGGTGCGTTCTGGGGGTAGGTCGCTCATGACCTGCTGGCATAATTTGGCTCTTCGCTTTGCGCAGGTGATGCAATTATTAAGCCCTTTTTTGACGAGTTTTCGTCCCTGCGTGATCCAGGCTTTTCTTCGTGTTCGAAGGAGAGTTGGAGCGATGCCTTCATGATTTTCTTCATGGGCCTCTTTGACCAGTAGAGATGCAAGCCACGACTGGCATGGGATCAGTGGTACGACCACTTTATCCTCGTCCAAACACTGGACTCTCCCTCCACAGACAAGAAGGCCTATAGTTGGTTCCCTTTGAACGACTAGGCGATCAAGCATTGAGTCCTGAAACTTGACGCCGTGTTGGGCCTCGAGGGCCAAGAAGTTGAAGGCAGCAGCCCTTTCTTCAGCTGAGAGGTAAGTCCTTTTCTCCCACTTTAAGGCTTTAGGAGTCAAGGTGCGTTTGCTCAGCCAAATGTCCACTGCTCTCTTCAGCCAGCCGACAGCCCCACATAGGCGTGACAGAGAGCTGAATCGTTTGGGTTCGACCAGTTCCACTAGAGCGATGATGCTCTTGGCTGGCCATTCCCAAGGCTGAGCTGCAGCTGACATGACTGATGCAGAAAACGCCTTCCTTTGAAGTGCTGCAATATCTCCGGTGACAGAGGAGAGGACTTCTCCAGCAGTTTTTGTTGGCCAATTTTCAAAGGGGAGTTTGAGGAATGCAGGGCCTTCCTGCCAGGCTGATCCTTCAACAAGGTCCTCAGTGAGTGCCCCCCTTGTGATGAGGTCAGCAATATTAGCTTTCCCTTCGACCCATCTCCAACTGTCGACAGGTCCGGACTTTTGGATTTCCCCTACCCGATTGGCAAAGAAAGACTGATAGCCATAGCTATCCTTCTGGATGGCTCCAAGAATGGTCTGGCTATCAACTATGTGGACCCACTTGTCGACTTGAATGTGACAGTGCTTTTCGAAGTAGGACCTCAGGCGTGTTGCGAAGACAGCCCCGCACAGCTCTGCTTTGATGGCATCACCCTTTTGGTCTAGTGGGGTTAGTTTGGCCTTGGACTCGACGAGTCTGACAATAACTCCATCTGCGGTCTCCCAGCGGAGGTAGAGCACTGCTCCATATGAAGCTTCACTGCCGTCTGAGAAGGTGACACCCATGGGGCGGCCTATAACTCCAGGGGGAGTAAGGCTTCTGGGGAACCTTACTTTGCCGAGTCGTACGCACTGCTCGAAAAGCGTTATTGCAGCCTCGCGAAGATGCAGTGAGAGGGGGTCGTCCCAGGTATCTTTGACAGGACGATCCTTCCCAGCCTCCTGAAAGGACTCTCTCACCAGTATCACACCCTTTTGCTTAACGGGTGAGGCTAGGCCAATAGGGTCATAAAACCCTGCAATTTGGCTTAGCAGCACTCGGCGGGTGAGAGGGTCAGGAGTGTTTGCCCTGACCTCTTCCTCTCGTAGGTCCAGCCCGGTTCTCATCTTTCCCCGTCGCCTTGAGAAGTTCACTGACGTCAGCAGGCGGAGTTTATCAGATTCTGGCTCATAACCTAAACCAAGTGCCTTATTTTCTTCGTCCCGCATTTGATTTGGGAGTATTAGAGTCTTGGGCTCTATTGCTCCTTCGATACTGGGACTGTTGGGTTCTTCACCCCTCCCACTTTGACCACTCAAGACCCAAGGTTTGAGTGAGAAGCCACCTGCCTTTAGGATCCTTTCGACTCCTTCAGTCATCTGGGTTAGAGCTTGGGTATCATTGTGGGAGGTCAATATATCATCGACATAACAGTCCTCTGTCACAATGCGGCGCTCTGCAGTCATGGATGTAAACTGGGGCAGGTTAGCAGTCTCTCTCATGGCCACTTGGGCGATGCAGCCAGCAGGCTTATCTCCGATGTTAACCCTGACCACAGCAAACTCACTGATTTCTTCTTTGGGGTCATCCCTCCAAAGGAATCGGTGGAGGTGTACTTCCTCATCTTTCAGCCACACAGAATTATACATTTTCCTGACATCGCCAAGGGCCGCATACAATCCGCTTCTGAATCTCAGGAGGACACCTCGGATGGGGTTTAGAACGTCAGGGCCTTTATGAAGCAGATTGTTCAAGCTCATCCCTTTAAACTCCTGGCTACTATTCCAGACAATTCTCACTGGCGTGGAGCTGGAGTGAGGATTGGGAGCGACCAGGTGGCTAATATACCACACCGGCCCGTTCCAGTCTTTGAGCTGCTCCTTGGTGAACTTGACAGCGGCTCCTCTTGCCACCATGTCATGGATCTGTTCTCCGTATACTGCCTTCCACAGTGGTTCTTTTGCCAGCCGGGCTTCAGTGTTTCGGAAGGTTGCTTCCACTGCTTGGCGGTTATTTGGCAGAATTGCTGGGTTGGCTTTCCAAGGGTAGGCTGCATCCCAGTGAGGAGCATTACTGTGCTTGTCTGCCAAGACATATGTGAGACAGCCTTTAATTTTTTCCAATTCCCTTTCTTCTCCTAGGGTCATTTCTTGGCCACCCGGGGAACATTTGCCGCACTTGCAGCTTCCACATTTTGGGTTGCAAGCTGCCCCGATACTGTCCCACTTAAACCATTCAAGGACTTCTTTGTTTGTGGCAGTGGTGTTGCTGTGAACCGTTTGTGGCAGGACCCTACCTGAGCTCACAAGAACCTCTCTGTAGAGTTTTGAAGAGGTCCTCATGGTTCGAGCAAAGTGGGTTTCAGATTGGTGGAGGGTCAAGTCCACAGACTCGAAGAGGTCGGGGTGGGTGCCACCTATTGTTTTGCCAAGTGGTCCATCCCAGAGGATAAGATCACCCTTCCTCTTCAACGGTTGTGGGACCAGACGACCCTCCCTGTGACTAATCAGGAGGTCGATGGTCTCAGGCCGGGTCAGCTCTGTTGCAGCGACATCCGGGAATATTTTCAGGAGCTGCTGCGGGGTGACAGGTTGGCTGACATCGGCTATGCTTTCCAACCCATAGCAGACCAACTTGTGTTCTGTCACCGTTCCCTTGGGGGTTTTCACTCTGAGGCGAAGGGAGTACCTCTTGGTTCTGACCGTCTTGGTCATCCCTCCGACACCATGCACCATCAGTTGAATGCTCTCACCATTTAGCCCGAGTCGCTGGGCGGCACAATGGGTGATGTAATTGGTGTCGGAGGCGAGGTCTATCAAGGTTCCAATAAGCTGACCAGAGTTGCTTGTTACTTCTAGGAGCATCATAACTACTGGATACTCTACTGGTGTTTTTCCAGCAGTACAGGTTATGGCAGAAGTCTTATTTGAGAAAGCCTTTCTGAATTCTTCCCTGAGCTCAGGGGCAACTTTGTCCAGGAGCTCCTCCTGCTGGCTGGTGAGACCAAGGCCTTTGCCGTTTGCTTTTCTCCTGGCTTTTTCCAGAGGCATGGACCTGGGGCACAGCAGGTAATGATGGAGTTCTTCAACTCGGCAGTCTGCTTTGGTGCAGACAAACTTTTTGTTGCTGCAAACATTTTGTGAGTGAGAACCAAGGCACTGTGAGCACAGCTTGTTTGCATTGAGATGGCTTTTCTTGCCCTGAAGATCCATTCCTCGGAATGTGGAGCATGCAAAAAGCCTACCAGCGTGAGCTGTGTCAGAGCAGGCAGTGCAAACATTTGCCTGTGGCTTTGGCTGGGACCCCCTTTGGCCCGAGGTGGCTTTGGAATACGCCTTCTTAGCTGCCTTGTCCACAGGTGATTTTACAGAGGGGGTTGCCTCTCTGAGACCTCCATCCAATTGGTCTAGTTCCTCCAGCACAGCCTCCTGCTTCTGAAGGTAAAGTAGCAGGCAGTCGAAGTGGGTTTGTGGGCTGAATCCATGCAGAGGTTCTGCTTTATACTCAATCCACTTCTCCTTAAGAGAGCTAGGCAGCTTGCGTTCCAGTGATTGGGCGACAAGCCTGTTCTTCAGGACGTCCTCCTCTCCCAAGATGACCAGATTGCTTAAGGCCCTCTCCACGGCCTGAATTAATTCAATTGCCTTTCGGGGGTTATTCCCCTTCACGGGAGGTAGGCTTTCGATATCCTCAGCAATTTTAAGAACGATCCTAGCCTTATTCCCAAAGCGATTGTCAAGACGCTTGAATATCTCATCTGAGGTTGTACAACTAGAAAGAAATAGGTCTCTTTTCACCTTTTCACTCAAGCTTGCCAGCAGATGGAAACGTGTGACTCCAGCAGTTCTCATCGGGTTCCCTAGCTGTTCCAACTCCCCCCACTCTGCTTTCCAACGGTAGTAGTCTGTCATATCTCCTGAAAAGACAGGCAGACGTGTTCTTTCCAGACTAATCTCTGGCTTTGAGATTGTAGGAGGATTAGGTGATGGAAAAACCTTTGAGACGCTAGGCTGGTTAACTGTTTGCTGCACATCAGCTGCTACAGGCTCTGATTTGGGCATGTGGCTTAGTTTTTTCCAGTTCAGTTCCCAGGTTCGTGCTCTGCTTTTGAGTTTGTAGATCGCCTGCTTATGTTGGGTGACTTTGTCAGACACGAGACGTTCCCATGCTATGACCTTCTGCTCCAATTCATGGATCCCTTCCAAAAGGCCATCACGTAGGGCTTCAAATTCATGCTCTGGCATGTCTGCAACATTTGCATTTTCCACTTCCATGCATTTTTCCTCCGTTCCTTCAATGTGGAGCAGAATCTCAGGCCTTGCAAACTTCTTGTACAGCGTTTCTCTGGTGAGCTGGAGGGTGTCACTGTAGACAATGAGACACTGCTCGATTTTTGCCTTTGTCCTCCTTGCCTCTTCTTCACCGTCACCCACATCTTCCAGAGCTTCCAAGAGGGCTAGTGCAGTGTCATGCATCCTGTTAAAGTCAGCACTGAGTGCACGCATTTCATCAGCAAGGGCTCCTTTTTCCAAGACGTCGACAGTGAGAGACAGCTTATTAGCTCTCCTGGTGAATGTAGCTTGTGCAGAGGACCGTTTTCCTTTTAGATCTATTATATCAGTGGAATCCATTTTCTTTTATTTTTATTATTTTATTTATTTGTTTATTTTTTTTATTTTTATTTTTATTTTTATTTTTTTATTTTTGTTGGGGCACCGCAGTTTATAACTGTTCGGTCTTTCCCACCGAAAGGGCAATGACGGACGGCAGACAGATATAACTCCTTGTGGGTTTGTTTATTTTCTTTGATTTTGTTATATTCCACAGCTTTTTAGTTGCAGTTTAGTTTTACATCCAACAGTCTTGTTATTCCACAGTTTTTTAGTCCCACAGCCTTTTTTAAGTTGCAGTTTAGTTTTACATCCAACAGTCTTTTAGGTTATAAACCTAGAAGTACAACAAAAACATGGTGTAAATAAGGCCATGCGGCCATGCTCATTTAAAGTGCAAATGTTACAATAGTACAAAACACTCAAATTTGTCCTATACTAAATGAAAACGATGCACCAGTGCAATAAATGCAACATATAAACAGTCATATAAACATGGCAGAGTTAGTACAGCGCAATTTACCTGCTGACCTAACATTAAACATCTGCAGCTATACTGTATAAAGCACAATAAATGCCACAAAGGCAGGACTACAAAAATCACCATACAAAATTACCACTTATGCACAAGTTACAAGAGTTTAATTTCTACCATAACATTTTTAACAGGTAAACCCATTGAAACATTTAACCATAAGAGGGAAAAATTATTTACATGAACACTTAACCATTTTACAAAAAGCACAAAGCCATAAATAAGTAAAATTTAGTCAAACAGTTACGTTACTCAGTAGGAATCAAGCACTAGACTAGGAAGACTACATCTCCCATGATGCACCAGGTACCGTGAAAACGCGAGGCAGGAAGCTAAACACAGCACAAACATTTCTCAAGCGACGCTAACATCGAATTAAAGCAGCGAAACGGTACAAGCGCTAAGCTCAAGCTAAGCGAGACATTTACACATTTAGCAAACATCAAATCACACCGAAAACAAAGGTTAACGACCGCAGCTGAATGAGAGAGAGAGAGAGGTGACTTACTGGTGATGCACCGCCGTCAAGGATGGAAACGCCATGTTCATAAACTCGCGCGTGCGCCATTTAAACCATTGTTTGTGACTTCTCATTGGATACTGAATGCTCACAGTGAGCTCGCACTGGACTATTTTGACAGGTAGCTGGCTACGTGCACCATTGGTAAGTCAACTCCCTGACTCGCGGTCACACAGTAGAGAGTAAACACAACACACATCTACCAAGTATGAGAGAAGTGAGTCTTCATTTATTGCTATTTTCCAACCTAAATGGACAGAAGACAGGAATCTTTGACCCTATAAACACACAAATTTATATATATATATATATATATATATATATATATATATATATATATATATATATATATATATATATATATGTGTGTGTATATATACAGACTGGTAATATGAATGATGAAGCTTGCCAATTTTGAGACAAATCGGATTTTTTTTTTCTCTCTACAATGGCCAGAAATGTACTGTGATAAATTAGTGCTTTTTTCAAACAAAGACAAGAACCTTTGACACTATTAACACACAAACTTACATACATATACATACATATATATACAAACAATATAATCCTGAACCTCTGAACCCCTGCTGTGTTAACCTTCCCCCATTAACCTTAGTATTTGTACAAGACCAGATTTACACAGTTGCAAACACTTTAACATTAAGAATCACTTAATACCACAGCATTCCATTACACTGGTCATTCAGCTTGGTCATGCTGGTCATCCAGCTTGGTGATGCTGTCCAACCAGTTTGGTGATGCCGGTAAACCAGCAATATGTTTTAAGCCTAACTCGCCTTAAGGGGCCTCTTTGCCTGTCCTGTAAATTGGCGCTATATTTCTTCTTGTAATTATTAGTCTTCCCTAAAAAAGGTTGGTTGTAGAGCAGTAACCGTAAGTAACCTAAACTTCAAATTTGGCATAGAGGTACAGTAATGAACCCACTACCAAAAGTTGTGACCTAATTTGGCCTGATGGTGGCCTGATGTTTTACGTATGGGTGAATATCTCAGCAACTGTGAAATGCAGAGTAAAAATTATTTTTGAATTTTATTCGGGCACGTTTTCTGCATTAATGACTAAATGGAAGTTTTTAGCTATGCCCAGATTAACTATATACCAACAGTATAAGTATCAAAATGTTCAGCAAAGTCTGAACAAGATTTATCAAACTAATGTTCATATTTATTAACAACATTGCTGCTATGTGCAAATGAGTCGTCCTGGGGTGGAGCTTAGTTCACATAAATGGCTAAAAATCGAGATGACTTAATTGTATGTCATCGCTACTTAGTAGTTTTGTTAAACAAATAATTATTTGGAAGGTGTCCAAGTTTCACTCCAATTAAGCGATAGATGATGCTATAAAAACAAAAAATCTGTTTCTCAATAACTAGGGTTCCAATTGAGTTGAATATTTGCCTGCTACATCTTTGGCCCATTTGATGAATCATTTATCAATGACAACTTAATTATTAAAAAAATCAATCAGTGCGCAGTGGTTCACATTAACTGGTTAACTGTAACTGGTTGTATAACTTTAATCGTAGATTATGAAATTGTGATAAAACATCTTATTTCCACAAGGTTATCATAACACAAAATATTTACTATTTTTTAATAATATTTAATAATAACTCTAATAATTCAAAGCTTGCAAATACTTGCGAGAAAGGTGCTGGGTTCCTTTTTTTTACTCTTAACAGTTAATTGCCTAAACAGCATGTTGATGGGGCTACTGAGTGGCATCTTCCTTAAGTGCTTGCCTTTGAACCATGAGATTGAGGGTTTGATCCCAACCTTGGGCATTTCCTTAAAAAGTTTGTAGAGCAGTACAGTTCAGATTTGGAATTGAGGTACTGAGTCCATTGGTCAAGATTTTTTTCATATTTATTAACATTGCTATTAACATCCTGGGGTGTAGCTTACTTCACATAAATGGCCTTCATTTGTGTTTTGAATGCAATAAAGGCTGTTTTTTGAGGTTTCAGGCTGAGAGACAGATTTGGGCAAAGTACTGAACTCCTCTCTCTCTCCTTAGAGAGATGAACTGCTTTGTTTGAACTTTCGTTCAGAAGCTGCTAGAAATAAATTATCAGACGTAATGTTAAAACTGGCCAACTTCTCAGTCACACCAGGTTCAGCAGCTAAAAATATTGGCGTTATCATAGATTCAGATCTAGCATTCACTAAGCACATTGCTACTAGAAAAGCTTTTATACATTGCCAGGCTAAGAAATGCCTGATCCCTGCATGACACAGAAAAATGAGCACATGTTGTCATTACTTCAAGGCTAGACTGTTGTAATGCACTACTGTCCGGATGGTCCTACTGTAACTTAAAGTTTCTAAACTGCTGCAGCCTGGGTCCATCCTTAAACTCGAAAATGTTACCATATTAGTCCAGTCCAATCAGAACTGCACTGGTTTGCAAGTCAAAGTCTGCATAGACTATAAAATTGTCCTGTTAAAATATACAGCCCTACACAAGGTCCTCATCTCCTATTATGAATCACCGTGATTACTTAGATCACAAGGTACTGGTTTCTTAGTAGTTCCCAGAAGAAGAAGATGAGCTCTGCAGGAGGAAGAGCGTCTCTTATAAAGCACCTTAAACTCTGGAACAACCTTCCTGAATATCACTCAGACACTGTCTCAATCTTTTAGTCTAGACTAAAAACTAACTCGTTTGGTCTAGCTTTTGTTAATTAATGTTTTTTCCTTTAAATAAGGCTGCAGATCCAGGGACATGGACATAGGGATTGTGGTAAACTGAATGCTGGTGCTGTTGTTGGTGCAGGTTTGTGCTCGATGGAGTTGGCAGCTGCAGGTGTTTCAGGGTGCCTCCGTGTTTGTGTTGGCTCTCTTCCTTTCCTTAGGCTGTTTTACTCAGAGGTGCCAAAGCATTAGCCACACTCTGATAATGTTTTATATTCTGTTTTACATAAATCCAATCAAAACTAATTCCATCTCTCTGCCTTTCACAGAGGTACTGACTGCCCACTTGTCTGACCCAAAACCGATGGATGTTGGACCTTCAGGATCTCATGTCTCCTGTCTGCCAGATTGATGGAAGTTTCCGGAAGTCAGCCTTCCCCATCCCCCACCACAGTTCAGCTGCCCATCATCTAGTTTATTCACCTGCCCTGGACTGTTCGAAGTTCACATGAACTCTAACTTCTTTCATTACTCATGTTGCTATACACATGGATATATTAGACCTTTGTAAATAATATTGATTTGATTTGACTTAAAACATATAGCTGCGTAAAATTGACTAACATTGTGTATTAATTATTTCTTTTTGGGTTCATTTGTGTGTTGAATGTAGTAGGGTCTGTTTTTGAACAATTCAGTGTTGAGAAAAGCGTTTTGCCACAGTGTCTTGCTCCTGTTTTACTCCTTAGAGTAATAAACTTCTTCAAGTGTTGTTTTGAACTGAAAACTTCTCTTTCGCACAAAAATGAGTTTTTTATAACCTAAAACACAAAGTGCATAGTGTTGAACTGAAAACTTATCTTTCGCTCAAAACTAAGGTTTTTAAGACCTAAAACACTCAGCGCATATTTTTGAGCTCCTCTATCGCTTCCTAGAGCAATAAACTGCTTCAAGTGTTGTTTTCAACTGAAAACTTCTCTTTCACTCAAACATGAGGAGTGTTTTGCACACAGTTTTGAGCTCCTCTCGTACTCCTTAGAGTGATAAACTGCTTCAAGTGTTGTTTTGAATTGAAAACTTCTCTTTGGTTAAAAAATGAGATTTTAAGACCTAAAACACATTAGAACTGTGTAAAATGTACTAAATTCGTGTAATACACATTTCTTAACTGTTTCCGTTTATTTGTGTGTTGAACGTAGTAAAGTCTGTTTTCGAAGTATTTAGGGCTGAGAAAAGCGTCTTGCACACAGTGTTGTATTCCTCTCGCTCATTAGAGCTATAAACTGCTTCAAGTGTTATTTTGAACTGAAAACACATTAGAACTGTGTAAAATGCACTAACTTTGTGTAATACACATTTCTTAACTGTTTTTGAAGGATTCAGGGCTGAGAAAAGCGTTTTCCACACAGTTTTGAGTTTGCTTCAAGTTTTGTTTTAAACTGAAAACTCTTTAGCTAAAAAATGAGATTTTAAGATCTAAACACATAACAACTGTGTAAAACGGACTAACATCGTGTATTAGGTATTGAGTTATTATTAAGTATTTGTATTAAGTATTTGTGTTAAATGTAGTAAAGTCTTTGTTTAGACGATGTAAGCTGAGAAAAGTTCTCTCTTGCTCCTAAAAACGTAATAAAGTTCAAGTGTTGTTCTGAACTGAAAACTTCTCTTTTGCTCAAAAGTGAGATTTTAAGACCTAATACACATAGCGCATGGTTAAAGCTAGCTTAGCTCCTTAAAGCTATCAACCACTTGATGGCTGACAACCACCATGTTGTTTTAAACTGAAAACTTTTTAAAAAGTTTTTAAGACCTAAAATATATTGTAACTATAAAATACTCTAACTGCTAGTTTTCAACATTTCTTAAGTGCACTCTAAAAAATAATATACTGGATCTACTTAAAAAAATTATGTTACAATTTAAAAACTTAACCTTTTTATTGTTTTAAAAGGTGAGCACTGTTGAAAATGATGAATACAACGTGTAAAAAAAACTATGATTTATTTTCCAACACAGAAACAACGGGTAGTCAATTGTTACAACCCCATTTGTTTGTCTAGGGATAAGAGGGGTATGTAACATTGTGGATAAGTTTAATGAGTGTATGGGTGTGTGAAACTGTGAGGGAGAAAACAATAGACCAGAGAAATTTCCATTTAACCATTTACTGAAGTCACAGCTCAATATATACAGTGACAAAATCCAAGTCCAATATTTACAAAAATACAAAGTTTTCAAAAAGATACTTAAATGAAAACTTTGACAAAAAAAAAAAAGGCTGAACTTAGGACGGCACCAAAGAAAAGAACTTAACAAAAATAAACCAAATCCCTAAGCTAACTTAACAAAAAGAATAACAACTTATCTAATGAAACAATGAAAACAAAAACTAACTACACTAAACCTAATATAATAAATAAAACATACAGAGAGTGGTGCCCGCCCCTTACCTAGGGTGTTTAACAAAAGAAGGCCTGCATGATGGAAAATGTATGAGCGCGCTCCTTCTTACCTGTCCAGCACCTAAAAACAAACAAATAAGCAAACAAAATATTACTGGCTATTAGCCATTTTAGAACTGATTCTCAGAAATACATGATTGTATGTTGCAGCATTGCAGTATGTTTGGGCCACATGGTTTCTCCCCCATCAAACAGCATGGCCACTGCTCTCCCTCTGTGGTGTCTGTCTGTCTGTCCCATCTGCCCTCCATTTCCCTCTGGTGGCAGACCTTAAATAAAAGGAGCTCCACCCACTGTGGAACATCAGCACCTGGACCACACCCCAGGCTGTACCTGTAGAGACACACACACACAAACATGCCCTGCGTGCATTTGCACGTAACACGCCCACCCAAAAAAAAACAAATGAGAAATTTGTTGCACATTTAAAAAAAAAAAAATAATAGAGTTAAGCTCTAGAAAGAGCATCAGCCATTACATTTTCCACTCCCTTTTTGTGTCTCATCTCAAGGTTAAAATCCTGCAAAAACAAAAACCATCTCATTAGCCTTTGGTTTTGGTTATACATCCTTGATAAAAACACAAGGGGATTGTGATCTGTATAAACCACAACTGGCAAAAGACTAGAACCAACATAAACCTCAAAAAATTTCAAGGCTAAAAGTAAGGCAAGTGCTTCCTTCTCAATGGTGGAATAATTTAACTGATGTTTATCAAACTTCCTTGAAAAGAAGGATACAGGGTGGTCAACATGCTGGTCATCCTCCTGTAACAGGACAGCACCAGCACCTACCTGGCTAGCATCAACCTCCAACTTGAATGGTTTTGTAAAGTCAGGGGCTGCAAGTACTGGAGCAGAACACAACAAAGCTTTTACATTTTCAAAAGCTTTATGACAATCCAAAGTCCAAACAAACTTATTGGCAGGACTTAACAACGCTGTCAGAGGAGCAGCAACAGATGAGAAATTACGACAGAAACCTCTGTAATAACCCACCATACCCAAAAAACGTCTCAGCTCACGTCTGGTGGTAGGGGCTGGAAATTTCACAATAGCACTGACCTTTTCATTCAGTGGGCAGACTTTTCCTTGACCGACTTGCTTACCTAGATATGTCACAGTAGCATGTGCAAATTCACATTTAGCCAGATTCAAAGTTAGATTTGCCTCAGCTAAACGAGTAAAAACAGACCGTAAAGATGCCAAGTGGTTATCCCAGTCCTGGGAATAAACCACAATGTCATCGAGGTATGCTGTACAGTTTGGTACATCAGAAAATACAGTATTTACCAACCTTTGAAAAGTTGCTGGAGCATTCTTGAGACCAAAAGCCATCACAGTGTACTGTAAAAATGCATCAGGGGTAACAAAAGCAGATAATTCAGCAGCCTTTTGAGTCAAGGGAACTTGCCAGTAACCCTTTAGCAGATCCAACTTAGAAACAAAACTTGCAGAACCAATATTATCAATGCAGTCATCAATGCGTGGTAATGGAAAAGAATCAGAAATTGTAACAGCATTTAATCTGCGATAATCTGTGCATAATCTGAAAGTACCATCAGGTTTTGGAACCAATATGCATGGTGAACTCCATGGGCTACTACTAGGTACTGCTAAGCCATGTTTTAGCAAATACTCTACCTCTTTCTTCATAATTTCACGTTTCTGAGCATTTACTCGGTATGCATGTTGTTTTAAAGGTTTCTCAGCAACTACCTTAATGTCATGCTGAAGTAGAGACGTTTGTCTTGGTACATCACCAAGTATAGAGGGAAATTCTCGAATTAAAGCAACAACATCTTTACGTTGTGAGTCAGGTAAATGGCTAACAAGTGAAGACTGTCCAGAATGCAATTGTTCTAACATTTCAGAGTTTGATAATCTGGCCTCCATCTGTGAAGAAGAGCACAAACCCAAATCATCTTTTCCTTCAACAATGGAGCAGTGCTCCAACACAGAAGTTAAAACTACAGGAGCTTCTACTGCTATCTTAGCATCACTACAGGATGGCGGTCGCTCATAGTAAGGCTTGAGCATATTTACATGACAGACTCTGTGTTTACGTCTGCGGTCTGGTGTTCTTACCTGATAGTCAAGATCACTTAACCTCTTTTGTACCACGTAGGGACCAGCAAAGCTAGAAGACAAAGAAGTAGCAGAAGGTAAAAGCACTAAAACTTTATCACCAGGACTAAAATGACGGACAACAGCCTTTTGGTCAAAGCAGCGTTTCATTTTAACTTGGGACTTGCACAGCATTTCTTTTGCCAAATCACATGCACGATGCCAACGCTCACGAAATGAACTGACATAATCTAAAACATGTTTACTCACAGGAGTCTGTTCTGTCTGAAACACCTCCTTCAAGACTTTCATTGGACCTCTCACAGAATGTCCAAAAACCAATTCTGCTGGAGAAAAACCCAAAGATTCCTGCCTAGCTTCTCTTGCAGCAAAGAGTACAACAGGTACACCCTCATCCCAGTCCTGCCCACTGTCTACACAATGTTTCTTCAACATGCTTTTTAGAGACTGATGGAAGCGTTCTAATGCCCCCTGTGACTCTGGATGGTATGGGCTGGACATTTCATGTTTGATACCCAACATCTTAGAAACTTGTGCAAAGAGCTTTGATGTGAAATTCGTACCTTGATCAGTTTGTACAACTTTTGGAAGGCCAAAAGTAGTAAAGAATTTCAGTAGACCTTTAACAATATTCTGGCTTGTTATTTTTCTTAAAGGAATAGCTTCAGGAAAACGTGTGACAGCACACATGATTGTCAGAAGAAACTGATTTCCAGATTTTGTTTTGGGCAGAGGCCCAACACAGTCTATCAGGACCCTCTCAAATGGTTCACCAATAACTGGGATTGGATGTAACGGAGCTGGAGGAACAGTTTGGTTTGGTTTTCCTACCTTTTGACAAGTATCACATGAACGGCAAAATGCCACAACATCCTTACGAAGACCAGGCCAGAAAAAGTGTTTTAAAATCCTTACATAAGTTTTGGTAATTCCTAAGTGACCAGACCAAGGGTGATCATGAGCAACACTCAGAACCAAGGAACGAAAATCTGTGGGAACAACCACCTGAAACACAGCATCATCATTACTAGCATAAGAGATCCACCTTCGCATCAACATGTTATCTTCCAAAAAGAAAGTTACCTGCTTACTTTCAGAGTCATTAAGGCTACAGACAGACTGAAAACACTTCTCTAGACTGACATCTAGCTTCTGGGCAGAAATAAAATCTTGTCTAGAAATTTTACCGTGAGTCAAGGTTGACTCAAACAGCTTCTTTCCGTCCACCACAGCAGAAACATCTGGAACAGACACAACCGGCACCTTTAAAAATGTGTTGGACAAATCAGTGTGGTCCTCTTCTTCATCACCTCTGGTCAGCTTTTGTGACCTAGTGACTACACAAGCAGGAAAAATGCTAGTGTTAGAGACATCACATGGGGCTACTTCTGGAAGTTCTGAAACAACTAAAACAGGCACAACCTTTCCTCCTGCCAAATCATTCCCTAAAATCACATCAACACCCTTCACAGGCAACTCCTGTCGAACACCTACCTTCACCTCACCACATACAAGATCCGACTGTAAATTTACATGATGAAGGGGAACCTGCACATAACCCATCTCAATCCCTTGACAAAGTGCATACGACCCACTGAACGATTTCTCAGAAAGTGGAAGTACACCTTCACGAATAAAGGACTGTGCTGCACCAGTGTCACGTAAAATGACAACTGGGCTTCTACCTTCAGAACCTGGAACAGATACAGAGCCATTTAAAATGAAAGGATGGTAACATTCATCAGGGGAGACTAAAGACTCAGATATGGTCTGAACCAGTCCTACACCTTTTGCTTGTCCACCAGACTGTTTTCCTTGTCTTTCCTGTCTCTCTTGCTTTCGCTTAAGACTAAAACAGTCTGCAGCTTTATGGCCTAGATTGTGGCAAAAGTAACACTCCAAGTCAGACTTGACTTTATCCTTATTATGTGGGGGTGATCTAAAACCCTGTTTAGCAACAGATGATCTGACAGTAAAGCTAACTTTGTGAGTTAAAACAAATTCGTCTGCTAAAATAGCAGCCTGAGACAGAGTAGTGACTTTAGATTCGTTTAAATAAACTGCAATTCGATCTGGCAAACAATTTTTAAAATCCTCCAGCAACATAAGTTCTCTTAGTGATTCCTGATCAGAGACCTTATTAGCTGCAACCCACTTATCAAAGAGAAGAGCCTTCTCTCTTGCAAACTCCACATAAGACAGATCAGATAACTTTTTAAATTCTCTAAACCTCTGTCTATACGCTTCAGGCACAAGTTCATATGCCCGTAAAATGGCAGATTTTACAGCATCATACTCCATACTTTCAGACAAAGACAGTGATGAGCAGACTTCTTGAGCTTTACCAGTTAACTTACATTGAAGCAATAATGTCCAAAACTCTTTTGGCCATTTCATAGAAACAGCAATACGTTCAAAAATACTAAAATATGTATCAACCTCAGACTCACGAAAGGGGGGTACAAGGGCAATGTGCTTAGTTATTGAAAATGCAGGAGTCAACTCACCAACAACTGCTGCTTCTGCACCAGAGCTAAGAGGAACCTGGGAGGAAACTTGAGGCGCAGGCCCGGCAGGAAGAGCTGGGGAAAGATCAGACTGGATCACAGGTCTTGAGGAAAACTCCTTTACCTTCAGTTCCAGTTCACGCAGCCGAATCTCCTTTTCCATCTCAATCTCCAATCGACGAGAAGCAAGTTTATAATCAAACTCTGCTTTTCTCTGCTCTGCCCTCTCTTTTCGCTCCATCTCCAAACGAGCAAGCCGCACTTTCAGCAAGGCCTCATCTCTGGGACCGGAAGACAAAGAAAGTGGCTCAAACCTAGGCAACGTTGCCTTCAGTTTAGGAGTATTAGTGCCAACACTCTCCTTCACAATCACAGCTGGAGTACATGGGTCTCTCTCAAACTCACTAACTGTGCCATCAGCAGAAGTTGGCAGTACCTCCTCTACCTCAGTACCAACAGTACCAATAGAGCAGCTTATTTTGCCAAGCTCCACTAACTTATCAAGCACCAGCCTCTTTATATCCCCTTTTCTTAACTGTCTGGAAGCCAAAATGCCAATATGCTCACATATACTCAATAACTCTGTCTTTCTAAAACAATCTAGTTGTTCTAAACTTGGAGAACTCAAAAATGCCTGTACATTAAATTCAGCCATATTGACACCACCAACTAGACTCCACAAACTGGATCACAAACACCACATCCACTCACAAACCATCCACCAAATTTGGACAAAAATCCCGGACGAGCCCCCATATGTTACAACCCCATTTGTTTGTCTAGGGATAAGAGGGGTATGTAACATTGTGGATAAGTTTAATGAGTGTATGGGTGTGTGAAACTGTGAGGGAGAAAACAATAGACCAGAGAAATTTCCATTTAACCATTTACTGAAGTCACAGCTCAATATATACAGTGACAAAATCCAAGTCCAATATTTACAAAAATACAAAGTTTTCAAAAAGATACTTAAATGAAAACTTTGACAAAAAAAAAAAAGGCTGAACTTAGGACGGCACCAAAGAAAAGAACTTAACAAAAATAAACCAAATCCCTAAGCTAACTTAACAAAAAGAATAACAACTTATCTAATGAAACAATGAAAACAAAAACTAACTACACTAAACCTAATATAATAAATAAAACATACAGAGAGTGGTGCCCGCCCCTTACCTAGGGTGTTTAACAAAAGAAGGCCTGCATGATGGAAAATGTATGAGCGCGCTCCTTCTTACCTGTCCAGCACCTAAAAACAAACAAATAAGCAAACAAAATATTACTGGCTATTAGCCATTTTAGAACTGATTCTCAGAAATACATGATTGTATGTTGCAGCATTGCAGTATGTTTGGGCCACATGGTTTCTCCCCCATCAAACAGCATGGCCACTGCTCTCCCTCTGTGGTGTCTGTCTGTCTGTCCCATCTGCCCTCCATTTCCCTCTGGTGGCAGACCTTAAATAAAAGGAGCTCCACCCACTGTGGAACATCAGCACCTGGACCACACCCCAGGCTGTACCTGTAGAGACACACACACACAAACATGCCCTGCGTGCATTTGCACGTAACACAATATACAGAAAATGTTTAACAGGGGCGAACGGCAGCCAGAGAGATCACAAGTACCAAAAAACGAGGGATAGTCCTAAAGTCTTACATGGCAAGGCAATAATGAAGAGCAGGCAAATTCAGCAACAGTATAAACAGTCCAGGTAGTACACAAAATAAAATATCAAAGGGTAGGCACAAATCAGAGTCGAGAATGAACAATCCAGGGGTCATACACAAAAGGAAACACAGTCAAAAATAGATACACGTTGTAAAGTGGAAAACCAATATTCAGCACAGGTGTGCGTGTGTAAGGGCTATTTATACTGTAAAAATTAGTATTCCGGACTTCCAGGGAGTGTACTGGGAGTGTACTGAGATCTGGTTAGTGTAGTTCGGAGACTGGAGATCGCAGGAAGCACTGAGTGTGGGAAAGACAGGAGTGCCATTAGCACCAGACCTGACACTAAATTTTCCTCGAAAATTTCCTTTTCTCCGAGGTAAAACACCAATGGATTGCAACTTCTCTGCATTTTTCCAAAAAAATATGTTAAACATATAATTCATTAAAACAATTATGTGACGAGATGTGACCAATGACGAGACAAAAGCAATCCTGGAAAATGGAGACAGATTTTTTAGCTTGGTCTGAATCAAAGTGTCACTAAACTGCAGTGTGAAACCCGAACTAACTGGACCAAATGTGTATAATGTAAAAATCACATGAACCACTCCTGGATTACACCAAAAAGGCCGGTCTGCGAATAGAGAATGTCTTTGTCATTTTGTCACTGATGATTTTAGAGTTATTCCTCTTCTTTACTTCACTCAAGAGGGCTAGTCTGACTTGCTTCAAACTGGAAAGTAATTCACCTTTGCCTTTCTTAGCTTCTTTAAATCTCTTTAAATTAGTCTTTGCTGCCATCCATAACATCCAAAAATTAACCTGGTTTTCTGGGACAAGGATGGTTTTGAATCAATGCTTCCCTTTAACAATTGATAGACCTACCTAGACCTACTTGGTTTTAACTTTCCTGATTTCTCCTTATTAATCAAACTCTTGTAATGGAATAGCATGGTATTAAATGATTCATAATGTTAAAGTGTCTGTAATTGTGTAAACAGTAACATATGGGTTTTGTATGAATACTAGGTAGTGGGGGAGGTCTGACCACAGTAGGGATCCAGAGCTTGCCACGTAAGCCTTATAGGTCACATGCTCTTTGCATGGCACGTACTCACACATGTAGTAAAGGTCAAATGCTCTAATGCCACGTACTCACACGTCTTATTCGACCTGTGTGGGGTGAGGGGCTGAGAGAGCATATAAAAAGGATTGTGGGGGCAGCTGGGGGGCAAGCAGATTCTTAGTATACGCGACACTGTCTGACTTCAATAAAACCTTGCTACTCACTTCGATCCTAATTTAACATTATTATTTCACTCCAAACCACCAAATTTCCACAACACTCTTAACAAACCTAATACTCCATATTCGTAGATAACTTTACCTAACCTGTTCAATTTACTCTCTGCTGTTCCCTTCAAACCCTCCAACATACCTTTTAAATCATCCTTAATACCATCTTATCTCCGCCATTTAATTTTATCGCCATTTGATCTCTGACCAATTCCTTTCTCTTTACCCATCTGCTTTCTTGCTTTCTTACTTCTTCTCTGCTTAAGTTACCCTCCATAGTATCAAAGGTATTGATATCCTGCGAAATGTGGTATGTAACCTGCCACCTTTCCACCTATGGAATCTCTTTACAATCTGGACAGGCACATGTGTAGTTCAATTAAAGTACTTCACAAGAGTGCCTTTAAATGACTCAAAAGAAAATGGAAGTGGCCCACCAGGGGCTCCATTTACTAATGCTGGCTGCAAGTGGCAATGAATAGTAAAGAAGAACTGACCTCCATACTGAAGCTTTCCAAAATTTATGATCATGTAATGATTGTGTTCTGGGTAACTCTACAGGAGGCTTGATTGCAAGCAATTTTTGGCCAACAATGTCTGTATTTCTGCCTATATACCACTTTTGCTGTGATTTGTAAAATCCAGCCACATATTCACCAACTGTCAAGTCACACCAAGACATGATTGAAAAGCCTTCAATCATCTGAAAGGTTTTTAAGCTCATCAATACAGATGGGTCTTTCACCTGTAATTGAATTGTTCAATGTGTTCTGAACTACATATTAGTGCAACCACCTTGGACCTCTGTTCTCTTTTCTGTGGATGTTTCCATGTGATATTATCCTTTTCTAGAGATAAGAGTTCATCTACAAAGGAGAAAGTGCATGTTTGCTTTATTTACTCCAAACCAAATACATGGAACACAAACGTTGCTTTTCCTGTCTTTAGGCTGTAGTTCAATAACCTGACACTGAACTGGCCATATCTGGTACTTAGAGCTTTTAAAAATTGGAATTCCATCAAGGTTCCACAGTAAACTAATATCATGTTCGCATAGTTGGCCAGTTTCTCTTATTTTCTGTACTCTGCTCCACTCTGTATATCATTTAGAACTCCTTCTGTATCTGCTGTCTCTCTAGATAAATGTTAATTGGGATTTTTAAGAGTGTCTTTAATCTGCCATGACAAACTCCTCCTTAAAAAAATGAGCCGTTTTTAAGATTTGTACCATCATCAAATACAAACAGGCATGGTTCACATTGTGTTTGCCTTTTCTCCCTTGTCTTCATGTACATAGGACATTAGAAGGAAATAAATATTAGGTTCTTAATGACCATACTCTACATAAGCTTTGTAAAACAGGTACACACTTTTCTAGCACTAACCCAGGCACATGTTTAATACAAATCTTGAGGAGATGTTTCAGAGCAATTCCAGTCATCTTATGTTGCAGGACATCAGCAGCGGAATCTTCCCTTTTGCATTTTTGGAGTAGCACCAGCATACAGAAGTTCATCATCAGCATGTGGCATCTAAAACGTAGAAACATAATTATTTAGATTGTTTGTAGAAGAAGAAACACTCGGTGTGAGCTAATCTATATTTTGTAAAGATATATCAAAGCTTTCTATCTTGGACATGAATAATCTTAAAATGAATGTTAATGTTTTGTGATATACCTAAATAACTTAAATTACACCTTTTACTTATTTTCACAATATTGTATACACATTTACTTTAAAGTTATTACAGAAATGCAAATGTAATTTTATTATCATTTTAATTTGTTAAGAATTACACAAAGGTTCTTGGTCTTCAAAAGTCCAACTGTACCTACAGAATTTTCCTAATTAATCGTTACCTTTCGATAATGCATTTTAAATTTGTAATATAATTAATGTTACAATATAATGTTACAACTTCAGATTTTTCTGATGATACATCTGTTGGTCTGGAGTGTCCAGTTGTTTCATCATCACAGGACATCCCATGTAAGGTTTTCTAAGTGGAATGTATTTAAAAAAAAAATTAGTTTCATGTTAACCATTACCTATAACCTACCAAACCTATAAGCCCATTATAGTACCTGTTCACATGGCTTACTTGGTCTCACTTGTGTTGTTTTGCACTGATGTTATATTCGTAATAAGCAAAGAAAAAGCACTATGAGTTTATTTGAGTTTCTTAAGAAATATTTCTCAGAGTTCACCCGACATCATACAAGTCATTTTAGTACCTTTGAACATGCTTTTGTTTGTATCTCTTTTACTAATTCACAAAACTGCTGATCATCAAAGTGGCTGGGCAGTTACTCCGTGGTGTTTATCACAGGCCTCACTGTGGGGCTGTAATAATCAGGTGAGTAATTGGGATATTGAGAATGGGTATAGAACACGTAGAGAACAGTAGAGAAGGCTACAATAATCAGCTGATTTATTGTGATATTGAGTGTGGGTACAGTACAGTTAGAGGACAGTAGATGGCGCTGTAATAATCAGGTGAGTTATTGGGATATTAAGTGTGGGTACAGTACAGTTAGAGAACAGTAGAGGGCGCTGTAATTATCAGCTAAGTTATTGTGATATACAGTGTGGGTACAGTACAGTTATGACAGTAGAGGGCTCTGTAAAAATCAGCTGGGTTATTGGGATATTGGATGTGGGCACAATGAAGTTATGACAGTAGACGGTGCTATAATAATCAGGTGAGTTATTGGATCTTGAGTTTGGGTACAGCACAGCTATAGAACAGTAGAGGGCGCTGTAATAATCAGCTGCGTTATTGTGATATTGAGTGTGGGTACAGTACAGTTATGACAGTAGAGGGCGCTGTAATAATCAGCTGAGTTATTGTGATATTGAGTGTGGGTACAGTACAGTTATGACAGTAGATGGTGCTGTAATTATCAGCTAAGTTATTGGGTGATTGAGTGTGGGTACAGTACAGTTAGAAGACAGTAGAGGGCTCTGTAGTAATCAGCTGCGTTATTGTGATATTGATTGTGGGTACAGTAAAGTTAGAGACCAGTAGAGGGCACTGCAATAATCAGCTGAGTTATTGTGATAGTGAGTGTGGGTACAGTACAGTTAGAAAACAGTAGATGGTCCTGTAATAATCAGCTGCATTATTGTCATATTGATTGTGGGTACAGTACAGTTATGACAGTAGAGGGCGCTGAAATATTCAGCTGTGTTATTGGGATATTGAGTTTGGGTACAGTACAGTTATGACAGTAGAGGGCGCTGAAATAATCAGCTGAGTTATTAGGATATTCAGTGTAGGGACAATACAGACAAAGAAAAGTAGATGGCACTGTGTTATTGTGATATTGAGTGTGGGTACAGTACATTTATGACAGTAGAGGGCGCAGTAATAATCAGCTGAGTTATTGGGATATTGATTGCGGGTACAGTACAGTTATGACAGTAGATGGCGCTGTAATTATCAGCTGAGTTTTTAGGTTATTGAGTGTGGGTACAGTACAGTTAGAGTACAGTAGATGGTGCTGTAATAATCAGGTGAGTTAATGGGATATTGGATGGGGTACAGTACAGTTATGACAGTAAATGGCACTGTAATTATCAGCTAAGTTATTGTGATATACAGTGTTGGTACAGTACAGTTATGACAGTAGAGGGCTCTGTAATAATCAGCTGGGTTATTGGGATATTGGATGTGGGCACAGTGAAGTTATGACAGTAGACGGTGCTATAATAATCAGGTGAGTTAATGGGATCTTGAGTTTGGGTACAGCACAGCTAGAGAACAGTAGAGGGCGCTGTAATAATCAGCTGAGGTATTGTGATATTGAGTGTGGTTACAGTACAGTTATGATGGTAGAGGCGCTGAAATAATCAGCTGAGTTATTAGGATATTCAGTGTACGGACAATACAGACAAAGAACAGTAGATGGCACTGTAATAATCAGCTGCGTTATTGTGATATTGAGTGTGGGTACAGTACAGTTATGACAGTAGAGGGCGCTGTAATAATCAGCTGAGTTATTGTGATATTGAGTGTGGGTACAGTACATTTATGACAGTAGAGGGCGCTGTAATAATCAGCTGAGTTATTGGGATATTGATTGCGGGTACAGTACAGTTATGACAGTAGATGGCGCTGTAATTATCAGCTAAGTTATTGGGTGATTGAGTGTGGGTACAGTACAGTTAGAAGACAATAGAGGGCTCTGTAGTAATCAGCTGCGTTATTGTGATATTGATTGTGGGCACAGTAAATTAAGAGACCAGTAGAGGGCACTGCAATAATCAGCTGAGTTATTGTGATAGTGAGTGTGGGTAAAGTACAGTTAGAAAACAGTAGATGGTCCTGTAATAATCAGCTGCATTATTGTCATATTGATTGTGGGTACAGTACAGTTATGACAGTAGAGGACGCTGAAATATTCAGCTTAGTTATTGGGATATTGAGTGTGGGTACAGTCCAGTTAAAGAACAGTAGATGGCACTATAATAAGCAGCTTTGTTATTGTGATATTGAGTGTGGTTTCAGTACAGTTAGAGAACAGTAGAGGGCGCTGAAATAATCAGCTGTGTTATTGGGATATTGAGTTTGGGTACAGTACAGTTATGACAGTAGAGGGTGCTGAAATAATCAGCTGAGTTATTAGGATATTCAGTTTAGGGACAATACAGACAAAGAACAGTAGATGGCACTGTAATAATCAGCTGCGTTATAGTGATATTGAGTGTGGGTACAGTACAGTTAGAGAACACTAGAGGCTGCTTTAATAATCAGCTGAGTTATTGGGATGTTGAGTGTTGGTACAGTACAGTTATGACAGTAGAGGGCGCTGTAATAATCAGCTGAGTTATTGGGATATTGAGAGAGGGCAGTGTGCAGGGTCAGGGCGATCGCGTACATCAGATACAGTACAGTTAGAGAACAGTAGAGGGAGCTGTAATAATCAGCTGAGTTATTGGGATATTGAGTGTGGGTAAAGTACAGTTATGACAGTATATGGCGCTGTAATTATCAGCTAAGTTATTGGGTGACTGAGTGTGGGTACAGTACAGTTAGTGGACAGTAGAGGGCGCAGTCGTAATCAGCTAAGTTATTGTGGTATTGAGTGTGGGTACAGTACAGTTAGAAGACAGTAGAGGGCACTGTACTAATCAGCTGGGTGTGGGTCCAGTACAGTTAGAGAACAGTAGAGGGCGCTGTAATAATCAGTAGAGATATTGGGATATTGAGTGTGGGTAAAGTACAGACAGAGAACAGTAGCTGGCACTGTAATAATCAGCTGCGTTATTGGGATATTGATTGTGGGAACAGTACAGTTAGAGACCAGTAGAGGGCGCTGCAATAACCATCTAAGTTATTGTGATAGTGAGTGTGGTTTCAGAACAGTTAGAGAACAGAAGAGGGTGCTGTAATAATCAGCTGAGTTATTGGGATATTGAATATGGGTACAGTACAGTTATGACAGTAGAGGGCGCTGAAATAATCAGCTGAGTTATTAGGATATTCAGTGTATGGACAATACAGACAAAGAACAGTAGATGGCACTGTAATAATCAGCTGCGTTATTGTGATATTGAGTGTGGGTACAGTACAGTTATGACAGTAGAGGGCGCTGTAATAATCAGTTGAGTTATTGGGTGATTAAGTGTGGG
Source organism: Astyanax mexicanus (assembly GCF_023375975.1). Taxonomy (NCBI): domain Eukaryota; kingdom Metazoa; phylum Chordata; class Actinopteri; order Characiformes; family Acestrorhamphidae; genus Astyanax; species Astyanax mexicanus. Next base: position 14,198,985 of record NC_064419.1, read on the forward strand.
TACAGTACAGTTAGTGGACAGTAGAGGGCGCTGTAATAATCAGTTGAGTTATTGGGTGATTAAGTGTGGGTACAGTACAGTTAGTGGACAGTAGAGGGCGCTGTAGTAATCAGCTAAGTTATTGGGGTATTGAGCGTGGGTACAGTACGGACAGTGAACAGAAGATGGCACTGTAATAATCAGCTGAGGTATTGGGATATTGATTGTGGGTACGGTACAGTTAGAGAACAGTAGAGGGTGCTGTAATAATCAGCTGAGTTATTGGGATATTGATTGAGGGTACAGTACAGTTATGACAGTACATGGCGCTGTAATTATCAGCTAACTTATTGGGTGACTGAGTGTGGGTACAGTACAGTTAGAAGACAGTAGAGGGTTCTGTAATAATCAGCTGGGTTATTGGGATATTGAGTGGTACAGTACAGACAGAAAACAGTAGATGGCACTGTAATAATCAGCTGCGTTATTGTGATATTGAGTGTAGTAACAGTACAGTTATGACAGTAGAGGGCGCTGTAATAATCAGCTGAGTTATTGGGATATTGATTGCGGGTACAGTACAGTTATGACAGTAGATGGCGCTATAATTATCAGCTAAGTTATTGGGAGATTGAGTGTGGGTACAGTACAGTTAGAGAACAGTAGAGGGCGCTGTAATAATCAGCCGAGTTATTGAGATATTGAGTGTGGGTAAAGTACAGATAGAGAACAGTAGAGGGCGCTGTAATAATCAGCTGAGTTATTGGGATATTGAGTGTGGGTAAAGTACAGATAGAGAACAGCAGAGGGCGCTGTAATAATCAGCCGAGTTATTGGGATATTGAGTGTGGGTACAGTACAGCTAGAGAACAGTAGAGGGCGCTGTAATAGTCAGCTGAGTTATTGTGATATTGAGTTTGGTTACAGTACAGTTATGACAGTAGAGGGCGCTGTAATAATCAGCTGAGTTATTGTGATATTGAGTGTGGGTACAGTACAGTTAGAGAACACTAGAGGCTGCTGTAATAATCAGCTGAGTTATTGGGATATTGAGTGTTGGTACAGTACAGTTATGACAGTAGAGAGCGCTGTAATAATCAGCTGAGTTATTGGGATATTGAGTGTGGGTAAAGTACAGTTAGAGAACAGTAGAGGGCGCTGTAATAATCAGCTAAGTTATTGGAATATTGAGTGTGTGTACAGTACAGTTAGAAGACAGTAGAGGATTCTGTAATAATCAGCTGGGTTATTGGGATATTGAGTGTGGGCACAGTACAGTTAGAAGACAGTACAGGGCGCTGTAATAATCAGCTAAATTATTGGGATATTGAGTGTGGGTAAAGTACAGTTAGATAACAGTAGAGGGCGCTGTAATAATCAGCTGGGTTATTGGGATATTGAGTGTGGGCACAGTACAGTTAGAAGACAGCAGAGGGCTCTGTAATAATCAGCTGCGTTATTGTGATATTGAGTGTGGTAACAGTACAGTTATGACAGTAGAGGGCGCTGTAATAATCAGCTGAGTTATTGGGATATTGAGTGTGGGTACAGTACATTTATGACAATAGAGGGCGCTGTGATAATAAGCTGAGTTATTGGGATATTGATTGCGGGTACAGTACAGTTTTGACAGTAGATGGAGCTGTAATTATCAGCTAAGTTATTGGGTGATTGAGTGTGGGTACAGTACAGTTAGAGGACAGTAGAGGGTGCAGTAGTAATCAGCTAAGTTATTGGGGTATTGAGTGTGGGTACAGTACAGACAGAGAACAGTAGAGGGCGCTGTAATAATCAGCTGAGTAATTGGGATATTGATTGCGGGTACAGTACAGTTATGACAGTAGATGGCGCTGTAATTATCAGCTGAGTTATTGGGATATTGAGTGTGGGTACAGTCCAGTTAAAGAACAGTAGATGGCACTATAATAAGCAGCTTTGTTATTGTGATATTGAGTGTGGTTTCAGTACAGTTAGAGAACAGTAGAGGGCGCTGAAATAATCAGCTGTGTTATTGGGATATTGAGTTTGGGTACAGTACAGTTATGACAGTAGAGGGTGCTGAAATAATCAGCTGAGTTATTAGGATATTCAGTGTAGGGACAATACAGACAAAGAACAGTAGATGGCACTGTAATAATCAGCTGCGTTATAGTGATATTGAGTGTGGGTACAGTACAGTTATGACAGTAGAGGGCGCTGTAATTATCAGCTAAGTTATTGTGTGATTGAGTGTGGGTACAGTACAGTTAGTGGACAGTAGAGGGCTCTGTAATAATCAGCTGGGTTATTGGGATATTGAGTGTGGGTAAAGTACAGTTAGAGAACAGTAGATGGCGCTGTAATAATCAGCTGGGTGTATGTCCAGTACAGTTAGAGAACAGTAGATGGCGCTGTAATAATCAGCTGGGTGTAGGTCCAGTAGAGTTAGAGAACAGTGGAGGGCGCTGTTGGAAATTCCCTGGGAGCAGGTAAACTACATAGACCATAATTCTTTGCAGCAGGATAAGGCGGGGCTTAGAGGTTAAAATGGCACTGTCGGCCATTTTATTATTTCTTTGTTTGGCATGGTCTGAGGATTTGAACCTCTTTTGGATTGTGGACTGAGCTTCCAATGGATGTGTGTTTGTGTAAGTTTTCTGATTTATTACTTAATTCATTTATGTTAACTTGTCCAATTTGATTGTGATTGGGTTTATTGTTTGCTCACTTGGTTTGTTTCTTTTGTTGCACTATTTGTGTTGTTTTACTGATCCTTGTATTTTGTTTATTTGTAGATAAAACCATCCATCCTGTGTATCCATCCTGTAGATACAACCATCCTGTTTAATCTCTCCATTCACCCTATGTCTCCCTACATCATCTTCCTTCCTCCATCCATCCTTTCCTCAGCCATGCATTAACTGTCCATTCATACACCTGCTCTGCCTCATCGTGAAATATGCTGTGACTCTGAGAATAAACTGCATCAGTTGAAGTCTGTTCATCCTCCTGTGTTTTAATGGACACACCATCACGACAGCCACCCTTCCACCAAATGCAATCCAACTAAACTTTACATGGTGCCGAAACCCGGGAATGGCAGTTATGATGGATACAGATCAAGAGAACAGACGATCCACACGGCAGAGAAGGCCTCCAACCCATCTTCAGCAATATCACGTCGAGTCAGTGGGCTTTGGAAAGCCACAGGAACCCTGCACCACTAATCCAAGGCCTTCAGCTACCCATCTTAAACCTGGAGGTAGAGGGATCACGAATCCTGCCTCAGCACAACAACAATCTGACCTCAAGGAACTACAGGACGAGGAGGTATGCAGCCTGAAAGAGACAATAAAACTACTTGTTGATCGTATGGGATCCCTGCATATTTGTAACAGAGACTCTGAATCAGTAAATGTTTCTGAAGATTGCATTAGCTCTGATGATTACTTTAATGTTGATTACTCCCAACCTGCACAAAGACCTCATAGTTGTGTAGAATTTCAATGTTCTATACCTGAAGAGAACAGAGTTAGAAGTTCATGTTCAGCCCCATCTAGATTAGCTTTACCCCATCCTGCCTCCCAATTTAGTTCTTTACAGCCTCAGCCTTTGATTGCACCCCAGTCTAGTGTTGTGCCTACTCATAATCCCCAGCCTAGGCCTCAGCCCCTTCAACCTTATCCTGCCTTTCCATTTAGTTCTGTACAGCCTCAGGTCTCCTCTCAGTCTGGTGTTTTGCCTCCTCATATCCCTCAGTCTAGCTCCCAGTCTAGCTCCCAGCCTCCTCAACCTCAGCCTGCCTTTCCATCTAGTTCTGTACAGCCTCAGGTTTCCTCTCAGTCTGGTGTTTTTCCTCCTCATATCCCTCAGTCTAGCTCCCAGTCTAGCTCCCAGCCTCCTCAGCCTTATCCTGCCTCCCCATCTAGCTCTTTACAGTCTCAGCCTCAGCCCCACACAGCTTTCCAGTCTGTTTTTTTGCTTCCTTGTAATCTCCAACCTAACTTCCAGCCTGCTCAGTCTTATCCTGCCCCCCAATTTGACCTTCCAACTCCTGCTGATTCCCAGTCTAACCCATTGCCTCCTTTGGCTTTACAGCCTGGGTTTTTAGTCCAATCTGCTCCCCAACCCATTCCTTCAGTACAGCCTGCTCCTGTATCCAACCTTTATGTCCCTCCTCTACCTGGCCTACAGCTTCCAACTGCTCCTGAACATAGCTTTTATGCGCCTCAGGCTCACTATACCAACTCCCCTTCCCAAACTCCTGTTACTAGCCATTATTCATCCCGTATAGTTACTCCTTCCTTTCCTGATTTTCGCAGTGATGACCCATATGAATTCATTATGTTGAAAATGGCATTAGACAACTTGGTACCCCCCTATGAGTCTGAGATGTTTAAGTATCATGTTTTATTGGACCACCTTTTGCTACCCTCTGCTCGCTACATAGCATTATCATATGCCCATGACCCACAACCTTACACCAAGTCAGTAGCAGCTCTTGAACAGCAATATGGTCAGCCACACCATCTTGCCCTGAGAGAGATATCCTCTATTTTGCAACTCCCTCGAATACGTCCAGGAGATTCAAAGGGTTTTCATGCCTTTGCCCTTAGAGTACAATCCCTAGTGGGAATGCTTCAATCACTAGGTCCTGGAGCTGGGACAGCAGAGTTGTCTTGTTCATCCCATGTCCAGCAATTATTAAGCAAATTACCCACTCACCAAATTGCAAACTATGCACGGTACGCCCAGTTACACCATCCCCATGTCCAGTATAACTTAATGCACTTCAGTGCTTGGCTTCAAGGAGAAGCCCAATGCCAAGCTCTAGCATCTGGTGTTTTGGTCAGTAGTGAATACACAAGACCAGCTAGATCTGCCCCCATCAAGTCATTCAAACGTGAGAACCAATTTACAGTTCCTACTTCCTCATATTTCCAACAAGCTAAAGCCCAAGCCAAGAATCCAACTCTATTATCTGTGCATGCGAGAACTCAATCCTGCCCATACTGTAAAAGTCAGGAGCATAGCTTGACATACTGTTCCCAAGTTAGACTACTAAGCCCAAGTAATTTGAAGGAATGGATCAGAAGCAACGGATTATGTTGGCGATGTGCAAAACACCATCAAGCTAAGGAATGTAACCTTAAGAAACCCTGCCCAAAATGTCAGGGTCCACACCTTGGTGTTCTTCATGAAGCAAACAGGAAAACAGATGATTTAGTCCCTCAGCATTCGTCCTCCAAGGTACTCTACCTGAACCCATCAAGCTATTCCCCCAAAGTGCTTCTGAAGATGGTAAAGGTCATTCTGAGTTACAAAGGTCAGTCTTGTCATGCATATGCTCTTCTTGATGATGGTTCAGAACGAACAATGATCTTGTCACAAGCTGCAGACGCATTACAACTTGAAGGAACACCTGAAGTTTTGGAGCTTCACACCATTCGGCAAGATATTGAACAAATACAAGGCTCATCTGTAACATTCAATATTGCAGCAGCAGATAATCCATCTGAGCAATATGTAATCAAGGGAGCGTTCACATCCTCAAATCTTGCTTTGACTGAGCATAGCTATCCAATGAGCTATTTCAAAAGGTACTACCAACATCTGGAAGATCTTCCCTTGCCAGATTTTGACAATGCCATGCCAATGCTACTCATCGGAGCAGACAACACTTACCTGATAACTGCCATAGAAGAGGTAAGGGCTGGACCCCCTGGAACCCCTGTGGCCATTCACACACGATTGGGATGGACCCTGCAAGGACCAACTTACCTACACAAGGTAAAAAGCAAAGTCCAATGTATGCATATTTCCACATCTTCCTCTGCTGAACTCATGCACAATGTTGAGAAATTTTGGCAAGTTGATGTCCTGCCCTATCAAAATGAACGAGAGGTCACACGATCTAAACAGGACACACGAGCCCTGGCCATGCTGGAAGAGAAATCTCAGACAGTCAAAATGGATGGTGTTCAACGTCACTCAACTCCCCTTTTGTGGAAAGATGAAATGCCTACCATTAAATCTGGAAAGGAAGCTGTATTCCAATTGCTTCGTAGCACAGAACAAAGACTGCAAAATGATCCATGTTTGACTGCGGTCTATGCCAAAGAGATCACAAGATTAAAAGACTTGGGTTATATTTCTATAGTGTCCCCAGAACAAGAAGCTAAGTCCAATGCATCCTGGTACATTCCTCATCATTTAGTAGAACATAACCAAAAATATCGCATTGTTTTCAACTTTTCCTTCTCTCACAAAGATTACATTCTAAATGAGCAACTCCTTCCAGGACCTATCCTTGGTCCTACATTAATTTGTGTACTCCTCAGATTTCGTGAACATCCTGTTGCAATCAGTGGCGATATCAAGGCAATGTTCCACCAGATCAGACTCCTTCCTGAAGACAGACCATTCACTAGATTTCTCTGGCGTGAGCAGATGACTGAAGCTCCTTCAACCTACGAATGGCAAGTACTACCCTTTGGGACAACCTGCAGTCCTTGTTGTGCTGTTTATGCGCTCCAAACTCATGTCAGAAACCACCCTCAAGCAGATAGACATTGTATTCAAAACAAGCTAAAGAACTCATCACAAGGATCAGAACAATCTTGGCTGAAGGTGGCTTTGACATCTGTCAGTGGGCTAGCAATGATCCAGCAGTGATTGATGAACTCCCACTGGAAGCTCTGGCAACCAGCACAATTCAACTTTTGAATCAAGATGCTAACAATCCACTTGAAGGAACGCTTGGATTAACCTGGGACTGCACTTCTGACACTCTCGGTTATAAGTACCGTCCAGTGAAATACCACACTTTAACAATGAGGAATGTGTACAAAGTACTGGCCACCCAATATGACCCATTAGGTTACCTAAGTCCTTTCATCACTCGAGCCAAAATCATTCTCCAAAAATTGTGGTCAAAAAAGAGAGAATGGGATGACCCTCTCCTACCAGATTCCTTGCAACAATCCTGGCAGGAATGGGAAGAAGGACTACCAAGTCTGCATAACATTCGTTTTCCTAGATGGTATGGAACAAGTGATCAAGCAAGTGAACTGCATGTCTTCTGTGATGCTTCAGAACAAGCATATGGTTCTGTAGCTTACATCAAAACAGAAAATGCTCAAGGTGACATCCACATATCCTTTCTCATGGCAAGATCCAGAGTTGCACCCAAGAAAATCATATCCATCCCACGACTAGAACTGTTAGCTGCTGTAACAGGGGTGCAATTGGCTAAACTCTTTCGAACCAAATTAACTTTGAAGATAGACCAAACCTTCTTTTGGTCTGACTCCACTGTAGTTTTAACATGGGTGAAATCAGAATCCTGTCGCTACAAACCTTTCGTAGCTAATCGTTTGACAGAGATCCTAGAACACACCTCCCCAGATGACTGGCATTATGTGGACTCAAAGAATAATCCTGCAGACTATATAATTAGAGGTCTTAACCTAACTTCCTTGGCATCATCCTCTAAATGGAACTATGGTCCATCCTTCCTCCAAAAACCACAAAATCTTTGGCCATGCATGCCTCCTTGCCCTGAAAATACAATCAAAGTAGAAATGAGAAAACAATTTTGTGGTCATGCAGGAGCTGATGTGCCCAGTCCATTGCCTGACATCACAAAGTACTCCAGCTGGACTGACTTGGTGAATGAAACACATCAGTCTTTAACTCCAACAGTCCCAGACCTTACCCAGAAACAGGTGGAAGCAATGCTGTTGTCCCAAGCCCAGAACGAAAGTTTCCCTGAAGAGATGAATGCCCTCAAAGCAAACCACCCTGTTCCAAACTCCAGCAGACTTTCAGCTTTAGCACCTGAGTATGATCCCCATACAAAACTGATTCGAGTGGAAGGTAGATTAAGACGGTTAGACATTGTTGAACCAGACACCATCCATCCAATAGTTCTAGATCCCAGGCACCCTTTAACATCACTCCTTATCAAACATTACGATGAGATCCTGTTTCACTCTGGTCCAGAGAGAGTGTTCTCAGAAATTCGAAGGTACTACTGGATTCTGCGTGGACGGCAAGCTGTGCGCAAACACCAGTGGTCTTGTATGCAATGCAGACGATGGAGAGCAAAACCAATCAATCCACAAATGGCAGATCTACCATCGTCTCGCTTACAGGTATGGCAACCCCCCTTTTGGGCTACAGGAATGGATTGTTTTGGACCTTTCATGGTTAGTCATGGCCGCAAAACAGAGAAAAAATGGGGCATACTATTTAAGTGTCAAACTACACGGTGCATTCATATTGACCTGCTCAATAACCTTGACACAGACAGTTTTCTAATGGCACTTCGAAGATTCATTTCCAGGAGAGGATGTCCTTATGAGCTGTGGTCTGATCAAGGAACAAATTTCAAAGGTGGAAGTAAAGAACTGAAAGAAGCTTTCGAGAACCTCAATTCTAACTTGAAAACAGTACTGGCCAAACACCAGATAAACTTTCATTTCAATCCTCCTAACGCTCCTCATTTCGGTGGGACATGGGAAAGGGAGATCAGATCCATCAAAACAGCACTTCAAACCATTCTTTGTAATCAGTCTGTAACTGAGGAAGTTTTGAGAACAGTACTGGTGGAAATAGAAGGTATGTTAAATTCAAAACCTCTGGGTTATGTATCTTCAGATATCTCTGACTTGGATCCAATAACTCCTAATATTCTGCTCATGGGGCGGCGGGATGCATCACTACCACAAGCAGTGTATGCACAGACTGATGCATTGAAACGGAGACGGTGGCGGCACAGCCAAATCCTGGCAGACCAATTTTGGACTCGATTCATTAGAGAGTACCTCCCCACTTTGCAACTAAGACATAAATGGAAACAGTTGACTGATGGCCCAAACTCACAAACAGCAGTACTTGTAATGGACCCTCAACAGCCTAGAGGTATGTGGCCAGTAGGCAAAATTTCTCGCCTTATTCCAAGTTCTGACGGACAAGTTCGTACAGCTTGAAGTATGTTTAAATGGTAAAAGTTATATTAGACCTGTAGCTCGTCTTATTCCACTTCAGGCTGTTTCTGAATCTAATATTCTTTCTTCCTAAATTCATCAATATGCACACATATTGAGGGGCGGCTGTTGGAAATTCCCTGGGAGCAGGTAAACTACATAGACCATAATTCTTTGCAGCAGGATAAGGCGGGGCTTAGAGGTTAAAATGGCACTGTCGGCCATTTTATTATTTCTTTGTTTGGCATGGTCTGAGGATTTGAACCTCTTTTGGATTGTGGACTGAGCTTCCAATGGATGTGTGTTTGTGTAAGTTTTCTGATTTATTACTTAATTCATTTATGTTAACTTGTCCAATTTGATTGTGATTGGGTTTATTGTTTGCTCACTTGGTTTGTTTCTTTTGTTGCACTATTTGTGTTGTTTTACTGATCCTTGTATTTTGTTTATTTGTAGATAAAACCATCCATCCTGTGTATCCATCCTGTAGATACAACCATCCTGTATAATCTCTCCATTCACCCTATGTCTCCCTACATCATCTTCCTTCCTCCATCCATCCTTTCCTCAGCCATGCATTAACTGTTCATTCATACACCTGCTCTGCCTCATCGTGAAATATGCTGTGACTCTGAGAATAAACTGCATCAGTTGAAGTCTGTTCATCCTCCTGTGTTTTAATGGACACACCATCACGACAGCCACCCTTCCACCAAATGCAATCCAACTAAACTTTACAGGCGCTGTAATAATCAGCCGAGTTATTGGGAGATTGAGTGTGGGTACAGTACAGTTAGACAACAGTAGACGACGCTGAAATAATGAGCTGAATTATTGGGATATTGAGTGAGGGTCCAGTACAGATAGAGAACAGTAGAGGGCGCAGTAATAATCAGCTGGGAGTGGGTAAAGTACAGTTGGAGAACAGCATAGGGCGCTGTAATAACCAGCTGAGGTATTGTGATATTAAGTGTGGTTACAATACAGTTATGACAGTAGAGGGCACTGTAATAATCATTTGAGTTATTGGGATATTGAGTGTAGATACAGTACAGTTAGAGAACAGTAGAGGGCGCTATAATAATCAGCTGAGTTATTGGGATATTGAGTGTGGGTAAAGTACAGTTAGAGAACAGTAGAGGGCGCTGTAATAATCAGCTGAGTTATTGGGATATTGATTGAGGGTACAGTACAGTTATGACAGTACATGGCGCTGTAATTATCAGCTAAGTTATTGGGTGACTGAGTGTGGGTACAGTACAGTTAGTGGACAGTAGAGGGCGCAATAGTAATCAGCTAAGTTATTGTGGTATTGAGTGTGGGTACAGTACAGTTAGAAGACAGTAGAGGGCGCTGTAATAATCAGCCGAGTTATTGGGATATTGAGTGTGGGTAAAGTACAGACAGAGAACAATAGCTGGCACTGTAATAATCAGCTGCGTTATTGTGATATTAAGTGTGGTAACAGTATAGCTATGACAGTAGAGGGCGCTGTAATAATCAGTTGAGTTATTGGGATATTGATTGTGGGAACAGTACAGTTAGAGACCAGTAGAGGGCGATGCAATAACCATCTAAGTTATTGTGATAGTGAGTGTGGTTTCAGAACAGTTAGAGAACAGAAGAGGGTGCTGTAATAATCAGCTGAGTTATTGGGATATTGAATATGGGTACAGTACAGTTATGACAGTAGAGGGCGCTGAAATAATCAGCTGAGTTATTAGGATATTCAGTGTATGGACAATACAGACAAAGAACAGTAGATGGCACTGTAATAATCAGCTGCGTTATTGTGATATTGAGTGTGGGTACAGTACAGTTATGACAGTAGAGGGCGCTGTAATAATCAGTTGAGTTATTGGGTGATTAAGTGTGGGTACAGTACAGTTAGTGGACAGTAGAGGGCGCTGTAGTAATCAGCTAAGTTATTGGGGCATTGAGCGTGGGTACAGTACGGACAGAGAACAGAAGATGGCACTGTAATAATCAGCTGAGGTATTGGGATATTGATTGTGGGTACGGTACAGTTAGAGAACAGTAGAGGGCGCTGTAATAATCAGCTGAGTTATTGGGATATTGATTGAGGGTACAGTACAGTTATGACAGTAGAGGGCGCTGTAATAATCAGCTGAGTTATTGGGATATTGAGTGTGGATACAGTACAGTTAGAAAACAGTAGAGGGCGCTGTAATAATCAGCTGAGTTATTGGGATATTGAGTGTGGGTAAAGTACAGTTAGAGAACAGTAGAGGGCGCTGTAATAATCTGCTGAGTTATTGGGATATTGATTGAGGGTACAGTACAGTTATGACAGTACATGGCGCTGTAATTATCAGCTAAGTTATTGGGTGACTGAGTGTGGGTACAGTACAGTTAGTGGACAGTAGAGGGCGCAGTAGTAATCAGCTAAATTATTGTGGTATTGAGTGTGGGTACAGTACAGTTAGAAGACAGTAGAGGGCACTGTAATAATAAGCTGGGTTATTGGGATATTGAGTGTGGTAACAGTATAGTTATGACAGTAGAGGGCGATGTAATAATCAGCTGAGTTATTGGGATATTGATTGTGGGAACAGTACAGTTAGAGACCAGTAGAGGGCGCTGCAATAACCATCTAAGTTATTGTGATAGTGAGTGTGGTTTCAGAACAGTTAGAAAACAGAAGAGGGTGCTGTAATAATCAGCTGAGTTATTGGGATATTGAGTTTGGGTACAGTACAGTTATGACAGTAGAGGGCGCTGAAATAATCAGCTGAGTTATTAGGATATTCAGTGTATGGACAATACAGACAAAGAACAGTAGATGGCACTGTAATAATCAGCTGCGTTATTGTGATATTGAGTGTGGGTACAGTACAGTTAGTGGACAGTAGAGGGCGCTGTAGTAATCAGCTAAGTTATTGGGGTATTGAGTGTGGGTACAGTACGGACAGAGAACAGAAGATGGCACTGTAATAATCAGCTGAGGTATTGGGATATTGATTGTGGGTACGGTACAGTTAGAGAACAGTAGAGGGCGCTGCAATAATCAGCTGAGTTATTGGGATATTGATTGAGGGTACAGTACAGTTATGACAGTACATGGCGCTGTAATTATCAGCTAAGTTATTGGGTGACTGAGTGTGGGTACAGTACAGTTAGAAGAAAGTAGAGGGTTCTGTAATAATCAGCTGGGTTATTGGGATATTGAGCGGTACAGTACAGACAGAAAACAGTAGATGGCACTGTAATAATCAGCTGCGTTATTGTGATATTGAGTGTAGTAACAGTGCAGTTATGACAGTAGAGGGCGCTGTAATAATCAGCTGAGTTATTGGGATATTGATTGTGGGTACAGTACAGTTATGACAGTAGATGGCGCTGTAATTATCAGCTAAGTTATTGGGAGATTGAGTGTGGGGACAGTACAGTTAGAGAACAGTAGAGGGCGCTGTAATAATCAGCCGAGTTATTGAGATATTGAGTGTGGGTAAAGTACAGATAGAGAACAGTAGAGGGCGCTGTAATAATCAGCTGAGTTATTGGGATATTGAGTGTGGGTAAAGTACAGATAGAGAACAGTAGAGGGCGCTGTAATAATCAGCTGAGTTATTGGGATATTGAGTGTGGGTACAGTACAGTTATGACAGTAGAGGGCGCTGTAATAATCAGCTGAGTCATTGGGATATTGGATGCGGGTACAGAACAGTTATTACAGTAGATTGCGTTTTAATTATCAGCTGAGTTATTGGGTTATTGAGTGTGGGTACTGTACAGTTATGACAGTATGACAGTGGCGCTGAAATAATCAGTTGAGTTATTAGGAAATTCAGTGTAGGGACAATATAGACAGAGAACAGTAGATGGCACTGTAATAATCAGCTGCATTATAGGGATATTGAGTGTGGGTAAAGTACAGTAAGAGAACAGTAGAGGGCGCTGTAATAATCAGCTGAGTTATTGGGATATTGAGTGTGGGTACAGTAAGGTTAGAGAACAGTAAAGGGCGATCTAATAATCATTTAAATTTTTGTTATACTGAGTGTGGCTACAGTACAGTTAGAGTACAGTAGATAGTGCTGTAATTATCAGGTGGGTTATTGGGATATTGAGTGTTGGTACAGTACAGTTAGAGGACACTGGAGGGTGCTGTTATAATCATTTGAGTTATTGTGATATTGAGTGTAGGTACAGTACAGTTAGAGGACAGTAGGGGGCACTGTAATAATCCACTGAGTTATTGGGATATTGAGTGGTGGGTACAGTACAGTTATGACAGTAAAGTTTGCTGTAATAATCAGCTGAGTTATTGGGATATTGATTGTGGGTACTGTACAGTTAGAGACCAGTAGAGGGCGCTGCAATAATCAGCTGAGTTATTGTGATAGTGAGTGTGGGTATAGTACAGTTAGAAGAAAGTAAAGGGCACTGTAATAACCAGCTGAGATATTGGGATATTGATTGATGGTACAGTACAGTCTGGAGGACAGTAGACAGCACTGCAATAATCAGCTGATTTATTGGGATATTGAGTGTGGTTACAGTACAGTTAGTAGACAGTAGATGTCGCTGTAATTATCAGCTTAGTTATTGTGATATTCAGTGTGGGTACAATACAGTTAGTAGACAGTAGAGGGCGCTGTAATAATCAGCAGAGTCATTGGGATATTGAGTATATGTACAGTACAGTTAGAGATCAGTAAAGGGGTCTGTAATAATCAGTTGAGTTTTTGGGATCGTGAGTTTGGGTACAGTACCGTTAGAGGACACTAGAGTGCGCTGAAATTATCAGAAGAGTTATTGGGATATTAAAATATTTTTAATTTAAGTACGTTCTATAGCCACACCGTGTTAGCCATCTGAACACATGACTCACCAGGAAATGTTCTTTTCTAATGCTTCCCCGACTTCTTCCTTCAGAACACTCACATCCGCTGTTTGGTTACCTGCTTGGTTACCTGCAAAGACGGTTCAGCATTACTTTTATGCAAATGAAATGCAACCATTAATTGATGTTTCACTAAGAGAGACAGCAGAATGTTTTGAAAGCTGTCGGTATGTCTAACAACACGTTTAAAAAAGCTTTGTTTTGCTTTATAATGAATTGTCCAAAATGACACAAGTGGACCAAAATTTTTAATCAGCTGTGGATAGTGTTCTATAAAATTATGCTTAAGAATAAGACCCCTTAGGGGAAAGGTTTCAAAGAGTCTGTGCCGATGCTCTGAAATTTTATTGTCCAGTTCAACTGTCTCCTTGAGGTTATAAAAGAAGCTGCCATATTCGCTCACACTCGGATATTTTTGGTTCAACAATGAGGGAAAAGAAGTGCAGAATTGTCAGTTTTCATGGGCACCCCAACACTCACTCATGGTTCAGGCCCAGGAATAAAAGCAGCATGGGAGCACCAGTGAGTGAGTATGCTTGCTCCAATAGGCTGAAATGCTGAACCTCTGCCCTTTTTTTTCTCCTCTCTTCTACGCTTTTCCCCGTCTCGTCCTACAGGAGAGTAGCTGAACTGGACCAAGGACGATCCTGACCCTCAGACCCCCTTCCTGCGTCTTGCTCCAGCTCACCAACCTAACCGGGACCCAGTGCTTGCCTGGTGGCTAAGAGAAGGACTCTTTTTGTTTTCTTTTTTTTTCTAAAAGTGTTTTTTTTTTTCAAATTTCTGGTGGATAAATAAAGACCCCTATGGGGTAGTTTGAGTTCACCCCTATGGTCTCTGTCTGGTTCTGGTCCTTTAATTGACTCGCTGGTGACATCTGGTGGATGAATGCGGGTGGGACCAAACCAGAAGCAGAACCCCGAAAAAAAAGAAGAGGAAGAAGAAAAGAGGCAGCATAATGGACCAGGTCCTACAGCGACTGTTGGAGGCCAGTTTGCGGCAGCAGGAAGTAAGCCAGGAACTGACAAGGGGGCTGAAAGGAGTCACCAGCGACCTCATTCCCAGCCGACAGGCCATCCCCAAAGCGCCTCTCCAGGATCCCCGCCGCAGTGCTTTTGACAAAACTGGCCCCAGGTGACGACATCGAGGCCTTCCTCTATACTTTTGAGAGCATTGCAGAACGAAAGGTCTGGGACCGCGAGAAATGAAGTTCCATCATCACCGCCGTGAACCCGGACCCACCTCTCTACCCCGTCGGGAGAATCCCCCTGCAATGTGGCCTGAGTTCCGCCCTTGGGACAGGGAGAGTCCCCGAGTGAGACCACCTTTTTTTGTGTCCCCTACAACCCTCGGGCAGCCCCCGGGATGAGCCCATGCCCACCAAGCCCGACTCTCCCGGACGGCATCTTGTTCCCCCCAAGGCCTGGCTGGCCAGCTGCTCTCACCATGGCCATCATACGCCCTCCTCGGCCCCCACAAAGATGCTCCGTCTGAATGGACATGACATCCAAGCAGTACTGGACAGGGGAAGCACCGTGACCCTGGCCCGTCCGTCTGGCCTGCCCTGGCTGCAACCCCAGGAGGAGACCCTAAATGTGTCCTGCATCCATGGGGACACCCGCCAAGTTCCCACCACCCGAGTTACCCTGGTAAACACCCGAGAACAGTGGAAAATCACCGTGGGCTTAGTTCCTGATCCCTGGTGCCGCTGTTGGTTGGACGAGACTACCCTGGCTTTGAGGCGGAGCTCCAGGGACCCACCATCCACCCTATCGTACCCTCTCCTCCCTTCGCCCCAGACGACGCCGAAAAGCCCCTCCTAGACCAGCCCTGGAAGCTTGGGATCAAACAGACAGCAGTGGAGCATTGTCAGAAGGTGAGGTCCCAGCCCTGACTAACCCTCTGTTCTCTTTTCACCACCAGGTTCTGAAAGAAGGAAGTTTCTCCAAAGAACAGAAAGAAGACGAACGTCTAAGGCAGGCCTGGACGGATACCAGATAAATCAATGATGTGCCGGTTGGCGTGAGCCCCGTACTCCCGTCATATTTTATGATTCGGAACAATTTGGCATACAGAGTGGCTCTAAACCAAGGTGAGTGTGTCGAACAGCTCCTGGTCCCCTGTTCTTGCATTGATACAGTTATGCACCTAGCCCATCAGCACCCCCTTGGAGGTCATCTGGCAGCCGATAATACCCTTACCCGGATCCTGTCAAGATTCTACTGGCGCTCCATACATGCAGAAGTTAAAAACCACTGCCTCAGGTGTGCCCGCTGCCAGCTCATTAGCCCCCGTAAGCCCCCGCCTGCTCCCCTGGTTCCCCCTCCCATCATAGGGGTCCCTTTTAAGCGGATCGGAACGGACTTAGTTGGCCCTCTACCCACGTCCGCCTGGGGACATGAATATATATTGGTGGTCCTGGACTATGCCACACGGTGCCCAGAAGCTGTACCGCTACGAAAAGCCACCTCCAAAGCCGGGCCAGGGAACTAATGCTCCTCATGAGTCATGTGGGCATACCCAAAGAGATCCTTACAGATCAGGGCCCCCGTTTGTTTCCAAACTAATGGTTGACCTCTGCAAGCTTCTACAGATCCGTCGTCTGAACACCTCTGTCCATCATCCTCAAACAGATTGGCTTCTGGAGAGGTTCAACCAGACCCTACAGAAAATGCTAAAGAGGCTAATAGCCCAGGATGGCCGCGACTGGTACCTCCTTCTCCCCATGTCCTATTTGCAGAAAGGGAGATTCCTCAAGCCTCTACAGGATTCTCCCTCTTTGAGCTGCTCTTTGCAGAAGACAACGAGGTCAAGGATGCCTGGGAGCAGCAACCATCCCCCTACAGGTCAGTGATTGAATATGTACAGAATATGCAGGAACATATTGACCATGTACACCCCGTTGTCAAGGAACACATGGAGGAGGCCCAGCGGGCCCAACAACGTTCCTACAACAGGCCGGCCCAGGTCCGAGAATTCCAGCTGGGAGACCGGGTGCTGGTCCTTATCCCCATAGCCTCTTGCAAGTTCCTCGCCTCCTGGCAGGGGCCATTCACTGTAAAGGAAAAGGTGGGGCCGGTGGCCTACCGCCTGGAACAGCCGGGAAAGAGAAAAAAGGAACAGGTATACCACATTAACCTTATCAAAAAATGGTTTAAACCTCCCCCTCCTCTCTATGCCTTTTCCCAGATACTGGAGCCCTCAGCCAGCCAGGTCAGCTATGGTGAGGACCTAAGCCGGGCTCAAAAGAAGAATTGACAGAGTGTGTCGACGGCTACCAAGATATGTTCTCAGACAGCCCAGGGTGTACCCAAGTGATCCAACTCCACATCCATACTGCCAGCAACAGTAAAGCAGCGACCATACCGCCTACCTGAAGCCCGCCGCACTGCCGTCGAAGAGGAAGTCCAGAGCGTGCTGGTTCCGAAGTAACGATTTTCGTAGGTTAAATGTGGTTTCTCAGTTCGATTCCTACCCCTACCCCGGGTGGATGATCTGATTGACCGCCTTGGTAGGGCACGGTTTGTATCCACGTTGGACCTGACCAAGGGCTATTGGCAGGTTGCTCTTGCTGCTGAGGCCAAAGAAAAGACTGCATTCTTAACACCGTCTGGCCTATGGCAGTACACAGTCCTGCCCTTTGGTCTGCACGGAGCCCCAGCCAGTCCTTCGACCGCATCATCGCTACGCTGCAGCATACCTGGGAGATGGGAGGAGAGAAACATCCCATCTTGTTTATCAGCCGCAAACTCACCCCGGCTGAACGTCGCTACGCCACCCTGGAACGAGAGGCCCTGGCCATCAAGTGGGCCATCGAGGAACTGAGGTACTACTTGACGGGTAGGCACTTCACATTGATCACAGATCATGCACCTCTACAGTGGCTGGCTAAGGCTAAAAAATCCAATGCCCGTGTAACCTGTTGGTTCCTGTCCCTGCAAGAGTTCTATTTCAGGTGCAGCACAAGGCTGGGGCCCTGAATGCTGATGCTGACGCCCTCTCCCGCATCAACTCCTGGTGGGCCACTGCTGTGAGCGCCCTGGGAAGGCCTCTGGAGGGGACTGTGACCCACGGCCACTGCTGCAGCAAGGAAAGAACTCTCAATGTTCCCAGTGCTCTGGCGCTGTTCATGGTGCTGAACACCTGCAGCGGCCGCATAAAGAGAGTCGTGGACCTTCCCAGCGCTCTACCGCTATCCATGGTGCTGAACACACTGCCCCGCCATTTATCCCGCACGTGGTGGTGATAAACAAATAGGGGGCTAGGGCTAGGGGGCAGGGACACTTCACTCGCCATGGCTGGGCGCCACTGATGAGCACACGTGGAGACACTCACTCACGGCTCAGGCCCAGGAATAAAAACAGCAGAAAACAGCTGAAACCCAGTAAACAGAAGTAATTGTATGCTTTTTCCTGAATGCTCCAAGTGGATTACAGAGTTCAAATTTATCTATGTATAATATGAGACTAATGGCTTGTCCTGATAACAGTTTGTTGGCTTTAAAGTATGTGACATGTATTCAAACGGTTCACTATTTTGCATATGTCCCATAAATGTTTGTTCTGAAACGACAATTTTCAAACACACGAATAACAGTTTCTTGCTTTTACTTTTCTGTGGAAATAGTATTTAATGTATAACATGGACATTTAAATGCTAACATTCTTTTCGTTTTAATTGTGATAAATGGTGTCTTGACACTTGCGTTTTAATGCTACCCCATGTTATAAATGAGCAGTAACATTCAAACACAGGGCATGGTTTGACCACTATGCCAATGCCATAGCCTATAATGCTTTAGGAGCTCAGTCGTATTGGGGTTTTAAATTAGCAAATTTTACAGCACCAATGTATTTCGAAAAGTAATTTTTCTGTATTTTAACATCAAACCAACCAACATGAAACGGGCAATCACCTTATTCTTTAGCTCAACTAAAGAGCTAGATAGCACTATGGCAAAAAAAATCTTACTCATTATAATATTGTGCAAAACAGAGCCATAGCTTGCTGCAAAGCTAGCTAGATGCAGCACTAAATACATTTATAAATCTAAGTAGCCTGTAAAAATACTAACCTAGCCGGTTGGAGTTAACTCAGTTGTCAGTTGTTGGGCTGATGAAAAATATGCATTAAAAAAGGATTCAAAAATGCATCCAAACAAAACATATATTTAAATTACTTAATATTTCTTGTGTTAAATGGAATCTTTTTTATGTTTTATATACTTACAACCTGAATCAATATTAGGATCATTTTTTCTGTTGAATGAGGTTGTCATGGTCAGAACAGAATAGCAGACAAGCGCAGATACTGATAAAAACAATATATGTTTATTATAGGAATAAACAGATGTAATCAGGGTCGATACAGAAACAAGGGTGATCACCAGTAGACAGAGCAATGAAGACAAAACCATACCATAAACGAGAGACAGTCCAGAGTTCATACACAAGCAATCCAGTATCAGAGATAATCCAAGAGGCGGTGGTGAAAGTACAGTCCAGGTCATACACAAACAATCCAATATCAAAGGCAGAGGCAAGAATCGGCGTCGAGAAAACAAAAGCAAGGTCATACACAAAGTAAACTGAGACAATAGATAAGTAACGCTTTGTACGAGGATAACCTACAATACGCGGCGTGGTAGTCTGTTTGGCGTGCACCTTCATAGTGCCAGTAATCAGTATTCGGGACTTCCTGGAGGAAGCAGGTGAGGTGTCACGTGATCAGGTGAGTGTGTGATGTCAGCGGGTGGTGCATTCTGGGTAGTGTAGTTGTTAACCTGAGAACCTCCGTTAGAGCTTGGTGTGGAAGGGACAGAGGAGCTAACAGCACCAGACGTGACAGTACCTCCCCCCAAGGGAGTCGGAACGGAGCCGGAACGGGGATGACCACGACGACGTCCACCCGACGGGCAGGGAGTACCGGCGGGAGGACCAGGCGTAGCCTCAGAGGTGACGGGCAGGCGGGGGTTGCGAGACTGGGAACCCCTACGTACCGGAGCCGAAGAAGAGAGTGAGCGCTTGGGACGCCCACGGGGTCTAGGAGCAGGCTTACTAGGGTGACGGGCATGAAACTCGGCCAGTAGAGCAGGATCCAGCACGTCACCGGCGGCAACCCAGCAACGCTCCTCAGGGCCGTAACCCTCCCAGTCTATGAGGTACTGGAGCACACCGCCACGCCTGCGTGAAATCAACACCTCTCAAACCGCATAGGTAGACGAATCCTCCCCCTCCACTGCCGCGGGCGGCACGTCATCTGGAACACCCTCAGCAAGCGGACCTGGGACAAGAGGCTTGAGCAGAGAAACATGGAACGAGTTATGCACCCTGTACTGAGCAGGCAACTCAATCTTATAAGTCACCTCGTTAACCTGAGACAACACCTTAAATGGGCCAATATACTTAGGCAGCAGTTTCCTACAGGCCCCCTCAAACCTCAAGTCCCGGGTCGACAACCACACCCTCTCTCCGGGTTGGTATTGGGGGGTGGTACCACGGTGTCTCTCGGACTGCTCCTTATATTTCCGTAAAACCTCCGAGATTTGCTGATGCGTCTCCTCCCACACCTGCTCACTCCGCTTCATCCAGTCGTCGACAGCGGGGATCTCAGTGGACGACGCTGTCCACGGAGCTAACGGAGGCTGGTAACCCAGAATGCACTGGAAAGGAGTGAGACCAGACGTGGAGTTAATCAGGGAATTCTGAGCTATTTCAGCCCAAATTAAATACTGTGACCACTCAGAAGCATGCTTGAAACAGTACAATCTTAAAAACTTTCCCAACTCTTGATTAACCCTCTCACATTGACCATTACTAGTGGGGTGAAACCCAGAAGTGAGACTCACGTGTACACCCAAATGTTCAAAAAACGATTTCCATACTCGAGAAGTAAATTGAGGACCTCTATCTGACTAAATGTCCTCCGGGACCCCATAATGTCTGAAAATGTGTATGTATATAGCTTGGGCGGTCTGAAGAGCAGTAGGAAGAGCAGGAAAAGGGATAAATTTAACTTCCCTCGAAAATCTGTCTACAACCGTAAGGATAGTAGTGTAGCCCTCAGATTCAGGTAAATCTGTAACAAAGTCTACAGCAATATGTGACCATGGTCGTTCGGGAACAGGCAGAGGACATAGCTTACCGGCTGGAAGGGTTTTGGGTGTTTTGCATTGTGCGCACATTGAACATGAAACTACGAAAGTTTGAACGTCAGCTCGCATGGTTTCCCACCAATACCGAGCTGAGATTAGTTGTAGCGTGCGTGTAACACCTGGATGACCGGAAGTAAGGGCAGCATGTGCCCAGCCAATGAGCTGATCGCGAAACTGCTCAGGTACATAAATCTTGTGAGGAGGGCAACCCTCCGGAGGTTGTGTGTTAGCTTGACTCTGCTGAATGAGGTCATCAAGTTCCCATCTAATAGCTGCTACTTTCACAGTGGGTGGCAGAATGTGTTCGGGTTCGGAAGCGTGACATGTGTCGTCTGGAGAACTAAAAACACGGGATAAGGCATCAGCCTTAGTATTACGGTTGCCTGGACGAAACGAGATTGAAAAATTGAATCGGGAGAAAAACAGTGACCAACGAGCCTGACGGGGGTTTAGACATTTAGCAGTACGGAGATACTCTAAATTCTTGTGATCTGTAAGAACGGTGAATGGATGTGCAGCACCTTCCAGCCAATGACGCCACTCCTCTAGAGCTAGTTTTACAGCCAGCAACTCTCTATCTCCTATCCCATAATTACGCTCCGCTGGTGACATTTTCTTTGAGAAGAAAGCTACGGGATGTAATTTGGGCGGTGAACCGCTGCGTTGGGAGAGTACTGCACCAATGCCAGTATTGGAAGCATCGACTTCCACAACAAAGGGTAGGTCAGGATTAGGATGTTTGAGGATGGGGGCAGAAACAAAGGCGGCTTTTAAGTCTTGGAAAGCTTTGTCAGCTTCCGGGGACCACTTAAGAACTTTGGTAGCATTCTTAGTCAACGCTGTAAGGGGGGCAGCTATGGAGCTGAAATTGCGTATGAAGCGCCTGTAAAAATTTGCGAATCCTAAAAAACGTTGGAGGTCTTTGATAGATTGGGGAACAGGCCAACTAGTAACGGCGTCTACCTTCGAGTCATCCATAAGAACTCCCTGGGAGCTGATGACATAGCCGAGAAATGCGACTCTCTGAAGGTGGAACTCGCATTTCTCGGCTTTAGCATACAGGTTGTTCTCCAACAGCTTTTGGAGAACTGAACGAACGTGCTTAACGTGTGATTCAAGATCGGGGGAATAGATCAAAATGTCATCTATAAAAAGTGTTACGTATTTCCCAATCATGTCCCTGAATACGTCATTCATAAATGACTGAAAAACGGCGGGGGCGTTAGCGAGACCATAGCTCATAACCTGATACTCGTAGTGGCCATTAGTAGTGGTAAACGCTGTTTTCCACTCGTCCCCCTCCCTAATGCGGATCAGATTATACGCACTGCGGAGATCGAGTTTGGTGAAGTAAGAGGCCCTGCGTAGTTGCTCGAGAGCACTAGGGATGAGAGGCAATGGGTAGGCAAATTTTTTTGTAATAGCATTTAAACCTCTATAATCTATACAGGGTCTCAGTCCCCCGTCCTTTTTCTTCACAAAGAAGAACCCAGAACCGACAGGGGACTTTGACGGCCGAATGAAACCTTGAGCCAACGCTTCGGTAACGTAATCATTCATAGCTTTGTCCTCATCTAAAGTAAGGGGGTAGACTCTAGCTTTGGGTAGGGTGGCACCCTCCACTAGGTCGATGGCACAGTCATAAGAACGATGCGGAGGCAATTTTGTAGCATTCTCTTTGCTAAACACTTCTAAAAAATCTGAATATTCAGTGGGTATATCAACGGGATCAGAAACCTTAGGACTTTCAACAGAAGTAGAATGAATAACTAAACTATCCAAAGCTAAACAGTGTTCATGACAGTGAGCAGACCAAACCGTGATATCCCCATCGCGCCAGGAGACAGTGGGATTGTGAGTTTTCAGCCATGGCATCCCCAGGATAACTGGATGTTCCGTGCAGGGAAGCACGAAAAGTGGCAGTTCCTCGAAATGAAGAGCGCTGGCTTGCAGGGTGATGGGTAATGTCTGTAGCGTGACCGGTTTGGAGCGAACCGTCTTCCCGTCAACAGCATGGATGGACAGGGGGCGTAGAAGTTCACGGGTGGGCACCTTATGCTCCTTAACCAGGTCCAGACTGATGAAGTTCCCTTCCGACCCGGAATCTACAAGCGCTGAGACAGAGAGCAAACCATCAGGCAAAACTATATTTACTGGCAGAGAAAAACATTTAGAACGAAGGATTGTGTCATGCTTACGTACCACGTTAGCGCGTGGAGAGCACTCCACGTGCTGTCCCAGGGCTGGAGCATTCACGGGTCGGGTCAGGAGACCACACTCAGCCTTGAAATGCCCGGCCTCCCTACAATAAAGGCATAGGCAAAGCCGGATTCGACGCTGTCGCTCCTCTGGAGTCAGCCGGGTTTTCTGGATGTCCATGGGTTCTGGGTCAGGCGGCGCAGTTTTCTCTGGTGTGGGAGCGCGGGGCAGAGCGCGGGGCAGAGACACAGGAGTGTTTTGAGTGCGAGGACTGGTCTTGGGTCGGCGCGAGAGAAGTTGATCCAACCGGATCGACAGTGAAATGAGCTGATCCAGGGTCAGAGAATCATCTCTGCAGGCTAATTCCCTCTGTACATCTGGATTAAGTCCGCATCTAAACACGTTGATCAAGGCAGCGTTATTCCACCCACTACCAGCTGCGAGAGTGCGAAACTCCAAAGCGTGGGAAGCCACCGGCTTCTGACCTTGCTTAAGAGCCAGCAAAAGTTCTCCATTAGACTGTCCATACCGCGAATGATCAAAAACTGAGCGGAAAGTAGCCAAAAAGTCAGTGTAACTAGCCCCAGAAAGCTAGCTGTAGCCCACTCGAGTGCCTTACCAGCAAGCCGGGAGATAATGAAACCGATCTTAGCTTTATCGGTTGTAGGCGGTGAATTACTGAAAAACACGGAGCATTGTAAAAGAAAACCGCTGCATTTTTCCGGATCCCCATCAAACAACTCCGGTTTAGAGACAGAAAATCCAGTCACAGAAGAGTTAGCGTTGGGCATACTGTGGGCAGCTAACGGGCTAGGGCTAGGCTCAGTTACGCCTCTGAGGTGAGCTAGCAGCTCAGCTAGTTGTTGCTGCTGCGTGGTTTGCTGGCGGGCTAGCTCAGAAACAGCTTGGGTCACACCAGCGAGCGTTTGCTGGTGCTGACCGAGTAGCCTCCCTTGGTTGGCTAGACCAGATTTAATAGCCTCAGTATCCGCTATCTGATTTAGTTCGGCCGCGTATTCTGTCATGGTCAGAACAGAATAGCAGACAAGCGCAGATACTGATAAAAACAATATATGTTTATTATAGGAATAAACAGATGTAATCAGGGTCGATACAGAAACAAGGGTGATCACCAGTAGACAGAGCAATGAAGACAAAACCATACCATAAACGAGAGACAGTCCAGAGATCATACACAAGCAATCCAGTATCAGAGATAATCCAAGAGGCGGTGGTGAAAGTACAGTCCAGGTCATACACAAACAATCCAATATCAAAGGCAGAGGCAAGAATCGGCGTCGTGAAAACAAAAGCAAGGTCATACACAAAGTAAACTGAGACAATAGATAAGTAACGCTTTGTACGAGGATAACCTGGTACTGAATTTTATGGGATACCAAGACAGGAACAACAAAATTTCCAAGACTCAATAAATGAAGTAAATTGGGATGAACTGCTCACTGGCAAAAATTTAGATATGGATTGTTCTAATATGGCCAACAAAATACAAGAAATTATTAAACGATTTACAAGGTCAATTAAACTAAAAGCTAAAAAGAACAGCATTCCTTGGCTAAATACATCTATTCTACAACTAATGAAAGAACGAGATCACTCTTTGAAGTTGGCAAATAAATTAGGACACAGCAGACATCAATTTATTTCATTGAGAAATAGGGTAGTGAAAGAAATAAGAAAATCTAAAGCTGACTTCTTTATTACCGTCTTGAATAGTGCGAGAGGGAATTCTAAAATAACCTGGAACTATATTAAAAAACTTTTGGGTGAATCCCAAAACAAAAATAAATCAAAACCAGGGCAAATTAACTTAAATGGAATTATTTTGACAAAGCCTCAATTGATGGCTGATGCCTTTAACAATTACTTTATTGAGTCTGTGTCAGAAATTTCAGATAAGTTTACAGTTAAACAAAGGAGAGAATACCGCACACTGTCTGAAACGCAGTCGTTTACCATTACAAATATTACTGAAACTAAAGTTATTAATTTAATCCAATCACTTAAGTCATCTAGAGCAAAGGATGTTTTTG
Organism: Astyanax mexicanus; assembly: GCF_023375975.1. Classification (NCBI taxonomy): domain Eukaryota; kingdom Metazoa; phylum Chordata; class Actinopteri; order Characiformes; family Acestrorhamphidae; genus Astyanax; species Astyanax mexicanus. The sequence continues at coordinate 14,224,203 of NC_064419.1, forward strand.
GAATGGACCCGAACATGCTTAAAGATCTCGGCCCAGCTCTTGCCGCTCCTATTGCCTCAATCATTAATCTCTCAATCTCATCGCACTGCTTTCCAAAGGCCTGGAAATCTGCTATTGTCACCCCCATCTTTAAATCTGGTGAATCAAATTCTCTAATTAACTACCGTCCAATAAGTATTCTACCAGTCATTTCTAAATTAGCAGAAAAATGGGTGGCAAAGCAGATTGTCCATTATTTAAACAACAGCTCCCCCTCTCTTCATCCCATGCAGTTTGGTTTTAGATCTAAGTATTCCACTGAAATGGCTACATGCCTCTTTATTGAAAAAATTAAATATTTTCTCGATAAGGGTGGAGTTGTAGGGGCGGTGTTTTTGGACCTTAGAAAAGCATTTGATACAGTAAATCATTCTGTTCTTCTTAACAAGCTCTTAAAATTTAACTTTTCTCAAAATGCTGTGACCTGGATTGAATCATATCTGACTGATCGATTTCAATCTGTATCGGTTAATAACTGTAGATCTGACTTTCTTAGGCTTACCTCTGGAGTTCCTCAGGGGTCAATTTTAGGCCCCCTTTTATTTAGCCTTTACATTAACGATTTGCCCACAGTCTGTTCGGAAGTAGAATGCCTTATGTATGCAGATGATACGGTTTTTTTTGTACATGGACACACCAAAGACATTGTTGCGGCCAAACTCATAAAAACAATGTCATGTGTTACAACTTGGATGCAGAAATGCTGTTTGGAGCTAAACACTTCGAAAACTGTAGGCATGTATTTCACTAAAACAAACAGAGTATCATCTGACCCTGATATCCATGTTAACGGAGAACGATTACAAATTGTTAACCAATATAAATATCTAGGGTTAATAATAGATTCAGAGCTCTCCTTTAAAGCCCATATCGGAAAATTGTGTAAAACAGTAAAGTTTAATCTCGCAAACTTTCGTGCGATTCGCAATAATATGTCAACTGAAGCTGCAAAAAGGTATGTGCATTCAATGATTTTTAGCCATTTTAATTATTGCATAACCAGTTGGTCCCAGGCTTGTCAAAGTTCAAAAAAACCGTTGGAAATCTTGTACAAGCAAGTAATTAAAGTAATGGATAAAAAACCCAGGTACCATCATCACTGTGCAATTTTAAAAAAATATAATTTTTTGGATTGGGACAGTCTTCACACATTTGCAGACCTAAAATTGATCTATAAAGTACTGCATAAATTGGCTGCAGATCCTCTGGCAGACTTTATCAGCCAAAGAAATAGCCTTGAGCGTGTCACCCGAGGATCTGTCAGAGGTGACTGCAACATTCCGTTGCGCAGAAGCACTTTTGGTAAATCGGCCTGGTCTGTAAGGAGTGCAAGCGTGTGGAACTCAGTACCTGAGGAGGTTAAGTTGCTCACAACATATAAGAACTTCACAAAAAAACTGAAAATGTGGCTTATTAATAACTATAGTTGCCAACATTAAAATATAAGCCTGTTGTGTTGTTTTAGTGATATGATAAATCTTTTTTTTTTTTTTGTGTTATACTGTATGGTAGTTTGTCTTTTTCTTCTTACTCTCTTTTTCTTAAATTGTAATTCTATCTTGTGTCTTTTCTCTTTTAAACTTCTTCTTGCCTTTTTACATCGTGGCCTGGGGACTACAGATGAAAACTAGCCTTTTGGCTAATTCTGGCTTTTTTTAACTATGTATAATCATGTGTTTTATGAAAATGCACTGTCCCCTTCTAAATAAAAAAATACAAAAATACAAACCTACAATACGCGGCGTGGTAGTCTGTTTGGCGTGCACCTTTATAGTGCCAGTAATCAGTATTCGGGACTTCCTGGAGGAAGCAGGTGAGGTGTCACGTGATCAGGTGAGTGCGTGATGTCAGCGGGTGGTGCATTCTGGGTAGTGTAGTTGTTAACCTGAGAACCTCCGTTAGAGCTTGGTGTGGAAGGGACAGAGGAGCTAACAGCACCAGACGTGACAGAGGTAAAAGCTGTTTTTGGACATTTCAGGATGAGAGCAGCATTTTGTGGATAGTGCTGAGCTCCTCTCTCACTCCTTAAAGTGATTTTATTACGAAGTATATTTAAAAGTACTAAAAGTATGTTTAAAATAAGTCAAAAATACTAAAAGTATACTTTTCATTTCCTATACTTTAGAAAAGTACACGTAAAATATACTTGTATTATATTTGTATTATATTAATATATTTTAAAGTAATACATCTTAAATTCTACTTCAATGTGTTAATAGAGATTACATTTAAATCTAAATATACTGAAGCATGTTTAACAAAAAGTGTACTTAATTATTATGTCAATTAAACATATTAATTAAAATGTGTACTGCATAGAAATCTATTTTAAAGTGTGCTTCAGTGCAACTTAAAACGTATACTTTAAATAATGGATTTCATGTAATAAAACATGTTTTAAGAAAATTGTTATATCAACTGAAAGGTATTGTTTGAAAGATATATTTTGTAAACATGCACTTTGATGTGTGGTTTAATACAACTGAGGAAGTATACTTTAATTAATGTATTTCTTAACAATTAATGTATTTTTTCACAGTACACTTCCTATGTTGGTTTTCGTCATTTATTAAGTATACTTTTAGTTTTTTAGGTTTTTACGTTAAATATAATTTAAAAAGATTTTTATATTATGCTTCAATCCAATTAAAAAAAAATAATGGACTTCACATTTTGAAGCAAATATGCCTCAAGTGTCACATAAAATTACATAAGTTAATTTCTTATCACATTCAGGTAACAAAATGTACATTATAAGGGATCCGAGCGGTCCAGCAATCTAAAGTGCTGCCAGTATGAGCATGTTTACATAGTAGGCCTGTTTATCTTATTCTCTGTACTTTGCTCCACCCTGTATATCATTCAGTACTCCTTCTTTATCTGCTGTATCTCTAGATAAATGTTAATTGGGATTTTTAAGAATGTCTGTAATCTGGCATGACAAATTTATCATTAAAAAAATTGCCATTTTTAAGATTTGTACCTTCATCAAATACAAACTGGCATGCTTCACATTGTGTTGGCCTTTTCTCCCTTGTCTGCATGAACATAGAACATGAGGAGCAGTAAAACTTAGGTTCATAATGACCATACTCTACATAAGCTTTGTTAAACAGGTACACACTTTCTGGCACTAACCCAGAGACATGTTCATTACAAATCTTGAGGAGATGTTCCAGAGCTATTCCAGTCAGGTTATGCTGCAGGACATAGGACATCAACAGCAGTGGACTCTGGCCTTTTGTTATTATTTATTTATTATTTATCTTGCTTGTAGAAGAAGAAACACTTGGTGTGAGCTAATCTATATTTTGTAAAGATATATCAAAGCCTTCCATCTTGGAATTAGACATGAATAATCTAACATTAATCATAAGATGAATGTTTATGTGTTGTGATATACCTAAAGAACTTAAATAATACACCTTCTATTCATTTTCACAATATTATATACACATTCACTTTAAAGTTTTAAAGAAATGCAAATGTAATTTTATAATAATTTTAATTGTTAAGAATTACACATAGGTTCTTGGTCTTCAACAGTGCAAGGTCCAACATCAATATTAGGTCAAATACCTGTGATAAATCCCTGTTAGGTGTCTCTTCAGATTTTTCTGATGATACATCTGTGGATCTGGAGTGCTTAGATGTTTCATCATCACAGGACATCCCATGTAAGGATTTCTAAATGGAAGGTTTTTTAAATAAAAGTCAGTTTCATGTGCTTTAACCATTAAACCAAACCTATACGCCCATTATAGTACTTGCCCATTATAGTACATGGCTTAGTTGGTGTCACTTATACTGTTTCGCACTGATGTTATATTCACATTTACAGTACCTGTGAACATGCTTGTGTTTGTCTCTTTTAATGATTCACAAAGATGCTGATCATCAAAGTGGTTGGGCAGTTCCTCTGTGGTGTTATCACAATCCTCACTGTGGGGCTAAAACCAATTGCGACAAAATAGAGGAATGAATCTGATCTGAGCATTTCAATTAAATTAACAATTGTGATATTATATTTTCTCAGGGCATATCTATGCTTTATTTGGTTACCAATAAATTATATATTATATGTGGATTGTACAGGACAGGAGGGACTGCAGGTTTACGGCGTTCTGGTTGAAGCCTTCGCGCTCGCAGTTAGAGCGCAGCCTCGGCCTGGGTGAGGTGGAGCAGCTGAAGGCTGCGGGGAGCTGCGCGGGATGAGCAGGACTCTTATTAGTTGGGCGCAGTGGCTGGGTAAGCGCTGGTGAACGGCTTTTGTAAACGTTTTCTGATGGTGGACTAGTAAATAAGAAGTTTAGAACATCTTAATGCAAATACCGATAAAAGACCATCGTTTTAACCTTAAGCTACAAATGTCAATGTTAGTTAAATAGCTAATCACTGCGAACGTTTATTTGCTAATTAACTAGCTAGTGAGATAACCTAGATAGCAAGCTAGCAGAGGCTGTGCAGTGCAGTGCAAAGCTTCATTAGATTTCATTCTTAGTGTCTTTTTGTTTTAAGTAGTATGTAATGAACAGTGGCGTGCAGTTAATACAGTGGGTACCCCTTCTGCAAGAACCACCTGCCCCTTCTGCAAGAACCACCTGCCCCCAACCCCCATACACACACACATAGATGAATATTACAATAACTACATATTCTCTGTCTTAACTTATAGGAACTTAGTACACATTAACAGCCCACAAATACTGCGACAAACGACTATAGTATATACTAGACCACAACAATCAGTGCTTAATTTTCCAACAAATACAGCTATTTAACAAAGATCACTCATTTGCATGGCTACAGTACACCAGGGCAGCCAAAAGCGCATAAAGCGTGCGTAATGCTTAAAAAACGCTGTACAAAACACCGTTTACGGCTTACTTTTACGCCTTGGAATAAACGCGAGGCGTCGTCAGGCGTTTTCAGAGCGTGTGGCGGCGCAAGGCCTCTAGCGTTTTCATAAGGCCTCTGGGCCTTTCCGATGTAAAAACGGACAGAATTTACATATCCCCTCCTTCTCCAAACAGTTCAGCCCTCTAACTCTGTCAGGAAACTCTCTCTCCAGTTAAAATAAAAGCCCCAAGTGCTTCAAATGTCTGCTGTGTTGTTAGATGTGCTATGTTCCTAAATTTCTGGCTAAACTGGGCTTTGCAAAATTCAGTCCCTGATTAAAGCATTTTAAAATGTTTATCAACCCTTTCATTGTTGCTCTATTTAGTAATCATGTTTCATTTGTCTAATGCCATAAGAGTCAACACACACACACAAACACACAATCTCGCCCTCTCTCTCTCTCTCTCTCTCTCTCTCTGTCTCTCTCCACTCAAAGTTTGGGAATTTTAATAAAACGCGAAAGTTAGAGACCACCACAGCATACAAATTAAATGCATATACTGAGAAATTAAGCAATTAACCGGTCACACAAAACTCAGCATCACATTTGGCAGATCTGTGTAGCGATTCTATACGATGGCGCTTTAGAATCACTCTTAAAAAACAAAGAAAGTCATAATATTCCGACTTTAATCATTTCAGTATTCAAGATATTTCTCAATTAACTTGTTTTTGATCATAGTACATCCTTATATTATTTTTTATCCTTTCTTACTTTTTGAATAAAAAACATTTTTGTATCACTGACCCTCAAACGGACAACATGGGTCTAAAATGACCCACTTTCTTTTTGTATGCTACTTCATGTATGGCTGTATGTTTTTATGATATATCTTAGCTATAAATTAATTCCATTGTTAAAAATTTAATTAACTAATTCATGTATGATTGTCCATTTAGCACACATCTTCTTTTTTTATTCTCCTTAAACAGGTTTACACACACGGGTCAGACATAACGCACATGCATTTGTCATTTCACAGCTCAGCACAGCTCCCTCAGTACTGTTTTACAATGACATTACCTTAGAAAATATTTGGTGACTGTAGTGAAAGATAACTTTACATATTATTTGATTTGGTTTAGGTTACCTTGAGAGTGAGAATATTACCTGTCAGAAAGTTACAAGTAATTATTATTAGCTGTTGACATATTCTATTTTATTTTGCTAAATCTACTGTAGTATAGAGCTTATATTCTCTGCCCGAATCCGACCCGATCCAAAGCCCGACCCAACATCTGTTTTTAATGGTATTTTTATTTTATATAAAGCTCTGGCATGATAATCATAATTATAGCTAAGTAACCAAGTATTATTGTTAACGAAAACTAACGAAAAATTAAAGTGAAAAACATCTTAGTTAACTTAAACTTATAAAAACGGTAATTAAAAGAAAAAAGGTAACTAACTGGAACTGTATTGAGAGTTTATAAAACTAACTAAAACGAAACAGGTGATACAGTATGAGGAATAAACTCCACTTAGCTATAAGTCTGTTTGAGAAGCAGCTGTGAGAACCTTTACCTGTGAGCAGCTCATACACCTGAACACCCCACGCGGAGGATCAACTGATAAATCTCTCTCTCTCATATATAAATTCATATGTAAATTCTGTCCATTTTTGCATATGAAAGGCCTGGAGGCGTTATAAATGTAAAATAGAAACCTTTTTCACTAGAACCAAATTGTTAACAATAGCATTATATAATAGTTTTTTTTATTAAAGGTAGTCTGTGTCAGTGTTTATTTAGAACTGTATTTTTTCAGATGCTCGAAATTGTGAACTAAAGACCTGATCCAAAGGCCTTACAGAAGGAATCGCCAACAAGAAAGGTATTTCTTACACACTTGTATGATTCACAGACATAAATCTTATTTATTATTAGGGGTCCAAGCACTGTACGTGCTGGAACCCTATTGGAATTGCTCTGATGTTTAGGGGTACGAGCACGCAGTGCTAGGAACCCTATTTTAATTCTGAGTATTGTTATTATAGTTCTTATTCTTTTTCTGCCACGGAAATGATTGGGCAGAAGGCGATTATCATCTTGGGGCTATGTCCTAATGGTATACCGAAGGAAAATTTGAAATGTCAATTTTTGTGATTGCCATTAGCCAATTATTTTCCAGCAAGCTTTTGACAAGCTAAACAATCACCAATCAGGATGACACAACCTACATGTATTTATCAACCAATAAAATTATGCGTTGATTGACCTCTTGGGGGCGTTATATAGCAGAAAATAAATTATATCTAAATATGGCCTAGGCATATGAATCCTTTTGATCTGTAATTCTTTGCTGTTGTCTTTACAACTTTCTCATTACGTATCTTATATACCAAAAAGTGGCCAGTGCATGTCATTAACAAAGACATTTGAAGCACATCTACCAAGTATGAGAGAAGTGAGTCTTCATTTATTGCTATTTTCCAACCTAAATGGACAGAAGACAGGAATCTTTGACCCTATAAACACACAAATTTACATATATATATATATATATATATATATATATATATATATATATATATATATATATATATATATATATATATATATGTATATATACAGACTGGTAATATGAATGATGAAGCTTGAAAATTTTGAGACAAATCGGATTTTTATTTCTCTCTACAATGGCCAGAAATGTACTGTGATAATTTAGTGCTTTTTTCAAACAAAGACAAGAACCTTTGACCCTATTAACACACAAACTTACATACATATATATACATATATATACAGACAATATAATCCTGAACCTCTGAACCCCTGCTGTGTTAACCTTCCCCCATTAACCTTAGTATTTGTAGACCAGATTTACACAGTTGCAAACACTTTAACATTAAGAATCACTTAATACCACAGCATTCCATTACACTGGTCATCCAGCTTGGTCATGCTGGTCATTCAGCTTGGTCATGCTGGTCATCCAGCTTGGTGATGCTGTCCAACCAGTTTGGTGATGCCGGTCAACCAGCAATATTGTTTTAAGCCTAACTCGCCTTAAGGGGCCTCTTTGCCTGTCCTGTAAATTGGCGCTATATTTCTTCTTGTAATTATTAGTCTTCCCTAAAAAAGGTTGGTTGTAGAGCAGTAACCGTAAGTAACCTAAACTTCAAATTTGGCATAGAGGTACAGTAATGAACCCACTACCAAAAGTTGTGACCTAATTTGGCCTGATGGTGGCCTGATGTTTTACGTATGGGTGAACATCTCAGCAACTGTGAAATGCAGAGTAAAAATTATTTTTGAATCTTATTCGGGCAAGTTTTCTGCATCAACGACTCACTGGAAGTTTTTAGTTCCGGCCACATCCACCGCTGCCATATTTAGCAAAATCTACAAAACATTAATTTTTCTACTGCTTGTGGATTTTTTAAAATGTTCAAACAATATAGATGTTCACCAGAGTCTACTTATCAAGAATTATCAAAAATATTTTCATATTTATTAACACCATTGCTGCTATATGCAAATGAGTCGTCCTGGTGTGTTTAGTCCACATAAATAGCTGAATATCTGGACTGTTAACTTGTTTTTTAGTGATATTTAGCAGTTTTGTTGGAGACATGATTCTGTGGAAGGCATCCAAGAGGCGTATCAAATGAAGCATAGGCAAAAATATGGTTACCATTGGCCAATTAGTTTCAAAGTGGAATTTGGAAGGCTTAAGATTCATTGATCGTCATGAAATTTAAAAGGTATGTTTATAAAGAGATTGACCACATGGTGTTGCAATTTCTAAAAACTGAGAACTTGTCAAGCTTAATAATTGTCAAGCTTAATGTGCTCTAAAACATTATTATAAGTTAAAGTTATAATTTTTTTTTTTTGCACAAAGTAAAAGGAGAAAGGCTTTGACTGTTGACTGAAGTAAATGAGTCAATCGGTACATGCTGCATTTCATTTAAAATTGGTTCTATAAATGTATTACATATTGTAAAAATGTGACCAAAACTCAACCTCACTTTCACAAGGTAAAGACTTTCAACTAGTAAAGATTTGTTTCGTAAAAATGTATAAGCATGACAGTAATTTTAAAATTGTAAATACTTGAAAAATGTTGCTTGAGTTCCTATTATTCAAATATGACATTGGTGTCGAGATTCTCTGTGTTTCTTCAGGACAGTGACCTACCGTAAAAGCATCTGTCTTCCTGGTCCGAAGGTTTGAGGATCGAAACCGAATTGGACCGCTGTGACAGAATAATGCAATCACGGATGCAATGGGAACCTTGTACACAGGCTGTCTTGCAAGATCATGCTTCAGGCAGCGGTTATAATGCTTTATTGTTTTTAATAATAATTTAAGAATGTGAATTTACGTAAAGTTTTGTGCTTCACCCTTTGTAATCCGAACCTTTAAAGTAGTATGTTGGACACCAGCTGACCTATGCTTGTAGAGTGGTGCAGTGAGGTGGTTATTGGGCTTGCAACTTGACAGCCTGAGTTTGAATCTTGTCCAGTGTGTTTGGAGAACTTCAACATTTTCTATGCAATTTGAAATAATTATTTTTTGTTTCTAATAATAGTTTAAAAAAACAGATGAAACTGGTTAAAAAAGATTAGCTTGACCATTTGTGATAATTCAAAGATTGGTAAATACTTGCAAGAAAAGTGTTCCTTTTTACTCTCAACAGCCTGAAAAAATACACTGTGGCAGCTGAGTGGTATCTTTCTAAAGTGCCTGCCCTTCAACCAAAAGGTTGTGGGTTTGATTCCAACCATGGACCTTTCCTAAAAAAGTTTGTGCAGAAGTAACTGTACTTCATCCAAACTTAAAATTTGGCATCAAGGTACTTTAATGAACCCACCTCTCAGCCAAAAGTTGTGACCTAATTTGGCCTGATGGTGGCTCTATAGAGCAATGTTTTACATATAGGTGAATATCTCAGCAACCGTGAAATGTAGAGTAAAAATTATTTTTGAATTTTATTCGGGCACGTTTTCTGCATTAATGACTAAATGGAAGTTTTTAGCTACGCCCAGATTAACTATATACCAACAGTATAAGTATCAAAATGTTCAGCAAAGTCTGAACAAGATTTATCAAACTAATGTTCATATTTATTAACAACATTGCTGCTATGTGCAAATGAGTCGTCCTGGGGTGGAGCTTAGTTCACATAAATGGCTAAAAATCGAGATGACTTAATTGTATGTCATCGCTACTTAGTAGTTTTGTTAAACAAATAATTATTTGGAAGGTGTCCAAGTTTCACTCCAATTAAGCGATAGATGATGCTATAAAAACAAAAAATCTGTTTCTCAATAACTAGGGTTCCAATTGAGTTGAATATTTGCCTGCTACATCTTTGGCCCATTTGATGAATCATTTATCAATGACAACTTAATTATTAAAAAAATCAATCAGTGCGCAGTGGTTCACATTAACTGGTTAACTGTAACTGGTTGTATAACTTTAATCGTAGATTATGAAATTGTGATAAAACATCTTATTTCCACAAGGTTATCATAACACAAAATATTTACTATTTTTTAATAATATTTAATAATAATTCTAATAATTCAAAGCTTGCAAATACTTGCGAGAAAGGTGCTGGGTTCCTTTTTTTTACTCTTAACAGTTAATTGCCTAAAAACACAGCATGTTGATGGGGCTACTGAGTGGCATCTTCCTTAAGTGCTCGCCTTTGAACCATGAGGTTGAGGGTTTGATCCCAACCTTGGGCATTTCCTTAAAAAGTTTGTAGAGCAGTACAGTTCAGATTTGCCATTGAGGTACTGAGTCCCTTGGTCAAGATTTTTTTTCATATTTATTAACATTGCTATTAACATCCTGGGGTGTAGCTTACTTCACATAAATGGCCTTCATTTGTGTTTTGAATGCAATAAAGGCTGTTTTTTGAGGTTTCAGGCTGAGAGACAGATTTGGGCAAAGTACTGAACTCCTCTCTCTCTCCTTAGAGAGATGAACTGCTTTGTTTGAACTTTCGTTCAGAAGCTGCTAGAAATAAATTATCAGACGTAATGTTAAAACTGGCCAACTTCTCAGTCACACCAGGTTCAGCAGCTAAAAATATTGGCGTTATCATAGATTCAGATCTAGCATTCACTAAGCACATTGCTACTAGAAAAGCTTGAAATGCCTGATCCCTGCATGACACAGAAAAATGAGTACATGTTGTCATTACTTCAAGGCTAGACTGTTGTAATGCACTACTGTCCGGATGGTCCTACAGTAACTTATAGTGTCTAAACTGCTGCAGCCTGGGTCCATCCTTAAACTCGAAAATGTTACCATATTAGTCCAGTCCAATCAGAACTGCACTGGTTTGCAAGTCAAAGTCTGCATAGACTATAGAATTGTCCTGTTAAAATATACAGCCCTACACAAGGTCCTCATCTCCTATTATGAATCACCGTGATTACTTAGATCACAAGGTACTGGTTTCTTAGTAGTTCCCAGAAGAAGAAGATGAGCTCTGCAGGAGGAAGAGCGTCTCTTATAAAGCACCTTAAACTCTGGAACAACCTTCCTGAATATCACTCAGACACTGTCTCAATCTTTTAGTCTAGACTAAAAACTAACTCGTTTGGTCTAGCTTTTGTTAATTAATGTTTTTTCCTTTAAATAAGGCTGCAGATCCAGGGACATGGACATAGGGATTGTGGTAAACTGAATGCTGATGCTGTTGTTGGTGCAGGTTTGTGCTCGATGGAGTTGGCAGCTGCAGGTGTTTCAGGGTGCCTCCGTGTTTGTGTTGGCTCTCTTCCTTTCCTTAGGCTGTTTTACTCAGAGGTGCCAAAGCATTAGCCACACTCTGATAATGTTTTATATTCTGTTTTACATAAATCCAATCAAAACTAATTCCATCTCTCTGCCTTTCACAGAGGTACTGACTGCCCACTTGTCTGACCCAAAACCGATGGATGTTGGACCTTCAGGATCTCATGTCTCCTGTCTGCCAGATTGATGGAAGTTTCCGGAAGTCAGCCTTCCCCATCCCCCACCACAGTTCAGCTGCCCATCATCTAGTTTATTCACCTGCCCTGGACTGTTCGAAGTTCACATGAACTCTAACTTCTTTCATTACTCATGTTGCTATACACATGGATATATTAGACCTTTGTAAATAATATTGATTTGATTGGACTTAAAACATATAGCTGCGTAAAATTGACTAACATTGTGTATTAATTATTTCTTTTTGGGTTCATTTGTGTGTTGAATGTAGTAGGGTCTGTTTTTGAACAATTCAGTGTTGAGAAAAGCGTTTTGCCACAGTGTCTTGCTCCTGTTTTACTCCTTAGAGTAATAAACTTCTTCAAGTGTTGTTTTGAACTAAAAACTTCTCTGTCAAACTGAAATTAGATTTTAAGACCCAACATCATGTAATAAACATTTCTTAAGTCTAAGAGACCCTATGGATTACTGGCTCAGACAGTCTGCCGTCTTTTCTCATTTGTTTCAATGAGAAATTCCAGCAACCCAGCATGTGGAACAGATCCTGTTTATTAATAAAAACAACTGATTACTTGTAATTTTTAATAAATAAAGTATTATACAAGCATGTCCCAACTTTGCAATGCACTAAATAAATAAATTCACTGACTGTGTATCATAATGAAAAATGAAAAATACATCTTAATGACATCTCTGTTCTCTGCAAAATTATGTGTTTTCATGACTCAAATTTATTTAGGGACTATGGGGGCATGTTTATTTAATTTTTCAAAAAAAAAAAAACACATCACTTCTGTTTCTGTTAAGAAAAAGTTGTTAAGGCCCTAGTTGCCCACTAGATGTCACTGTGGCGTGTGATGATTCGAACGTCTCAGGAGATAGAATGATTTGCCGAATCAACTGGTTCATTTGATTCGATCTCCCAAAAGCCCCACTTTTGCCATCGCTAGTAAAATGTACAAACTTCGTTTATTAAGAATTTCTTAAGTTTATTTGTGTGTTGAATGTAGTAAAGTCTGTCTTTAGACGAGTTAAGCTGAGAGGAGCGTTTTGCACAGTGTTGAGCTCCTGTTGAGCTCCTCACTCCTTAGAGCGATAAACTGCTTTAAGTGTTGTTTTGAACTGAAAACTTCTCTTTCGCACAAAAATTAGTTTTTTATAACCTAAAACACAAAGTGCATAGTGTTGAACTGAAAACTTATCTTTCGCTCAAAACTAAGGTTTTTAAGACCTAAAACACTCAGCGCATATTTTTGAGCTCCTCTACCGCTTCCTAGAGCAATAAACTGCTTCAAGTGTTGTTTTCAACTGAAAACTTCTCTTTCACTCAAACATGAGGAGTGTTTTGCCTACAGTTTTGAGCTCCTCTCGTACTCCTTAGAGTGATAAACTGCTTCAAGTGTTGTTTTGAATTGAAAACTTCTCTTTGGTTAAAAAATGAGATTTTAAGACCTAAAACACATTAGAACTGTGTAAAATGTACTAACTTCGTGTAATACACATTTCTTAACTGTTTCTGTTTATTTGTGTGTTGAACGTAGTAATGTCTGTTTTTGAAGGACTCAGGGCTGAGAAAAGCGTTTTCCACACAGTTTTGTATTCCTCTCGCTCCTTACAGCGATAAACTGCTTCAAGTGTTGTTTTGAACTGAAAACTTCTCTATCGGTCAAAAATGAGTTTTTACGACCTAAAACACATTAGAACTGTGTAAAATGCACTAACTTTGTGTAATACACATTTCTTAACTGTTTTTGAAGTATTCAGGGCTGAGAAAAGCGTTTTCCACACAGTTTTGAGTTTGCTTCAAGTTTTGTTTTAAACGGAAAACTCTTTAGCTAAAAAATGAGATTTTAAGATCTAAGTCTTTGTTTAGACGATGTAAGCTGAGAAAAGTTCTCTCTTGCTCCTAAAAACGTAATAAAGTTCAAGTGTTGTTCTGAACTGAAAACTTCTCTTTTGCTCAAAAGTGAGATTTTAAGACCTAATACACATAGCGCATGGTTAAAGCTAGCTTAGCTCCTTAAATCTATCAACCACTTGATGGCTGACAACCACCATGTTGTTTTAAACTGAAAACTTTTTAAAAAGTTTTTAAGACCTAAAATATATTGTAACTATAAAATACTCTAACTGCTAGTTTTCAACTAGCATTTCATTTCTTAAGTGCACTCTAAAAAATAATATACTGGATCTACTTAAAAAAATTATGTTACAATTTAAAAACTTAACCTTTTTATTGTTTTAAAAGGTGAGCACTGTTGCACAATAAAAAGAATCTGCATAAAATAATATAGCTGAAATGAAAACTGCTGTTAAGAAATGAAAATGATGAATACAACGTGTAAAAAAACTATGATTTATTTTCCAACACAGAAACAACGGGTAGTCAATATACAGAAAATGTTTAACAGGGGCGAACGGCAGCCAGAGAGATCACAAGTACCAAAAAACGAGGGACAGTCCTAAAGTCTTACATGGCAAGGCAATAATGAAGAGCAGGCAAATTCAGCAACGGTATAAACAGTCCAGGTAGTACACAAAATAAAATATCAAACGGTAAGCTCAATTCAGAGTCGAGAATGAACAATCCAGGGGTCATACACAAAAGGAAACACAGTCAAAAATAGATACACGTTGTAAAGTGGAAAACCAATATTCAGCACAGGTGTGCGTGTGTAAGTGCTATTTATACTGTAAAAATTAGTATTCCGGACTTCCAGGGAGTGTACTGGGAGTGTACTGAGATCTGGTTAGTGTAGTTCGGAGACTGGAGATTGCAGGAAGCACTGAGTGTGGGAAAGACAGGAGTGCCATTAGCACCAGACCTGACACTAAATTTTCCTCGAAAATTTCCTTTTCTCCGAGGTAAAACACCAATGGATTGCAACTTCTCTGCATCTTTCAAAAAAATATGTTAAACATATAATTCATTAAAACAATTATGTGACGAGATGTGACCAATGACGAGACAAAAGCAATCCTGGAAAATGGAGACAGATTTTTTTGCTTGGTCTGAATCAAAGTGTCAGGTGTGAAAGAGATCACAACCACAGTTTGATGCTTTAAAGGACCAGAGTTTGGTCTGACCAAAAGACGTGGAATTGTAGATTAACCCTGATTCTGACAGAGAGCTATAATTTGTCACATCAAAGCAATTTGCTGAACTCATAAAATTCTACAACCCAATTAAGATGAAGTACAATCAATAAGTAGTAGCATTTTCTTTAGTCTGCTCACTAAACTGCATTGTGAAACCCGAACTAACTGGACCAAATGTGTATAATGTAAAAATCACATGAACCACTCCTGGATTACACCAAAAAGGCCGGTCTGCGAATAGAGAATGTCTTTGTCATTTTGTCACTGATGATTTTAGAGTTATTCCTCTTCTTTACTTCACTCAAGAGGTCTAGTCTGACTTGCTTCAAACTTTCTTCTGTTTCTCCTTGTGGGTGAGGTGGAAAGTAATTCACCTTTGCCTTTCTTAGCTTCTTTAAATCTCTTTAAATTAGTCTTTGCTGCCATCCATAACATCCAAAAATTAACCTGGTTTTCTGGGACAAGGATGGTTTTGAATCAATGCTTCCCTTTAACAATTGATAGACTCCTAGACTTACTTGGTTTTAACTTTCCTGATTTCTCCTTATTAATCAAACTCTTGTAATGGAATAGCATGGTATTAAATGATTCATAATGTTAAAGTGTCTGTAATTGTGTAAACAGTAACATATGGGTTTTGTATGAATACTAGGTAGTGGGGGAGGTCTGACCACAGTAGGGATCCAGAGCTTGCCACGTAAGCCTTATAGGTCACATGCTCTTTGCATGGCACGTACTCACACATGTAGTAAAGGTCAAATGCTCTAATGCCACGTACTCACACGTCTTATTCGACCTGTGTGGGGTGAGGGGCTGAGAGAGCATATAAAAATGGTTGTGGGGGCAGCTGGGGGGCAAGCAGATTCTTAGTGTACGCGACACTGTCTGACTTCAATAAAACCTTGCTACTCACTTCGATCCTAATTTAACATTATTATTTCACTCCAAACCACCAAATTTCCACAACACTCTTAACAAACCTAATACTCCATATTCGTAGATAACTTTACCTAACCTGTTCAATTTACTCTCTGCTGTTCCCTTCAAACCCTCCAACATACCTTTTAAATCATCCTTAATACCATCTTATCTCCGCCATTTAATTTTATCGCCATTTGATCTCTGACCAATTCCTTTCTCCTTACCCATCTGCTTTCTTGCTTGCTTACTTCTTCTCTGCTTAAGTTACCCTCCATAGTATCAAAGGTATTGATATCCTGCGAACTGTGGTATGTAACCTGCCACCTTTCCACCTATGGAATCTCTTTACAATCTGGACAGGCACATGTGTAGTTCAATTAAAGTACTTCACAAGAGTGCCTTTAAATGACTCAAAAGAAAATGGAAGTGGCCCACCAGGGGCTCCATTTACTAATGCTGGCTGCAAGTGGCAATGAATAGTAATGAAGAACTGACCTCCATTCTGAAGCTTTCCAAAATTTATGATCATGTAATGATTGTGTTCTGGGTAACTCTACAGGAGGCTTGATTGCAAGCAATTTTTGGCCAACAATGTCTGTATATCACTACTTTTTGCTGTGATTTGTAAAATCCAGCCACATATTCACCAACTGTCAAGTCACACCAAGACATATGTTGGTACTCTGGAAAAAAGCCTTCAATCATCTGAAAGGTTTTTAAGCTCATCAATACAGATGGGTCTTTCACCTGTAATGTAATTGTTCAATGTGTTCTGAACTACATATTAGTGCAACCACCTTGGACCTCTGTTCTCTTTTCTGTGGATGTTTCCATGTGATATTATAATTTTCTAGAGATAAGAGTTCATCTACAAAGGGAGTCAGGAGAAAGTGCATGTTTGCTTTATTTACTCCAAACCAAATACATGGCACACAAACGTTGCTTTTCCTGTCTTTAGGCTGTAGTTCAATAACCTGACACTGAACTGGCCATATCTGGTACTTAAAGCTTTTAAAAATTGGAATTCCATCAAGGTTCCACAGTAAACTAATATCATGTTCGCATAGTTGGCCAATTTCTCTTATTTTCTGTACTCTGCTCCACTCTGTATATCATTTAGAACTCCTTCTGTATCTGCTGTCTCTCTAGATAAATGTAAATTGGGATTTTTAAGAGTGTCTTTAATGTGCCATGACAAACTCCTCCTTAAAAAAATGAGCCGTTTTTAAGATTTGTACCATCATCAAATACAAACAGGCATGGTTCACATTGTGTTTGCCTTTTCTCAAGGGAGAAATGTACATAGAACATGAGAAGGAGTAAATATTAGGTTCTTAATGACCATACTCTACATAAGCTTTGTAAAACAGGTACACACTTTTCTAGCACTAACCCTGGCACATGTTTAATACAAATCTTGAGGAGATGTTTCAGAGCAATTCCAGTCATGTTATGCTGCAGGACATGGGACATCAACAGCAGCGGAATCTTCCCTTTTGCATTTTTGGAGTAGCACCAGCATACAGAAGTTCATCATCAGCATGTGGCATCTAAAACGTAGAAACATAATTATTTAGATTGTTTGTAGAAGAAGAAACACTCGGTGTGAGCTAATCTATATTTTGTAAAGATATATCAAAGCTTTCTATCTTGGACATGAATAATCTTAAAATGAATGTTAATGTGTTGTGATATACCTAAATAACTTAAATTACACCTTTTACTTATTTTCACAATATTATATACACATTTAATTTGTTAAGATTTACACATAGGTTGTAATAGGTCCATAGGTCCAACTGTACCTACAGTTCAGTTGCTAAACTATGGTTTCTGATAATCTGTGATCTTTGTAAGAGAATTTTCCTAATTAATCGTTACCTTTCGATAATGCATTTTAAATTTGTAATATAATTAATGTTACAATATAATGTTACAACTTCAGATTTTTCTGATGATACATCTGTTGGTCTGGAGTGTCCAGTTGTTTCATCATCACAGGACATCCCATGTAAGGTTTTCTAAGTGGAATGTATTTAAAAAAAAAAAGTTAGTTTCATGTTAACCATTAAACCAAACCTATAAGCCCATTATAGTACCTGTTCACATGGCTTATTTGGTCTCACTTGTGTTGTTTTGCACTGATGTTATATTCGTAATAAGCAAAGAATAAGCACTATGAGTTTATTTGAGTTTCTTAAGAAATATTTCTCAGAGTTCACCCGACATCATACAAGTCATTTATAGTACCTGTGAACATGCTTTTGTTTGTATCTCTTTTACTAATTCACAAAACTGCTGATCATCAAAGTGGCTGGGCAGTTACTCCGTGGTGTTTATCACAGGCCTCACTGTGGGGCTGTAATAATCAGGTGAGTAATTGGGATATTGAGAATGGGTACAGTACACATAGAGAATAGTAGAGAAGGCTACAATAATCAGCTGATTTATTGTGATATTGAGTGTGGTTACAGTACAGTTAGAAGACAGTTGACGGCGCTGTAATAATCAGGTGAGTTATTGAGATATTGAGTGTGGGTACAGAACAGTTAAAGAACAGTAGAGGGTGCTGTAATAATCAGCTGAGTTATTAAGATATTGAGTGTGGGTAAAGTACAGTTAGAGAACAGTAGAGGGCGCTGTAATAATCAGCTGAGTTATTGGGATATTGAGAGTGAGTCCACTACAGTTATGACAGTAGAGGGCATTGTAATAATCAGCTGAGTTATTGGTATATTGATTGCGGGTACAGTACAGTTATGACAGTAGATGGCGCTGTAATTATCAGCTGAGTTATTGGGTTATTGAGTGTGGGTACAGTAAAGTTAGAGAACAGTAGAGGGCTCTGTAATAATTAGCTGAGTTATTGTGATATTGAGTGAAGGTACAGTACAGTTAGAGGACAATAGACGGTGCTGTAGTAATCAGGTGATTTAATGGGGTATTGAGTGTGGGTACAGTACAGCTAGAGAACAGTAGAGAGCGCTGAAATAATCAGCTGAGTCACTGGGATATTTAGTGTGGCTACAGTATAGTTAGAGGACAGTAGTGGGCACTGTAAAAATCAGGTTAGTTATTGGCATATTGAGTGTGGGTAAATTACAGTTAGAGAACAGTAGAGGGCGCTGTAATAATCATTTGAGTTTTTGTTATACTAAGTGTGGGTACAGTACAGTTAGAGTACAGTAGATGGTGCTGTAATAATCAGGTGAGTTATTGGCATATTGGATGGGGCTACAGTACAGTTATGACAGTTAATGGCACTGCAATTATTAGCTAAGTTATTGGGTTATTGAGTGTGGGTACAGTACAGTTATGACAATAGAGGGCGCTGACATAATCAGCTGAGTTATTAGGATATTCAGTGTAGGGACAATACAGACAGAGAACAGTAAATGGCACAGTAATAATCAGCTGGGTTATTGTGATATTGAGTGTGGGTACAGTACATTTAAAGAACAGTAGAGGGCGCTGTAATAATCAGCTAAGTTATTGGGATATTGAGTGTGGGTACAGTACAGTTAGAATACAGTAGAGGGCGCTGTAATAATCAGCTGAGTTATTGGGATATTGAGTGTGGGTACAGTACAGTTATGACAGTAGATGGCGCTGTAATAATCAGCTGAGTTATTGAGATATTGAGTGTGTATAGTATATATAGTGTATAGTACATTTATGACAACAGAGGGCGCTGTAATAATCAGCTGAGTTATTGGAATATTGATTGTGGGTACAGTACAGTTATGACAGTAGATGGCGCTGTAATTATCAGCTGAGTTATTGAGATATTGAGTGTGTATAGTATATATAGTGTATAGTACATTTATGACAACAGAGGGCGCTGTAATAATCAGCTGAGTTACTGGAATATTAATTGTGGGTTCAGTACAGTTATGACAGTAGATGGCGCTGTAATTATCAGCTAAGTTATTGTCAGTGTTGGGAAGTAACGGATTACATGTAACGGCGTTACGTAATCAGATTACAAATTATAAGTAACTGTAATCCGTTACAGTTACTGCTTCAATAAATGGTAATCAGATTACAGTTACTCTGCTAAAATTAAAGGATTACATTGCGGTACTTTCCTATTTTTGCTCTTCCAACACTGACAAAACGCAAATAACATTTTGCGGTGAAATCGCTCTGATATGAAAGGGAACTGTCTGCCCCTCGTCCCATCTCGCTGCACACACACACACAGGGAGGAGGGGCAGACAGCGGCTCCGCACACACAACGAGGCGAAATTAACTGACATTTTGGTCAACGAATAAAAACAAGACGAAAATGTTTGGCAGGGACGAAATCCAATCAGAACTGATTTAGTTCTGTGAAAGGTAGGGACCAGTTAGGAAGAGATCCAATCACTGCTACTTTAGCGAAGGTGGAGAGGCGGGATAAGCGGGGTACTCATCCAATCAGTACCCGCCTCTCCTGCAGTAGCGCCGCGCGCTCAGTTACAAACCCGGGAATTAAACTGTCGTTACGGAGCTCGACTGGAAGTTAACTCGACAGTGTTCAGCAGGGAGAGAGAGAGAGGAGAGGCGATATATTTCTCCTTTGACGTCGCGAAAAACAAGATAACGTGTAAACCGCGTGGAGCGACTCCATCTCCGGTAAAAACACCACTAATCTTTCAGCTTCTGCAGAGCAGAGTCACACAGATCTCCATGCAGAGATCCGCGTTTTAATGCTGATGTTATTTCATGAGCTGATGTGTTTAACTCAGCAGTGCACTAAAACACAGAACTGATACAGAACTCACTCATTAAGATCAGATCATCTGCTTAGTCTCACAGTGGGAAAGATATAGCTAGTGTTAAAGCAGGAACAGGTCAGAAAGGAACTCAATAATACAACGAAAATAAAACAATAAAATAAGTGAATCTATGAACCCAAAAGTCTGTGTAAAGTTCCTTACAGCACTTTCTCATAAGTTTCTCACTTTAACTCATGAAGTCTCTCAGTACATCCTGAGAGCATCTCTACAGGACAGTGTGTGAAGGTGTGTTTTTGATCTCATTTATAGACTGTAGCTCCAGTAGGTATGCTGGGTTACTGCTGGAGATAAAACTAGATCATTTAAAAGCTGTTTTTGCATCTACAGCTCTGTTTAAACTATAATTTAACTATTCAGTTGTTTTATGACCTGATTTATAGAGCAAAATTTTTAATGTAAAATATATATAGTCACACACCTATAATAATAATAATATACATTAAATCATATATAAATATATTTTACATTCAAACATTAACAATATTACTCAAGTGGTTATTAAACGTTTAATTTCGTATAAGTGTATAGTTAATAATTCAAGGGAACTGATGAAAAAGCATTTACATTTACACCCTTTACATTTTAGTCGACTAAATTTACTGTAATTTTAGTAGACTATATTCTTATGACATTAAGTCGACTAAAACTAAGTTGACTAAATTACTAAATTGTGATTAAAACTAAATGCTATTTTCGTCACAAGACTATAACTAAGACTAAATCAAAATTTGTTGTCAAAATTAACACTGGTGGCAAACCTGCAAGTAGATAGCTTACAGTTGTTGTTACATTGGTTTTAAATTGTTTTATTATCAATTTATAGAAGTGTTTCATAAAATTGTTTGATGAAATGGTTTCATAAGTATTTTTATAGAGTGATTGAAAAGGCTTTTTTATTTGTTTATCTATTTGTTAAATGGAAAGAAAAATAAAAGAATAATATGCAATATGTGGTAGCTACATTCATTCAGGCTTAAAAAAACGACAATATTGTAAGTAATCCAAAGTAATCAGATTACGTTACTCACTTGAAGTAATGTAACTGATTACGTTACAAATTACATTTTGAGTGATGTAATCAGTAATCTGTAAGGGATTACATTTTAAAAGTAACCTTCCCAACACTGGTTATTGTGGTATTGAGTGTGGGTACAATACAGTTAGAGAACAGTAGTTGGCGCTGTAATAATCAGCTGGGTGTGGGTCCAGTACAATTAGAGAACAGTAGAGGGCGCTGTAATAATCAGCCGAGTTATTGGGATATTGAGTGTGGGTACAGTACAGTTATGACAATAGAGGGCGCTGTAATAATCAGCTGAGTTATTGGAATATTGAGTGTGGGTACAGTACAGCTAGAGAACAGTAGAGGGCGCAGTAATAATCAGCTGGGTGTGGGTAAAGTACAGTTAGAGAACAGTAGAGGGCGCTGTAATAATCAGCTGAGGTATTGGGATATTGAGTGTGGGTACAGTACAGTTAGAGAACAGTAGAGGCTGCTGTAATAATCAGCTGAGTTATTGGGATATTGAGTGTGGGTAAATTACAGTTAGAGAACAGTAGAGGGCGCTGTAATAATCAGCTGAGTTATTGGGATATTGAGTGTGGGTACAGTACATTTATGACAGTAGAGGGTGCTGAAATAATCAGCTGAGTTATTAGGAAATTCAGTGTAGGGAAAATACAGACAGAGAACCGTAGATGGCATTGTAATAATCAGCTGCGTTATAGTGATATTGAGTGTGGGTACAGTACAGTTAGAGAACAGTAGAGGGCGCTGTAATAATCAGCTGAGTTATTGTGATATTAAGTGTGGGTACATTACATTTAGAGGACAGTGTACGGTGCTGTAATAATCATTTGAGTTATTGGGATAGTGAGTGTGGATTCAGTACCGTTAGAGTACAGTAGAGTGAGCTGTAAAAATCAGGTGAGTTATGTGATGGAAATTTATTTATTAAAGGTGATTCATAATCAATAATGAGGGTAAATTATTCCTAAATCATGTACGTAATTTTGACTGAAGATACTGACAAGTTGCAGAGATTAGAATGTGCGTACGTGGCTCACATGGGCGTGCAGGACAGGTGACCACACGATCACATCCCTGAGGCATCAACCATAAAACATACGTGGCACAAGTTACTGACCAGTGTACTGGAAGGTTCTGGAAGCTACGTGTCACTAAAGTGTAAGCTTCACCCTGGCCCCAGGCTGTAGGAATGCACCGACCGACTGGTCAAGACTGGCCAGGTAATATACCAGGATACTGGACTTTTTACCATATAAGGCAATGCTTTTTTACCATGTAAGGCAATGGCCTGAGGGGACCTAAAAAGGTTCAAATACCCTGAGATGTTGGCTGTACAGGGGGAGAGACTTGAACACATGCTTTGAAATGTATTCTGTCTTTTCTCCAATTAAATAATTGCTACTCACTTGATCCAGACTCAGATTGTTCGTGTTTGTTGTCACTAATCTTTATTTTCCACCACAAATTGGCGTCACGAACAGGATGAAGGCCGGTGTGCAGTGGAGGGAGGAGAAGTGAACGCGCACCGAGGACGCTCTCCAGCAGCGAACTGGACCCAAAAAAGGGAAATCTCCCAGAGCAAGAGCAGAGTACCACCCGGGGGTGAGTGTAACTGATCCTCCCTCCGCTCGCACTCCAAACTTCATCTACGAACACTGGTGGTGAGTGACTGATTAATTATTTCAAGAGTGAAAGTGAAACTCTTTAATTTTTCCCCTCCACCTGCCCTCAAGCACTCCACCCTGGATGAAGTGTAGTTGCATGACGGTGTAACAAAAGGACTAGCCTGGTCATTGCGAGGCCCCTAGTGATAAAAGTATCACTAGAGAGGAAAAAAAGTGAAAAAGTAGCCTGCTCAGAGGCCTCTATTGATAGTCGTGTCTCTAGAGAAAATCGGTCCGGACCGTGGGGTGGAGTGTTTAGATAATACTAATAGTACAGGGTACTGATTGAGTATATAGGAAAAGAGGGAGGTGAGAAATTAATTATTGGGGCTAAATTACTCTGAGTCATTAAATCAAGTGAGAGAGCAAAACTGGGATCCCAGATAGGGGTATAAAAAATAATAATAAAAAAATAAAAAATAAGAGAAAAAACGTTCTTTAACGTTTTAATTTAGTTTCACACTGCGGCTCTCCTCAGCAGAGCTGTGGATAAAATATTTCGGATGCCCAACTACTGGGAGCCTCAGTGTGAAATATGTAATTGTGAGTGTGTAACTATGTGTAAAGAGTGAAATATTGGTTAAATTGGTTGGTTATTAATATTAATTACATTCATGGATTATGAATATTAGTTAAAAAATTGTGCAAACCAAAAAGAATATTCTGAAAAGAAAAAAGAGGCACACAGGAATCTTTTCCTGGTGTTATTTTTTGCCATCAGGAGACAAAAATAACATCTAATGATAAAAAGGGGGGGAGGTTATTTTTAATTAAGTTTCTCAGTGTCTCTCAGTTTTTCGATCCTGAACCCAATGCTGCCCCGCCGAGAAGATGACCATCAGCGACCAGGAGACCAGAACCAAGCTGCAGTGATCCGGTGGGACGACAAGAACAGAGCCTTCGCAGATGTCCAGATCTACAATGCAGCGCAGCGGCCCGACTCGCCCATAGCTTCGCACACCTGGAGCCACCAGAGGAATTCTTCAGAGTGCACCGAAAAGAGCGGATCAGCCCGAGCGCCAAGCTGGTTGAAGTCGTGGGCCAAGAGTGGTTCCATGTTGGTACATTGTGGACTGAAAAAACAAAGAGAGATGATGGAATCTGCCTCTGGCCTGCCCGACCGCCGACATGCAGGAAGACGAAAGTTTGGAAAAGAATTTGAGGACTTTGGTATGTCTTGTCGCCCAACCTTGAGCGAAATGAAACGGAAAGAGAAAAAGCGGGCAGACACGTTGGATCAAGCCATGTTAGGACAGTCATTTGCAGCCCTCCTTATCTTTGCTCCACGAGAAACTGGCAGAGGAAGAGGCCGAGAAAGAGAAAGAGGAAGAGTTCGGGGGCGCAACGGAGGCAGGGGAGAATTTGCAGTGTTCCAGTCAAGCACGGGAAAAGACGACAATACATGGGCGAATCGATGTTATAACTGTGGCGAGCGTGGACATTACGCAAGAGAATGTCCAAAAGAAGGAGGAAAATCCGACGACAGCACACCGGGAGCAGGCGGGCAGCAGAAGGTGAAGGGCGGCGAAAACCGAGGCCCACTGAGACAGCGAAAAAGGGAAGTACTTTCTTCTGCTCCTTAATTTTGATTAGTACAACAGTGTAAAAAACAAAAAGAAAAAGAACTGTACTGTAGCGAACAACAGGTCTATGAACTCTGGTTTGAGGAACCAGTATGTATGATGAAACTGAGTTGAAAAGGAGTTAGTTTTCATAATTTCAGCGCCCATCATGTTTTAGTTTTCTCTCTTTTACTCCGTATTCTTTGTCCTCACTTTCTTTCTTTGTTTATTTCAATTATGTGATGACTCGTTGTTGAGATTATAGGATATTAACTGGGAAAAAAAATATTTAGAGCTGTGAGTCTTTCAAATTGGCTTTAGCATAAAAATAAAACCAATCGAACTTTAATAAGAAAAAAGGAAAAGGGAAAAGCAAAAAGAATGATGTGTTTTAGAGTTTTTAGATTTTAAATGTTTATTTTTTGTTTTGTTTGTTTTGTTTTTATTATTTTATATACAGTGCCCTCCATAATTATTGGCACCCCTGGTTAAGATGTGTTCTTTAGCTTCTCATAAATTGAGTTTTGTTCAAAATAATATAGGACCACGATGGGAAAAAAAAGTAAAGTCCAACCTTTAACTCAAGTAAATTTTAAGGGGGAAATAAAATCCCTGACTAAGAAATAATTATTCTTCATAAAATCACCTGTTCCACAATTATTGGCACCCCTAACAATTCTTAGGAAATAAATTTAATAAAAGTATTTCTGTCACTTCTACAGTAGTTTACGAAGTTGATCAGAGTATGTAGGAACATTTAATTAGTAATTCACAACTTCCTGTTTCCCTGGGGTATAAATATGACGTGACACAGAGGCCATTTATCTTCAACATGGGAAAGACAAAGGAACATACCATTCAAGTGAGGCAGATGTGTGTTGACCTTCACAAGTCAGGCAATGGCTACAAGAAAATCGCTACTCGCCTACACCTGTCCATATCTACTGTCAGAGGAATTATTAAGAAGTTTAAAACAACTGGAACAGTGGTAAACAAGCCTGGACGAGGACGCAAGTTTATTTTGCCACCACGCACAGTGAGGAGGATGATAAGAGAAATAAAAAGTTCTCCAAAGCTCACTGTTACAGAATTGCAACAAATGGTAGCTTCTTGGGGTCACAAAGTCTCCAAAACAACCATCAGGCGCTATCTACATGCCAACAAGCTGTTTGGGAGGCATGCACGGAAGAAACCATTTCTCACTCACAATCATAAACGCAAACGTTTGGAGTTTGCTAAGCGGTACTGGGACTTCAACTGGGACCGTGTGCTTTGGTCAGATGAAACAAAGATAGAGCTTTTTGGCAACAAATGCTCTAAGTGGGCCTGGCGTAACACAAGAGCTGAGTATGCAGAAAAGCACCTCATGCCCACTGTGAAATACGGCGGGGGATCAGTGATGCTGTGGGCCTGTTTCTCTTCTAAAGGCCCTGGGAACCTTGTTAGGGTGCATGGCATCATGAATGCTCTAAAATACCAGGACATTTTAAAACAAAATCTGGTAGCTTCTGCCCGAAAGCTGAAGATGGGTCGTCACTGGGTCTTTCAGCAAGATAATGACCCTAAACATGTGGCCAAATCTACACAGAAATGGTTCACCGCACACAGAATCAAGCTCCTCCCATGGCCATCTCAGTCCCCAGACCTCAACCCCATTGAAAACCTGTGGGGTGAGCTGAAGAGGAGAGTGCAGAGGAGAGGACCCAGGTCGTTGGATGATTTAGAGAGAATGTGCAAAGAGGAATGGTCAAAGATCCCTCTTTCTGTATTCTCCCATCTTGTGAAGCATTACAGGAAAAGATTAGGTGCTGTTTTGTTGGCAAAAGGGGGTTGTACAAAGTATTAACATCAGGGGTGCTAATAATTGTGGCACACATGATTTGATGTTAAATAATTATTTCTTAATGTGGGATTTTTTCCTACTTGAGTTAAAGGTTGTATTTTACTCTTTTTTCCATCGTGGTCCTATATTATTTTGAACAAAACTCAATTTATGAGAAGCTATAATACACATCTTAACCAGGGGTGCCAATAATTATGGAGGGCACTGTATATACATGTATAAGGTGTGCCTAGCTCAACAGCACATACGGATGCATTAAGAGCAAGGGAATTTTCGGGAAGAACCATTCAGTAATTACAACTCCATAAGCTCCATAATGACACAAAAAGGGAGGTGTCTGTGTCTTACCAATATTCTTTAGATAACAAACTCTTTTACATTGTCTCCCTATATCCTCCATTTGTCCTGTAAATTTGTTGGCCGGAGATTCTGAAATGTAAATTAGGGTTTACTCAAATCGGCTGCCCTGAGGGTTTAACTGTAGAATATTCAGAACAACCATGGTACAGTTGGCTGTAGGGGTGTCAATGGACCACACCCATTACACAGCGATAGATATAGCAAATTTAAAAAGTATTCTAAATTAGTTTAGGGTGGTTCCCGGATTTCTACAGACAAGAGTGAGGTCTGAAAATATCCTAAACTAATTTAGAGGAAACATTTATAGGCCGTAAGGAATACCAGATTTATAGAAATCTAAATATCCTAAAACAAGTTCCTAGGGCTTATTTCAAGAACAAAAACAAAAATCGGAATTTAAATAATAATAAGATTTATAATATTGTATTATTAATATTGTTGTTGATAATAATAATAATAATAATAATAATAATAATAATAATAATAATAATAATAATAATATGAAGAGGAAGAATAAATAAATTAATTAATAAATGAATAAATAAATAAACTGACAAAAGGTGAAAACACTCGTGGTATGGAGTAATTCCATGTTAGCATGGAGTGCCGCGCATAACTTCGGGCCGTGGGAAAGCAGTGTAATGTCCTGACAAGCTCAGGCACGAAAATAAAACAATTTAAACTAATAAATGACTGGCTATCTGCCTTACTAGTATCATATTGAGTGGCAGTCATTAAATGCGCAGCTTATATGTCAACAAATGTTCCTGTCAGCAAAGAAAAACGCCGTAGCGGGCTATGTTACCAAAAAAACATCGTACCACACCTGCCGCCGCCGTACAACTGTAACCGACCAAGAAAAACGGTTTCTACACAACATGCAATCCGCTACTACTGGAATAGAGCTCAGTGGTCTAAATTAGCGTGTGTACATAAAACAATTTGAGGGTACAATGCAGCAAGTAGACGATGTTTCCCAAAGGCATACATGGAAGGCTTAATTGTTATTGCTCATGCGTAGAGTCGCATGATCAAAAGGGGGGATATACAGAATAAAATTTTGGTCAACATTTCTTGTATGTGCACGAAACACGCAACAGCATATGGGTCAGCGATATAGTCATTGTAACACTGGCAAAATGATTTTACCAATACCAGCGGAAGGGAAACGTTTTTCTCATGGTCTGGGTATGCATGTTCAGCAACTGGGTGGAGGCTCCTTTTCTACAGGTACAGGGGACGGCGAAACAGTGACAGCGATATTCCTCAGAGATTCATCTCCGGCCTGGGTCTGCCGCAGCACGTCTAAAACATAGTAGCTACCATCCCGCTAGTGCTGGGGCAGTAGAAAAGGGTCATTATCAGGCCCGTAGCCAGCAGTGTGATGGGGGGGATCTTTTTCCCCCAAAAGTGGACTTCATTTGGCTCTCTACTCCAATGCCCCCTAAATACACGAGCACACTTCAAATCTTTTAATTTAGACATATTTTATTTATTATAAGTTTGTTGTGAATCTGTTGTTGCTGTCCTTATTTGTTCGTCTGTTGCTCCCCACTGTTAACATACATTTGATATAAATGTAAGTGTTACTCAAACGTCCTACATCTGTGATGTGACTTCATTGTCTGTCTCTGTTGCTCACCTCAGTTGTCTGTTGCTTTGTTCCATTGTCTCTGTTGCTGCCCTCCATTGTCTGTCTCTGATGTTGCTGTCCTTTATTGTCTATCTCTCTACTATTGACATAAATAGATAAGAATTACTTCATTAGGAACACTATCGGTATGGTCATTAAAACTTAAACATGAATTAATAATAATATAAATTGAAGTGTTCTGTCTTATTCAAATCTTCCTACAACTGTGCTGGGACTTCGTTGTCTCTCTCTGTTGCCTAGGTCTGTTGTTGCTCTCCCTCCTCTGTATCTCTCTTGCTGTCTGTCTCTGTTGCGTTCCTTCATTGTCTGTCTGTTTTTCCTCTCCTTTAGGGTCATTTTACGGGAAATCAGACATTTTGGGACCCAACCGACATCAAACTTTGTGTGCATTTTTAGTGGCAATGTAGAAAAACTGCATTTGCATGAATCTGGCACTAATATTTTAGAGGTTGTTCATGACATTGCAGGCTGTGTGGAAAAGATACTTACCATTTTAAAATATATATTTTTTTATATTCAGATTTTAGTATTTTAATAATCTATACTCGGCTAACTGTTGAGTTCAATGTTGTTTGTGTACTCTGTAGTAATCCGGAGAGACAGACGGTTCGAATGGTGTATAACATGTCCGCATTCGATCAAATATGGACGTACAAAAAACGCAAATATGAAAATAATATTTCATAACTTATAACTTTAGGCATATTTCGCCCTAAATGTTTATTTTCTGAAAGGAGATACGGCTAAATAGGCTAGATAACTGAAAAGCTTTAAAATGGTATATTTGGTGTCTATTTTGAACCTATAAGTATTCAT
Organism: Astyanax mexicanus; assembly: GCF_023375975.1. Lineage (NCBI taxonomy): Eukaryota > Metazoa > Chordata > Actinopteri > Characiformes > Acestrorhamphidae > Astyanax > Astyanax mexicanus. The sequence continues at coordinate 14,253,804 of NC_064419.1, forward strand.
ATTGGGGTGGCTGAGGGGGTGTGGGGGGGATCGAACGAACCCTTCGATCCCCCCTGGCTTCGGGCCTGATTATGACCATTAAATAAAATATTTTTGCAAAATTGACACAACAAACAGGCATTAACTGGGTTAAGTGTTGTCCCTGGTCCTCCGGCAAAGCGGAACCAGAGAAGAAAAACATAAACAGGTCTCAGTGCCTTTGAGAAAGTTTTCGGCAGACCCTCACGTGAGATTAAGCTCGTCTCCTCTGAACGAAAAGAGTTACTAGATCATTATCTCACGATATTGCGTCTCGTGGTATGAGGCGTTTTCTGTTTGTGTCCAGGTGCAGTGCGGACGCAACCGGCCAACCAGCCTGCCACGACCACAACCAGGTGGCTGAAACGAGACCCCCGAAAGCGAAGGTGCTCCTTGTGTTCCAAACGGCCATGAAGATGGATGGAAGGAATACGCAAGAATGCTCCGACTACATCTGAAGAAACAGTTTAAAAGATGATCAGCGCTAAGGGCTAATTGTGATGGCAGTGCGAGAGGACTGTTTGCTGACCATCATAGAGACATTGTTGTATGATTCTGATGAGGTTCATGTCAGACATCTGGAGAAGAATGTTTTTGGCAGTACGCAAATTTCATAGCCCATACATCAGGTGTAATAATACGTGTTATGTTTGTGCTTTGATGCCACACGCTGCAGATGATCCATTTGTTTTTGAAATGTACACAGAAATCTATGGCATTTTGTTTCGCTGAGTTCAGACGAGATATCACTCCCGTAACGCAGATTAGTTGACTAGAAAAGTTGCATATTAACACTATTGCCTAAATTACTTAAGTTTTTACACACAAAAAGGAAACTAAATGATTATTGAATTATAGACTCTTAACTGGACGTAGTAGACGTAACTATATTATTAGAATTAATTGACATGAATTAGTTCTCTTCTGAAGTTTAAATGAAAATAAGTATTTTAAAGTATACAATAAATCATAACAAATAACTTTATTAATTACTACTTAAAACATAACTAAGAAAGATTCATTTTATAAGTAATAAAAAGTTCTGAAAAAAAACGTAAAATTTAAAGTTAAATTTTGAGCACCAGTCCTTGTGTTTCTGAACCACTAACACATTTATCAGCAATGTAACACATAGAAACAGACATTAAAACTGCTTAACTTCCACCGCATCTCCACGAGAACCTGTAAAGAATGAGCGGAATGCAGCGCAGCACCGCGACCAAAGTGAGAGCTCCGTGACAGATAATTAGATCACACTAAAGATGGTCCGACAAATAAATAAACTCATTATTTAATACATTTAGCACGTTTAACCAGCTTCTCCTCATCCATTTCTCATATGCTTGTGAGACAGTGTACAAAGTTGAGTCAACCCCTTTCAGGGAAAAGTCTCTTTTTAACACATATCCCTACGGTGGCCGAGAAAGCCCAACGCAGTGCAAATTGAAAAGCGCTGCAAAAGCACAAAACACATCCATCAAAATTACAACACAGGCGCAGCAAATAGAAAAACGCGCTGCAAATAGAAAAACGCGCTGCAAATAGAAAAACGCGCTGCAAATAGAACCACAACACAACGGAAGTGAGTCACAACACAACGGAATTTTCCCGGGGGACCTTAAAAGATACTGTACCAGCTAAGCTGCGTCTTCAGTAACGTCTCGGACTTCACTATGTGTACAAAGGACAATAAGTGGCAAACAAGGCGTTTTGTGAAGCAGAACTTTTAATAATATGCACACAACCGTGGTAATCACAGGTAATAAACATAACTTACTTTTCAGAAGCTTGTTTGCCACTTATTGTCCTTTGTATACAGCTGGTACAGCATCTTTTAAGGTCCCCCGGGAAAATTCCGTTGTGTTGTGACTCACTTCCGTTGTGTTGTGGTTCTATTTGCAGCGCGTTTTTCTATTTGCAGCGCGTTTTTCTTTTTGCAGCGCGTTTTTCTATTTGCTGCGCCTGTGTTGTAATTTTGATGGATGTGTTTTGTGCTTTTGCAGCGCTTTTCAATTTGCACTGCGTTGGGCTTTCTCGGCCACCGTACATATCTCTCGTTTAACATGAACTATTTTACATACTTATTTAAAGTAAGGCTGATCTCTAAAAAAATCTAACTACAGCGGCCGTAAGTAGATAAGTAACTCTTCACCTGCAGCACACCCTCAACTCAGAAACTTATCAAATTACGCTATCTTTGCTTAACACAAATGCAATGTAAATTTCAGCTCAACATCGCTAACAACTAATTAGATATTTTAGAATTAGATATTTACGAAACTACTCAAAGATTTTCGGGGACACAGTGCAGCTCCTGCAAATTACGAATACTGAACCAGTAGGATTAAATAAAGAAACGGGGCCTGAGATATTTATTTGATGAAAATAATGTATAAAATATGATTGATTAGAATCAAAGGGGGGAATTGTAATGGAAATTTATTTATTAAAGGTGATTCATAATCAATAATGAGGGTAAATTATTCCTAAATCATGTACATAATTTTGACTGAAGATACTGACAAGTTGCACAGATTAGAATGTGCGTATGTGGCTCACATGGGCGTGCAGGACAGGTGACCACACGATCACATCCCTGAGGCATCAACCATAAAACATACGTGGCACAAGTTACTGACCAGTGTACTGGAAGGTTCTGGAAGCTACGTGTCACTAAAGTGTAAGCTTCACCCTGGCCCCAGGCTGTAGGAATGCACCGACCGACTGGTCAAGACTGGCCAGGTAATATACCAGGATACGTGGACTTTTTTACCATATAAGGCAATGCTTTTTACCATATAAGGCAATGCTTTTTTACCATTGAAGGCAATGGCCTGGGGGGACCTAAAAAGGTTCAAATACCCTGAGATGTTGGCTGTACAGGGGGAGAGACTTGAACACATGCTTTGAAATGTATTCTGTCTTTGCTCCAATTAAATAATTGCTACTCACTTGATCCAGACTCAGATTGTTCGTGTTTGTTCTGTCACTAATCTTTATTTTCCACCACAGTTATTGGCATATTGAGTGTGGATACAGTACAGTTAGAGAACAGTAGATGGAGCTGTAAAAATCAGGCGAGTCATTGGTATATTGTTGCGGGTACAGTACAGTTAGAAAACAGTAGAGTGTGGTGTAGTAATCTTTTGAGTTATTGGGATATTGAGTGTGTGTAACAGTACAGTTAGAGAACAGTAGAGGGCGCTGTAATAATCAGAGGGGAGTGGGTCCAGTACAGTTAGATAACAGTAGAGGGCGCTGTAATAATCAGCTAAGTTATTGGGATATTGAGCCTGGGTACAGTACAGTTATGACAGTAGACGGTGCTGTAATGATCAGGTGAGTTATTATGATATTGAGAGTGGGTACAGTACAGCTAGAGAACAGTAAAGGGCAGTGTAATAATTAGCGGAGTTATTGGGATATTGAGCGTGGTTGCAGTTAGTGGACAGTAAAGGGCGCTGTAATAATCAGCTAAATTATTGGGATATTAAGTGTGGGTACAGTACAGTTAGAGAACAGTAGAGGGCGCTGTAATAATAGGCTGAGTTTTAGGATATTGTTACGGGTACAGTACAGTTATGAGAGTAGAGGGCGCTGTAATAATCAGCTGAGTAATTGGGATATCGAGTGTGGGTACAGTACAGTTAGACAACAGCAGACGGCGCTGAAAGAATGAGCTGAGTTATTGGGATATTGAGTGTGGGTACAGTACATTTAGAGAACAGTGTACGGTGCTGTAATAATCATTTGAGTTATTGGGATAGTGAGTGTGGATTCAGTACAGTTAGAGAACAGTAGAGTGAGCTGTAAAAATCAGGTGAGTTATTGGCATATTGAGTGTGGGTACAGTACAGTTAGGGAACAGTAGAGGGCGCTGTAATAATCATTTGAGTTATTGGGATGTTGAGTGTGCGTACAGTTCAGTTAGAGAACAGTAGAGGGCGATGTAATAATCAGCTGAGTTAATGGGACATTGAGTGTGGGTAAAGTACAGTTAGAGGACAGTAGACGGTGGTGTAATAATCAGCTGAGTTATTGGGATATTGAGTGTGGATACAGTACAGTTAGAGAACAGTAGAGGGCGCTGTAATAATCAGCTGAGTTATTGGGATATTGAGTATGGGTACAATACAGTTACAGAACAGTAGACGGCGCTGTAATAATCAGAGGGGAGTGGGTCCAGTACAGTTAGAGGACAGTAGAGGGCGGTGTAATAATCATTTGAGTTATTGGGATATTGAGTGTGCGTAACAGTACAGTTAGAAAACAGTAGATGGAGCTGATATAATGAGCTGAGTTATTGGGATATTGAGTGTGGATACAATACAGTTAGAGAACAGTAGACAGCGCTGTAATAATCAGTTGTTTGTGGGTCCAGTGCAGTTAGAGAACAGTAGAGGGCGCTGTAATAATCAGCTGAGTTATTGGTACATTGAGTGTGGATACAATACAGTTAGAGAACAGTAGACAGCGCTGTAATAATCAGTTGTTTGTGGGTCCAGTGCAGTTAGAGAACAGTAGAGGGCGCTGTAATAATCAGCTGAGTTATTGGTACATTGAGTGTGGATACAATACAGTTAGAGAACAGTAGACAGCGCTGTAATAATCAGTTGTTTGTGGGTCCAGTGCAGTTAGAGAACAGTAGAGGGCGCTGTAATAATCATTTGAGTTATTGGGATGTTGAGTGTGCGTACAGTACAGTTAGAGAACAGTAGTCGGCGCTGTAATAAGTAGCTAAGTTATTGGGATATTGATTGTGCGTACAATACAGTTAGAGAACAAATCAAATCAAATCAAATTTATTTGTATAGTGCTTTTTACAACAGGTGTTGGCACAAAGCAGCTTTACAGAAACATGATTACAGGACAAAGAATCAGGCAAAACATTACACATAGAAAATACAGAATACAGAACCCCCAGTGAGAACAGTAGATGGTGCTGTAATAATCAGCTGGGTGTGGGTCCAGTACAGTTAGAGATCAGTAGAGGGCGATGTAATAATCAGCTGAGTTAATGGGACATTGAGTGTGGGTAAAGTACAGTTAGAGGACAGTAGACGGTGGTGTAATAATCATTTGAGTTATTGGGATATTGAGTGTGGATACAGTACAGTTAGAGAACAGTGGAGGGAGCTGTAAAATTCAGGTGAGTTATTGGGATATTGAGTGTGGGTAAAGTACAGTTAGAGAACAGTAGCGGGCGATGTAATAATCAGCTGAGTTATTGGCATATTGAGTGTGGTTACAGTACAGTAAGAAAACAGTAGAGGGCGCTGTAATAATCATTTGAGTTATTGGGATATTGAGTGTGGGTACAATACAGTTACAGAACAGTAGACGGCGCTGTAATAATCAGAGGGGAGTGGGTCCAGTACAGTTAGAGGACAGTAGAGGGCGGTGTAATTATCAGCTAACTTATTGGGTTATTGAGTGTGGGTACGGTACAGTTAGAGAACAGTAGAGGGCGCTGTAATAATCAGCTGAGTTATAGGGATATTGAGTCTGGGTACAGTACAGTTAAGACAGTAGATGGTGCTGTAATAATCAGGTGAGTTATTAGGATATTGAATGTGGGTACAGTACAGCTAGAGAACAGCAAAGGGCGGTGTAATAGTCAGCTGAGTCATTGGCATATTGAGTGTGGGTACAGTAAGGTTAGAGAACAGTAAAGGGCTCTGTAATAATAATTTAAATTTTTGTTATACTGAGTGTGGCTACAGTACAGTTAGAGTACAGTAGATGGTGCTGTAATAATCAGGTGAGTTATTGGGATATTGAGTGTTGGTACAGGACAGTTAGAGGAGACTGGAGGGTGCTGTTATAATCATTTGAGTTATTGTGATATTGAGTGTAGGTACAGTACAGTTAGAGGACAGTAGAGGGCACTGTAATAATCCGCTGAGTTATTCGGATATTGAGTGGTGGGTACAGTACAGTTATGACAGTAAAGTTCGCTGTAATAATCAGCTGAGTTATTGTGATAGTGAGTGTGGGTATAGTACAGTTAGAAGAAAGTAGAGGGCACTGTAATAACCAGGTGAGATATTGGGATATTGATTGTTGGTACAGTACAGTTTAGAGGACAGTAGACAGCACTGCAATAATCAGCTGATTTATTGGGATATTAAGTGTTGTTACAGTACAGTTAGTAGACAGTAGATGTCGCTGCAATTATCTGCTTAGTTATTGTGATATTGAGTGTGGGTACAGTACAGTTAGTAGACAGTAGAGGGCACTGTAATAATCAGCAGAGTCATTGGGATTTTGAGTGTGGGTAAAGTACAGTTAGAGATCAGTAAAGGGGTCTGTAATAATCAGTTGAGTTATTGGGATATTGAGTGGGGGTACAGTACAGTCACAGAACAGTAAAGGGAGCTGTAGCAATCAGCTGAGTGTTTGGGATCGTGAGTTTGGGTACAGTACAATTAGAGGACACTAGAGGGCGCTGAAATAATCAGAAGAGTTATTGGGATATTAAAATATTTTTAATTTAAGTACGTTCTATAGCCACACCGTGTTAGCCATCTGAACACATGACTCACCAGGAAATCTTCTTTTCTAATGCTTCCCCGACTTCTTCCTTCAGAACACTCACATCCACTGTTTGGTTACGTGCTTGGTTACCTGCAAAGACAGCTCAGCATTACTTTTATGCAAATGAAATGCAACCATTAATTGATGTTTCACTAAGAGAGACAGCAGAATGTTTTGAAAGCTGTCGGTATGTCTCACAACACGTTTAAAAAAGCTTTGTTTTGCTTTATAATGAATTGTCCAAAATGACACAAGTGGACCAAAATTTTTAATCAGCTGTGGATAGTGTTCTATAAAATTATGCTTAAGAATAAGACCCCTTAGGGGAAAGGTTTCAAAGAGTCTGTGCCGATGCTCTGAAATGTTATTGTCCAGTTCAACTGTCTCCTTGAGGTTATAAAAGAAGCTCACACTCGGATATTTTTGCTTCAACAATGAGGGAAAAGAAGCGCAGAATTGTCAGTTTTCATGGGCATTCCCAACACTCACTCATGGCTCAGGCCCAGGAATAAAAGCAGCATGGGAGCACCAGTGAGTGAGTATGCTTGCTCCAAGAGGCTGAAATGCTAAACCTCTGCCCTTTTTTTTCTCCTCTCTTCTACGCTTTCCCCCGTCTCGTCCTACAGGAGAGTAGCTGAACTGGACCAAGGACGATCCTTACCCTCAGATCCCCTTCCTGCGTCTGGCTCCAGCTCACCAACCTAACCGGGACCCAGTGCCTGCCTGGCGGCTAAGAGAAGGACTCTTTTTGTTTTCTTTTTTTTTCTAAAAGTGTTTTTTTTTTCAAATTCCTGGTGGATGAATAAAGACCCCTATGGGGTAGTTTGAGTTCACCCCTATGGTCTGTGTCTGGTTCTGGTCCTTTAAGTGACTCGCTGGTGACATTTGGTGGAGAATGCGGGTTGGACCAAACCAGAACCAGAACCCTCAAAAAAAAGAAGAGGAAGAAGAAAAGAGCTGAACTCTCTTTTTGTTTTTCCAGAGTCAGCATAATGGACCAGGTCCTACAGCGGCTGTTGGAGGCCAGTTTGCGGCAGCAGGAAGTAAGCCAGGAACTGACAAGGGGGCTGAAAAGAGTCACTAGCGACCTCATTGCCAGCTGACAGGCCATCCCCAAAGCGCCTCTCCAGGATCCCCGCCGCAGTGCTTTTGACAAAACTGGCCCCAGGTGACGACATCGAGGCCTTCCTCTATACTTTTGAGAGCATTGCAGAACGAAAGGTCTGGGACCGCGAGAAATGAAGTTCCATCATCGCCGACGTGAACCCGGACCCACCCCTCCACCCCGTCGGGAGAATCTCCCCGCAATGCGCCCTGAGTTCCGCCCTTGGGACAGGGAGATTCCCTGAGTGAGACCACCTTTTTTTGCATCCCCTACAACCCTCGGGCAGCCCCTGGGATGAGCCCATGCCCACCAAGCCCGACATCTTGTTCCCCCCCCAAGGCCTGGATGGCCAGCTCACCATGGCCATCATACGCCCTCCTCGGCCCCCACAAAGATGCTCCGTCTGGATGGACATGACATCCAAGCAGTATTGGACAGGGTAAGCATCGTGACCTTGGCCCGTCTGTCTGGCCTGCCCTGGCTGCAACCCCAGGAGGAGACCCTAAATGTGTCCTGCATCCATGGGGACACCCGCCAAGTTCCCACCGCCCGAGTTACCCTGGGAAACACCTGAGAACTGTGGAAAATCACCATGGGCTTAGTTCCTGATCCCCGATGCCGCTGTTGGTCGGACGAGACTACCCTGGGTTTGAGGCGGAGCTCCAGGGACCCACCATCCACCCCATCGTACCCTCTCCTCCCTTCATCCCAGACGACGCCGGAAAGCCCCTCCTAGACCAGCCCTGGCAGCTTGGGATCAAACAGACAGCAGTGGAGCATTGTCAGAAGGTGATGTCCCAGCCCTGACTAACACTCTGTTCTCTTTTCACCACCAGGTTCTGGAAGAAGGAAGTTTCTCCAAAGAACAGAAAGAAGACGAACGTCTAAGGCAGGCCTGGACGGATACCAGAGAAATCAATGAAGTGCCGGTTGGCGTAAGCCCCCTACTTCCGTCATATTTTATGATTCGGAACAATTTGGCATACAGAGTCGCCCTAAACCAAGGTGAGCGTGTCGAACAGCTCCTGGTCCCCCGTTCTTGCATTGATAAAGTTATGCACCTAGCCCATCAGCACCCCCTTGGAGGTCATCTGGCAGCCGATAATACCCTTACCCGGATGCTGTCAAGATTCTACTGGCGCTCCATACATGCAGAAGTTAAAAACCACTGCCTCAGGTGTGCCCGCTGCCAGCTCACTAGCCCCCGTAAGCCCCCGCCTGCTCCCCTGGTTCCCCTTCCCATCATAGGGGTCCCTTTTAAGCAAATCGGAATGGACTTAGTTGGCCCTCTACCCAGGCATGAATATATATTGGTGGTCCTGGACTATGCCACACGGTGCCCAGAAGCTGTACCGCTATGAAAAGCCACCTCCAAAGCCGTGGCCAGGGAACTAATGCTCCTCATGAGTCGTGTGGGCATACCCAAAGAGATCCTTACAGATCAGGGCACCCCGTTTGTTTCCAAACTAATGGTTGACCTCTGCAAGCTTCTACATATCCGTCGTCTGAACACCTCTGTCCATCATCCTCAAACAGATTGGCTTGTGGAGAGGTTCAACCAGACCCTACAGAAAATGCCTCTACAGGATTCTCCCCCTTTGAGCTGCTCTTTGCCAGAAAACCATGAGGTCAAGGATGCCTGGGAGCAGCAACCATCCCCCTACAGGTCACTGATTGAATATGTACAGAATATGCAGGAACGTATTGATCATGTACACCCCGTTGTCAAGGAACACATGGAGGAGGCCCAGCGGGCCCAACAACGTTCCTACAACAGGCCGGCCCAGGTCCGAGAATTCCAGCCGGGAGACCGGGTGCTGGTCCTTATCCCCACAGCCTCTTGCAAGTTCCTCGCCTCCTGGCAGGGCCCATTCACTGTAAAGGAAACGGTGGGGCCGGTGGCCTACCGCCTGGAACAGCTGGGAAAGAGAAAAAAGGAACAGGTATACCACATTAACCTTATCAAAAAATGGTATGAACCTCCCCTTCCTCCCCCTTTTCCCAGATACTCGAGCCCTCAGCCAGCCAGGTCAGCTATGGTGAGGACCTAAGCCAGGCTCAAAAGCAGGAATTGACAGAGTGTGTTGACCGCTACCAAGATACACTAGAGATCAAAATTACAGAACAACATATAATTTCCCTGAATATTAAACTCACTGCATAGCCCTACACTCAAAAAAAGGGTTTTGAATAGCTGTTGGTTTTATATAACTAAAAAATGCTGGTATGACTCATGTTAATTATGTTTTGCATCTAAACATAAATGCATAGTGTTTCTTTAACTCAAATAAACATGCTTTTCATTATACTTGACTATGTATTGTGCTCATAACTTAATGCAATTGCTTTTTCCCTTTGAATCTATTCGATGTAATTACTTGTGGATGAGGCCGGATATGACGCAACGGAAAGGGCGTTTCTTCGCGGCGCGAATATTTTGGTTTTAATGGCGTCTCAGGTAGGTTAATGCGAAATATTTAAAAAATCCACATTTGCTTGTGTAATTACACACCAACTGGGCCGTTTTATGTTGTGGTACTGCCTTACCACCTGTAAGTTGGTTTAACGACATGAATGATGTTTAATGGTTGTGATTTGTACTTGTTTTAAACTTTCATTCTGAAGGTAACTTAGTGCTAACGGAGGTAGCGTTAGCTTAGCTTAGCTAGCGATGAGAATATCGTTATTCTGGCTTTGTTTCGTATATTTTTAATATCATAAATATAATATGGATGCAGGTTAGGGTTGCCCGAGACATATTTCCGTGGATTCGCTACGGATTTCATGTGTAGTGAGATTTGTGTGGTAATAAGGTCTCTGAATAAATGTAGATTCTGCACCACTATGCTAATGCTAGCGCTATACGCGACGCCGCTCTCAGCGCGGCCGGGCAATGCCGGCCTCCCCACGGCTTAGGGACTCCGGCTTCCCGCGGCCAAGCGACGCATCCGAGCGAAAAATACGGTATCTTAAAGGTTAGGGGAGCCCGAGACATATTTTAGCGGATTCTCTAGTTATACGTAGGGTTATTGAATGTGTAGTCAGTGTTGTGTGGTAAGAAGGTTAGCGCTATATATTATATTAGCGCTAGCTAGCTACATGTCATTTAGCTCTTTATAAGAGGTTAAGAACATGTCTGAACGTGTTTAATGTTAGATTGGGACTGTTTCACATTATTAGGTGTGGAGCTAAAAACATGTGGTATATGCAAGTACAGCTAGGACGTGTTGTGTCTTGTTCAGTAGATAAGATGTTAAGTTAAGCATAGTTAAAGTCTTAAGATAAGTCCTTGCTTTTCCTTTTGGCGCTTTTAAAAACAAAGTAATTTCACTGCAACATTAGCATTAATAAGAAAGAAGGTTCTGTACACAATGATTTGTGACTTTGATATGTAACATGTAATTTAAAATTACGGGGGATGGCAAATTGATATGTTTAACCTCTTATCACGCCCTGGCCCGCCGCCGGGCCAGAAAATGTAATGTTTAATATCTGGCTGTGTTTATGAATAATTAAAGGTTCAATATAGACACCCAATATGCTATTTTAAAGCTTAGAATCGCTGCTTTTCGGTTCTCTAGCCGAATTAGCTGTATCTCCTTTCAGGAAATAAACATTTAGGGCGAAATATTCCTTGCTTATGATAGTTATGAATAATAATTTTCATATTTGCGTTTTTCGTTCGTCCATATTTGATCGATTTTGGACATGTTATACACCATTCGAGCCGTCTGCCCCTCCGGATTGCGGACCCGTTTTTCTGTAGGATGAATTAGAGCCAAAAGAGCGTGTTACAGGGTGTGTGTGCAGTTCACATCTGCTTGTGTTTCGCTGCAGGACACTCGTGATACACACCCTGCCAAAACACTTCTTCCATATAAACATTTCATTTTATGTGTCTGAAAATAAAAAATAGAAAATCTGGAAACTGCCTAAAAATGTCCTGGTTTTTACCATATTTTGGCCATTACATGTTTAAATGAATAATTAAAGTGACTTAAATGAATCGTGTAAAGGCTTTTAAGTTATATTAATTCATAAAATTGCCTGTGAATTATGTATTAATAGAATGAAAGGCCTTCAAATTCATTTCTTGTTTTTTTCTGTTTGCAGGTGTTTGAGTGGATAAACCTGGTGTGAGTGTCACATTTCAGTGGTAAATATTTTTTTTTCCTTTCTATTGATTAACTGGAAAGAACTGACTGGACACACTTAACTGTGAAACCTGGAAGAAATGTGGGAATGTAAAGACTGTGGAATTTCAGTGTCCTCCAGGTCTCGTTTATTGCAACATAACAAATTGCAGCACAGGCATTATGGTCGGAGCCAGCATTACCCTTGCACTTATTTAAACTGTCCCTGCAGTTTTAAAATATGGAACACTCTTTTGATTCATTTAAGTCGAATGCATGCAACACATTCTGGTCCAGAGGAAGCTCAATTGACCACCTTTAGTTGTAATTTGTGTGCATGTGCCAAGCTTTTTTCTGAAAGGGATTATTTTGCTCATATAAATACACTTCAGATCATTTGAGGTAAATTAATCTCCAACAAAGGATGTTTTCTTTGTTAAATTTGGTGATTTAGTTGACATATATCCATTGGAAGTGTATATGGTTGGTTCCCTTTGTATGATGTCTTTTAGAAGGCATGTGTAGAGTTCACATGTTGAAAAGACGTTTTGGAAGTGTGACAGTTACTGTTGACTGTGTTGTGTAATGAAAACCTTTCAAAACTATATATATATTTTACCATTTTGTTCAGGGTTGTCCAAATGGCAGTGGCTTCTTCAGTCAGACTACGAGTCATCCTTGGAGAAGACAGCTCTCAGCGTGTAATTCTTCGTGATGGTGTGCCACATTCAATGAGTGAACTTTTGGAGGAAGTTCAGAGGCAATGTAATTTGCCTGGAAGTTTTAGGCTGCAGTTCAGGGATCCTGATTTTGACCATGAATTCATGAACCTTACATCGCCATCAGACCTCCAGGACAAAGCCACTGTAAAGGTTGTGTTTTCCCCAACTACCCATGTTACTCTGTGCCAAGATGGTAGCCCTCCTCCCCCCTATTTTGGTGCTTCCCACAGTACAAACTTCTCTCCAGCTCTCTCTCCCTCACCCTCCTCTTCTGACACAGTCATATTGTCAACTCCTCCATCTACATCAGGGGCATCGTCCGAGTCCTCACTTGAGTCTTCCTCAGAGTCAGCAAGCAGCTTGAAATCTTCTCAATGGCCCTCTGTCTTTGATGTGCCCAGGTTCTCTTACGACAGTGAACTCAAGTTGCAACATGCCAATACAGCTTTCAAAGAAGGTGGAACATTCCTCAGCCCTGAACCAAAACTGAAATCTTCCATTTTAGATGGACTTGCAGAAGAAATTGTGAAGTACAAACTTTATCCAACTGATTCAGACTTTGAGGAAGTGGCAAAAGCACTTATTAAAAAGCACCCCTGCTTGAAAGAGCAAGGCTCAGTAACTGGATGCAGTGGATGGAAGGTTAGCCTGAAGTACAAACTTGGCAACTATAGAACAAAACTGAGAAATGTTGGATGCATGGAGGTCACTGTGAATTCACTCAAACATAAACCGCAAGGAAAATCAAGCCCAGCATATGGTGTAAAGAAACCACGAAGAGCAGAAGTAAACTACTGTCCATCATTTCCAAGCGGCGAAACTGCTGAGAGTCTTGAGAGAGTAAGAGTGAACCTTCTTTCAGAAGGTAAAAAGAAGAACAATGATCAGACATTGAAAGTGCTAATGGACAAGACCTTTGCACTGAGAAGGCATGAAGTTATCCACGAATCGCCTCTTATCGCAGACTTCAAGACAAGATGGCCTGCTCTTTTTAGAACAAAAGAGGTAAGTGAATGCAGGTGTCAGAATAAATATGTTTGGCACAATCACAAATTAAATTTTGTGTAAATTCTGTGCATCTATATGTTTGTAGGTAAGCGCTGAATTTGAGCGGATTACAACCGTCCCTCTTCTGACGCGGTTCTTTTCCAAGCTGGATCTTCACTCTGCAAAACTTCTCAAAGTGTTTGCCAAAAGAGGAGGAGTCCAAGGACGAAAGATCATGCAACATGTGACGGCCATGGCACAGGTACTGATTGTTGCATTCAAATATAATTTAACTTTGAAGTAGGTGTGTGGACAATATGAGGAGATGCAGAAATGGCTATTCAGTTACAAAGATGGTGTAGGAAGAGATATAAGCTGCAAATGTTTAAGGTCAAATGAGCAGGAAAGTTTTAAAAAATTACTTTTTGGGCTGAATATGGTAGGACAAAATATAATGCACAGGGAACATAGAAAAGGATGCTCATTATGACCAGTACAATTAAGAATGCTTGTAGTTTAGCAAAGTGGAATAGGGTTTTGTCACAAAACACTAATTGGTTACTCTTCCTGTCCTTAGAGTGACTACGTTGAAGTTAAAAGAGAATCAGTCCTCAGAGCTCTGTGTGTCTACTTGAATGAAGAGCCGGATGATCTCATTCGTGAATATATGGTTAGTAAATGTGTTGAATTATTTGTCAAACCCACTATATTGCTTAAAAAAATTGCTCGCCTGCCTTGTGTTTGATGATGAAAGGCCGGTGCTGCATCCTATAACTGTACCACAGTGCTGGAGTTCACTGAGCTCCTGAGAGCATCGACCCATCCTTTCACTAATGTTTGTAGAAGCAGTGTGCATAACTAGCTGCTGCTTTTATACACCTGTGGCCATTGAAGTGATTAGAGCCTGAGTTCAATGATTTGGATAATTTGACAATGTAGTGTATTTCAAAACTTATATGGAAATTGGTGTACTATGAATTAATCATTTCTGTTTTTATCTGTCTTTTTCTGTAGGTTTCTGATGTGGCCGCTATTCAGCTGGGAATTGACGGGACTGTCTTGGGGATCTTTGCAACCAGAGTTGAGGGAGCTGAAGTCATGGACCATCCTGCAGATGTTGGAGTGGTAATCGAAGGTGTTGTGGTTCTGGAAGACCTTGCCAGTGTGTCTCTTGCCATTGCACTGTTGTTTGGATTAACTTATGCCTTTAACTTGAGTTACCCTCCCAAATTCAGGTACACTTTTGAGGTAATCCAGAAACTCTTTCTGGAACTAGATGCTAACAAACTGTCACACAAAGTTCAGGCTCTGAAAACCAAGCTCTTCAGTGAGTTGGAGTAGGGTTAGTTCATGATGGTCTTAATTTCGGAAGTATTAGGCTTGTGACGTGCTAATTATATGCTACAGTTTGTACTGGATTATTATTGAGGATATTGCTGTTGCATTTTGCTGACAGATTTAGATAAAGAACTTTAGTTAAATATATGCTGCATGGTTAAAACCTTTCAAGATCTGATTTTTTTTCACAATCAGAATGGAGCATTTTTTTGAGGCACCTTCAGGGTGATGTTTTGCTTTGGAGTACACTTATTTTACATTCTAGACATTTTGAACAGCCATTTTGGATGTGTAGTACTTACTGGCATTACTGCTGTTAAAATTTGGAAGGACAAATATTTTGATGATTACAACATTTATGTGAGAGCTCGTTAAAATATTAAAATCTAAAAAAAAACTCATACAAAAACAAACACAAATATTTGATGGTTACCACCTTTGTCAGGGTTAATTGATATTTATATCTCATTAAAATATATCTAATACATCACTGTCAACTTTCTAGGCAAAAGTATCTTTCAGTTTTTTTTTTTACCTGATTTTAGATAATCACTTCTTAGAATATCCACTTTTATGTGGACTGAATTTAGAAAAAAAAATATTCGATGGTTTCTACATTTATGATAGAGGTGATTATTTATATCTCATTAAAATATCCAAAACCAAAACCTGTTCTATTCAAATTATCAAACAAAAACAAATATTCAGTTCTTTTATTGCACTAGGCAGATTTTAGATTAACACTTATTGATTGACTTATTAATTGACATTTATTTTTTTCTGATTTGTACTGAACAGTAAACATAATGAGCTCTCTAGCTTGTCTCTCTATGCTACATGCATATTTGAACTTTATATTGATCAGACATACCTCAAAGAACAAGCCTTGTGATTTTAAGTTAAACTGCCCTTTTAGAAAATTTGAATTGATAATGTAAGGTGTATTAAGTTTATGATCTTGATTTCGGAAGTATTAAGCTTGTGGCATTGTGCTAGTCTTATGTTGTTTTTATAATTATTAAGGTTACTTTTGTTGCGTTTTGCTGACAGACAGAGCTAAATATTAATGTTTTTGAAGCACTTTATTCAAATGTATGCTGCATTGCTAAAAATGTGCACACTTGAAGCACTTTCAGTGTGATGTATTGTTTTGGGGTATTTGTATAATTTACATTTTAGAAATTGACATATTGGATGTGTAGCACTGTAGGAAACTTGAGGAAATTATAATGTAAGTTATGGAATGGATATACAGTTGAATCAACCTTGGTCCTTAAAATGCAGTGGTTGTTTTTGTTAATGTTTTTCTTTAGTGAAGTATGCTGGATTGTTCTGTTTTAATTTGTTAAATGTTGTACAGAGACACTGGATGTATGCTACAAATTTTTGAAGTATTGCATTTACAGTATGGACTTTATATTGCACTTTAATGTGTTCACTTTTACCAGAAGGTAAAAATGTTGTTGTATTGTACTTTCTGTATGTTTTTCTAATTTTTCTAAATACAGATTTGTACATTTGTAACACGTCTGCTCTGTTTATTTTTCAGCACCACCACACCATTAAGGCTTATCACATGCTTAAACTGTAATTTGCTTTGAATTTTACAATTTTGTGTTGAGATAACATAATTCAATTAGATGGAACCACTGTCCACAATCAC
This sequence comes from Astyanax mexicanus, assembly GCF_023375975.1. Lineage (NCBI taxonomy): Eukaryota > Metazoa > Chordata > Actinopteri > Characiformes > Acestrorhamphidae > Astyanax > Astyanax mexicanus. The sequence goes on from NC_064419.1 coordinate 14,270,307, forward strand.
ATTATGTAGATCTAAAGAAAATTATTTGAGTTAGATAAACACAAGTAAATCTACTTCAACATAATAAATATCTGTTTGTTCATTGAACCTTACTTATATAAATTACTTTAAAGAGCTTGAATTAGATTAGGCAAACATTACTACTTTGAGTTGTATCAAAATTCAGTTGTGTTTCTTTCACTCCATATTTTTTTGTAGAGTTGAAACTATATTTTCATGTTTAAAAAACACAATTCCTTTGTGTGGAACCACTGTCCATGATTAAATTAAGTTGGTTCAAAGAATTTTTTTTTGAGTGTATTTAAAATGTTTCAAACAGTAGTAAAATAGTAATATTTTAAACGTATTTCACAAGTTATGTATATTATCAAGCACAATATAAATATAAAAAAGAGATATTTAAAAAAAGAACACTGATCAATATTAGAGAACACTTTCAGATACCTCCCAGTTCCTGGTGTCAATCTGGCACCTGGTGCTAATTTCCATAATTATCTGACAAACCCTATTTAACTGCCAGCCTAACTTCCAGTTTTCACTGACTTTGCAAGATGGCCAGCCGTTCTAAAGTAACTGAAACCCTCCGGCAGCAGGTTGTCCAGATGAAGGCCAAAGGAATGACCATATCTGCCATAGCAAGAGAAGTGGATCGTTCCAAATCTGTGATTTCTAGAATGTTGCATCTTTACAACACTACAAACTCATTCAAGTCCCACAAGAAGGCTGGTCGCCCACGAAAGACAAATGCAAGAGAGGACAGGATAGTACGGAGAATCTCAATGAGCAATCGATTCAACACAGCAACTGGAATTGCTCGCCAGTTCAGCATTGAACAGGGCAAGGATCTGTCTCGTCATACAGTGTCTCGACGTTTAAGAACAGTTGGACTGAAAGCCCACTCTGCAGTGACCAAACCCCTCATTAGCAGAAAGAATCAAAAGGCTAGACTAGCCTTTGCTGAAGAACATGTTGTGTGGACAGAGGAGAAGTGGTCCAAAGTTCACTTTAGTGATGAAAGTAAGTTTAATTTATTTGGGTCTGATGGGAAACATTATGTTCGTCATCAGACTGGGGAAAGACTGAACCCAAAGTGTGTAAAGAAGTCAGTGAAAGGTGGAGGAGGAAGTGTCATGGTTTGGGGAATGTTTTCAGCAACAGGAGTTGGGCCATTTATAGAGCTACATGGCAGAGTAAATGCAAATGTTTATCAGAACCTTCTTCGACAACATGCAGTTCCTTCCCTGCGTTCATCACCCAATCAGCCAGCAGTTTTTATGCAGGACAATGCCCCCTGCCACACAGCAAAACGGGTAAAGCAGTACCTTGAAAGTGAAAATATTAAATTAATGAAATGGCCAGCCCAGAGTCCTGATCTAAACCCAATAGAAAACCTTTGGAAAATCCTTGGTGACAAAGTTATGGCCAAGAAACCCACTACTGTCACTGAACTGTGGAAGAGACTGAAAGAAGAGTGGACCAGAATCACACCAGAGCAGTGTGAGAGACTAGTGATGTCCTGTGGCCGCAGATGTGCTGAAGTCATTCAAAGCAACGGACTGTACACTTCCTACTAATTGTTGACTGTTGTAACCTTCAGAAAAAAAATGCTGTAATCTTTCTTGGTGCTATAGGCATTGTTGTTCTCTAATTTTGATCATTGTGCTTTTTGCAAAATAAAGTTTTTTTTGTTGAAGTGCCTTGGTAATTTTACAAAATACTATTCTCGTTGCATGGTAAAGCCACACCAAAACATCCTTCAAATGTTGAGCAATGAAGACTACACTATTTGTGAAAAAACCAAGTGTTCATAAATTGTTCTCTAATTTTGATCTCTAGTGTATGTTCTCAGACAGCCCAGGGTGTACCCAAGTGATCCAACACCACATCCATACTGCCCGCAACATCATTGTGAAGCAGCGACCATACCGCCTACCTGAAGCCTGCCGCACTGCCGTCGAAGAGGAAGTCCAGAAGATGCTCAAGCTTGGAGTAATAGAGCCCTCCACAAGCCCTTGGTCCAGCCCAAGCGTGCTGGTTCCAAAGTAACGATTTTCGTAGGTTAAATGTGGTTCCTCAGTTCGATTCCTACCCCCTACCCTGGGTGGATGATCTGATTGACCGCCTTGGTAAGGCGCGGTTTGTATCCACGTTGGACCTGACCAAGGGCTATTGGCAGGTTGCTCTTCCTGCTGAGGCCAAAGAAAAGACTGCATGCTTAACACCGTCTGGCCTATGGCAGTACACAGTCCTGCCCTTTGGTCTGCATGGAGCCCCAGCCAGTCCTTCCACCGCATCATCGCTACGCTGCAGCATACCTGGGAGACGGGAGGAGAGAAACATCCCATCTTGTTTATCAGCCGCAAATTCACCCCGGCTGAACGTCGCTACGCCGCCCTGGAACGAGAGGCCCTGGCCATCAAGTGGGCTGTCGAGGAACTGAGGTACTACTTGACGGGTAGGCATTTCACATTGATCACAGATCATGCACCTCTACAGTGGCTGGCTAAGGCTAAAAATTCCAATGCCCGTGTAACCTGTTGGTTCCTGTCCTTGCAAGAGTTCTCTTTCAGGTGCAGCACAAGGCTGGGGCCCTGAATGCTGATGCTGAAGCCCTCTCCTGCATCAACTCCTGGTGGGCCACTGCTGTGAGCGCCCTGGGAAGGCCTCTGGGGGGGACTGTGACCCACGGCCACTGCTGCAGCAAGGAAAGAGCTCTCAATGTTCACAGTGCTCTGGCGCTGTCCATGGTGGTGAACACATTGCCCCGCCATTTATCCCGCACGTGGTGGTGATAAACAAATACAACCGCATGGCTAGGGGGCAGAGCCACTTCACTCGCCATGGCTGGGCGCCACTGATGAGCACACGTGGAGACACTCACTCACAGCTCAGGCCCAGGAATAAAAGCAGCAAACAACAGCTGAAACCCAGTAAACAGCAGTAATTGTATGCTTTTTCCTGAATGCTCCAAGTGGATTGCAGAGTTCAAATTTATCTATGTATAATATGAGACTAATGGCTTGTCCTGATAACAGTTTGTTGGCTTCAAAGTATGTGACATGTATTCAAAGGGTTCACTATTTTGCATATGTCCCATAAATGTTTGTTCTGAAACGACAATTTTCAAACACACGAGTAATAGTTTCTTGCTTTTACTTTTCTGTGGAAATATATATTTAATGTTTAACATGGACATTTAAATTTAAATTTTTAACATTCTTTTCGTCTTAATTGTGATAAATGGTGTCTTGACACTTGCGTTTTAATGCTACCCCATGTTCTAAATGAGCAGTAACATTCAAAGACAGGGCATGGTTTGACCACTATGCCAATGCCATAGTCTATAATGCTTTAGGAGCTCAGTCTTATTGGGGGTTTTAAATTTGCAGATTTTACAGCACCAATGTATTTCGAAAAGTAATTTTTCTGTATTTTAACATCAAACCAACCAACATGAAATGGGCAATCACCTTACTCTTTAGCTCAACTAAAGAGCTAGATAGCACTATGGCAAAAAAATCTTACTCATTATTATATATTGTGCAAAACACAGCCAAAGCTTGCTGCAAAGCTAGCTAGATGCAGCACTAAATACATTTATAAATCTAAGTAGCCTGTAAAAATACTAACCTAGCTGGTTGGAGTTATGCATTTGGTTTTAATATGCATTAAAAAAGGATTCAAAAATGCATCCAAACAAAACATATATTTAAATTACTTAATATTTCTTGTGTTAAATGGAGTCTTTTTTATGTTTTATATACTAACAACGTGAATCAATATTAGGATAATGTTTTCTGTTGAATGAGGTAAAAGCTGTTTTTGGACATTTCAGGATGAGAGTAGCATTTTGTGGATAGTGCTGAGCTCCTCTCTCACTCCTTAAAGTGATTTTATTACGAAGTATATTTAAAAGCACTAACAGTATATTTAAAATAAGTCAAGAATACTAAAAGTACACTTTCCATTTCCTATACTTTAGAAAAGTACACATAAAATATACTTGTATTATATTTGTATTATATTCATATATTTTAAAGAAATACATCTTAAATTCTACTTCAATGTGTTAATAGAGATTACATTTAAATCTAAATATACTGAAGCATGTTTAACCAAAAGTGTACTCAATTATTATGTCAATTAAACATATTAATTAAAATGTGTACTGCATAGAAATTTTAAAGTGTGCGTCAGTGCAACTTAGAACGTATACTTTAAATAATGGATTTCATGTAATAAAACATGTTTTAAGAAAATTGTTATATCAACTGGAAGGTATTATTTGAAAAATATATTTTGTAAACATGCACATTCAGGTAATAAAATGTACATTATTAGGGCGCCGAGTGGTCCAGCAATCTAAAGTGCTGCCAGTATGAGCGGGAGGTCGCAGGTTCGAACACCAGCTCTTGCAACTTTGCCATCAGCTGCCGGCGTTCAGAGGGAGCAAAATTGTCCCTGCTCTCTTCGGGTGGGTAGATGGCGCTCTCTCCCCACATCACTCCTAGGGTGATGTCCATAGCACAGGGCGTCTGCGAGCTGATGTAACGGAACTGAGTCGCTTTGCTGTCCTCTGAGCGTGCTGGCTGCTTGGCAATTACTAGTGAGCAGAGCCTGCCTTTGCAGCCTGTACCACCTCCTGAACCTCACTTCAAGTTAACATTCATCTTTCTCTCAATATCACTTACTGGCGGGATGTCTGCTGGCAGATCAATTTTTGAACAACAATGTCTGTTTTTCTGCCTATATACCACTTTTTGCTGTGATTTGTTGAATACAGCCACATATTCATCAGCTGTCAGATCACTCCAAAAAAGAGTGACCAATCAGATCAATCATCTAAAATGTTTTTAACCTCAATACAGATGGTCCTTTCACCTCCATGTCTGGCTGTTCTGGAGTAACTGACATAGCATGGTCATAATGTTTTGCCTCAGATCTGAGAACAGGTTCTGGTCTTCTGATAGGATAGGGTCCTCCACCTGTGTGATAGCAAAAATCATATTCATACAGCCCATTAAATTGTTCAGTGTCCTGAATTAATAGGTGGGTAACAGAGTCTGAGATACATATTAGTGCAAACACCTTGGACCTTTTCTAAAGATAAGAGTTCATCTACAAGAAAGTCAGGAGTGCCTGTTTGGTTTCTTTACTTCAAACTAAGTACTCCTTCTTTATCTGCTGTCTCTCTAGATAAATGTTAATTGGGATTTTTAAGAATGTCTGTAATCTGGCATGACAAATTTATCATTATCATTTATCAAATACAAACTGGCATGCTTCACATTGTGTTGGCCTTTTCTCCCTTGTCTGCATGAACATAGAACATGAGGAGCAGTAAAACTTAGGTTCATAATGACCATACTCTACATAAGTTTTGTTAAACAGGTACACACTTTCTGGCACTAACCCAGAGACATGTTCATTACAAATCTTGAGGAGATGTTCCAGAGCTATTCCAGTCAGGTTATGCTGCAGGACATAGGACATCAACAGCAGCAGACTCTGCCCTTTTGCCTTTTGGCATCAACATGTGGCATCTAAAATGTAGAAACACTTATTATTTATCTTGCTTGTAGAAGAAGAAACACTTGGTGTGAGCTAATCTATATTTTGTAAAGATATATCAAAGCCTTCCATCTGTGAATTAGACATGAATAACCTTCAGATGAATGTTTATGTGTTGTGATATACCTAAAGAACTTAAATAATACACCTTCTATTCATTTTCACAATATTATATACACATTCACTTTAAAGTTTTAAAGAAATGCAAATGTAATTTTATAATAATTTTAATTGTTAAGAATTACACATAGGTTCTTGGTCTTCAACAGTGCAAGGTCCAACTGTACCTACAGTTCAGCTGCTAAACTATGGTTTCTGATATTCTGTGATCTTTGTATGAGAATTTTCCTAATTAATCGTTACCTTTCCATTATGCATTTTAAGTTTGTAATATAATTAATGTTACAATTAATGTTGCAGTATATTTAGACAAAGTGTTTATTTTTGAATATTTTATTCTACAGAATTGAAAGTTTTGTAGAGTACAATGCAGAACTTGACATCAATATTATGTCAAATACCTGTGATAAATCCCTGTTAGGTGTCTCTTCAGATTTTTCTGATGATACATCTGTGGATCTGGAGTGCTTAGATGTTTCATCATCACAGGACATCCCATGTAAGGATTTCTAAATGGAAGGTTTTTTAAATAAAATCAGTTTCATGTGCTTTAACCATTAAACCAAACCTATACGCCCATTATAGTACCTTGCACATTATAGTACATGGCTTAGTTGGTGTCACTTATACTGTTTCGCACTGATGTTATATTCACATTATACAAAGAATCAGCACTATGGGTTAATTTGAGTTTTAAGAAATATGTCTCAGAGGTTACTGAACATCATAAGTCATTTACAGTACCTGTGAACATGCTTGTGTTTGTCTCTTTTAATGATTCACAAAGATGCTGATCATCAAAGTGGTTGGGCTCTGTGGTGTTATCACAATCCTCACTGTGGGGCTAAAACCAATTGCGACAAAATAGAGGAATGAATCTGATCTGAGCATTTCAATTAAATTAACAATTGTGATATTATATTTTCTCAAGACATATGCTTTATTTGGTTACCAATAAATTATATATTATATGTGGATTGTACAGGACAGGAGGGACTGCAGGTTTACGGCGTTCTGGTTGAAGCCTTCGCGCTCGCAGTTAGAGCGCAGCCTCGGCCTGGGTGAGGCGGAGCAGCTGAAGGCTGCGGGGAGCTGCGTGGGATGAGCAGGACTCTTATTAGTAGGGCGCAGTGGCTGGGTAAGCGCTGGTGAACGGCTTTTGTAAACTTTTTCTGATGGTGGACTAGTAAATAAGAAGTTTAGAACATGTAATCTTAATGCAAATACCGATAAAAGACCATCGTTTTAACGTTAAGCTACAAATGTCAATGTTAGTTAAATAGCTAGCTAGCTAACCACTACCAACATTAGTTAGATAGCTAATCACTGCGAACGTTTATTTGCTAACTAACTAGCTAGTGAGATAACCTAGATAGCAAGCTAGCAGAGGCTGTGCAGTGCAGTGCAAAGCTTCATTAGATTTCATTCTTAGTGTCTTTTTGTTTTAAGCAGTATGTAATGAACAGTGGCGTGCAGTTAATACAGTGGGTACCCCTTCTGCAAGAACCACCTGCCCCCAACCCCCATACACACACACATACCCAGATAGCCAGCGACTTTGGCCCGGACTCGTTTCTAAGTTGGCACTGCTGGTTTAGAGTCGCAAGCAGAAAAATACTTCTGGCCCACAGCTGGCCCAGTGTCACTTTCTGACTGTTCTACATCAATGTCACTGAGCAGTCGTTTTGGTGCTGGTGAATGACTGACGCACCTGACCGGTTGATTCTCTGAACACAGGTGTGAACAGCACCGCACTAACAAAGTGGAAAACTGACTGTTCCCCACTGTTAGCACTTTTCTACCAAAGCTGACTTTTTACATTTACTTTTTATTTACAGTTACAGATGCTCCACACACACACACAGCTTGTTATAGTACTGCTTCCCACACGCACACACACAGCCTGTTATAGTACTGCTTCCCACACACGCACGCACACACACACACACACACAGCCTGTTATAGTACTGCTTCACACACACACACACACACACACACACACACACACAGCCTGTTATAGTAGTGCTTCACACACACGCACGCACACACACATCCAGAGAGTCTTATTTTATTGGCAATATTTTTCTACATGGACTGGATAAGCTGTGTGTGTTTGTGTGTGTGTGTTTGTGTGTGTGTTTGTGTGTGTGTGTGTGATCATGTTTAGAGTGATCTAGATGATATTTACCTTGGTGCCCCTGCGCATCAGCCCAGTTCAACCTGTGCGGATTCTAGTAGTACTTGGCACGCGGATTCCTCAAACATTAAAACTTTCGTCAACTGTCAGCTATCCTGAAACCTTTGAAGTTTGTAGGTAGGTAGCAAACCTAACTAAGTATTAAGTACCTTTTTTGAATTATCATTTATTTTGATCCATGTACTTTATATTAATATTTTGACTGTCAAATATGAGTTTTAACCCTATCTGTGTGTTGCCTCTTCAGTTAGCTAAGCTAGCTAACTTAGCAGCATATCAAGGTGATATTATCTGAAGCTAAATTATCTCAGAATGTAGCATTAAACACATTTCATGTTAATGTAAATGATAATGCAGCTATAACAGTTACAGACAACCAAAAAGTTTGGTTTTACTTGAATTAAAATTGTTAACTAGTGTACAAGGCCAGAACAGAAGTACTGTTTCGGTAACGTTATTTAAGTTAGCTAAGCTAATAAATAGTTAGCTAGCTAGGATAGAAACCAGCTAGTTTGCTTGCGTTAGCTTAAATGCTTTTACAAACATACATACTGTAAAAGCATTTAGGCTTGCTAGTTAACCAATTTGGTAGTTAGCTAGTGAATTGTTCTTTATTAGCTAACCTAAATGCTTCCACAGAACTTTTGTTTAGATGTTGTACATTAGCTAGCTAGTCAGCTAGGTTAACTTAGTGGTTGTGTGTCTCTACAAGTCACTGTGTAATGTTTGTTTTAGCTAGCTTTTTAGTTAAATAAAATGGTGCTGTGTCTGTGAGTTTATACAAAAAAAAATCTTTATTTGTATTGTTTATTCCAGCGTTCAGTAATACGTTCCTGCACACTCTGCTACTTCGTTAAAAATGTAAGTACTTTATTAACTTAGCTAGCACAGTTTTATATAAACACACTCACTACTACCAAATAAGCTTTAGTCAACATTTCTCTAATTTGTAAAATCACACTAGAAGTTGTTTGTGTATGCAGTATATTAGTATACTAGAGACAAAAGTGTTTTACTTAAAAAAAAAAAATTAAAATTAAATTACATACAGTTATCTATAACTAGACACAACAGGAGAATTTAACAGCATTAAGTAAAATAGTGGAGCTTTTCAGAGCAATTAACTTATTCATGTTTTATATTGGCAGAAAATGAAATAGGAAAATCATAGATGCATTTTATTATTGTCAGTAAATTTATATATGTTTTAATGTTGCTGCCCCTACTTTCGCTTCTGCCGGTGCCCAATTTTCCAAGTACTTATTTCAAGAATGTGATGCTGAATTTAAAATGGTCATGTCATACAAAAGAAAAAACATAACAGCATTATATTTGCAAATATGACTGCAATAAACATATTTAACATTAAACTATTGCTGTACTTTGATTCTGTTAGTTGATAGTTGTATCTATAGAAACAATCATACAATTAAATATGTGTAGAAAAGGTATAACTTGCTTTTACAGCCTACTCAGAAAATATAAATAAGTAAAACTATACTGGTGTGTAATGCTCTCAGGCTAATGTTAGGTGTTGCATTGGACGCTAATGCCAACTTGTTCTCCAAACGGGAGTAATATATAAATTTACTGAGGAGGAGACATCAATGAATTATTAAATCATCTTTATTTTAATTGTCTTTATATTATTTTAATCTCTATAATCAACACATTTTTCGTATAATTAATGTAGATGTATTTTTATATTTAAGTAGTAGAGTATGGTGGACCAAAAATGACATATGTATAAATAAATAAATAAATGCATAAATAAATGTAGAAATAAATAAATACACGCATAAATAATTGTATAGTTAAATAAATAAAATAATACATACATTTCTTATTTATTTTTCATATATTTTTTAATTATTCATTTATATGTGCATTTATTTATTTTTTCATTTATTTATTTTAACATTTGTTTATTCATTCATTTATTTCAACATTTATTTATTTATTTCCACATTTCTTCATTTATTTATTTCTGTATTTCTGCATTTGTATGATAGTTAGGTAGGCGTTCCTATCCTTGCTCTAAAGCAGGATTAGTTTTTGAGCTACAATAGTTTTGGCTCTACTGCTCCTGTCTTGGCCTGCAGCGGCGACATTTTGAAGCTGTTGACCCTCATTCATTTTCAGCAGTTGTTACTGCAGTAGGGGTTATAGCCGCGATGTTGCTGTGCCGTTTTTCCGTCTCACTGATACCGGAAGTACAGGACGGTGGAGTGTGCGCCCAGACACACAGCAGCATAGTGGAGTGTGCGCCGGTACACCAGTGTGCACTGGTGCTCTGCTCTGCTGCTCTGCTCTCTACTACTCTGGTCTGCTGCTGTGCTGGTCTGCTGCTGTGCTGCTCTGCTGCTGAAAGCTTGCTTTAATCTTCAGCTTCTACACTTTTCTCTGTTTTCTTCCCTTTTACTCTCTTCACACTTACTAATCCACTTTTAGTCTGCTTCCTCTTTGCTCTACACACCTATTAATCCACTCTCAGTCTACTTTTATAGACTTTTTCCTCAGGTTTGCTGGATTAGCTGTTTGCTGCTGCAGTTTGTTTGTGTAAGTTTCTAATTTCAACTGAAACAAGGTGAGTGCTTTTTTTCTCCATGGCTTCTGCTCAGGTTTACACCTGTTTAGAGTGTGGCATGTATAGCTTAGATCCCTTATCCACCGATACTGGTAACAATAGTGGTATTTGTACTAAGTGTGAGATAGTTAGCTCCTTGGTGGATAAGGTGAATAAGTTAGAGCTGCACGTCCGGGGTTTAATAAGGGATAGACAGCAGGATTCACTGTTAGCAGCCCCGGGTGTCTCAGGGAGAGTTAGTACCCCCTCGACTCCGGCCTTAGAGCCCTCACAGCGGGGCGAATGGGTAACGTCTCGGCGGCATAGTCGAAAGGCTAAGGCTAATGCTAATGCAAAGGCCACAGCCAGCCCACCTAAACACCACGCTCCCCCAGTTCACGTGTCAAACAGGTTTGCCCCGCTCAGTGAAGCACCAACTGAGGAGCCTGTTAAAGGTACTCTGGTGATAGGAGACTCTATCGTCCGACACGTGAAATTAGCTACTCCTTTAGGGGCACCAGCGGCAACAGTTACTTGTTTACCGGGAGCCAGAGCACCGGACATTAGTGGCAACCTTAGGTTAGGGAATAGGAGATATTCGAGGGTAGTAATTCATGTAGGGGCCAATGATATTCGTCTGCGGCAGTCTGAAATAACTAAGGCTAATATTAAAGAGGTGATTAAACAGGCCCAGACGCTGTCCGAGGAGGTAATCTGCTCTGGCCCCATCCCAATGAGGCGTGGTGATGAAGCTTACAGCAGGCTTTCTTCGCTGAACCGCTGGATGTCCAAGTGGTGTGCAGAAAATCATGTGGGCTTTATAGATAACTGGCTACACTTTGAGGGCAAGCCTGGTCTTTTAGGTAGGGATGGTGTCCACCCCACGCGGGAGGGTGCTGCCTTACTTTCATGCAGCATAGCTCATAGTCTTTTAGCTAGTCGGCAGAGTAGTATTAGAAGCTGCTGACAATCCAGAGCCGGGACCAGGCCGCAGACAGAGAGGCTTAACCGACCGTCTGCGAGCTGCAAAGAGACGTTACCTAGATACCAATGTATTCAGACTGTGTCTGTCCCCCGAGTCAAACAAAAACCTCAAAAAACTAAAACAGTAAATCTAAATAACTTAACTTATATTAAACAATCATATCCAGACTGTAGTACTAACATTTCAAGCCTAAAGATTGGTTTACTTAATATTAGATCTCTAAATTCAAAAGCAGTTCTGGTGAATGAAATGATAACTGATCAGAAATTCGATGTTCTGTGTCTGACAGAAACCTGGATTAGGCCAAATGAATATGTAGCATTAAATGAAGCCACCCCTGCAGGCTATAATTATATACACAATCCGAGATTGTCCGGTAGAGGAGGTGGGGTCTGCATATTTTTCCAAAGTACCTTAGTTAGCAATCAGAAACACTATGAAAATTTTACTTCTTTTGAGCTTCTTTACACCAGTATAATTAATCCAGTTACAAAAAAGAATGCATTTTCTTTAATTAACATCTACAGACCACCAGGGCCCTATTTAGAATTTTTAAAAGAATTTAGTGATTTTGTCACAGATTTAGCAGTAAGTAATGATAAAGTGATTATAGTTGGAGACTTCAACATTCATTTCGAAAAATTGGATGATCCATTAAAAAAGGCATTCACATCGATTTTAGACTCAGTTGGTATTATTCAAAATATAACAGGACCTACTCATTACTGTAATCATACTCTGGACTTAGTTTTGACCCTGGGTGTGAGCATAGATAACCCGAATATTCGTTCTCAAACCTCCGCAATTTCAGATCATTACCTTATTTCATTTAAATTACATCTCAGTCATAATATACGTACATCCCCTAGCTACTCTGTAAAACGTTCAATTACGCCTTTTACAGCCCAACAATTTACAGATAAGCTTCCAGACTTATCAACTCTAATGTACTCTCCTGTAGACCCAGTAGAACTAGACAAACTAACCGAAGGTTTAGAAAATACCTTTCGCTCTACCTTAGATGTTGTAGCTCCCCTTAAACACAAAATAGAGAGACAGAAAAAGCTCGCACCGTGGTACAATGATCAAACTCGTACCTTAAAGCAGTTAGTACGAAATTTAGAGCGTAAATATCGATCAACTAAACTGGAAGTGTTTCACTCTGCGTGGAAAGACAGTCTTGTTAAATATAGAAAAGAACTTAATAAAGCCCGCTCAGCATATCTGGCCTCACAGATCGAGATAAATAAAAATAATCCTAGAGTTCTCTTTAGTGTTATTTCCAAATTAACTAAAAACCAGGCAGGTACTGAACCTCAGATTCCAGCCATTCACACCAGCAACGATTTTATGGACTTCTTCAATAGTAAAATTGAAAACATTCGGGATAAAATTAAACAGATAAATATTACATCCTCTCTGTCATCTGGTCTGGCTGATCTAGAACAAAACTCTGTTACTGAAGTTAGGTTGGAAGTCTTTAACCCACTTCCACAGCTAGAACTAGAGAAAATTATCTCCTCTTCAAACAGCACAACCTGCACACTTGATGCTGTTCCCACAAAATTACTAAAACAGGTACTGCCAGATATAATTAAACCTCTGTTAATGATAGTAAACTCATCGCTCGCCCTGGGCCATGTACCCAAAGCCTTTAAAACAGCTGTAATTAAACCTCTGATCAAGAAACCAAATCTTGATCCTAGTGTACTGTCTAACTATAGACCTATTTCAAACTTACCCTTTATTTCTAAGATTTTAGAAAAAGCTGTAGCCCAACAACTTTGCTCTTACCTGCAAAGAAACCAGATCTATGAAAAATTTCAATCTGGATTTAGGCCTTATCATAGCACTGAGACAGCTTTAGTTAGAATAACAAACGATCTACTTATAGCCGCCGACCAAGGCTGTGTTTCCTTACTCGTACTTCTCGATCTGAGCGCAGCCTTTGATACAATAGATCATACTATCCTTTTAGAAAGACTAGAGAACATGGTCGGTGTAACCGGAACTGCCTTAGCATGGTTTAAATCGTACTTAACCGATCGCTATCAGTTTGTGAGGATAAATGATATGTCTTCCAGTTATACCAAGGTAAGATATGGAATTCCACAAGGCTCTATATTAGGACCGTTATTATTTACATTATATATGCTCCCACTGGGCAAAGTTATTAGAAAACACAATGTGAATTTTCATTGTTATGCGGATGACACGCAGCTCTTCATATCAGCCAAACCTGATGACAGAGTGAGATTAAAGAAAATCGAGGATTGTGTAGAAGATGTAAAATCATGGATGTCGCACAACTTCCTCCTATTAAATAGTGATAAAACAGAAGTTCTCCTATTAGGCCCCAAAGCTGCTAGAAATAAATTATCAGACTTAATGCTAAATCTGGCTGACTTCTCAGCCACCCCTGGTTCAGCAGCTAAAAACCTTGGAGTTATCATAGATTCAGATCTAGCATTCGATAAACACATATCTAATGTTACTAGAACAGCTTTTCTACACCTCCGTAACATCGCCAAGCTAAGAAATGCCCTATCACTGCATGACGCAGAAAAATTAGTACATGCCTTTATTACCTCAAGGCTAGATTATTGTAATGCGCTACTGTCTGGATGTTCCGGCAGTAACTTAAATAAACTTCAGCTAGTTCAAAATGCTGCAGCCAGGGTCCTTACTAAAACTAGAAAATTTGACCATATTAGTCCAGTACTATCAGCACTGCACTGGCTTCCAGTCAAATTCCGCATAGACTATAAAATTCTCCTGTTAACGTATAAAGCCCTACACGGACTCGCTCCTGAGTATTTACAAGACCTCATCTCCTGTTATGAACCACCGCGATTACTCAGATCTCAGGGTGCTGGTTTATTAGTAGTTCCTAAAATTCAGAGGAGCTCTGCAGGAGGAAGAGCTTTCTCTTATAAAGCGCCTCAACTCTGGAATAATCTCCCCGAATATGTTCGGGACTCAGACACAGTCTCAATCTTTAAGTCTAGACTGAAAACTTACTTGTTTAGTTTAGCTTTTGGTAATTAATGTTTTTCCCTTTAGATAAGGCTGCAGATTCAGGGGTTCATGGACAGAGGAAATTGTGGTAAACTGAGATGCTGGTGCTGTTGTTCTCCCACTGCACACGGTCACTCAGGTTTGTGGACGGTGGAGTGGGTGGATGCTGGTGTTTCAGGGTGCCTCCATGTCTATGTTACCTTCTGGCTCTCTGCCTTTAGTTAGGCTGTTTTATTCAGTTCTGCCGGAGTCATTTGCCACACTCTGATAATGTTTTAATATTCTCAGTTTTGCATAAATCCAGTCAAAACTAATTCCATCTCTCTGCCTTCCTCCGAGTTACTGACTGCCCACCTGTCTGACCCGATACCGATGTTGGACCCTCAGGCTCTCGCGTCTCCTGTCCGGCCAGACTGATGGAAGTTTCTGAAGTCAGCTCTTCTCCACCACCACCACAGATCAGCTGCTCATCGACCATCTTACTCTCCACTACAGATTACATCCAAGCCATTAGTGGCGCTATTACACTCCTGAGTACATAAAACCTATATAGATGTATAAAAGACTTTTTAAATTTCTATTTAAAAGCCGTTTGACCAGTGGTAGGATGGTCCCCCCTTTAATGTGAGTCTTGGTCCTCCCAAGGTTTCTTCCTCCTCCTGCAGCTCTGAGGGAGTTTTTCCTTGCCTCCGCGCTCACTGGGGGTTCTGTATTCTGTATTTTCTATGTTTAATGTTTTGCCTGATTCTTTGTCCTGTAATCATGTTTCTGTAAAGCTGCTTTGTGCCAACACCTGTTGTAAAAAGCGCTATACAAATAAATTTGATTTGATTTGATGTATACACCACTGTCCTGTTGTGTACTGGTGTGTAAAAAACTTCTTTACTGGAACCCCCATGTCTGTTCTGTTGTGAATTACTGTATAAAAGACAGCACGCGAGCGTTAATCCTGCATTAATTGCTCTAATTACCATACAAATGCAGAAATACAGAAATAAATAAATGAATAAATGTAGAAATGTTGAAATAAATAAATAAATAAATAAATAAATGCACATTAATATATAAATGTATAAATAAATAAGAAATGTATTTATTTACCTATGCAAATATTTATGCGTGTATTTATTTATTTATTTATTCATTCATTTATATGTGCATTTATTTATTTATATATTTATTTATTTATTTATTTCAACATGTATTTATTTATTCATTTATGTATATATTTATTTATTTCTACGTTGATATGTGCATTTATTAATTTATACTTATGTCATTTTGGTCCTCCATAGTACAGATCAAACACAAACAAAAACCTATACAGTATGTGTGTATATGTACATTACTGTGAAAATGTTTAGGCTGCAAATTTCTTAAAACCAATTATCTCAATATTAAGAGAGTTTTACGTAGCAAAGGTACCACATATTAAAACAGATGCAAATAAAAAATAAATACGGTAAAAAGTAACAAGAAGTCCACAGGTGCCAAACCTTTGTTTGGGCTAACCTATTAAACCAATGATTTTTTTCTGATTCTTTCAAATCGGTTGGATTTCTTTTTCTTCATCCTCCATACTATAGCGGCGCAACAACAAACACTGTAACACAACACTACATGTCCCTCTGTAGCCTAATAGGGAGAGGCAGTAAGAGCACTGTCGTGCAGAGCTTTTTAACTGTACCGCGGAGATCAGCTAGTTAAAGAAACAGTCCGGGGTCTCCGTTCTCATATTTGGTCTTCATAATGCATACATAATGTTGTTACCCCTGTCTTAACTTTTTTGGATTATGTTACAGGCACCAAATTCAAAATGAGTGAATATTTGCAACATTACAATTCTTGTCTTTGTAGTGTATTCAATTGAATGAGTTAAAAAGGATTTGCAAATTGTATTCTGTTTCTGTTTTCTTTTTTTCAAATATGTAACATTTATGAATTAAACATGAATTTAATATAAATATTTGTTTTATGTCTTTCTTTGAGCTTCCAGACAAACAGTTTTTTTTCTCATTAACACTAATTGAGTAAACAAAATACTTTATTTAAACCAATGGTGAGTTCCTTATTAGTGTTTCCTATAATAATATATTTGCTAAGTGCGGAGGGTAAAAGCCTGATCGGAGGGTTTGAATGCAACGATGGAGGATTTCTGGTGAGATGGGAGCTCGTTCGTGTGAGGATGGAGTTTCTGATTTTTGGATTCCTTTCAGGAGAAGGGAAATTTGAGGGTGATTAGAGGAAGGGTGTGGTATGCCAGTAATTAGTTTAGTGAAAAAATTGATTGCTGCCAGATGGACTCTGAGTGATGAGGAACGGGCTGAATGTTGAGTGTGAATGAAAGTAATATAAGCTGCTATTACGGATGGATGATGAGAAGGGAAAGATATATTATGTGTGGAGTGGAAATTTTTGTATGCTTTCCAGCTTGACCAGTAAGTAGAGAGTGTCTGTGGGGAAACGGCTGGAAGGATGGTTTGTTGTGCTTGGAGGATTAGTTCGTTCAGACGGGGGTTAGGTGTAGTGTAGTTAGTGAAAATGGAGGTACCGGCGTTGGGTTGCAGTCTGCATGCGGAGCCAAGGATCTCAATTTCTGGAATTGAAAGCGAGAGAGAGAGTCAGCAATAGAGTTGGATAAACCTGGGATGTGGACAGCTTTAATTATAAACTGATGCTTAATGGAGTGCCAAGTGAGGCGACGGATAAAAGGCATTATGTCTAGCGATTTTGATCGACTTTTGTTGATGATGTGGACCGCGGCGAGATTGTCTGAATGGAGTAAAATTGATTTTCCTGACCATTCATGTCCCCAAAGGAGGGCAGCGACGAGGACCGCATATAAGTCCAGAGAGCGCAGAAGAATCGCGCGGCTGCGCAGATGAAGTTCTCCGGCCAAGCAGAAGCGACCAGAGGAAGGAGCGGCATCTGTGAATAGCTTAATATCGAAAGAGCTGGAAGCTGCGTTGGCGTAGAAGAAAAGCAAATCCAGCAGAGCGCCTTAGCAAAGGAGTCGAAGTTTGGGGTTAGTTTGCACCCGAAAGCAAGGTGAACTGAAAAACGGACTCTGAAAAGGCGCCAGGAGTCAGGATGGAGAGGGAGGATTTTGAAAGCCGAAACCACGTCAGCCTTAGACAGCCAGGCCCATCGCGGGATGGGGAGCTTCGTCCCGCAAACACACGTCAATGAAGTTCCAGATCCGGGCGTCTTGGAATGTAGCAGGGTTCCAGTGGTGGAGATGAACCGCAGCGCGAGCTGAGAGGGGGCGGCGCTGTAGATGGAGAATGAAGGTCATGAAGCTCCAGCAAGGAGCTGAGCGGGTGCTGCAGCCCGGTGAGAAACGGCGAGAGAGGAGGCGGGGAGAGAATTGACGGAGTAAAGGAAGGAGAAAGGCTGGCTGGAAGGGACGGGTTGGAGAATAGTGTTGCCAACTGCTCAGTAAGGAAAGTAGCCATTGGCTGCAATTTGTGATTAAAACCCCTTGAATGTTAGAAATGTTACAAATGAACTCTAACAAATGGACTACGTCTGTTGCTTTTATAAATAGGCAGAGACTTCCGAAAATAACTCCATTTTAACGTAAATTACATGATTAATTTTTATTTTTATTTTATTTTTTTGACAGTCAGCAGCGGCTTTAGGTATGCGCAGTTCGTTGCAGCGTGTTTGAAGAGCGGTGTGAGTGTGTGGTCTGACTGAGACTGCGCTGTGAGTGTCGTGGGCGGGGCTCGCGGCAGCACCTGCTGCTCGCTGAGGAGAAACTGAAGAGCATGTGTGTTCATTTAAACTCTCAATAACAAACAAACTACGTTGGCAAGTTGGCAACACTGTTGGAGAACAGCAGGAGGAACGCAGAAATGGAGAAGGAGGATGACAGAGAGGGGGTTCGAACGACTGAGGGGAAGAGGGAAACGAGAGAGACGAGAGAAACGAGGCGCTGAGGCGAAGTTGGTGCCGCGCCAGGGGTGCGAGAGCTGCAGCAGCGGCGAGGGGGAGTTGGACGACTGAGGGAGGGGGAGTTGGACGACAGAGGGAGGGGGAGTTGGACGACAGAGGGAGGGGGAGTTGGACGACAGAGGGAGGGGGAGTTGGACGACAGAGGGAGGGGGAGTTGGACGACAGAGGGGAAGAGAGACGAGGCGCTGAGGCGAAGTTGGTGCCGCAGCTGCAGCTCATGTGCGCTGTTCAGAGGTTCAGTGAAAAGTTCCGCTTTTGGAGCAGAACGGGGGAAAGGGACGCCGCGGCCCTTCAAAAACCCGCTGCAGCTTAACAACAGTCCAATCGGACACGCGAGGAGGCTGGGACTTAATAGGAGAGAGGGGCCCAGTGCCGGCGAGGCCGGCCGAGAAAGACAGGCGTCCGGAGCGGCGAGCCCGCGCACGAGGAGTAGGGGAAGGGGGAGAAGAGCGGCGGGAGTGCCGAGATCCAGGGGTGCACTGGTGAGGACGACCGACCCGGGAGGAAGAATAAGCAGTAGCCGGAGTAGACCCAGGAGTAGCCGGAATGGAGATTACGGAATTCGGAAGACGAGCCCGGCGAGGTGGAGTAGGGGAAGGGGGAGAAGAGCGGCGGGAGTGCCGAGATCCGGGGGTGCACTGGTGAGGACGACCGACCCGGGAGGAAGAATAAGCAGTAGCCGGAGTAGAACCAGGAGTAGCCGGAATGGAGATTACGGAATTCAGACGACGAGCCCGGCGAGGTGGAGCAGGAGTGGAGACAGGCTGGCCAGGAGGGAAGAGGTCCTCGTCGGAGGCGGTGAGTTAAAGGTCCATGACGGAGAACAAGCTAATGCTAGCAGGCGGGTGCGGCAGATTCGACTGATGCGAAGTTTTCGTCACGAGAGGTAGTTAGTTAGGGGAGGTATTTATAGGACGGTTGATTGATACGGGGTGGAGTTAGAACGTAGAGTTCGGGCGTGGTCCTTCTCCCAAACTTTTGTTATTACATAACATCATTAATAATCATATTGATGTACTGATGTATGAAGTGGTTATTTATGTAAATTTTATGTACAAATAGCTTGTAGCTTGTAGTAGTAGGAATAACATTGTAGGTTCCTGAACCTCCTAGTTCTTAGAAAACAAATTCACCAAAAGTAAAAGACAAAGTACCTTCAGTTACAAGCAGTTTGCTTACTCTATTCAGCCCAATGTTGGGCACTGGACCAAGTTCGGTGGCAGGATCTCAGCCAGCTTCAAATCAAATCAAATCAAATTTATTTGTATAGCGCTTTTTACAACAGGTGTTGGCACAAAGCAGCTTTACAGAAACATGATTACAGGACAAAGAATCAGGCAAAACATTAAACATAGAAAATACAGAATACAGAACCCCCAGTGAGTGCGGAGGCAAGGAAAAACTCCCTCAGAGCTGCAGGAGGAGGAAGAAACCTTGGGAGGACCAAGACTCACATTTGAGGGGGGACCATCCTACCACTGGTCAAACGGCTTTTAAATTAAAATTTAAAAAGTCTTTTATACATCCATATAGGTTTTATGTATTCAGGAGTGTAATAGCACCACTAATGGCTTGGATGTAATCAGTAGTGTAGAATAAGATGGACGATGAGCAGCTGATCTGGTGGTGGTGGAGAAGAGCTGAATTCAGAAACTTCCATCAGTCTGGCCGGACAGGAGACGCGAGAGCCTGAGGGTCCAACATCGGTATCGGGTCAGACAGGTGGGCAGTCAGTAACTCGGAGGAAAGCAGAGAGATGGAATTAGTTTTGACTGGATTTATGCAAAACTGAGAATATTAAAACATTATCAGAGTGTGGCAAATGACTCCGGCAGAACTGAATAAAACAGCCTAACTAAAGGCAGAGAGCCAGAAGGTAACATAGACATGGAGGCTCCCTGAAACACTGGCATCCACCCACTCCACCGTCCACAAACCTGAGTGACCGTGTGCAGTGTACAGCACCAGCATCTCAGTTTACCACAATTCCCTCTGTCCATGAACCCCTGAATCTGCAGCCTTATCTAAAGGAAAAAACATTAATTACCAAAAGCTAAACTAAACAAGTAAGTTTTCAGTCTAGACTTAAAGACTGAGACTGTGTCTGAGTCCCGAACATATTCGGGGAGATTATTCCAGAGTTGAGGCGCTTTATAAGAGAAAGCTCTTCCTCCTGCAGAGCTCCTCTGAATTTTAGGGACTACTAAGAAACCAGCACCCTGAGATCTAAGTAATCGTGGTGGTTCATAATAGGAGATGAGGTCTCGTAAATACTCAGGAGCGAGCCCGTGTAGGGCTTTATACGTTAACAGGAGAATTTTATAGTCTATGCGGAATTTGACTGGCAGCCAGTGCAGTGCTGACAGGACTGGTCTAATATGGTCAAATTTTCTAGTTTTAGTAAGGACCCTGGCTGCAGCATTTTGAACTAGCTGAAGTTTATTTAAGTGACTGCAGTAACATCCAGACAGTAGCGCATTACAATAATCTAGCCTTGAGGTAATGAAGGCATGGACTAATTTTTCTGCGTCATGCAGTGATAGGGCATTTCTTAGCTTGCCGATGTTACGTAGGTGTAGAAAAGCTGTTCTAGTAACATTAGATATGTGTTTATCGAATGCTAGATCTGAATCTATAATAACTCCAAGGTTTTTAGCTGCTGAACCAGGTGTGACTGAGAAGTCGGCCAGATTTAGCATTAAGTCTGATAATTTATTTCTAGCAGCTTTGGGGCCTAATAGGAGAACTTCTGTTTTTTCACTATTTAATAGGAGGAAGTTGTGCGACATCCACAATTTCACATCTTTTAAAAAATCCTCAATTTTCTTTAATCTCACTCTGTCGTCAGGTTTGGCTGATATGAAGAGCTGCGTGTCATCCGCATAACAATGAAAATTCACATTGTGTTTTCTAATAACTTTGCCCAGTGGGAGCATATATAATGTAAATAATAATGGTCCTAATATAGAGCCTTGTGGAATTCCATATCTTACCTTGGTATAACTGGAAGACATATCATTTATCCTCACAAACTGATAGCGATCGGTTAAGTATGATTTAAACCATGATAATGCAGTTCCAGTTACACCAACCATGTTTTCTAGTCTTTCTAAGAGGATAGTATGATCTATTGTATCAAAGGCTGCGCTCAGATCGAGAAGTACGAGTAGGGAAGCACAGCCTTGGTCGGCGGCTATAAGTAGATCGTTTGTTATTCTAACTAAAGCTGTCTCAGTGCTATGATAAGGCCTAAATCCAGATTGAAATTTCTCATAGATTTGGTTTCTTTGCAGGTAAGAGCAAAGTTGTTGGGCCACAGCTTTTTCTAAAATCTTAGAAATAAACGGTAAGTTTGAAATAGGTCTATAGTTAGACAGTACAGTAGGATCAAGATTTGGTTTCTTGATCAGAGGTTTTATTACAGCTGTTTTAAAGGCTTTGGGTACATGGCCTAGGGTGAGTGATGAGTTTACTATCATTAACAGAGGTTTAATTATATCTGGCAGTACCTGTTTTAATAATTTTGTGGGAACTGCATCAACTGTGCAGGTTGTGCTGTTTGAAGAGGAGATTATTTTCTCTAGTTCTAGCTGTGGAAGTGGGTTAAAGACTTCCAACCTAACTTCGGTGACAGGGTTTTGTTCTAAATCAGCCACACCAGATGACAGAGAGGATGTAATATTTATCTGTTTAATTTTATCCCGAATGTTTTCAATTTTACTATCGAAGAAGTCCATAAAATCATTGCTGGTGTGAATGGCTGGAATCTGAGGTTCAGTACCTGCCTGGCTTTTAGTTAATTTGGAAATAACACTAAAGAGAACTCTAGGATTATTTTTATTTATCTCGATCTGTGAGGCGGGCTTTATTAAGTTCTTTTCTATATTTTACAAGACTGTCCTTCCACGCAGAGTGAAACACTTCCAGTTTAGTTGACCGATATTTACGCTCTAAATTTCTTACGCTCTAAAACTGCTTTAAGGTACGAGTTTGATCATTGTACCACGGTGCGAGCTTTTTCTGTCCCTCTAATTTATGTTTAAGGGGTGCTACAACATCTAAGGTAGAGCGAAAGGTATTTTCTAAACCTTCGGTTAGTTTGTCTAGTTCTACTGGGTCTACAGGAGAGTACATTATAGTTGATAAATCGGGAAGCTTATCTGTAAATTGTTGGGCTGTAAAAGGCGTAATTGAACGTTTTACAGAGTAGCTAGGGGATGTACGTATATTATGACTAAGATGTAATTTAAATGAAAGAAGGTAATGATCTGAAATTGCGGAGGTTTGAGAAGAAATATTCGGGATATCTATGCTCACATCCAGGGTCAAAACTAAATCCAGAGTATGATTACAGTAATGAGTAGGTCCTGTTTTAATTTGAATAATACCAACTGAGTCTAAAATCGATGTGAATGCCTTTTTTAATGGATCATCCAATTTTTCGAAATGAATGTTGAACTATAATCACTTTATCATTACTTACTGCTAAGTCTGTGACAAAATCACTAAATTCTTTTAAAAATTCTAAATAGGGCCCTGGTGGTCTGTAGATATTAATTAAGGAAAATGCATTCTTTTTTGTAATTGGATTAATTATACTGGTGTAAAGAAGCTCAAAAGAAGTAAAATTATCATAGTGTTTCTGATTGCTAACTAAGGTACTTTGGAAAAGTATGCAGACCCCACCTCCTCTACCGGACAATCTCGGATTGTGTATATAATTATAGCCTGCAGGGGTGGCTTCATTTAATGCTACATATTCATTTGGCCTAATCCAGGTTTCTGTCAGACACAGAATATCGAATTTCTGATCAGTTATGATTTCATTCACTAGAACTGCTTTTGAATTTAGAGATCTAATATTAAGTAAACCAATATTTAGGCTTGAAGTGTTAGTACTACAGTCTGGATATGATTGTTTAATATAAGTTAAGTTATTTAGATTGACTGTTTTAGTTTTTTGATGTTTTTGTTTGACTCGGGGGACAGACACAGTCTGAATACATTGGTATCTAGGTAACGTCTCTTTGCAGCTCGCAGACGGTCGGTTAAGCCTCTCTGTCTGCGGCCTGGTCCCGACTCTGGATTGTCAGCAGCTTCTAATACTACTCTGCCGACTAGCTAAAAGACTATGAGCTATGCTGCATGAAAGTAAGGCAGCACCCTCCCGCGTGGGGTGGACACCATCCCTACCTAAAAGACCAGGCTTGCCCTCAAACTGTAGCCAGTTATCTATAAAGCCCACATGATTTTCTGCACACCACTTGGACATCCAGCGGTTCAGCGAAGAAAGCCTGCTGTAAGCTTCATCACCACGCCTCATTGGGATGGGGCCAGAGCAGATTACCTCCTCGGACAGCGTCTGGGCTTGTTTAATCACCTCTTTAATATTAGCCTTAGTTACTTCAGACTGCCGCAGACGAATATCATTGGCCCCTACATGAATTACTACCCTCGAATAACTCCTACTCCCTATCAGCCTAAGGTTGCCACTAATGTCCGGTGCTCTGGCTCCCGGTAAACAAGTAACTGTTGCCGCTGGTGCCCCTAAAGGAGTAGCTAATTTCACGTGTCGGACGATAGAGTCTCCTATCAACAGAGTACCTTTAACAGGCTCCTCAGTTGGTGCTTCACTGAGCGGGGCAAACCTGTTTGACACGTGAACTGGGGGAGCGTGGTGTTCAGGTGGGCTGGCTGTGGCCTTTGCGGTAGCATTAGCCTTAGCCTTTCAACTATACCGCCGAGACGTTACCCATTCGCCCCGCTGTGAGGGCTCTAAGGCCGGAGTCGTGGGGGTACTAACTCTCCCTGAGACACCCGGGGCTGCTAACAGTGAATCCTGCTGTCTATCCCTTATTAAACCCCGGATGTGCAGCTCTAACTTATTCACCTTATCCACCAAGGTGCTAACTATCTCACACTTAGTACAAATACCACTATTGTTACCAGTATCGGTGGACAAGGGATCTAAGCTATACATGCCACACTCTAAACAGGAGTAAACCTGAGCAGAAGCCATGGAGAAAAAAAAAGCACTCACCTTGTTTCAGTTGAAATTAGAAACACAAACAAACTGCAGCAGCAAACAGCTAATCCAGCAAACCTGAGGAAAAAGTCTATAAAAGTAGACTGAGAGTGGATTAATAGGTGTGTAGAGCAAAGAGGAAGCAGACTAAAAGTGGATTAGTTAGTGTGAAGAGAGTAAAAGAGAAGAAAACAGAGAAAAGTGTAGAAGTTTAAGATTAGAGCAAGCTTTCAGCAGCAGAGCAGCAGACCAGCACAGCAGCAGACCAGAGTAGTAGAGAGCAGAGCAGGGAGCAGAGCCTAAGCACAACATTATTATTGAATGTGTTCGCTACAGTAAATAAATCACTCAGTGCGCAGTGGTTCACATTAACTGGTTAACTGTAACTGGTTGTTTAACTTTAATCGTAGATTATGAAATTGTGATAAAACGAACATCTTATTTCCACAAGGTTATCATGACACAAAATATTTACTATTTTTCAATAATATTTAATAATAACTCTAATAATTCAAAGCTTGCAAATACTTTCCAGAAAGGTGCTTGGTTCCTTTTTTTACTCTCAACAGTAAATTGCCTGAAAACACAACATGTTGATGTGGCTACTGAGTGGCATCTTCCTTAAGTGCTCACCTTTGAACCACAAGGTTGAGGGTTCGATCCCAATCTTGGGCGCTTCCTAAAAATGTTTGTTGAGCAGTACCTGTAAGTCATCCAAACTTCAGATTTGGCATTGAGGTACTGTAATGTACCCACTTCTCAGGCAAAAAAGTTGCCTCAAATGGCCTGATGGTGGTGCTATAGAGCAAATTTCTACTTTTTGGTGATTGTCTCAGCAACTGTGACAAGCGGACTAAAAATATTTTTGTATCTTATTCCGACAAGTTTTCTGCATCAACGACTCATTGAAAGTTTTTAGCTCAGCCCACATCCATCACTGCCATATTTATCAAAATCTACAAAACATTTTTTTCTACTGCTTGTGGATTTTTTAATATATACCAACAATATAGGTATGAAAATGTTCAGTAGATTCCCTTGGTCAAGATTTATTTTAAAAATCTTCATATTTATTAACATTGCTGCCATATGCAAATGAGTCATCCTGGGGTGTAGCTTAGTTCACATAAAATGCTAAATTGAGATTACTTAATTGTGTGTCAGTGTAACTTAGTAGTTTTGTTAAACAAACCATTATTTGGAAGGCATCCAAGTTTGCATTCGTATCCGTGAGGGAGATGAATGGAAGACTGCCTTCACTACCACTAATGGGCACTACGAATACTTAGTCATGAGTTTTGGTCTTGCTAACGCCCCGGCAGTCTTCCAGTCATTCATGAACAATGTCTTCCGTGACATAATCAATAAGTATTTGGTCCTTTTTATTGACAACATTTTGATCTATTCCCCAGACCTTGACTCTCACGTACAGCATGTCCGCTCTGTTCTCCAACGTCTCTTAGATCACTATGCTAAAGCCGAGAAGTGTGAATTCCACCTCCAACGGGTCACATTTCTCGGCTATGTCATTAGTCCTCAGGGTGTCCTTATGGACGATACTAAAGTTTCTGCCATCACCAATTGGCCTGTCCCCCAGTCAGTGAAGGATTTACAGCGTTTTTGGGGTTCGCTAACTTTTACAGGCACTTTATTAGGAATTTTAGCAGTATTGTCGCCCCGCTCACTGCGTTAACCAAGGGCGCCACCAAGGTACTCAGGTGGTCCCCTGCAGCTGATGCTGCTTTTGTTAAACTCAAGTCTGCTTTCGTCTCTGCTCCCATTCTCGCTCACCCTAAGGCTGATCTTCCGTTTGTGGTTGAGGTCGACGCATCTGACTCTGGGGTGGGGGCCGTCTTGTCTCAGCGTAGTGGTACTCCTCCTAAACTTCATCCCATAGCCTTCTTTTCTAGAAAGATGACTCCTGCTGAACGCAACTATGGCATAGGGGATAGGGAGCTTCTGGCTGTAAAACTTGCTCTCGAGGGGTGGCGTCACTGGTTGGAAGGGTCCACTCATCCGTTCACTGTTTATACTGACCATAAAAACCTTGAATATTTGCGCAACGCCAAACGTCTCAACCCACGTCAAGCACGTTGGTCTTTGTTTTTCTCGTGCTTTGATTTCTCCATTTCGTTTCGCCCCGGTAGCCGTAACACTAAGGCGGATGCGCTATCACAAATCTTCTGCTCTCCTGACAGCGTATCCCAGTCCTCTGAGTGTGAGCGTATTCTACCACCCAATGTAAAGATAGCAGCTATTCGCTGGGAATTAGACGAGCTCATTCAGCAAAGTTCGGAACACTCGCCTCCTCCTGAGGGTTGTCCACCTCAGAAAACGTTCGTTCCAGTGCAATTTCGTGACCGTCTCATTAGTTGGGCTCATTCGTCCCTTACCTCTGGTCACCCGGGTGTCACACGCACATTGCAGTTAATCTCAGCTCGTTACTGGTGGGAAACCATGCGAGCTGACGTACACGCATTTGTAGTCTCCTGCTCCGTCTGTGCACAGTGCAAAACTCCTAAAACCCTTCCAGCCAGTAAGCTAGTTCCTCTTCCTGTACCTGAACAACCTTGGTCTCACATTGCAGTAGATTTTGTGATGGACTTACCTGAGTCTGAGGGTTACACCACTGTTCTCACAGTTGTAGACAGGTTTTCTAGGGGTGTCAAGTTTATTCCGTTCCCTGCGTTACCCACAGCTTGACAAACTGCTCAGGCCATTTACACTCACATTTTTAGACACTATGGCATCCCTGAGGATATTCTTTCGGACCAAGGTCATCAGTTTACTTCTAGAGTATGGAAGGCATTCTTTGAACATTTAGGGGTTCATGTTAGCCTTACCTCTGGTTTCCATCCCACTAGCAATGGGCAGTGTGAGCGTGTCAATCAGGAATTAGGTAAATTCCTTAGGCTGTACTGTCATAAACACCCTACTGACTGGTCCCAGTTTCTCATATGGGCTGAAATCGCACAAAGCTCACTCACTAACTCTACTTCTGGTCTCACTCCATTCCAGTGCATTCTAGGGTACCAACCTCCATTAGCTCCGTGGACAGCCGTGTCTTCTGAGGTTCCAGCAGTTGACGACTGAATGAAACGGAGTGAGCAGGTGAGGAGACTCACCAGCAGGTTTCGGATGCATTGCGCCAGTATAAGGAGAGGTCTGACAGACACAGTGGCAGTACCCCCCAGTACCAACCCGGGGATCGGGACTGGTTGTCTACACGGGACTTGAGGTTTGAGGGAGAGTGCAGGAAGCTGGTACCCAAGTACATTGGCCCGTTTAAGGTCAACTATAAGGAGGTCACCTATAAGATTGAGCTGCCAGCTCAATATCGGGTACATAATTCTTTCCATGTGTCTCTTCTTAAGCCTCTTGTTCCAGGTCCGCTCGCTGAGGGTACTCCTGAGGACGTTCCGCCCGCGGTAGTGGAGGGGGAGGCTTCATCCACGTATGCGGTGAGAGGGGTACTGGATTCTCGCAGGCGTGGTGGTGTGCTCCAGTATCTGATCGACTGGGAGGGCTACGGCCCCGAGGAGCGTTGCTGGGTTGCTGCTGGGGATGTGCTGGACCCTGCTCTATTGGAGTTTCATGCTCGTCACCCGGGCAAGCCTGCTCCCAGACCCCGTGGGCGTCCCAAGCGCTCACTTTCCTCTTCGGTTCCGATTCGTCGGGGTTCCCGGTCTCGCAGCCCCCGCCTGTCCGGTACCTCTGTGGCGACTCCTGTTCCTCCCCCGATACTCCCTGCTCGTCGGGTGGACGTCGTCGTGGTCATCCCCGTTCCTTGTCGACTCCCTCGGGGGAGGGTACTGTCACATCTGGTGTTATAGGCGCTCCCTGTCCTTCCACACTTAGCTCCAATGAAGTCCTGAATACTGATTACCTGTACTATTTAAGATCTGCTCACACACACACACACGCCGCGTATTGCCTGGTTTCGCCCACATTACAAAGCGCTTATCTCTGTTATAGTTTTCTCGTGTATGACCTTGCTTTTGTTTTCTCGACTCTGATTTTTGCCTTGCCTTCTCTGTGGATTTTTGTGTATTACCTGGACTGCTTATCATTTACGTTTTTGGATCACCTCTGATACTGCCTGCTTCGTGTATGAACTCTGGACTGTGTATTGTTTCTAATTGTGGATCTTCTCCGACACTGCCTGCCTCGTGTATGACCATTGGACTGCCTCACTACCCGGTAATGGTCTCTCCCTCCTGGTATCTGCTTAAGTGTTCACTACCTACTGCTACTGTTTTGTTTTGTACCCTGTGGGGTACAAAAACTGTACCCTGTCATGGCAAGGACGGCTGTCCCCAGCCCACTCGTTACCCACTGGGGTTCCCCAGGGTTCAGTACTGGGACCTCTTCTCTTCTCAATATACACCACCTCTCTAGGTCGGGTTATCCGCTCACATGGTTTTTCCTACCACTGCTTTGCTGACGACACTCAGCTATACCTGTCGTTCTCACCAGATGATCACTCAATCTCTGCACGAATATCACAGTGTCTCTCAGACATATCTGCATGGATGAAGGAACATAACCTCCAACTAAACCTCTCAAAGACTGAACTTCTGGTCATACCAGCAAAACCTTCTATTCAACACAACTTTGCCATAACCATCGACTCTCTCTCTCTCTCACCGACAAAGGTTGCTAGGAACCTGGGTGTCATGGTTGATGACCAGCTTCTCTTCACGCTCCCATGTGGCCTCAGTTGCTCGATCCTGCCGCTTTGCGCTTTACAACATCGGAAAAATTCGACCGTTTCTGACGCAACAGGCCACCCAACTCCTGGTACAAGCTGTGGTAATCTCACGCCTCGACTACTGCAATGCCGTACTAACTGGCCTCCCGGCCTGTGTAGTAAAACCACTACAGATGATTCAGAATGCAGCAGCACGTTTGGTCTTCAACCAACCAAAACGGGCACATGTCACTCCGCTGCTCATTGAGCTCCACTGGCTACCGGTTGCTGCTCGCATCAAATTCAAAGTGCTTACAATCGCCTACAAGGTGATGACAGTACAGGCTCCTTCCAACCTGCACTCACTCCTGAAGGCTTACGCTACCTCCCGGCCGCTGCGCTCCTCCAATGAACGTCGCCTCGCTTTGCCAAACACTCACACAAAGCAATCCAGACTGTTCTCATACAGAGTTCCCCAATGGTGGAACAAACTACCTTCCACTACCAGATCAGGAGAATCTCTCGCTATCTTTAAGAAACTCCTGAAGACAGAGCTCTTCAAAGAGCACTTACTCTCCTAACACCTCTAACAAACTAACTAATTCTAACCTCATCTCCTTCTTCCTCTTCTCTACTCCTCTATCCCATTATTTCCCTCTGACCTCCTTAAGGCCCTATCTATAGATGCTTTATTTTTAACTTCTATTATTTTTGTACTTAACCTCTTCTATTATTTGCACTTCAATATTGTAAGTCGCTTTGGACAAAAGCGTCTGCCAAATGTAATGTAATGTAATGTAATGTAATAAAATCCTGAACTGGTTCCGCGAGTGTCTGTATTCTGTACCCCATCATGACATTCTCAATAACTAGTGTTCCAATTAATTTTAATCTTTGCCTGCTGCATCTTTGGCCCATGTAGAAAGGGACTTATTAATGACAACTCAGTTATTTAAAAATATGGCTGCAGTTTATTAAAGCAATTTATTAACCAATTAATTAAATAGGCTGTATTGTGTGAAAAATTATTTCCATTATTTTTAACATCATCATGGCACAAAATATTTATCATATATATTTCTTGTTTGATAAAAGCAATAATAATGCAAAGCATCTTTTCAATCATTTGGCTGTAAGGGGGTGCTGGGTTCCTTGTAAAACATGTCTTTGTAAATAAAGGTGTTTTTCTTAGTTTTGATTTTTATGAATTCAGATAATGTCTTTTCCCATCCTGAAATCTGCCCGTATTTCACATCATAGTTTTATTTCTAAAGCTTAAACAAAATGAAACAGTTTTTTATTTTGTTTATCTATGACCTATAAACTGTGACCAAGGACATTGAATCAAAATTAAATTATGTGATTTTTCATTCTATTCCTTAAATACAATTGCCATTAGGTACCGGGATGAGATCCTCAGACCCACTGTGAGACCATATGCTGGTGCAGTGGTTCCTGAATTCCTTCATTTGAGTGTTGAATGCAGTAAAGGCTGTTTTTTGAGGTTTCAGGCTGAGAGATGGATTTGGGCATAGTACTGAACTCCTCTCTCTCTCCTGAGATGAACTGCTTTGTTTTGAACTTAAAACTTTTCTTTCGTTCAGAAGCTGCTAGAAATGAATTATCAGACGTAATGTTAAAACTGGCCGACTTCTCAGTCACACCAGGTTCAGCTAAGACATATATCTAATGCTACTAGAACAGCTTTTCTACATTGCCAGGCTAAGAAATGCCTGATCCCTGCATGACACAGAAAAATGAGGACATGTCTTCATTACCTCAAGGCGAGACTGTTGTAATGCACTACTGTCCGGATGGTCCTACAGTAACTTAAAGAAACTTAAAGTTTCAGCTTGCGTCCATCCTTAAACTAGAAAATTTGATCATATTAGTCCAGTCCCATCAGAACTGCACTGGTTTGCAAGTCAAAGTCTGCATAGACTATACAATTGTCCTGTTAAAATATACAGCCCTACACGAGTTCCTCATCTCCTATTATGAATCACCGTGATTACTTAGATCACAAGGTACTGGTTTCTTAGTAGTTCCCAGAATTCAGATGAGCTCTGCAGGAGGAAGAGCTTTCTCTTTTAAAGCACCCCAAACACTGGAATAACCTTCCCGAATATGTTTGGAACTCAGACACTGTCTCAATCTTTTAATCTAGACTAAAAACTCTTTTGGTCTAGCTTTTGTTAATTAATGTTTTTCCCTTTAAATAAGGTTACAGATCCATGGGTTCATGGACATAGGGATTGTGGTAAACTGAATGCTGGTGCTGTTGTTGGTGCAGGTTTGTGGACGATGGAGTTGGCAGATGCCGGAGTTTCAGGGTGCCTCCGTGTTTTTGTTACTTTCTGGCTCTCTTCCTTTCCTTAGGCTGTTTTACTCAGATGAGCCAAAGCATTAGCCATACTCTGATAATGTTTTATATTCTCTGTTTTACATAAATCCAGTCAAAACTAATTCCATCTCTCTGCCTTTCACAGAGGTACTGACTGCCCACTTGTCTGACCCAAAACCGATGGATGTTGGACCTTCAGGATCTCATGTCCCGTCTGCCAGATTGATGGAAGTTTCCGGAAGTCAGCCTTCCCTATCCCCCACCACAGTTCAGCTGCCCATCATCTAGTTTATTCACCTGCCCTGGACTGTTTGAAGTTCACATGAACTCTAACTTCTTTCATTACTCATGTTGCTATACACATGGATATATTAGACCTTTGTAAATAATATTGATTTGATTTGACTTAAAAAATATTATAACTGCGTAAAATTCACTAACATTGTGTATTATTTTTTCTTTTTGGGTTCATTTGTGTGTTGAATGTAGTAGGGTCTATTTTTGAACAATTCAGGGTTGAGAAAAGCGTTTTGCCACGGTGTCGTGCTCCTGTCTCAGAGCGATAAACTTCTTCAAGTGTTGTTTTGAGCTAAAAACTTCTCTGTCAAACTGAAATTAAATTTTAAGACCCAATATCATGTAATAAACATTTCTTAAGTGTTTGGGTTCATTTGTGTGTTGAACGTAGTAAAGTCTGTTTTTGAAGGATTTGGGGCTGAGAAAAGCGTTTTGCACACAGTTTTGAGTTTCTCTCTCGCTCCTTAGAGCGATAAACTGCTTCCAGTGTTGTTTTGAACTGAAAACTTTTCTTTCGCTCAAAAATTAGTATTTATAATCTAAAACACATAGCGCATAGTTTTGAGCTCCTCTCTCGCTCCTTAGAGCAATAAACTGCTTCAAGTGTTGTTTTGAACTGAAAACGTATCTTTCGCTCAAAAATGAGTTTTTAAGACCTAAAACCCATTAGAAGTGTGTAAAATGCACTAACTTCGTGTAATACACATTTCCGTTTATTTGTGTGTTGAATGTAGTAAAGTCTGTTTTTTAAGGATTTAGGGCTGGGAAAAGCGTTTTGCACACAGTTTTGAGCTCCTATCTTGCTCCTTAGAGCGATAAACTGCTTTAAGTTTTGTTTTGAACTGAAAACTCTTTCGCTCAAAAATTAGATTTTAAGATCTAAACACAATAACTGTGTAAAACGTACTAACATCGTGTATTGAGCATTTGTGTTAAGTATTTGTGTTAAATGTAGTAAAGGCTGTGTTTAGACGATTTAAGCTGAGAGAAGCTTTTTGTGCATAGTTTTGAGCTCCTCTCTCGCTCCTTAGAGCAATAAACTGCCTTAAGTGTAGTTTTGAATTGAAAACTTCTCTTTTGCTCAAAAGTGAGATTTTAAGACCTAATACACATAGCGCATAGTTTTGAGCTCCTCTCTCACTCCTTAAAGCGATCAACCACTTCAAATGTTGTTTTGAACTGAAAACTTCTCTTTTAAATAGAAATTAGTTTTTAAGACCTAAAATATATTTTAACTATAAAATGCTCTAATTGCTCGTTTTCAACATTTCTTAAGTGCACTCTAAAATAATATACTGGATCTACTTAAGAAAAAAAATATGTTACAATTTAAAAACTTCACCATATCATATTCTAGGTTGTCTGTTCAGAGCGTCCTCATAGAAAAGTTCAGACCCAATATTTCAGTTTCAATGTTGCTGTAGCTAGCATAATAATTATAAGACATCAATTTAATTTTACCCAATTAATGTCAAGGCTAGAGAGTACTCAGACATGTGCAGATGCAGAAAACTGTTATTTATTTTACAGCACAGAAACAACGGGTAGTCAATATACAGAAAAGGTTCAACAGGGGCGAACGGCAGCCAGAGAGATCACAAGTACCAAAAAACGAGGGAGAGTCCCGAGGTCATACACGGCAAGGCAATAGTGAAGAGCAGGCAAATTCAGCAACGGTATAAACAGCCCAGTTAATACACAAAAATCCAATATCCGAGGGTAGGCACAAATCAGAGTCGAGAATAAACAATCCAGGGGTCATACACAAAAGGAAACACAGGCAAAAATAGATACGCTTTGTAAAGTGGAAAACCAATATTCAGCACAGGTGTGCGTGTGAAAGGGCTATTTATACTGTAAAAAAGTAGTATTCCGAACTTCCAGGGGGTGTGCTGAGAGCAGGTGAATGTGTGATGTCAGCTTGTGGTGCGTTCTGGGTAGTGTAGTTCGGAGACTGGAGATCGCAGGGAGCACTACAACCAATAACGAGACAGGATTGAATTACTGATACAGAAAATAGTCAGACAAAAGCAATCCTAGATAATGGAGACACGACTTCATTGGATATGAGAGGCCTCGTGACAGCTTGATTATACTTTCTGATTTTTTTGCTTTGTCTGAATCAAAGTGTCAGGTGTGAAAGGGATCACAACCACAGTTTGATGGTTTAAAGGACCAGAGTTTGGTCCGACCAAAAGACGTGGAATTGTAGATAAATTTCTTGGCTTCTTTACATTTTTTGCAACTGCCTTCTCATGTGCTCGCTTCTTTTACAAAGAGTTCACTTCAAGCTCGGGGCACCCAAGTGTTTGAAGTTTGTATCTGTAATTGGCAATTTTATATTTCAGTCTCCATAACCATGCCATTCATAACATCCAATAAATTAACCTGGTTTTCTGGGACAAGGATGGTTTTGAATCAATGCTTTGGCATTATGGTTCAACTTCCCTTTAACAATTGATAGACTCCTAGACCTACTTGGTTTTAACTTTCCTGATTTCTCCTTATTAAACAAACTCTTAACAAACCTAATGAATGCTGCCCTAGCATGCTCCTTCTTTTGCCTCCTTTTCCTCATAGCCTCTGCTCTCCTCAATTTCACTGACTTACTTTTTTAGCTTCTCCTGCAATAACTCAATGCCCTCTCATTCTGACTCACTACCCTTCTTCCACTGCTTTCTCAGTAGCCTTGATTTCTTAACCAGTTTTCTATTTCTACCTGCCGCCTTGACTTGACTACATCTTGGCCCATTCCATTCCTTACCACAACACCAAATTTCTACTCCATATTCGTAGATAAATTTACCTAACCTGTTCAATTTACTCTCTGATGTTCCCTTCAAACCCTCCAACATACCTTTCAAATCATCCTTAATACCATCTTTGCTAGTATTAACCCACGCCCTGATGGAATATGATAGAAAGAGGGGGGAGGGGGGCGAACTCAGTGGATATTTTGGGCTAGAGTTTGGGGCAGCTAGGACGCGAGAAGCTGAAGCCCCAAAATGAGACAGTAAGGGAAGCCAGGCACTTGTGAGCAGCTAAAAGGTCGCTTGCGTGGGTTCTGATGTATCCATGGTAAGCTTGGGAGGTCCAGCGACCGAGGATTTTTACTGTGTGATCAGGTAAACCGCGGTGAGATGCTGTGGATGCGGTGCCGATTCTGAAAGAGTGGGCTGAAAAGAAGGAAGGGTTAAAACCGCTGAGTGAGAGAATCTGCTTAAGATGAAAATGAAACCAGTGGCGAGTGGCAGGTGATCCGGATTCAGTGATGAAAAGAGGGTCGTCTGGAGAAGCTTGGTGAGTGAGACGGTGGCTGAGGTATGCAGTGATGGGCTCATAGGGGCTGAGAGGAGAAGTGAGTTTGAAAAGATAGATAGGGGCAGAAATGCCGAGCTGGTCAGTTTTACTGCGTTTGATTCTGAAGGTCAGTGTTCTTTCGTCCAAAAGAGATAAATCAGAAAGACAGGGGTGAAAAGCAGGATTATGGGAGGTAGTGGAAGTTGTGAATTCCGAACAGCGGAGAAAGCCGAAGAAGGCGAGGAGAAACATAGATTCAAGCGTAGCGCAGATGGAGGGAGCAGCGTAACCGTGGTGGAGCGTAAAAAGACAGTAATGCAGTATATGAGAAGTGATGGGGAGGCGCCGATTGGGCGAACACGGCTCTCGTCTTCTGATTCCTCTGATAAGTAGGGATATTTGGTGATGTTTGGAAAAGGGATGAGGAGATCCTAATAGCAGAATAAGAAAGAAGTTGATAGCAGACAGATAGACTTTTAAAGTGGAGGAGCGGATCGAAAGATGAATGCTTGAGAAAGTGAGAAAGGAGGACAGAGTGTGAAGGTCTAAAGAAGGAAAAGGAATGTTTTAGATGTGGTGGAAACGTTTAAAACACTGCCAACCGGTCCAGTAGGTGGACAAGGTGTTAGGGGATACGGAGTCAATGATGAGATCTTGAGAAGCGGTGGTGAGTTGGTTCATGCTGGATGTGGCTAGAGCGGGAAGATGGTATCGGAATAAGGTGGAGTTGGAGTGGGCTGAGGGTCCATATGTGGTGCCAAGGTCCTGAATTTCTGCAGGTTGGAACGAGAGAGAGCGTCAGCAGTGGGATTTGAAAGGCCAGGTATGTGTAGAGCTTGGAGAGAAAATTGGTGTGTGATGGATAACCAAGTCAGATGATGGATATAAAGCATGATGGATAGATTATTGGATCTGGATTTATTGAT
This sequence comes from Astyanax mexicanus, assembly GCF_023375975.1. Taxonomy (NCBI): domain Eukaryota; kingdom Metazoa; phylum Chordata; class Actinopteri; order Characiformes; family Acestrorhamphidae; genus Astyanax; species Astyanax mexicanus. The sequence goes on from NC_064419.1 coordinate 14,306,303, forward strand.
AATGTGTACAACGGTGGAATTGTCGGAATGGATGGAAACGATGCTTCTGTTCCACAGATGACCCCAAAGCACGGCGGCTGCGACGACGGGATATAACTCACGCAGGGCAGTGGAGTCGCCGTCTGTAGCCGACTGTTCGATGAGCTCCTGAGGCCAGGGAGAGAAAAACCAACGGGTGCCACAATAGCCTCCATATCCAAAGGAGGGGGCAGCGTCAGTGAAGAGAAAAAAGTCGGGGTGATCCGACGCTTCGGGAAGGCAAAAGAGAGAAATGCCATTCCAGTGGGAGAGTAGGAGGAGCCAGAAGCGCAATTCAGACAGGCAGGCTTGGTCCAGAGTGACTGTTTGGTTGAGAGAGGTGGTGGAAGAAGACAGCGTGAGAAGATGAGAAATGAAGGATCTGCCTTGGGGAATAATCCGCATGGCGAAATTTAAATGCCCCAAGAGAGAGAGAAGCTGCTGTTTGGAGCAGTGCTGACATTCAAGGAATAGAGAGAGGGCATCCTTGATACGGACCAGCTTGTCACGGGGGAGGGAAGCCTGGAGAGAAACGGAATCCTGGGTTATGCCTAGAAATTCCAGAGATGTAGCAGGGCCGACAGTTTTGTCGGGAGAGAGAGGAATACCCAGACGGTCGAAAGCTGCAGACAGTTGGGTAATGCATCGGGCTGGAGGAGAGGAGGGGGCATCGAGGACGAGAAAATCATCCAGCAGATGGACGACGTACGGGATGCGATATACGTTGAGGAGGATCCAGGACAGCGATTCGGCTAGGGAGTTGAATATCTTAGGGCTGCTCTTACAGCCGAAGGTGAGGCGGACCGCGAAGTAATATCGCCCGCGCCAACGGACTCCGAAAAGGTGCCAGAAATCGGGATGCAAGGGGACGATTTTAAAAGCAGATACGATGTCCGCCTTGGCCAGCCAGGTACCCTGCCCGAGGAGGCGGATGAGGGAGATTGCCTTGTCCACGCAAGCATACGACATGGAAAAGTCGGCGCTGGGAATCAGGCTGTTGATGGAAGGTATAACAGAACCGTGAGGTGCGGAAAGGTCAATGATGATGCGCTTCTTCCCCAAGTACTTGCACGTGGCAATGCCTATGGGGCTAATGCGATAGGTGTAAAACGGGAGAGAAGAGAAAGGGCCAATCATAAAACCCTCCGCAACTTCTTTGCGCAGAAGCCGGGAAACGACCTCCGGCTCGGCCTCAGCCGAAAGGAGGTTAGCGCAGGAGCAGGAGGAGGAAGGCAGGACAGCTAGACCAGGCGAGAATCCAAAGAGAAATCCATCCAGGAGATGAGAGACGAAAACGGTGTCGGGATGGCCGGAGAGGCACGAAGCCAGCTCGGGCACGTTGACAGGTGTGGACAGAAAGCGGAGCAGTCAGCTTCCGCCGTGCTTGGGTGGGCGCCGGGGACAGCCGGAGCGGGAGTGAGCCAGCCCGCAGTAGGAGCAAGCGTGCAGCAGCTTGCAAGACGAGGCGAAGCAGCCGCCCCCGTTGAAATTGTTGCACAGCATGCGATGGCCCAGGAAACTCAGGCGTCTGCCGCGGGCATCACGGGCATCGACGGAGACAACGCGCTGGGGGGAGGGAGCGCGGCCGGCCGGGGCATCCGCGAAGCGTGCAGAAGATCTCGCGGCCGCGCGCGGGCCAGATGAGGGGCCCACAGGAAATGGAAGCACGGCCCGCGAAGATCCTGCAGTACAATTCCATATCAAAAATGCCCCAGTACGTGGAGACATTCTGCTGCAAGAGGCGGGCTGCAGCCTGAGCAGAAAACAGGCGGTGGTATTCCATAAATCCCGAGCCACCAAAGCGCACGGCCACGTCCATTATAACAGAAAGATAATCGTCAAGTTCCTGTCTTCGTGCTGGGAAGGGTGAGCAGATGATGTCTCTGTACAAGGCGAAAGCCAAGGCGAACTCGGGGACCGTGAGAATCCCCGAGGCGCGAGGCACTGCTGCGCGGAGTGTGAGGGAAAGATCTCCCAACGGTGCGTGGAGCAGCGAGCTGGGAGGAAGGACGCAACAACAGCGAGAGATCCACATCCGCACCTTGCAGAATTCGCTGGCGAAGCGCAGGCTGGACCAAGGGGGGGTTGAAGACCAGAGCACCCGGAGGGGGCGGGGCTGGAGCGGCGGTGTAGAGTGAGTAGGATGGGTCAGGAGCTGGAAGGCGGGGACCAGGCAGCGCGAGGGAGGAGGCACCGACCAGGGAAGCGGCAGGCATGAATTCAGAGGCTGGTGGGCGGGCCATCAAGGAGGGGATGGCGTGGGAAGATGGGGGGATGGCATGGGAAGATGGGGGGATGGCATGGGAAGATGAGAGCGCGGCAAGGGAAGATATGGGCGCGGCGAGGGAAGATAGGGGCAAGGTGAGAGAAGGCGGGGGCATGGCGAGGGAAGACAGGGGCAAGGTGAGAGAAGGCGGGGGCATGGCGAGGGAAGACTGAGGAACAGCGTGGGAAGATGGTGGGATGGAGTGGGGAGGAGGAAACAGAGAAGAGGAGAAGGGGGGAGAGGAAGCGAAGACTGGAGGCGGGCAGGAGCTGAAGGGAGGGAAAGGAGAGGACGGGGGGATCACCCAGAAGCGAGGAAGAGGGAACCGCAGCGGGGAAGGAGGCCGGCGCCGGGCCAGGTGCGGGGACTGCCACGCTGGCAGGGGGCGCTGGAACGGGGACAATGAATAGTAAAGAAGAACTGACCTCTTCTGAATCTTTCCAAAATTTACGATCATGTAATGATTGTGTTGTTCTGGGTAACTCTACAGGAGGCTTGATTGCATGCAATTTTTGGCCAACAATGTCTGTTTTTCTGCCTATATACCACTTTTTGCTGTGATTTGTAAAATCCAGCCACATATTCACCAACTGTCAAGTCACACTATGTTGGTACTCTGGAAAAAAGCTATCAATCATCTGAAAGGTTTTTAAGCTCATCAATACAGATGGGCCTTTCACCTGTAATTGAATTGTTCAATGTGTTCTGAACTACATATTAGTACAACCACCTTGGACCTCTGTTCTCTTTTCTGTGGATGTTTCCATGTGATATTATCTTTTTCTAGAGATAAGAGTTCATCTACAAAAAGAGTCAGGAGAAAGTGCATGTTTAGTTTATTTATTCCAAACCAAATACATGGCGCACAAACGTTGCTTTTCACGTCTTTAGGCTGTAGTTCAATAACCTGACACTGAACTGGCCATATCTGGTACTTTAAAAAAGCTTTAAAAATTAAAGCTTTTAAAAATTGGAATTCCATTAAGGTTCCACAGTAAACTAATATCATGTTCACATAGTTGGCCAGTTTCTCTTATTTTCTGTACTCTGCTCCACACTGTACACCATTTAGAACCCCTTCTTTATCTGCTGTCTCTCTAGATAAATGTTAATTGGGATTTTTAAGAATGTCTTTAATCTGGCATGACAAACTCCTCGTTAAAAAAAATGAGCCATTTTTAAGATTTGTACCATCATCAAATACAATCTGGCATGCTTCACATTGTGTTTGCCTTTTCTCCCTTGTCTCCATGTACATAGAACATAAGAAGGAGTAAATATTAGGTTCTTAATGACCATACTCTACATAAGCTTTGTAAAACAGGTACACACTTTTCTAGCACTAACCCTGGGACATGTTTAATACAAATCTTGAGGAGACGTTTCAGAGCTATTCCAGTCATGTTATGCTGCAGGACACAGGACATCAACAGCAGCAGACTCTGCCCTTTTGCATTTTTGGAGGAGCACAGCATACAGAAGTTCATCATCAGCATGTGGTCTCTAACATGTAGAAACATAATTATTTAGATTGTTTGTTGAAGAAGAAACACAGTTGGTGTGAGCTAATCTATATTTTGTAAAGATATATCAAAGCCTTTTATCTTGGAATTAGACATGAATGTTAATGTGTTGTGATATACCTAAATAACTTAAATTACACCTTTTATTTATTTTCACAATATTGTATACACATTCATTTTAAAGTTATTACAGAAATACAAATTGATTTTTATTATCATTTTAATTTGTTAAGAATTACACATAGGTTCTTGGTCTTCAAAAGTGCAAGGTCCAACTGTACCTACAGTTCAGCTGCTAAACTATGGTTTCTGATAATCTGTGATCTTTGTAAAATAATTTTCCTAATTAATCGTTACCTTTCGATAATGCATTTTAAATTTGTAATATAATTAATGTTACACTATAATGTTACAACTACAGATTTTTATGATGATACATCTGTTTGTCTGGAGTATCCAGTTGTTTCATCATCACAGGACATCCCATTAAAGTTTTCTAAGTGGAATGTATTTTAAATAAAAGTTAGTTTCATGTTAACCATGGATGGCTTAGTTGGTCTCACTTGTGTTGTTTTGCTCTGATGTTTTATTTATATTAAGCAAAGAATCAGCATTATGGGTTCATTTGAGTTTCTTAAGAAATATGTCTCAGAGTTCACCCAACATCATACAAGTCATTTACAGTACCTGTAAACATGCTGTTGTTTGTGTCTCTTTTACTCATCAAAGTGGCTGGGCAGTTCCTCTGTGGTGTTTATAACAAGCCTCACTGTGGGGCTGTAATAATCAGGTGAGTAATTGAGATATTTCGTGTGGGTACATTACAAATACAGGAGTTACAAGACAGTAGATGGCGCTGTAATAATCAGCTGAGTTATTGGGGTATTGAGTGTGGGTACAGTACAGTTAGAGGACAGTAGAGGTCGCTGTGATAATCAGCTGAGTTATTGGGATATTGAGTTTGCTCCTTCCTGTCGGCGGCGCGAGCAGTCGCAGCGGCTACTCCGGAAGCAAAACACTGTGCTTTTGTTTGTTTTTTTGTGTAAATTATCCGATCTGAACTCGCAATCATGCAAAAGTTCGCTATGGGAACAACTTACGACCGACAGACCCTGCTAGACCTGCAAAATCGACAAAAACGGAACTTACAGACGGTCTACGAGCGGAGCTACGCGCGCTAAGATCCGCGGTGTTTCCTGAGCCTGCTAGCTGATCCACTATCTCCGGCTCCAGCGGACATCAACACAGCATGGTGTAACAATGCTGCGCTGATCTCCAGCTACTGCTCGCCGCTGGTGGAGTTTGCTGTAGTCAGAGCCAGGCCATTCTACCTGCCCAGAGAGCTTAGCAGCATGTACATAATAGCAGTGTATGTAGCACCCGGTGCTATTGCTAATGCTAGCAGTGCTAATGCTAATGCTCTGCAAGAACTGTACACAGCTATCTCCAAACTTCAGAACTCACACCCCGACGGATTGTTCATTGTTGCTGGTGATTTCAATCATAGTAACCTGAAGGCTCTGCTGCCCAGCTTTCACCAGCATGTGGATTTTCCAACACGTGGAGCTAACCTGCTTGATTGTGTGTACACTAACATTCCCGTTGCGTACAGAGCAGAGCCCCGCCCCCACTACGGCTACTCGGACCATATCTCTATGATGCTCATCCCAGCATACAGACAGCTCATCAGACGTGCCAAATCAGAGAAGAAACATGTAACAACCTGGCCTCCAGGAGCCATCTCTGCTCTTCAGGACTGTTTTGAGCACACTGACTGGGACATGTTCAGAGAAGCTGGTACCTCTGATGACTCCATCATCCTGGAGGAGTACACAGACTCAGTGACTGGCTACATCAGCAAGTGCATTGAGGATGTTACTGTCTCCAAAACCATCACAACCCGCCCCAACCAGAAGCCGTGGATGACTGCAGAGGTGCGTGTGCTGCTGAGAACCCGAGACAAGGCCTTTAAGTCAGGGGACAAGGCAGGACTCAGAACAGCTAGAGCCAAGCAGAGTGTACTGTACTGCAAAGTACAGCTCAAACCACATCATCAAGTTCGCTGATGACACAACTGTAGTTGGCCTCATCAGCAAGAACGACGAGTCAGCATACAGAGAGGAGGTGCAGTGGCTGAGGGACTGGTGCAGAACCAACAACCTATCTCTAAACGTGGATAAAACCAAGGAGATGGTTGTTGACTTCAGGAGAGCTCCAGGTGTCCACCACCCGCTGAACATCAACGGCTCTGCTGTGGAAATTGTGGAAAACACCAAGTTCCTCGGTGTTCACATTGCAGAGAACCTCACCTGGTCCCTCAACACAAGCTCCATAACAAAGAACAGCAGCGCCTCTACTTCCTGCGGAGACTAAGGAAAGCACATCTCCCACCTCCCATCCTCACCATGTTCTACAGAGGGACTGTAGAAAGCATCCTGAGCACCTGCATTACCGTCTGGTTTGGGAACTGCAACACCTCAGACCGCAAGACCCTACAGCGGATAGTGCGGACAGCTGAGAAGATCATCGGAGTCCCTCTTCCCTCCATCACCAAGATCTACACCACACGCTGCATCCGCAAAGCCACCAGCATTGTGAATGACCCCACCCATCCCTCACACGGACTCTTCGCTCTGATGCCGTCCGGCAGAAGATACAGGACCATCCGAGCCTCCACTACCAGACTCTGCAACAGCTTCATCCACCAGGCAGTCAGACTTCTCAACACACAGAGACAGAGCTGAACCCCACCCACCACTCACCCAACACACTCACAAAAAACTGAACTGAACACCCCACCCCCCCTTTACACACACAAAGACTGAACTTCACCCACACACACTGACTTTATTACGTCAGCAATATTTGCTGCACTCTTACAAACTAAACTATCTACCCCAGTAACTGCTGTGATTATATATGTTCTATATGTTACAGTATGTTACACATCTCTGCACCTTATCCTCACTATACACTTTATTATACCGTATCGGTACTGCACTGTCCCGTCTTAAATTGTCTTGTCTTTTGTATTTATTGTATTTATTGTTATTTAGTGTTATAATTTTATATGCACTGTCGTCACTCCTGCACTTTATGTTGTCTATTGCTTGTTGTTCTATGTTGCACCATGGTTCCGGAGGAATGTAATTTCATTACACTGTGTACCTGTACTCAGATATAATGACAATAAAAGCCTCTTGACTTGACTTGGGTACAGTACAGTTAGAGGACAGTAGAGGTCACTGTAATAATCAGCTGAGTTATTGGAATATTGAGTGTGGGTACAGTACAGTTAGAGAACAGTAGAGGGCGCAGTAATAATCAGCTGCATTATTAGGGATGCTTTTGGTCCATCACAAGGTGCTGGTTGGTCTGTTAATGCATGGTTGCTTGAGAAATTTGGTCGAATGGGAGCATTGTTAGTGCAATTATTGGCAGCAGCTTTGTTATCTGTGTGTGTTATGTTTTGCTTTTGTACTCTGTTATTAACTTGTGCTAAGGCTATGGTATTGAGGTGGATAGTAGTTGTAATGCCAGAAGATGGGTCCAGATGCCATTATTAAATAGGACTGACTCAGACGATGACGATGACTCACAGGAAGAAAGTGTAGTGGACGGAGACATGGTGGAAAAATATCCATTTTAAATATTTAACCTTTGTATACTCTTGATACTTAAGTTTATTATTCACACATATATTTTACTCATATTACTCATAGTTATTGGCATATTGCGTGTGGGTACTGTACAGTTAAAGAACAGTAGAGGGCGCTGCAATAATCAGCTGAGTTATTGTGATAGTGAGTGTGGGTATAGTAAAGATATGAGACAGCAGAGGGCACTGTAATAATCAGCTGAGATATTGGGATAGTGAGTGTGGGTACAGTACAGTTAGAGATCAGTAGAGGGTGCTGTAATAATCAGCTGAGTTATTGGGATATTGAGTGTGGGTACAGTACAGTTAGAGATCAGTAGAGGGTGCTGTACTAATCAGCTGAGTTATTGGGATATTGAGTGTGGGTATAGTACAGATAGAAGACAGCAGAGGGCACTTTAATAATCAGCTGAGTTATTGGCATATTGCGTGTGGGTACAGTACAGTTAAAGAACAGTACAGCTTTTTACAGCTGGTGTTGGCACAAAGCAGCTTTACAGAAACATGATCACAGGACAAAGAATCAGGCTAAACATTAAACATACAAAATACAGAAAACAGAATACAGAACCCCCAGTGAGCGCGGAGGCAAGGAAAAACTCACTCAGAGCTGCCGGAGGAAGAAACCTTGGGAGGACCAAGATTCACATTTAAGGGTGGACCATCCTACCACTGGTCAAACGGCTTTTAAATTAAATTTTAAAAAGTCTTTTATACATCCACATAGGTTTTATATATTCAGGAGTATATCAGCGCCACTAATGGCTTGGATGTAATCTGTAGTGGAGAGTGAGATAGATGATGAGCGGCTGATCTGTGGTGGGTGGTGGATGGAGAAGAGCTGACTTCAGAAACTGCAGGAACATCCAGACAGTATCGCATTACAATAATCTAGCCTTGAGGTAATGAAGACATGGACTAATTTTTCTGCGTCATGCAGTGATAAGGCATTTCTTAGCTTGGCAATATTACGTAGGTGTAGAAAAGCTGTTTTGTAACATTATATATGTGTTTATCGAATGCTAGATCTGAATCTATAATAACTGCAAGGTTTTTAGCTGCTGAACCAGGTGTGACGGAGAAGTCGGACAGATTTAGCATTAAGTCTGATCATTTATTTCTAGCAGCTTTGGGGCCTAATAGGAGAACTTCTGTTTTATCACTATTTAATAGGAGGAAGTTGCGCGGAGGGTTAAAGACTTCCAACCTAACTTTGGTAACAGATGACAGAGAGAATGTGCTATTTATCTGTTTAATTTTATTCTGAATGTTTTCAATTTTACTATTGAAGAAGTCCATTGAAGCGTTGCTGGTGTGAATGGCTGCGATCTGATGTTCAGTACCTGCCTGGTTTTTAGTTAATTTGGAAATAACACTAAAGAGAGCTCTAGGATTATTTTTATTAATCTCGATCTGTGCAGCCAGATACGCTGAGCGGGCTTTATTAAGTTCTTTTCTATATTTAACAAGACTGTCTTTCCACACAGAGTGAAACACTTCCAGTTTAGTTGATTGATATTTACGCTCTAAGTTTCGTACTAACTGCTTTAAGGTATGAGTTTGATCATTGTAACACAGTGCGAGCTTTTTTCTGTCCCTCTATTTTATGTTTAAGGGGTGCAACAACATCTAAAGTGAAGCGAAAGGTGTTTTCTAAACCTTCGGATAGTTTGTCTAGTTCTACTGAGTCTACAGGAGTAGACTCCTGATTTATCATTAGAGTTGATAAATCGGGAAGCTAATCTGTAAATTGTTGGGCTGTAAAAGGCGTTATTGAACGTTGAGATAATTATCTGAAATTGCGGAGGTTTGAGAACAAATATTCAGGTTATCTATGCTAACACCCAGGGTCAAAACTAAATCCACAGTATGATTACAGTAATGAGTAGGTCCTGTTATATTTTGAATAATACCAACTGAGTCTAAAATTGTTGTTAATGCCTTTTTTAATGGATCATCCAAATTTTCGAAATGAATGTCTCCAACTATAATCACTTTATCATTACTTACTGCTAAATCTGTGACAAAATCACTAAATTCTTTTAAAAATTCTAAATAGGGCCCTGGTGGTCTGTAGATATTAATGAAGGAAAATGCATTCTTTTTTGTAACTGGATTAATTATACTGGTGTAAAGAAGCTCAAAAGAAGTAAAATTATCATAGTGTTTCTGATTGCTAATTAAGGTACTTCAGAAAAGTATGCAGACCCCACCTCCTCTACTGGACAATCTCGGATTGTGTATATAATTGTAGCCGGCAGGGGTGGCTTCATTTAATGCTACATATTCATTTGGCCTAATCCAGGTTTCTGTCAGACACAGAATATCGAATTTCTGATCAATTATCATTTCATTCACTAGAACTGCTTTTGAATTTAGAGATCTAATATTAAGTAAACCAATCTTTAGGTTTGAAGTGTTAGTGCTACAGTCTGGATGTGATTGTTTAATATAAGTTAAGTTATTTGGATTGACTGTTTTAGTTTTTTGACATTTTTGTTTGACTCGGGGGACAGACACAGTTTGAATTCATTGGTATCTTGGTAACGTCTCTTTGCAGCTCGCAGACGGTTGGTTAAGCCTCTCTGTCTGCGGCCTGGTCCTGGCTCTGGATTGTCAGCAGCTTCTAACACTACTCTGCCAACTAGCTGAAAGACTATGAGCTATGCTGCATGAAAGTCAGGCAGCACCCTCCAGCGTGGGGTGGACACCATCCCTACCTAAAAGACCAGGCTTGCCCTCGAACTGTAGCCAGTTATCTATAAAGCCCACATGATTTTCTGCACACCACTTGGACATCCAGCGGTTCAGCGAAGAATGCCTGCTGTAAGCTTCATCACCACGCCTCATTGGGATGGGGCCAGAGCAGATTACCTCCTCGGACAGTGTCTGGGCCTGTTTAATCACCTCTTTAATATTAGCCTTAGTTACTTCAGACTGCCGCAGACGAATATCATTGGCCCCTACATGAATTACTACCCTCGAATATCTCCTATTCCCTAACAGCCTAAGGTTGCCACTAATGTCCGGTGCTCTGGCTCCCGGTAAACAAGCTGCTGGTGCCCCTAAAGGAGTAGCTAATTTCACATGTCAGACGATAGAGTCTCCTATCAGCAGAGTACCTTTAACAGGCTCCTCAGTTGGTGCTTCACTGAGCGGGGCAAACCTGTTTGACACGTGAACTGGGGGAGCGTGGTGTTCAGGTGGGTTGGCTGTGGCCTTTGCGGTAGCATTAGCCTTAGCCTTTCGACTGTGCCGCCGAGACGTTACCCATTCGCCCCGCTGTGAGGGCTCTAAGGTCAGAGTCCGGGGGGTACTAACTCTCCCTGAGACACCCGGGGCTGGTAACAGTGAATCCTGCTGTCTATCCCTTATTAAACCCCGGATGTGCAGCTCTAACTTATTCACCTTATCCATCAAGGAGCTAACTATCTCACACTTAGTACAAATACCACTATTTTTACCAGTATCGGTGGACAAGGGGTCTAAGCGAAACATGCCACACTCTGAACAGGAGTAAACCTTAGCAGAAGAAAAAAAAAACACTCACCTTGTTTCAGTTGAAATTAGAAACTTACACAAACAAACTGCAGCAGGAAACAGCAAATCATCATCATCATCATCATCATCATCATTCAGTTTATTGCCAAGTATACTTATCATACACAAGGAATTTGACTTCGGTAAATATTAACTCTCTATACATTGAGATACATATACACAATTATGATAAGGATATACAAAACAAAACATATTATCACATACCAAAGCACACACAGAGGATTAAACTGCATCAATAGTAGTGCAAATGAAAAGTACGGATAAGTCAACAGTTCAGACAGGTGATCGCCATAGGAAAGAAGCTATTTTTATGTCGAGTTGTTTTTGTTTGCAGGGATCTATAGCGCCTGCCAGAGGGGAGAAGGTTAAAGAGAGTGTATGCAGGGTGTGTGGGGTCTTTAATAATATTCTCTGCCCGCTTTCTGATCCTTCCAGAATACAATTCCTGGAGGGAGGGTAGGTGGGTACCAATGATTTTTGCTGCTGTTCGAATTGTGCGTTGAAGTCTGTTTTTGTCCTGTTTAGTGGCTGCCCCAAACCAAACTGTGATGGAAGTGCAGAGAATGGATTCAATGGCAGCGGTATAGAAGGTGGCCAGGAGCTCTTGTGGTAGGCCATACTTCCGCAGCTGCCGTAAAAAATACATCCTCTGCTGAGCCTTTTTAAGGATGGCATTAATGTTGAGCTCCCACTTCAGGTCCCGGGAAATGATGGATCCTAAAAATTTGTATGAATCCACATTTGACACAGGGCTATTTGATATTATAACAGGGTGTAGTACTTTGGGGTGCTTTCTAAAGTCCACGACCATCTCCACAGTCTTTAGAGTGTTTAACTCTAAGTTGTGTTGACTGCACCAGAGCACCAGCTTATCAACCTCCTGCCGATATGCAGACTCGTCGCCATCCTGGATAAGCCCAATGATGGTGGTGTCGTCTGCAAATTTCAAGAGCTTGACTGTAGGGTCATTTGAGGTACAGTCGTTTGTGTAGAGGGAGAACAGCAATGGGGAAAGTACACACCCCTGCGGTGCACCAATGTTGGTTGTCCGTACTCCAGATGTATCATCTTTTAACTGCACATGCTGTCTCCTGTCAGTTAAAAAGCTGAAGATCCACTGACAGATGGCAGGAGATATAGTGAGTTGAGAGAGTTTGGCGATAAGGATTTCAGGTATGATAGTATTGAACGCCGAGCTAAAGTCCAGAAACAGGATCCTTACATAGGTCCTTGGCCGGTCTAGATGTTGCAGGATGAAATGCAGCCCCATATTTACTGCATCATCCACTGACCTGTTTGCCCTATAGGCAAACTGGAGGGCATCCAGTTGGTGATCTGAGATGTTCTTAAGGTGGGTGAGCACCATGCGTTCAAAGGACTTCATGACAACTGAAGTCAAGGCCACAGGTCTGTAATCATTCAACCCAGTGATGGAAGGTTTCTTAGGGACTGGGATGATGATGGAGCTTTTGAAACATGAGGGGACTTTGCACAGCTCCAATGACTTATTGAATATTTGTGTGAAGATTGGTGCTAGCTGCACAGCACAGGACCTGAGACACGAGGGAGTTACACCATCAGGACCCGGAGCTTTATGGACATTTTGCCTCTGAAAGAGGCGACAGACATCCTGTTCACGTATATTGAGTTTGAATTGAGAGACAGGGGGAGAAATATCTAAGTGAATGGTGGAAACTGCAGTTTGTCCACAGGGAGGGAGGGGAGTGGTTGCTCCCCTCTCAAACCTGCAGTAGAAGGCATCCAGGTCATCCGCAAGGCCTTTTTTGGCCTCAGCAGTTGGAAATGGTTTCTTATAGCTGGTGATGTCTTGAAGACCTCTCCACAGTGCTGCAGAATCATTGGATGAAAACCGTTTTTCAATTTTTCAGAGTAGTTCCTTTTAGCTGCTCTGATTTCCTTGGTCAGTGTATTTCTCAGAGTTTTGTACAAAGTCCTGTCCCCATTGCTGTAAGCCTTCTCCTTGGCCTTGCGAAGTTGGTTCAGACTTGCAGTGAACCAGGGTTTACTATTGTTAAAAATGCGAAAAGTCTTTGTTGGCACACACATCCCTTCACAGAAACTGATGTGAAGGGATGTGTGTGCCAACAAAGACTTTTCGCATTTTTATCCAGCAAATCCAGCAAACATGAGGAAAAAGTGTATAAAAATAGACTGAGAGTGGATTAATAGGTGTGTAGAGCAAAGAGGAAGCAGACTAAAAGTGGATTAGTGTGAAGAGAGTAAAAGAGAAAAAAACAGAGAAAAGTGTAGAAGCTGAAGATTAGAGCAAGCTTTCAGCAGCAGAGCAGCAGACCAGCAGAGCAGTATACCAGTTATGACATGGTGCTATAATAATCAGCTGAGTTATTGGAATATTGAGTGTAGGTACAATACAGTTAGAGAACAGTAGACGGCGCTGTAATAATCAGCTGAGTTATTGGGATATTGAATGTGGGTACAGTACAGTTAGAGGACAATAGAGGGCGCTGTAATAATCAGCTGAGTTATTGGAATATTGAGTGTGGGTACAGTACAGTTATGACAGTAGAGGGCGCTGAAATAATGAGCTGAGTTATTGGGATATTGAGTGTGGGTACAGTACAGTTATGAGAGTAGAGGGCGCTGTAATAATCAGCTGAGTTAATGGGATATTGAGTGTGGGTACAGTACAGTTAGTGGACAGTAGAGGGCGCTGTAATAATCAGCTGAGTTATTGGGATATTAAGTGTGGGTACAGTACAGTTATGACAGTAGATTGCACTGTAATTATCAGCTGAGTTAATGGTTTATTGAGTGTGGGTATAGCACAGTTACAGAACAGTAGACGACACTGTATTAATCAGCTGAGTTATTGGGATATTGAGTGTGGGTATAGTACAGTTAGACAACAGTAGAGGCCGCTGTAATAATCAGCTGAGTTATTGGGGTACTGAGTGAGGGGAGTGAGGGTACAGTACAGTTAGATAACAGTAGACGGCCCTGTAATAATCAGCTGAGTTATTGGGATATTGAGTGTTGGTACAGTACAGTTAGACAACAGTAGAGGGTGCTGTAATAATTAGCTGAGTTATTGGGAAATTGTGTGTGGGTACAGCACAGTTAGAGAACAGTAGTTGGTGCTGTAATAATCTGCTGAGTTATTGGGATATTGAGTGTTGGTACAGTACAGTTAGACAACAGTAGAGGGTGCTGTAATAATTAGCTGAGTTATTGGGATATTGAGTGTGGGTACAGTACAGTTAGAGAACAGTAGACGGCGCTGTAATAATCAGCTCAGTTATTGGGATATTGAGTGTGGGTACAGTACAGTTAGAGGACAGTAGAGGGCGCTGTAATAATCAGCTGAGTTATTGGGATATTGAGTGAGGGTACAGTACAGTTAGAGAACAGTAGATGGCACTGTAATAATCAGCTGCATTATTGTGATATTAAGTGTGGTTACAGTACAGTTATGACAGTAGAGGGTGCTGTAATAATCAGCTGAGTTATTGGGATATTGAGTGTGGGTACAGTACAGTTATGACAGTAGAGGGCGCTGTAATAATCAGCTGAGTTATTGGAATATTGAGTGTGGGTAAAGTACAGTTAGTGGACAGTAGAGGGCGCTGTAATAATCAGCTGAGTTATTGGGATATTGAGTGTGGGTACAGTACACTCAGAGAACCGTAAAGGGGGCTGTTGTTCCCGGCCGCATCCCAATTCACTAGCGAGGGCAGCGGTCTGCACAGATCTGATTGGCAGAGGAGAGCATTTGAAGATGTGTTTGAACACGTGATTGGTCTGTAAGTTTATTGTGCTGCAGAGCGCGTATACCGTAAAGACGAGAAAAGTTCTGACGCTTTAAATGAACACTGTCAAAATTAAATCCTTTCCAGTAGTTTATCGGTTTGGATCCGCACCCGGACTGCAGTCTGAATATATGTGATCCCTGGCCTAGACCATATACATGGTTTTGTTTTATAAAACCACTCCTTGCTGTCCTGCAGAGAACAACAGGTTCAATGTTCAGTTTTACAGCGTTAAATATGTCAGGTCAAGAAAGACTTTTTTTTTAATATATATATATATATTTTTATAGAAACAAGTATTTAGTGAAATCAAGAAAGACCATATTTTATTTTTATTTTTCTTAATATTTATGTTAAGTTAATTCAAGAGAAATTGTATTTTATTTTTATAAAAAAAAATTGTTTCAGGAAATAGTTCAACTTTAAATGTAGAGATACATTGTTGCTGTTAAAAATGCATTTTCCAATAAAGGCACTATTGGTAAAAGTGGTTATAGTTTTTATGTTAAGGTGGCGGGAGGTGGTGTCTGCAGCTGCTGGAAGTAACTAATAAAGTAACTTGTAAAGTAACTTAGTTACTTTTAAAATCAAGTAATCCATAAAGTAAAGTTACTTTTTAAAGGAGTAATCAGTAATCAGTAATTGGATTACTTTAACTATACCATCACTGTCAGTCACAGACAACAGAGCCGCCTCGAAGAGTGTCCTTTTTTGAACCCAGATCGGTTCTGGTCCAGGAGGTCATTCTGGGAGAGGAAGCCAGAGACCTGATTTAAAACTGCTCTCTCGAGTGTTTTAGAGAGAAAGGGTAGTAGTGAGACCGGTCTGTAGTTATCAACCTGGGTGGGGTTGAGAGAAGGCATTTTAAGCAGTGGTGTCACATGTGCTTGTTTGAAAGCAGTTGGGAATACACCAGAAGTTACAGAGGCATTGATCGTGTGAGTGATAGCCGGAGGGATTGTAGGTGCGATGGTTTGCAGTAGGTTTGAAGGAATTGGGTCAAGCGGACACGTAGTAGGACGGCTACGTGTTAGTAGAGCCAGTGTCTTGTTCTCAATGAGAGGACTGAACGAGGAGAAAGTGACGCCTTCGGTGCAGGGACACCGGGCAGCAGAGCATGTATCCAACTCAACCTAACCCAACCCAACTCAATATTCCAATAACTCAGCCAATAATTACAGCACTGTCTACTGTTCTCTAACTGTCCTGTACCCACACGCAATATGCCAATAACTCACTTGATTATTACAGCGACCTGTACTGTCCTCTAACTGTATTGTACCTTAACTCAATATCCCAATAACTCAGCTAGTTATTACAGCCCCCTTTACTGTTCTCTGACTGTACTGTACCCACACGCAATATCTCAATAACTCAGCTGATTATTAAAGCGCCGTCTACTGCCGTCTTATTGTACTGTACCCACATTCAATATCCCAATAACTCAGCTGATTATTACAGCGCCTTCTAGTGTCCTCTAGCCGTGCTGTACCCACAATCAATATACCAATAACTCACCTGATTATTACAGCGCCCTCTACTGTTCTCTAACTGTACTGTACCCACACTGAATATCCCAATAACTCAACTAATTAATACAGCGCCATCTACTGTTCTCTGACAATACTGTACCCACACGCAATATCCCAATAACTCATCTGATTATTACACCACCGTCTAAGGAGCAGACGGGAGGCGGATTTATTTGCGGGTAAGACAGACTTTAATATATAACAAATTAACAAATAAACAAACAGGGGAATAACGAATAAGTATATGTACATAAACAAACTGGGAAAACAAACAAAGAGCTAAGCTAAACAGATAAGAGACTAAACTAAACAGATAATAACAAAACAGGGCTAGGGAATATATACAAGGATAAATACGTAAATAAGTACAAAATAAACAAAGAAACAAACAAGAAATAAACGTGACTAGAAATAACGTGACTGACAATAAACAAGAGTGAGTAAATAAGAAACGCGGAGAAAGCAATAACGTGACGTGACAGACAACGGGGGAAGGTGCAGAGACCATCGGATAAACATGGACTAAAATGAGCTATAAATAGTAACATAAAACACTGAACACCTGGGGAAGGGGCGGAGCTACAAATTAGACACACGTGACGAAAAATTGCAGGAGAAACACAGGGGAACAGAGCGAGGCCGTGACAGAAGCCCCTCCCTAAACGTGCAGCTCCCGAGGCGCGTAAAAACGAACCCCGGGGCTGGCGGCGGGGAGAGGCCGGGAAAAACAAGAGACGAGACCGGGGACTTAACATGGGGCAGAAAAGGAGACTGAACTGAAGACTGGACAAAGAAAGGAGACTGGACCGAGGACGTGACTGGAGACTGGACATTGGGTGAGACAGGAGACTGGACAGGAAACTGGACAAGGGACGATGACTGGACGTGAGACATGACAGGTGACTGGACAGGACTGGACATGGGCGAGACCGGAGACTGGACGGGAAACTGGAAAGGGGACGATGACTGGACGTGAGACATGACAGGTGACTGGACAGGACTAGACATGGGAACGGGAACAAAAACATTGACAGGAACAGACACGAAAACGTTGACAGGAACAGGCACAGAAAAACCAGACAAGACAGGAACCGGAACATAGACAGACACGGGACCAGAAGAGGAAGAGACATGGGGACAAGAAAGACCTGGGGATGCCCAGGACTGGCTAAAGTCGGAGGAGTAGTTCGTGGAGCCAGCCTGGGCAAAGTTCTTGGGCTGAAGTCCGTGGCCCTTGGGGCAGACCTGGGCACATGGGGCTTGGGGCGAAACTTAGTCCTGGGTGCAGGAACCGGCGTGGGTGTGGTGACGGGCCTCGCTGGCGATGCGACGGCTTGGGCAGCTGGAGCTGGAGGCGCGACGGCTTGGGCAGCTGGAGCTGGAGGCGCAGCGCCTCGGGTAGCAGGAGCTGGTGGCGGTGCGGCATCATGGGCAGTGGGCACCGCTGGCACAGGAACATGGACGTGTCGGGCACCGCTGGCATCGGAGCATGGACAGTGGGCACCGCTGGCATCGGAGCATGAACGGTGGGCACCGCTGGCACAGGAGCATGGACGGTGGGCACCGCTGGCACAGGAGCATGGACGGTGGGCACCGCTGGCATCGGCACATGGGCGGTGGGCACCGCTGGCACAGGAACATGGACGTGTCGGGCACCGCTGGCATCGGAGCATGGACGGTGGGCACCGCTGGCACAGGAGCATGGACGGTGGGCACCGCTGGCACAGGAACATGGGCGTTGGGCACCGCTGGCACAGGAACATTGGCAGTGGGCATCGCTGACATAGGGACAAAGTGAACAGACTTGGACCCTTGGGCAGTAGGTGTCTGTGTGGAGCCTTGGGCTGCTGACGAAAACCTGCTGACTTGAGCTGAATTCACCGCAGCGTATTCAGGTTCTGGGGCGGCAGGAGCAGTGGAGTGTAGCGCCGTTTCCATGAAAACCCTGGAGCGAAGATCTGCTGTCGCCACGTGTGACTCGAAGCGCTGCTCGGCCGTAGAAACATTGAGACGTGGTAGAAGGGGATGCTAACTGTGTTAGCCGCATAGCCGTGGATAAACCTGGAGCTGCAGCCGCCAAAGATGCTAACTGAGTTAGCCGCGTAGCCTTGGGGGAGCCTAGAGCTGCAGCCGCCAGAGGTGCTAGCTGGTTAGCCTCAGAAGCTAGCTGCGGTGCCGCCGAGATGGAGCGCGCTCTGGGAGGCGGGTGGAGGACAGCCCCCACAGGCAGCGGCAAGCGGACTCGCGTCGAAGGGTACTCCTCGTCCTCCGAACTGGACGCGGCTGCGAGGAGGTCCACATAACCTCAGAAATAGTCCTCACAGCCTTAGGAGCGAAGCCGATAGCCCTAACAGTTAGCCCCCTCCCAAGAAAACGGGGGAAGGTGCAGAGACCGACAGATAAACATGGACTAAAGTGAGCTATAAATAGTAACATAAAACACTGAACACCTGGGGAAGGGGCGGAGCTACAAATTAGACACACATGACAAAAAATTACAGGAGAAACACAGGGGAACAGAGCGAGGCCGTGACAACTGTTCTCTAACTGTACTGTCCCCACACTCAATATCACAATTACTCACCTGATTATTACGGCCCCACAGCGAGGCTTGTGATAAACACCACAGAGGAACTGCCCAGCCACTTTGATAATCAGCAGTTTTGTGAATTTGTAAAAGAGATTCAAACAAAAGCATGTTCACAGGTTCTGTAAATTACTTGTATGATGAGACATATTTCTTTAGAAACTCAAATGAACTCATAGTGCTGATTCTTCGTTTAATATGAATATAACATCAGTGCAAAACAATACAAGTGAGACCAACTAAGCCATGTATACAGGTACTATATTGGTTTGGTTTAATGGTTAACAGGAAATTAACTTTTATTTAAAATACATTCCACTTAGAAAACCTTACATGGGATGTCCTGTGATGATGAAACAACTGGACACTCCAGACCAACAGATGTATCATCAGAAAAATCTGAAGTTGTAACATTATATTGTAACATTAATTATATTAAAAAATTAAAATGCATAATCAAAAGGTAACGATTAATTAGGAAAATTCTCTTACAAAGATCAAAGATTATCAGAAACCATAGTTTCGCAGCTGAACTGTAGGTACAGTTGGACCTTGCACTTTTGAAAACCAAGAACCTATGTGTAATTCTTAACAATTAAAATTATTATAAAATTACATTCGCATTTCTGTAATAACTTTAAAGTGAATGTGTATATAATATTGTGAAAATAAATAAAAGGTGTATTATTTAAGTTATTTAGGTATATCACAATACATTAACATTCATGTCTAATTCCAAGATAGAAGGCTTTGATATATCTTTACAAAATATAGATTAGCTCACACTAACTGTGTTTCTTCTTCAACAAACAAGCAAAATAATTATGTTTCTACGTTTTAGATGTCACATGCTGATGATGAACTTCTGTATGCTGGTGCTACTCCAAAAATGCAAAAGGGCAGAGTCTGCTGCTGTTGATGTCCTGTGCCCTGCAGCATAACATGACTGGAATAGCTCTGAAACATCTCCTCAAGATTTGTATTAAACATGTCCCGGGGTTAGTGCTAGAAAAGTGTGTACCTGTTTAACAAAACTTATGTAGAGTATGGTCATTAAGAACCTAATATTTACTCCTTCTCATGTTCTATTGTAGTATCTTGTACTGTGATGTCATGTAGATGCATGCAATAAGTCTTAGCTGATACTGTTCTTTGTATATAAGAAAATGTATTACAGAAAAAAAAATAATTAGTACAAAAAAACAGCATCATATCAAGGTTGGCTTGGAGAGAGTTCTTTTCCCAAATCTGATCTGTAGCTCTCTGGCTTGAATTCCTGAAGTCCAACCTTTTATGTTTCAAAA
Organism: Astyanax mexicanus; assembly: GCF_023375975.1. Lineage (NCBI taxonomy): Eukaryota > Metazoa > Chordata > Actinopteri > Characiformes > Acestrorhamphidae > Astyanax > Astyanax mexicanus. Next base: position 14,326,540 of record NC_064419.1, read on the forward strand.
CACCTCACATCTGGAAACACTTAACATACGCTCCTATAGTGCACATACATAGAACATACACAAGTTAGTCTGACTCAATGCATGGGAGGGGAAAGAAGTGCTCCCCCATACTATCCTATGCTTGAAAAAACAAATTTTGTTTAAGTTAGGGCTTACTCCATCTGTTCCCTGTGGTCCAGTGGTCATTCTGTGTGGAAAATATATGCAGGATAATGGATAATGGTGAATAACCCTGCTTAATGGTAAATAACCCTGCTTGCAAATATGTATGCTCAAATATACGTCACTATGTACATGGAGACAAGGGAGAAAAGGCAAACACAGTGTGAAGCATGCCAGTTTTTATTTGATTAAGGTACCAATCTTAAAAATGGCTCATTTTTTAATGAGGAGTTTGTCATGCCAGATTAAAGACATTCTTAAAAATCCCAATTAACATTTATCTAGAGACACAGCAGATAAAGAAGGGGTTCTTAATGATGTACAGTGTGGAGCAGAGTACAGAAAATAAGAGAAACTGGCCAACTATGTGAACATGATATAAGTTTACTGTGGAACCTTAATGGAATTCCAATTTTTAAAAGCTCTAAGTACCAGATATGGCAATTTCAGTGTCAGGTTATTGAACTACAGCCTAAAGACAGGAAAAGCAACGTTTGTGTGCCATGTGTTTGGTTTGGAGTAAATAAACCAAACATGCACTCTCTCCTGACTCCCTTTGTAGAAGAACTCTTATCTAAAAGGATGGTATCACATGGAGACATCCACAGAAAAGAGAACAGAGGTCCAAGGTGGTTGCACTAATATATAGCTTAGACTCTGTTAATTCAGAATACATTGATCAATTCAATGGGCTGTATGGGTGTGATTTTTGCTATCACACAGGACCTTATCCTTTCAGAAGACTAGAACCTGTTCTCAGATCTGAGGCAAAACATTATGACCATGCTATGTCAGTTACTCCAGAACAGCCAGACATGGAGGTGAAAGGCCCATCTGTATTGATGAGCTTAAAAACCTTTGAAATGATTGATGGCTTTTTTTGCAGAGTACCAACATAGTGTTTGTCTTGGTGTGACTTGACAGTTGGTAAATATGTGGCTGGATTTAACAAATCACAGCAAAAAGATGGTATATATGCAGAAAAACAGACATTGTTAGACAAAAAATGCTTGCAGTCAAGCCTCCTGTAGAGTTACCCAGAAAAATCATTACAAGATCGTAAATTTTGGAAAGCTTCAGAAGAGGTCAGTTCTTTTAACTATTCATTGCCACTTGCAGCCAGCATTAGTAAATGGAGTCCTTTGTGGGCCACTTCCATTTTCTTTTGAGTCATTTAATGGCACTCTTGTGAAGTACTTGAACTGAACTGAACTGAACTACACATGTGCCTGTCCAGATTGTAAAGAGATTCCAAGAGATTGTAAAGAGATTCTAAAAGGGAAGAAAAGTACATAAAGAATGCAAACAATGACATCAAAGATCTCTTCTCTCAGCTTCAGAACAGCAATTGTATCACTATCAAATTAGAATACCTGAGTGAAAATGTAAGGGTGTACTGCTAACACCCACAGGCGGATAACAGGCTCTGGAATGGACATAACTACGAGAAGTGTGTTAAGCAGAGTGGTAGGTGGGGTCGTAGATGGAATAGAGTTGCTGACTTGTGTGTGTGACTAGGGCAAGGTCACGTCGGTGAGATGGCTGAGGATTCACCAAGGAAAGATGAGGTGCTTGAGCGAAGGGGCCCTGCATTGACCAATACTTGAGTCAGTTGGCTGAAGTCCAGTGGCAAGTTACATACCACAGTTTGCAGGATATCAATACCTTTGGATACTATGGAGCTTAACTTAAGCACAGAAGAAGTAGAGGATGAAGGATGTGTTGATGGGTAGTGTCGTTCGTGATCTGACGACTCTTGGCCTCCCTTAAAGGGAAGCCTTGGGCTAGCTTAAAATAGACTCTTAAAAGGTTATCTAGTCATGCATCACTACAAAACTTTAGATTCTACAGAAAGAAGAGAAAAACAGACGAGTGCCTTGAGTTAAAAAAAGGAGAAGACGGAGTTCTTCGAAGTTCTAAGATGCTCTTTTATTGTCTTGAAAAATCAGCCAAGTTCAGTCAGAAGGATCCAATCTTCTGATGAGACAAAGAATTACATGCTCTTTTATACAGTATTTGGGTGAACCAAAGGTGGGGGCTTTAGGCTCCACCTTTTACCGTTATATAACCATATGTCGGTTGAACATAATTGTTCCCAAACATGATCACCTTTAGGGTTTTTTTTTCCGGTCAAGGTTATGGGCATTATGCCATTAGTCCCATAATTGGATTTAATTGTGACCAAATCAACATGGTATAGTTTTTTTTTAAATGTTGACCTTCACTTTGTTTGATGTTCCCATGGAGTGGGAGTCTATGTGGCCATCTGGTCTCTATCTAATGAATTTAGAGATATGCTGGCCTCTATCTAATGAGTTTAGAGATATGCTCCTCAGTCATCATATAGCATTTCCCGGGGAGCTAGCCAATTATGTCCTGTTATCTTATAACAGCTGTCTCCCTTTGAGATATGTTAGGTACAGGTCTAAACCTGTTACGGGAGAGAGCAATAGAGGATGAGCGAACTTAATGAACTTGCTCATATGAGGCCAAGTGTGCTTCAGTATATGAAATGTACACATATGCTCTTCAATATCCTAAATTAGGCCCCACATTCCCCCCTTCCGTGGGATTTAGTCCCACGGAACAACGAGGGGATAATTTGGTATCTCAGGCTGTTTTTCAGAGCATAAGATTTTTAGTACAATTAAAGTTATGTTTTATGTTTTAATTATTTTATTATATGTGAGTTTCGTGCTCGTAAATAGTTTAAGTCCCAAGTCCATTTTTAAACCACATTGATTTGGCACAATCTTATGCATATAGGTGAGTAAACATGACAGTGTAGTAAGAAATACATGGCTATATGTTCTGCTACATGACACCAAACAAATGAATAAAGGTGGTGTAACTACTACAAAAGGTATGAAAATGCACACTTTCAAATGGATTACATAATAGATAACATGATTGGATTACATATGATAGATATGTTGAATACATGGGTTAAGTTCCATATTAATATATTGTCCACAAGGAGGGTCAAACAGGTCCGAATTACGCATCTCAAGTATTGAGATGCTTTTGTCAAAATTGACATAAGTATCTGATTAAAGAACCCCACATTCCCCTTTAGCTCCTCGCTGGTAAATGGCGACTTAATTGAGCATAGAAAGGCACGTCAAACATGGCACCTGGCAAAGCAACCCGACAAGGCCCCACATACAGTCGCATACCCCAAGAACCAAGGGTAAGGCATACCACCCCAGCACAAAGGCAAGGATGGCAAACCCCCCTAGAGCCAAGGCGCTATACTGATGGGGAAATACCGGTCAGTTTGGTCGCTGCCTGGAAAAACTACCTAATAGGTCCCATATGGGAATGTGTAGCGTTACCAAGACAATGCACAGTCAAGAGGCTCCGCCTCTTCAGAGGAATTTGGGAACACGAGCAGTAGGTAAGAAAGATCCAAATAAGCCTGTCCCCCCTTAGGCACAATACACATATGTAACTGTAAAACATTTCACCAGATAGTGAAAGGCACGCTTGTAAAGGTATGAACACACAATCAATTATTATGGAACCTTGGGACAGGTGAAAAACAAGGGTGTAGGATTAAATAGTCCATTTACATGGAGAAACAATAAAAGACAAAGGATAAAAACACAAAACCAATTGGTAGCAGAAGACGTCTTCTGCCTTTTGTGACTTTGCGCCACGTGGAAAGGCACGGTGTAGGTCAAGGGAGAGGTTACTAGCACTTCACCTTGACCCGGAGGACGCAGTTGCATTATCTGTCCGGGGCCACGCCCTGGCCCACTTGACAAATAACTTCAAGTCCCGCTGATGAGTCAACAGACGCATGGAAAACAGCATATTGTCCAGAGATAGATGAAACAGTTTGTTCAATCAACAATCTTAGACAAGGTACAACACAACATGCCACAAACATCAAAATCAAAATGACATACAAGAGCATCATAGCCAATCTCATTAAAAGAGCTTTCCATTGACCAGAAAATAACCAGTTAAACCAGGAGTCTTGTGCAGCTTGTGTGTTTCTAACATGTTCATCACGCAGGTTTCTAAGTTTGGACATTACCTTAGTAAAATTACCATCAGAGCCAGTATGTAGGGGAATATAGGAACAACATTCGTCGCCAATCAAAACACAGACACCATCATCAGGTGCTCTCATTTGGTCAATAGCGAATCTATTTTGAAGGGTCATTTTTGAAGTAGCGTCCAATTGCTCACCAAGGGCCTCTAAAGCAGTAATGGTGTGGTTAAGAAATCTCTGTTGGTTGTACCAAATGTAATTAATCCAGTGGCCATTTCTATAGGCTTGCAGTCCAGCAAACAATATACCTGTGGCTCCAATGCTACCATCACTCATAACTAAGTGTTCTTTAGGAATTTTTACAGGGATGCCTAGGTAATTGAGCTCAGGAACATTCTGTACGTCTGAAATGTCAGAATAAAGATCACGTTTGTGTCTGGGTAAAGCATCATCAAAGGTCATAACTGAAACGGAACCGGTTAAAGTTACAGGTGCACAACAGCCAGTCCACGTGTTAGTAAGGGACTGGAGCAGTTTAGTGTCTGAATGACATATCCAGAAAAGATCAGCTAGGGGAAGGGTACCGTTAGCTAAGTTAACCCTAAGATATGTATATCCTGTGAGTATATCAGTACCAGTGGGATTAAGTCTGATACGACACCTGTTGTCAAGTTCAGGAAGGTTGTGTCGTGCATTTGCCCTGCAAAAACAAAATGGGTACTGAGCTCCAGTGTCACGTATAACTGGAGGTGGTGGAACAATTGGACCATCAACATCAGTACATCTTGGATCAACAGCGGAGTGTTGGTTGGGAATGGTTAATGAAGACATCAAGCATTGCAGAGGAGAGGGAACTGTTGTGTTAGTGACAATATCTAAACCGTCTATTGGGGTGATAGTTGGGACACTGTTACCATTATGACAAGCAAAACAGTCAGTTGAAGCGACTGATTGGGCTGTGTAGGTCAAATATTGATAGAACATATTCTGATCAGCATATTGGGAAATCACAACACCAGGGTCATTATCTGTATCAGGTAAGTCATTAGGGTCTAAGGAATCGAATGTGAACAATCTCTGTGCTTCCCAGGAATGTACCACAGCTCGTGGAGTCCTGTTCAGGCGGGCTTGTTCGTAGCAGATTAGAGGCTCGCAGAAGGCATTTAAAGTATATTGAGCCTGATGTGAGCAGTTAGACCCAATTGGGTAAGCCTTCAGGGAAAATTTACCTTTGGTGTCAATTAGGAATGCTACTGAGGTCATAGACCGATATTCAACTTGGAAGTATGTGTATCTGTCGCGCATGGAGGGAGTAGTAGTCAGGAAGTATGACATTAATAAAGCTAAGCTGCAATGCAAAGGCTTAGATGGGTGTCTCCTAAGGCGCGCAGAATTGAAACAGTTAGCAGGTTGGTCACAGATATTGGCAGGTGATGCCAAACAGCGTTTTTTAATTGTTTTGTAATCGGATTGGCGATATTGTGTCCATTCGAAGTAAATATTCGCGTAAGAAAAGGATGGAAACAGGTTGGAAGTGGACATACAAACTGTTGGGTCGACATAGGGACAGTATCGTTCACACGTGCGATTGCCCGACTCAGATCAAGTCTGATGGACAATGGAACGTCTGTATTTGTTGGTGTCAAGTGAGCGTTTAAAGATAGTCCGATTAGAATTGTCAATCTTTTGGATGGGAATCGTAGTATGGTAAGTGCTACATATCATAGCTATGAGTAGAGCACCTAATGCAGAGGTGATAAAGGCTGCCATGACTACTGTCAACCCAAGTAAGAGGTGGTCTTTATGGGACCTCCAAAGGTCAAGACTCTTAGTCTGAATTTGTATGAGTTGCATAGTTAGGACGCAATCCAATGACAACAGTATTCTATTAGTGAGGACTTGCTTGTTGCAAATGAACGAAAGTATTGTCTGCGACTTAAAGAAGTGATATCACCTGGAGTGGCAAAATACCAGACAATGGCGGTAGTAAAGTTTGGTCTAATTATTTCAGCAACTAAAAGGTGTTCAGGGTTAATCAATAGGGTGGATTCCAGAAAAGGGATAAAAGCAGTGTATGTTTCCAGACCAGTATCTACTATACCATTTGGTCCGGAATGGTTAGAGGATTGTGCTATGAATGTGTGCGCTACAGAGATGTCTGCTTTGATCAAATATAAAGGCAGGTCTTTGAAAAAGGAAAAAACAGGTAATGGATAGGGGAGAGTCGGAATATGAAAAGCTTGACAGGGGTTCATCAGGTGGAATTCGGCTAAAAGCATACACAAATCACACAATGAAAGTTAATGTACACAACAATAATACAAAAAGAAAACAAGAAAAAGGTCCAAGTACTTAATCAGTACTGTCCAGTAGTATTTGGTTCAATGGAACAGTTAGCACAAAGTTCAAATTCCGTGGACGGTGTCTGTGCAGATTGTTCCGTGAAAAGAATAGTAAAAACAATAATGCAAGAGATGATGATAAAGATAAGGGTGGTACCTTTTAGTCCGCAAAGACCAGGAAGCCTAAAAGGATGCCATGGAGGCATTTCTTCCTCGAATGATATCAGTTGCAATGTACCTGATGTTTAAGGTTGGCAGTGATGTAGCTTTTAATCAGATTCTGAGCCAGGGTCAGGAGGAGTTAGACGTGCACGTTGTCGAGTCAGGATCTGGTATCCACTTGGTCCTGCCCTAGGTGAGACAGGAGCAGGGTCACCTTGTGTTTGTTCAGCAGGTTGTTCATCAGTTTGCTGTGGTGGTTGCACATCAGATTGTTGTGGGGGTCGGTAAAATGGAGGGGCTCTTGAGCAATGGTTCAGATGGAACCAAACAGTCTTTCCCTCCACTTTGACAGCAGTGGGTGTGGCCAAAACTACCTTATACGGGCCTTCTCGTCTGGGTTGATCCCACTGCCTTTTGTGTACTCTGACATATACATAATCTCCAGGGAGCAGTTCAGTCAGCGAGCTGTCAATCTCAGCAGATCTGTTAACACTTGCTCCTTTCGCTTGAGCAAATAGGTCTCTGTGAATTTTGGTAAGGCATGTGACATAATCATGAAGTTCAGCTTGGAGCTGTTCAAGATTAGGGCCTTGGTATGGTGCCCTAAGATACGTGACTGGCATTGGTCTGCCTGTCACCATCTCATGTGGTGTTAGGTTGGTCACTCTATTTGTGGTCATTCTCATGCTCATCAAAGCTAGCGGTAGGGCATCTAGCCAATTGATTTTTCCTTCACTGTGCGCAATGATCTTAGCAATTTTTGCTTTTAAGACTCCATTCTGTCTTTCAACAATGCCTTGGCTCTGTGGTCTGTAGACACAGCCAAGCCTACGTTTGATGCCAAGTGATCTGGCTATGGCTGCGATAACTTTGTTAGCAAAATGCGAACCGTTATCTGAACTAATTGTATCCGGTACTCCGAATCTAGGAATTACCTCTCGAATCAGGAATCTAGCAGCTGCAGTGGCTGTTTCTTTTTGAGTTGCTTGAGCTTCAGTCCATCTACTAAACCTGTCGGTGACTACTATAATGTAGCGAAATGCTCTAACGGGTTTTCCCATATCTAGGTAATCCATTACCAAGTGTCTGAAGGGGCCATCAGGAACAGGGATGTGTCCTAATGGAGCAGTCAAAGATTTCCTGAAATTGTACTGTATACAGACAGCACAATGGTTAAGGAATTGGTCTACAGTAAGAACTAAATATGGGGTCCACCACTCAGCCTTAATTTGTTTAATGATTTCTTTCCGGTGGACATGAGATACGCCATGTGCATCAGCAATCAGGATATTTAATAAGGATATGGGAGCTACTGGCAGGCCATTTGGGCCATACCAGACACCATTTTCTGGTTTAGCTCTTCTTTTGATCCAAACGTTTCGTTCATAGATACTGGCATTTTCTTGGCATTCACTTAAGCTAGTTAGATCTGGTGTAAGCTCAGTCAGTTGTTCCTCAGCCAATTGGAGTCTGTCTCTGGATTGTGCGGGGCACTGTAATGTTGCGGTAGCAGCATCTTTTGCCTCCTGGTCAGCCATATTGTTGCCCTGGGTAATCAAAGAATCATCATGTCTATGAGCAGCACATTTAACAATGGCAAGTCTGTCAGGTAGCAAAATAGCGTCTAAGAGGTCTGAAATGGCCTGTCCGTGCGCAATTTCGGTACCGTCAGCTCTTACGAACCCGCGCTGGGCCCAGATAGATCCGTACACTTGCGCCACCCCATGGGCGTACGCGGAATCTGTCATCACAGTCGCTTGTTTACCTTTGGCTAATTGACAAGCAGTAGTCAAGGCCTTGAGCTCTGCCAATTGGGCCGAGCATGGCTGTGGTATACTGGCTTTAAAGAGAGTCACAAATTGGTTAGTGGTCTGATCGTAATTTACTACGGCAAAAGCAGCTAGGTTGCCATCTGGTCCCCTAAAGCAGGAACCATCAACAAAAAGAATCAAGTCATTGTACGTCAAGGGCTCACTTGCTAAGTCACGTCTAGGCTTCAAGAAATCTGAAGTGTGTTGTTCACAGTCATGTGGAGTACCCTCCGTTGGGAGTGGTATCTTGTCAGCTGGATTGATTTTGTTGCATCGTTTAATGGTTAGTTCAGGTGCAGACAGGATAACGTCGTAGCCAGTGCGTCTGGCATTCGTCAGCACGAAAGAATTAGATGTTAACAAAGTATGTAGGCAATGGTTGGTATACATGGTAACTGGGTATCCCATGGTAATTGTAGTAGCCTTTTCAAAGGCATATGCTGCTGCTGCCAAACCTTGATAGCAAGGTGGCATGCCTTGTTCGATTTTGTCAAGCTGTGTACTAAAGTAGGCTATGGTGTTTGCTTGAGTGTAGCCCTGTATGGGGTTTGATAATTGTCTTAAAACAGCATTAACGAACACCTTCTTAACAGACACAAAAAGTTCAAAAGGTTTTGAGTAGTCTGGGTTGGCCAATGCAGGAGCACTGCACAGATCACGCTTGATCTGCATAAAAACTTGTTCAGCTTCCTCATCCCAAACCAAAATTCCTTTAAGGTTTCTCTGTCCGGCTGCTTTTACCAATCTCCTGAGGGGAGCGGCTTTAAGTGCAAAGTCACAAATCCATTGACGACTGTACCCAGCCATTCCTAAAAATGTGAGCATTTGGCCTACTGTAATTGGTTTAGGAACAGACTGGATGGTTTTAATGTGTGCTGGCATAATTGTGCGCTTGTTTCCTTTTAAGCGTCTGCCAAGGTAGTCTACTTCCTCAGCACAAAATTGCAATTTGGCCTTGCTAACCTTGTGGCCTTTCTCTGCCAATTTGGTTAAGACTGTTATTGTATCTTGCTCACATTCCTGTTTAGTTTTGGAAGCAATTAGCAGATCGTCAAAATACATAATCAATGTACTGTTGAGTTCGATGTCGCCTAGGTCTTGTGCTACTGTTTTGTTAAATATGCTGGGGCTTTCACTAAAGCCTTGTGGCATGCGGGTGTAAGTGTATTGTTTGCCTCCATATGTAAATGCGAACAAAAATCTGGATTGTTCATCGAGTGGGATGCTGAAAAATGCAGAGCAGAGGGCTATAACACTATAAAACGTAGCATCAAAAGGAATATTTGAGAGTAGTGTGTGTGGGTCAGGCACTACAGGAGTTTCGCCTTCCACAACAGCATTTACAGCTCTCAAGTCATGTACCAAACGCCATTTATCAGAGTTGGGTTTTTTCACAGGGTAAATTGGAGTATTACATCGACTGTTGGTTTCTATCAGAACTCCTGCGTGTAGCAAGCCCTCAATTGTTGGTTTAATTCCCTCAAACGCAGCCTTACTCAGTGGGTATTGTCTTTGGTAAGGTAATCTGACGTTTGGCTTAAGAGTCACTTGAACTGGCTCTACAGATCTAATAAAGCCTACATCAGTGTGGTGTTTGGTCCATAATTGCTCAGGTACCGCCTTTAACAATTCTTCCTGATCCTGGGTTAGTTTAGCTTGAATGTACGGTGCTAGTCTATCCACAGCAACCTTTTCAGCTATTGTTCTATTAACAGACTTGGTGGTTATTTTATAGTATGTTCGATCAGCCGATTCGAAAACATACTGATCATCTGTTTCAATCCATGTCATCTTTTTGCTAGCCAACACCATTGGACCTAAGTCCATTGGTTGATTGTATTTAGCAACCATAAGAGACACATGTGGTACAGAATTCTCAACCTTGTACCATTGTAACAAGTTGTCATCCAGAATAGCTTCTACAGCGACTCCTTGGGGACCTATGATCATATCTCCTGTTCGTAATGTGATTGATTTGCCCTGTAGGCACTGTTGCCAACATGCGTCATATTCAGTCTGTGAATTATCGTGATCGTACAAAAGAGTACAGTGCAGATCATCTGACACCTTTTTCATGTCAGGTCGATGGCTCTCGATCCAAGGCTCCCACTTGTGGTAGAGCCTGTCGAGTAGGCTATCTACTAGCCTTAGCCAATAAACTGTTGGCAAGTCTTTGATTGGTCTTCCCTCTTTTACTTTTATGTACATCTGGTATACTGGGGTTGGGAAGTCAATACACAATCCAGTGGGTGAACATCGAATATCTGCCCTCAATTTACATAGTATATCTCTACCTAGGAGATTAGCTGGGCATGCTTCTGAATATAATAAGGGAGCTACCACAGTTTGCTCATTTATGGTTAGGTGTACAGGTTCTGTAAATCTTAGTGTTTGTGTTTTCCCTGAAAAGCCTTGTGCCCTTAGTTGATGAGAGGACAGGGGAAGATTTACTCCTTCTGGACCAATTACGGAGTGGGTGGCTCCTGTATCAATTAAGAACAATATGTTTTTCTCACCATTAATTTTAACCTGTACTTTTGGGTCACTACTAGACGAATTTGATACTGCCAATTGAATATTCTCCCCCTCAAGGCTTTCCGGGCATCTTCAGAACCATCCAGCATTCGGGCAGTTTCTTGAGTAGTGGCCGGGTTGGTGACATGTGTAACAAACAGGAGAAGCTCCAGCCTGTCGATAGCCTTGGCCTTGTTGGTAGTTTTGGCCTTGCTGGTATCCTTGACCTTGTTGGAATTTTTGGCCTGAAATGTCAAATGTGTCTAATTGACCCAGGGTCTGCGCATTAGGCATACCGAATGGGTTGTTATTAGGTCTTGGCATCCCACGGCCTCTACCTCTTCCTCTGAGTCCTCCCCTGTTGCCTGATCCTGTGTTAACATAAACATTAACAGGTGGCACAGGTTGTTGGGATTGGGGTTGGTAATCTGGACAGCATTGGGCTGTATGCTTTGGTTTTGTGGCATTGCGTTGATCGGCATCATTGGTGTTGTAGGTGCAGGAAACGTCTGTGTTGCAGGAACAACTTGTTGTGGCTGCATCCCCTGTGGGCTTTGCATTGGTTGTTGTACAGGTGCTTGTGTGGTCAGGACAGGCAAAATCTGATCAGTCACACTTGGTGCTTTGGGTTTATCAGAGGCCACCACTGCCATGAGGTCAGCTAGTTTCTTATCTTTCTTTTTCAACTCTGTCAGCTGTGCTCTTTGTAGTTGAAAAGCTATTTTCTCCAACTCTTCTTTATTCTGAGCCTTCTTTTTCTTGTATCGCTCCGCATGATGGACGATGTGATCTTTAAACATGTTCCAATCCATGTTATTCAAGCCCACGACCTCATCAAGTGCATCTTGCACTTCCTTGGGCAAGCTCTTTCTTAGCATCATCTTAAACAGACACTGGTTGGAGGAGTTCCAAGCAGTACCTGTTTCTTCTAACCATTTCTTTTGAAAATTGGTGATGTATTCAATGGCAGGGGTGTCAGGTTTCAGTTCAAGTGAATCCAGTTGACTTGGATCCATGTCAGTAGGGAATTCTTCACGAATGGCATCCCAGATTTTGTTTCGGTAGGAGTTGAAGGGTATGTCTTCAAAGCATTGTTTTGTTGCCAGGTTCCTGTAATTGGCCAGTGAAAATATGTCCTCCATTTTAGTTTTTCCAACAGAGTGTGACAGGATAGCCTTTATGTCTCCAATGGCTATAGTGTAGCCTGATGTCTTGTCTTCAAAAGCAGTGATCCACTTCTGCCCTCCTGTGGTTATGTTGGGTAGTTGCTCAACCAGGCCTTTCAAGTCCATAAAGGACCAGGGCACATATGAACTACCCTGGGCCTGGGCAATGATGGGGAAGAAATGGGATGACTTGGACGGTCTAAGCAGGTGGGACCTCTGCCTCTGTCTTATACGTTCAGAGCGTCTTGGACCTTGGGGTGGTGTTCGGTCGAGAGTCGCTGTCCAGCCAATTAGGTCCTCATCCTCTTTAGAGTCCGTGAGAGGGAAATCTGTATCAGCAAGTCCATTCTGCATTATTGGACTTTGCAGCTCAACAGATCGGCTTTTACGCAGGCCGTGTGCAACGTGTGAGGTTGCTGAGTTCTTTGGGGCACTTTTATTAATTAGCCTTTTGAGTTCTTCTTCTATAGCCTTTTCCGTTTTGTTGTATGTGTCCTCGAAGTTGTCTCGTCGCTGTCTGGCGCTCGCTTCAGGTTCTATCTCCAACACGCCAGTAACTCTCCGCTGTAGTGGAGCTGTTAGGAATCGCACTTGAGGACATTGTTCTTCAGTATCTGAAGGATGTTCTTCATCAGCTGGGGTGCGTGATCTTGGTTCTTTAGCTCTGACAGAGGGCTCGTGCATGCTGCTTTCATAGTTGGGTCATTATCATTATAAAGTGCCTTTGAGACATTGCAATTTCGATAAGAAAAAGGTAAGATTTCCCCTTTCACTTTATAATCATGTTATTAAGCTGCCCCTTGGGTGTTAAAAATACATATTGGTCAAGCTTAAACACTTTTTATGAATTAAACTTTTTATGTCAAAATATGGGCATATTGCAAAATATGTCCACCCTGTCGGGGACAAATGTAAGCTTCAACTATATGTTATTTTTTACATAATTATAATTAAACATACCTTTTCAGAAAGGTCTTTTGTCCCTTTCTAGTTAACACATTTCAGATAATGGGAAAAGTCTTTGGGAAATACTAAAATTAGAATAAAATTACAGCTCATCTACAGCAATAGCCATAGGTCTTCTTTGTTTTTTAAAATAAAATGACAAAAACAAATGTAACTAGCAAAACTTTTTAGTGGTTTTGTTTGGTCATCATTTGGACATCAGGAAATCACACACGGGGTTAATTTATATTCAATACATATTTAGTTTTTTTCATTAAACTTAAATTTGACAGGGTGGACATCGGCACGATAGGGTGGAAAATTACATGACAGGGTGGACAAATGCAATTCATTAAGTACAGAAAAACATTAGAAAGGATGAGTTAGGTACAAACTGTACTCAGTTAATTCATACACCAACATCAGAACACATATGCTTCTCAACAGAACATCAAAACAGAACATCAAAAAACATCTAGCGTAGGCCTACTCATCAGAACATTAGGACACGTATCTAGGTCTACTGTAATTGGTCCTCCATGTACTTCCAAATAGATGGCTCCACTGAGAAAGCACGCCTGTTAACTAGTTGCGGTTCCGGCATGAGGCACAGAATCTGCCAATCCCCATACCAGTTGATGTCATCACGAGGACTTGGCCAACAGAATTTGTTGATTCCTTTGTTGTGCATGCATTTAACTTTCACGCTGTGCTCCTCTACATCGAGAATGATACCAGGGTATCAGTGGCGGATGCTGGTCTTTCAAGGAGGGGAAGCTCAATTTCGCCTACATCTTAACATATGTAGTTTTATTTATACGTAAATTCTACTCTCCCTGATATTTATTTTTTTTGTAAACAAAAGGCATTATTTTCAAGTTTTCACTACACAACAAAAAGGTACCCATTCTTTACATTGAACAATTACATAAAAAACGACGCTATGACATGAATAAACATAAAATGATCAGTAAAAAAAACACTACGCAAAATCTTTAAAGTTGGTAAAGGAAAAAAATGCAGGTAAATTTATTTCCTTTTTAATTTCCTTAAATAATCACTTTATTAATTTAAATTATTTAAATTATTTTTAATAATAACACAATACTTACTACTGGCCCCTGTTCATTTATGTCCTGAGATTCATCAAGAGGAATGGCCATCAGTACATTTTATTTGTTACAGCACTTCCAGTCAGCCAGCTCACTTTATCAAACCAGAACAGCTGAAAAGACCTGTAACTTTTACCCACCTTTTACACCAAATTAATCTGAGCAGTTGATCTGCCCTGCTGTTTAACTCTAAGTTTTTCTTCGTAAGGAAGACTATCAAATGGATTTTTACACTAAAAGATCGCTGATTCGCACATTTCGCTGTCAATCAAAAAGGCACTCCGCCTCAGACAGATCATCCAATCATCACGCAGAAGCTGAGCGTCCGGGCCGGCCGAGGCCAGCCCACTGCCCCATAGACCCCCAGAGACGCTGAGCGTCCGATGGGCGGGACAAAGCCCAGCATTTATCCAATGGCTCGTCTCGTTTGGCCGCGTGCTTTGCTCCGCTATTGAAGTCTGTGCACTGTTTAAAGCAGCGCTGTGAAGCTGCGGGAATGAGTGAGAGGAAAGCCGCGGCGTTACCAGTGATAAGAAGCTGATTCTGAACTAAGTTCAGCGCGGTGTAGCGCATATTTAATCAGGGACATGTACACACAACAGTATATATTTAATCACTTATTTTTTTACATTTTAGGGGAAGCTGAGCTTCCCTTGCAGTCTTAGAGCAATCGCCACTGCAAGGTATCCATCATTGTCGTAGTTGGCTACACACCATTCACCGATGTGCTTCTCTTCGATGACTTCTGGCCTCCAACTTTTATTTGGTTTTATTTTGGTTTTGACTGATCAGATGCCAGCAGGGACACTTTTTGAAGGTTGAAACATAAACAATATAGTATAATGTTATTTTATTACGTTATTATTGTCATTATTGTCAAAAAACTATCCACCTGTCCCCCCTGTCATGCATCATGTCCACCCTATCAGGAAAGTATTAATGACAGGGTGGACAACGATAGGGTGGACATTTTCAGCTAAAATTAGCAATTGATAAGCACATGGGGGCCCCTCAGCTAGCAGAGTTAGCATTAGCGAAGGTGACCTCAAAATAAATATGACAATATTTAAAAATTTTGAAAAATAATAATATTTTTTTATATTTCCCCATGATAGGGTGGACATGTTACGCTCGACACCATGCAACAAGAAAGACAATATGAAGAAAATTGTGAAATTAAGGTGTAAATACTTACTGATAAGGGGTCGTATGTGTCAACCATCATTGAAGATCGTCTAAATGGTGGTCGTGATGTCACCGATGACATCGGCTACTGCATTAAAGGGCCAGTTACAACATAATGACAGGGTGGACAATGATTTGAGGGACATGTATTAACTACTTAATATTTATATTAAATATCTGTTGATAACTACTAGAATTACCCATTTATGAAAGTTCTTGTCAATAATAATAAGACCACAAAAAAAACATTTTAATTTTGTTTAATTTAATGACTTATTATACTCATAGTTGCTCCCACTATTGTGAGAGGGACATGGCAAAATCGCCTACACACACTTAAAGAAAATAGTACAAATTAATAAAAAATAACTCCAAGATGGCAAATATAGTATAGATATATGTGTTAATGATTATACATTTGTAATAAAAACTCAAAACATAATTATTTTACATTAAATTGAAAATAAATGTGTGATTCTGACTGGGACCTTGAAAGGCACTTTATAATGATAATGACTCAGTTGCTCTTTGGTGTGGTCTCACCACTCATCTGTTCCTCGTGCATCGAGGGGCCACCTGCAGTGGGTGTGTCTTGAGCGGGGCTTGGCCTTGTCCAGGTTGGTGCCAGGTGGGGTCCATCGGATTGAGGCGTTCTGGGTGTGTATTTACTGCAACCTTCTCCAGCTTCTTTTGTGGTCGTAGGTGTGGCAGTTGGTAGGTCAATTGTTTCATCTGATGTTCTTTCAAAACTCAGCGTACCTTTTAATTCAATTGAAGCATCTGGCCAGCCCTGTGCTATTGCAGGGTAAAGCCCTGTAGTCGGTGTGCGTTCAGAGGCATATGGTGGAGGTCTTTCTGGAATTGGAATGGGACTGGTAGGGCTTGCCGGGGCATTAGTTGGCTTAGAGCCATGGTCCATGAATGCCTTCAGCAAAATCAGCCTACGCTGCTGTTCAATTCTCTGTCGGCTATTCCATACATAAGATTCTTGCTCTAAGGCACGAATCATATTGCACAGCTCTGTGTCAAAGGTTCCTGCAAGGGGCCATTGCTTATCAGCTTTAGCTGTCAGTTTATGCCACCTAGCCATACACTGAGTAAGTTCAGCATAAGTGCCAACCCCTTTTTCAATAAGGAGCTGTACTGGGTCTACTTCATTTTTGCAAGTCTTGGTATTCTTACCACCCATAATGAATGAGTTAAGAAGGAGTAAAATGTACTCTTATCTGTTTCTGCGTGAAGGGTGTCGCCACGTTAGCCTCTCGTTTCCTCCTCAAGTGGGACTGTGTCCAGTTGATTGAGGCTTTCTAAAAGGAAACTGAGAGAATATATTTATATTCAAAATAGATTTCAAGATCAAAATTAGTATACTGCACCCTTCTTTACTTACTAAGAAATTACAACCATGCTTGTCTTTGGTTTAGCTCAAGAGTTAATACAATACTTACATGTTATAGTGTGTGAGTGTGTGTGTGCCTGTGAGTCTATGCATGTGCGTGCATGTCCATATATGGGCGGGTCATTATGTGTGTGTGAGATTACATAAGCGTATGTAAGTGTGTGCATATTTTACAGCCAGCGCATATACAGCCTGTACACCTTAGGTAAATATTTACACTAGAAACTCCTCTCCTTGCCCTGGTGCTCGCGACGCACTCCATTTCTTAATTAGCTTCATTTCTCTAGCTTCTTCTCGTCTGCGCTGTTTTCGGTGAGCCTTAAGTCGGGCTCGGTTTACTCTTCTCCGAATTCTGCGTGTCTGTGCAATGTCAATTGCAATTGATGGTCCTGGGGCTGTTAAGCCCTGCAGGCGCATCTGTAAGTGAGTCATACCCTTAAATCTACTTTGGCCGCTCAATAGCGAGGAGAGCCATGATTTGGATGTGAAAACCATGATTTCACCAACCCATGTTTCAAACAGTTTCCAATTACTTGGTCGGTACTGTTTGCAGTACCTCATGGTTCTGTCAGCTCTTTCGCTGGCTTCTAAATCAATTGGGAACTTTTGATAAACCACTGTTACTGTGGTGATGGTTATTATCAAATTTTTGTACTGTAATTTAGCATATTGCTTCACCGACTCCAATCTTGTAGTTGGCGGATGCATTCTAACACTCTTCTATAGGTTTCAGGTTCTAAAAACGTCTGCAGCCGTTTTACGCCCTTAACCACCTCACGACCAACTCTCCTTACAAGGACAACACGAAAGTCCACTCTACGAAAAATGCCACGCCTATGGTGTACGGTTACAGTCACTAAGCAGGTGATTATTACTCTGTTACAAATTCTCAATACTTTCCTGGGTGGGCTCATCACTAAACAACTTCAAATAATACCAACAACATTTAAACAAGTTATCTACAAAGTCACAGTCATATTAAACAGTTTACTTAAGCTCTAACACAGTCTAGGCAGTTATTAAAAATAAACTAGAGATCTCAGACAATACACAGATTTTAAACAGACAACAGAAAACATATACCCCACTAGTCAGAATTGAATAGTTATCCCTTCGTCTCTCTGTCAGTTACAGTGGTGTTCTGCACTAAGCGTTTTTTCTCCGAGTGAGAATCAATCTCCGCTGTAAAAACAGTCAGGATAGAGTGTCTCAACTTGCGCTCATGGAACAAAAAGACGGACTTGGTTTTCTTACGACCCTCTGTTAAACAGACGGGTGTCCAAGTCTTTTCCCATTTATCTCTTACTCTTTTTAGGCCTTTTTAGCGCACGCTACTCGTCTCTGGCTTCGCTCTTATTATATTTCTCTTTGGCGCACGCTTCTCTCTCTGGCGTCGCTCTTATTATATTTCTCTGTTTCTCATATTCTCATATTCTGTTATCAAGTCTAACGTCGTGCTTTCGAGATCGCACCATATGACGTTTCCCGTCTTTAACGCCCGGGAGAGAAAAACATACAACATACTAGACAGACATTAACATACACTTATCTTGTTGTAACTTACTTGAATTTACTTGAATTTAGGCGTCTAGACGCAAGAAATGTTCGTCAAGTATTTCATTAAATTCATCAATTGATCTCAATTTGTTTTGTTATACACATATTTCTAAAACATGTATATATCTTTCTTTAAGTCATAGCGCTCGTCTGCTTGTTATTCAATTAAATGTTACTTTATCTTTTATGAAGTTTTAGTTTTTCTTTTTTAACTTCTAAAGCAATGACATCTTTTGTGAGCAAAAAACACACTATTTCTTTTTCAGTAATTAAATTGAAAAAGGTGTAATGCTCACCGTTCCTTGAAGAGGATTGTCTTCTTCGCCACACGATGTCACGGCTGCTTGTCTCTAATCGTTATTGCGTATGGGCTCTTTTCGGGGCCCCGCGCCTTGGGCGCCAAAATGTCGTTCGTGATCTGACGACTCTTGGCCTCCCTTAAAGGGAAGCCTTGGGCTAGCTTAAAATAGACTCTTAAAAGGTTATCTAGTCATGCATCACTACAAAACTTTAGATTCTACAGAAAGAAGAGAAAAACAGACGAGTGCCTTGAGTTAAAAAAAGGAGAAGACGGAGTTCTTCGAAGTTCTAAGATGCTCTTTTATTGTCTTGAAAAATCAGCCAAGTTCAGTCAGAAGGATCCAATCTTCTGATGAGACAAAGAATTACATGCTCTTTTATACAGTATTTGGGTGAACCAAAGGTGGGGGCTTTAGGCTCCACCTTTTACCGTTATATAACCATATGTCGGTTGAACATAATTGTTCCCAAACATGATCACCTTTAGGGGTTTTTTTTCCGGTCAAGGTTATGGGCATTATGCCATTAGTCCCATAATTGGATTTAATTGTGACCAAATCAACATGGTATAGTTTTTTTAAAAATGTTGACCTTCACTTTGTTTGATGTTCCCATGGAGTGGGAGTCTATGTGGCCATCTGGTCTCTATCTAATAAATTTAGAGATATGCTGGCCTCTATCTAATGAGTTTAGAGATATGCTCCTCAGTCATCATATAGCATTTCCCGGGGAGCTAGCCAATTATGTCCTGTTATCTTATAACAGCTGTCTCCCTTTGAGATATGTTAGGTATAGGCCTAAACCTGTTACGGGAGAGAGCAAATAGAGGATGAGCGAACTTAATGAACTTGCTCATATGAGGCCAAGTGTGCTTCAGTATATGAAATGTACACATATGCTCTTCAATATCCTAAATTAGGCCCCACAGTAGGGAGAAAGGAATTGGTCAGAGATCAAAAGGTAAACGGCCAGGCACCAGAGATAAGATGGCATGGAGGAGTATTAAGGATGATTTGAAAGGTATGTTGTAGGGTTTGAAGGGAACAGCAGAAAGTAAATTGAACAGATTAGGTAAAGTTATCTACGAATATGGGTTAGAAATATGGTGTTGTGGAAAGGAATGGAATGGGCCAAGATGAAGTCAAGTCAAAGCGGCAGGTAGAAATAGGAAACTGGTTAAGAAATGAAGGCTACTGTGAAAGCAGTGGAAGAAGGGTAGTGTGTCAGAAAGAGAGGGCATTGAGTTATTGCAGGAGGAGCTAAAAAAAAGTAAGTCAGTGAAACTGAGGTAAACAGAGGCTATGAGGAAAAGGAGGAAAAAGAAGGAGCATGCTTTGGCAGCATTCATTAGAGATTTAGGTTTGTTAAGAGTTTGTATAATCATGAGAAATCAGGAAAGTTAAAACCAGGTAAGTCTAGGAGTCTATCAATTGTTAAAGTTGAACCATAATGCCGAAGCATTGATTTAAAACCATCCTTGTCCCAGAAAAACTGGTTAATTTATTGGATGTTATGGATGGCAGCAAAGACTGAAATATAAAATTGTCAATTACAGATACAAACTTTAGACACTTGGGTGCCCTGAGCTTAAAGTGAACTCTTTGAAAAAGAAGCGAGCACATGAGAAGGCAGTTGCAAAAAATGTAAAGAAGCCAAGAAAGGCAAAGGTGAATTACTTTCCACCTCACCCACAAGGAGAAACAGAAGAAAGTTTGAAGCAAGTCAGACTAGACCTCTTGAGTGAAGTAAAGAAGAGGAATAACTCTAAAATCATCAGTGACAAAATGACAAGGATATTCTCTATTCGCAGACAGGCCTTTTTGATTTAATCCAGGAAAGTGCTTTAATGGAACACCTTACTAGTTCTTGACTCTAGTCCTACAATAGTCTCTTGTCTTGAACATTTTATTGTTTTCTGGTGGGGAAACACAACAATGTATAGCAGAGAGTACTCTAGGACCAGGATTGACAGCCACATGAATAGTTAATGTTAAATATTAAGTGAAAGCATGTTTATTATGTGATCTATAGATACGTGAAGAGTTCAAGAGAATAACCACAATCAACCTTGAGGCGTCCTTCATGGCGAAGCTTGATCACTACTGCTCAAAACAAAAGGACGTGGTGTCATCAAGAGGAGGGGCTGCAAAGTTGAAGATTCAGCAAAGAAAAGACACAGTTCTCGAGGTATTCGTAACATTCAAATCTTAGAAGAGAAGAAAATTAAGATTAAGCTAATTGAGGTATACTTGAATGAGTAAACTTTACAGTCATAGCCCTGCAATGTTAGGCAATCTAGGGTGTTTTTACATCTGAAGGTCTGGATCAGAGACCGCATCTAGGTTCATGTGATTATTACATTATACACATTTGGTCCAGTTAGTTATGGTTTCACACTGCAGTTTAGTGAGCAGACTAAAGAATTTTACTACATGCTACTACTTATTATACTTCATCTTAATTGGTTTGTAGAATCTTAGTTCAGCAAATTGCTTTGAAATGACAAATTAGAGCTCTCTGTCAGAATCGGGGTTAATCTACAATTCCACATCTTTTGTTCGGACCAAACTCTGGTCCTTTAAACCATCAAACTGTGGTTGTGATCCCTTTCACACCTGACACTTTGATTCAGACAAAGCAAAAAAATCAGAAAGTGTCGTCAAGCTGTCACGAGGCCTCTCATATCCAAAGTGGTGTTTCCATTTCCCAGGATTGCTTTTGTCTGACTATTTTCTGTATCAGTCATTTAATCCTGTCTCATCATTGGTTGTAGTGCAACATAATTTTTTTATGAATTATATGTTTAACATGTTTTTGAAAGATGCAGAGGAGTTGCAATTAATTGGTGTTTTACCTCAGAGTAAAAAGGAAGACAATCTCTTCAAGGAAAATTTAGTGGGTAAAATAAAAATGATGTCTAATAATATTATGCTAACTACAGCAACATTAAAACTGAAATATTGGGTCTGAATTTTTCTATAAGGACGCTCTGAACAGACAACCTTGCTGGGGAGGTGATGATCATGGGTAAAAAAGCTACCAGTACATCCAACCCAGCCAGTGCCACCCTCGTGATAGAGGGAACAGAAGTCCTGAGGGGACTGGATATACCAAGGGCGTGTATATATATATATATGCACTTAATCTCAGCTACCCAAGACAACTGAGGAATACCTGTGAACTATATGTTGGGTTTAGAGCTTTCTTTGAAAAAATGCACAGAACAGTTGAATTTTTACTATTTAATATGGTTGATTTACCACAAATGTACTGTGCAGTGTTTGGTTGCCTACAATGTTTTTTGTGAATCATCTATTTTTAAGAATAATTTGCTCTCAAAATCTAATTGTCTGTACTGAAAAGTGAAAGGATTGTTAAATTGTTTAATTAACACGTTGTATTCCTAATTTTCATTTCTTAACAGCTGTTTTTATTTCAGCTGGAATATTTTATGCAGATTTTTATTATTGTGCAACAGTTTGTTGTGCTTACCTTTTAAAACAATAAAAAAGGTTAAGTTTTTTTTAAATTGTAATATCATTTTTTAAAGTAGATCCAGTATATTATTTTTAGAGTGCACTTAGGAAATGTTGAAAACTAGCAGTTAGAGCATTTTACAGTTACAATGTATTTTAGGTCTTAACAACTCATTTCTGTTCAAAAGAAAAATTTTCATCTCAAAACAACATTTGAAGTGGTTGATCGCTTTAAGGAGTGAGAGAGGAGCTCAAAACTATGCGCAAAACGCTTCTCTCAGCTTAAATCGTATAAAGATACTTTACTAAATTCAACACACAAATACTTAATACAAATGCTCAATACACGATGTTAGTACATTTAACAGAGTTATTGTGTGTTTAGATCTTTAAATCTAATTTTTGAGCGAAAGATTTTTTTTTTCAGTTTAAAACAACACTTTATTGCACTAAGGAGCAAAACTATGCGCAAAACACTTTTCTCAGCCCTGAATCCAAAACAGACTTTACTATTAAGTGTTGTAGGTCTCAAAAACTTATTTTTGAGTAAAAGAGAGGTTTTCAGCTCAAAACAACACTTGAAGCAGTTTTTTGCTCTAAGGAGCGTAAAACTGTGCGCAAAACGCTTTTCTCAGCCCTGAATCCCCTGAAACACACAAATAAACAGAAAAAGTTAAAAAATGTTTATTACTTTAAGTTAGTACATTTTACACAGTTCTAATGTGTTGGTAACGCTTTCTTTTACAGTACCCTAAGTTCTAGGTATTAACCAGGTAATAGTGAGGTACAAACTCGGAAGTACCAAGTAATTATTTTTGGTAACAAGATGGTAAGTACCAGTAAAGTCTTGCCTAATTACATTGAAATGTCTAGGTATTAACCAGGTAATAGTGAGGTACAAACTCGGAAGTACTAAGTAATTATTTTTGGTAACAAGATGGTAAGTACCAGGAAAGTCTTGCCTAATTACACTGAAATGTCTAGGTATTACTCAGGTAATAGTGAGGTACAAACTCGGAAGTACTAAGTAATTATTTTGGGTAACAAGATGGTAAGTACCAGGAAAGTCTTGCCTAATTACACTGAAATGTC
The DNA here is from genome assembly GCF_023375975.1 of Astyanax mexicanus. Taxonomy (NCBI): domain Eukaryota; kingdom Metazoa; phylum Chordata; class Actinopteri; order Characiformes; family Acestrorhamphidae; genus Astyanax; species Astyanax mexicanus. Next base: position 14,349,763 of record NC_064419.1, read on the forward strand.
TAGGTATTACCCAGGTAATAGTGAGGTACAAACTCGGAAGTACTAAGTAATTATTTTGGGTAACAAGATGGTAAGTACCAGGACAGTCTTGCCTAATTACACTGAAATGGAACTAGGTAATAAAAAGGTACATGGGTGGTACAAACTCCAAAGTACTAGGTAATTATGTTGGTTAACAAGATGGTAAGAACAAGGACAGTTCAATTTAATTACACTGAAATATCTCGCAGGTTCTAGGTAATAACCAGGTAAGTGTGAGGTACAAGCCTCAGTAACATGATGATAAGTACCAATAGTCTCCTTACCCTGACATACCTCACAGGTTCTAGGTAATAACCACGTAAGTGTGAGGTACTAACCCCAGTAACATGATGATAAGTACCAATACAGTTTCCTTACCCTGACATACCTCACATGTTCTAGACAATAACCAGGTAAGTGTGAGGTACTTACCCCAGTAATATGATGATAAGTACCAATACTGTTCATTTTAATCAGTCTTTATTTATTTGATTTAAAAATAAAAGGTCAATACCTAATAACAGAGAACAAATAGCTTATTTCTCTTTACTGAGTTCTTACCATGTAGTTCAACAAACAACCCTCTGTAGAACATCCTACTGTAAGTACCATGTAAAACACTGTGTAACTAACAGAACTTTCTGCTTAATAAAGGAGTAAAAGGACTGTAAAAGAAAGCAGAGCTTATTTCTCTGGTTTTACTCAGTTCTTACCATGTAGTTCAACAAACAGCCCTCTGTAGAACATCCTTCTGTAAGTACCATGTAAAACACTGTGTAACTAACAGAACTTTCTGCTTAATAAAGGAGTAAAAGGACTGTAAAAGAAAGCAGAGCTTATTTCTCTGGTTTTACTCAGTTCTTACCATGTAGTTCAACAAATAACCCTCTGTAGAACATCCTTCTGTAAGTACCATGTAAAACACTGTGTAACTAACAGAACTTTCTGCTTAATAAAGGAGTAAAAGGACTGTAAAAGAAAGCAGAGCTTATTTCTCTGGTTTTACTCAGTTCTTACCATGTAGTTCAACAAATAAGCACTTCAAAAAGAACAACATACAACTTCAAAACAAAACAGAACTGTTTACTGTTTATTATTTATCTCTTTTTTGACACAACCAAGCATGCATGACTGAACTTACATATATATACAATGAGAAAAGCTGAGGACAGCTTTCATTGGGGTAAGCAGCTTGCGGGCAGGAGCTTGCCTTCGCCCCCTTGACCCTTCCAAGCCACTTTAAATTTTCTTACTATGTATAGGTACAGGTTTGAGTAAAATGAACACTGTTATTTTATTCTATAAACTACTGACAATATTTCTCCCAAATACTAAATACAAATATTGTTATTTAGAGCAGAAAATGAGAAATGGTCAAAATAATGAAAAAGATGCTTTAGTGCTTTCAGATCTCAAATAATGCAAACAAAAAGCAGTTCATATTAATTTAGAAACAACTATAATAATGTTTTAAGAGTTCAGAAACCAATATTTGGTGGTTTTAATAACCCTGATTTTTAATCAGTTTTATTTCATGCGTCTTGGCATCATGCTCTCTCTCCTCCACCAGTCTTTCACACTGCTTTTGGATGATCTAACTCCGTCACTCCTGGTGCCACAATTCAAGCACTTGTGATTATCCATTTTCCTCTTGATTACATTCTAGTGGTTTTTGAAGTGGTATGTTAATTTATATATATTTAACATGTAAGACCTTATTCTACAAATTATGTTTAAAAAGGGGGTAAATACACATATTCTTATGGTATACTTTTTCACCCTTAAACCTTGTGACATGCTCTAATATCTTTAAACAAACGGCCAAGTATTCCATTCCTGTGCTGTCTTCCTAGCCAAGAATTCCACTCTATAAACCTTAAATTCATTTTTAGGGATTTCTCAGTCAGGTTACCTCTGTACCTATAGATGTCTTCTTTATAATTTCGCCAGGCTCTTTCAATATGCTGGGTATGAGCTCCATTCCCAGGATGTACAAAATGTTGCTGGTGATTGACTTGATTGTGGATATAGCCATGCTGAGCCAATGTGTTGTATGCACCCCAGGAGTCACTAATTACATGAGATCCAGGTCTAACATACTTCCTTATAATTGGCAACAAACGCCTCCTGGAACGATTTTTCACAAGTTTTAAAATGGGGCGCCTTCTTGAATGCTTCACCTCCAGCATGCCAAAAACCCATGAGCTCCTACGCCATGTAGGCCCTCGCCTCCCACGTCCATACTAAAAAACAAACAAACATTAGTCAGCAGTCGATTGTGCACAAGCAGACATATATAAAGTACTAGAGACCCATGCTTGAGTAAAAGTACAAGTACAAGTGTCTTGAGTAGAAGTGTTCTTTAAGAACTATACGTACTAAAGTGGTCAACATTTTTTGTACTTAAGTACTGCAAGTAGTTCATTCTAAAATGTTCGACTCAAATACTGAAAGTAAAGTACAAGTATTGGGAATGAACAGGATAGAGTTCATGTACACGGAATGTTCCATTAACTCTCTAAACAAATCTGCCAATAGAGAAGCTAAACACAACTGACAACAAGAAATTTGGATATTTTAACCAAATCAGCATAAAAAAGGTGACTAGTTGGTTTATCACTGTTGTAAAATAAACTAAAGAAGTCAAAGGCCAGATACAAGTGTTTCTTATGTAAAAACAAATGATTAGCACCTTAAAACACTGAGCTTAACTCTTTATAAACAAAAACATGTTGAAAATGTTCCTTTCTCATTTAATTTGTCTACACCCATTGCCTGCATAAGCCAATAAAAAAAATAGGCAGTAAAACGAGTGAATCAGAAGACACATGCGCACTCTCTCTCACACACACACACGCGGGTGCGCACTTACAACCACACGCACACACACGCGCACCTACACACACCAACATAATACTCCAGTAGATACAGATACAGCATTTTAGTACTTAAGTACAGTAGTGAAGTAAAAATAAGACTCCAGTAGATACAGATACAGCATTTTAGTACTTAAGTACAGTAGTGTAGTAAAAATAATAGTCCAGTAGAGTACAGTGGTGAAGTAGTTCTACTTCATTACTATGCATCTCTGTGCACATGTTATTAAACAAAAAATTCAACAAGAATTCAACAAGAATTCAAAATAACTCACCTTTCTTTTGTGTCTGAATTTGCTTTCATCAATTGCAACAAAAGCTCTCCTCCCTCCAACTTTCATTTTCCTTCTTCTCTCATATCGCCTTATTGCTCGTCCACACACTTTCCGCAGATGTGTAGTCACCCTGGTCAAGGACTTGCTGCTCCCACATACACCATCTTCTATCATATCCACATGTCTCTTCCTTAAACCCTGAGCCAGACTAAAAATAAAGAATGGGACACTCAGGACAATAAAAAAACAAAAGGTATAAGATGGGATGAACTAAAGAGGGTTTTCATAGTCTCCTCATATCTACCACAATTTCCGGGCTATTGAACGCACCTGAATGTAAGCCACACCCACTAGAAACTTATTTGTACATATACAGGCCACATTTGACTATAAGCCACTGTTGTCCATGTTATATAACATGATATAGTTACACAGAAAGATACAGTTACAGAAACTTTTAATTAACCCTTTGATGTGCAAGATATGCACACCCCCTCTAATACGCAACATGGGTCAAAAATGACCCGCATTCACTTTCCATGTAAATTCATGTATGGCTGAGGGTTTCTATGATATATCTTAGCAATAAATTAATTCAGAAATTCAGAATTTATAGTATTCCTCAATTAACTTGTTTTTGGTCATCATACATTGTTATTTTATTTTTACCTTTCTTACTTTTTGAATAAAATCAATTTTTGTTTCACTACCCCTCTAATGCACACATGGGTCAAAAATGACCTGCATTCATTTTCTATGTAAATTCGTATATATGGCTGGGTTTTCTTTATGATATATCTTAGCAATAAATTAATTCACTCATTCAGAATTTAAGGTATTCCTCATTTAACTTGTTTTTGATCATTATACATCCATATTTAATTTTTTTACCTTTTGTGCTTTTTGAATAAAATACATTTATATGGAACTCTCCCTCTAATGCACACATTAAAAATGTTAATTCATGTATGGCTGAGTATTTCTTTAGCAATTCCTTAGCAACCACCTAGCAACCACTTAGCAACCCCTTAGCAACCACCTTGTAACACCTTAGCAACCACCTAGCAACACCTTAGCAACACCAGCCACACATCAGCTCTGCAATCACACTCGCAGTTTCTGCATGAACTGCAATCTAGTTATCATTATTATTATTATTATTATTAACACAATCTGTACATAAAAGTCAGAATCAGTTTATTCGTTATTATTCAGTGTATTCTTCAAATTAATAAAATATTTCATATATTGTCACCAAGAATATCATTATCACAAAAATACACTGTAGATAAATGGCCTACCAATGTTCTTAGCTAAGCTACTACAATAGATAAACTACAATAGATTTCTAAAATAGAATGTCAACAGCCAATAGCTAATAATAATTACTTGTAGCATATCAGGAAAAGCCACGAGAGTAAAGTTGTAATATAAAAGGGAGAAGTAGATTAATTACTTGGACAGCCAGTCCAAAAGTAAGTGCTTTTATTCAAAAAGTAAGAAAGGAAAAAATAAATTAAGGTTGTATGATGATCAAAAAACAGTTATTTGAGGAATAACTTAAATTCTGAAAGGCTGAATATTGCTAAGATATGCCATAGAAACACTTTTTACCTATGTTGCGCATCAAAGGGTTAATGCTGTAGTTTTACAGTTAAGCCGGGGGAACTTTGTGCAATTTAACCCAATCTTGTCGGTTGTGTGTCAGAAAGCCGATTTCTTAAGAGAAAGCTGAGGTCACACACTGGATATTTCATACATCCAAAATACCAACAAAAATATAATCAAACGAATTTCAAAAGATAAAAACGAAAAACTCTGCACAATAGTAGAAAAACTAATATTACACACAAAAAACGCAAATATCACAAAAGTAAATGAACTGAGTATGGGCGACGACACCAAACAAAAATACATTAAAAGAAATGAACAAAAACAATAATTTAACAGCCACTAAATAGGGAAAAAACTGATACTGGATATTTAGAGCCACTTTAAATGCACAAAATGCACGAAGCATGTGAAAAAAGTAGCAGTATGAATCAGTGAGGAAGCAATAAACTAATTTGAATACAAATTTTGGCTAAGCAGCTGATCACGTAACCAAGAAGTGTGCCTGATTTTGTCATTTTGCTACAGAAATGGTGGAGACTGTAGGCGGCCAGTCAGTTTCAGTTGTTTAAAATGCAATTAAAACAGGTGAAAAGAAGTCTGCACAGGACTGCCTTTTCCCGCTCCCGCTACAAATCGTGTGTCAGAGCTGTTTGAGTGATTCTGGGGAGGAATTGTACAGTAACTCTTCAGTAATAATAATAATAATACTTTTGGGTCATTTAGAGAGGTTTGGGGCTGTATGGAACTTTGTGCCATTTGGATACAGTGTGGGACACTTGGAGACGTTTTTGGCACTCTCCGGTTAATCTTTCATAAAACTCAAACCGTTATAGGTAGCTCAACAAAATTTAGTAGTTAGTGCATATGTGTAAGCAGAATTAGTTTGATATCATCATGTACTTTGAAGATATGATCATTTGTGTGGGACAATAATAGGCGATTTTCAGTTTTTTTTTTTAATTTTCAAAATATATAATCAATGAGAGGTTATTTAATTTACCAAATTTTGGGTTCCATTTTTGGAACCCAAGTATCTACTTTCACATGGTACAGGGGTACAGTGTGTGTGTTTTTTTTTAATATTCTAAACTGAACAGAGGGACCCAAAATAGGCGAAAATCGCATTGTATGGCCACCGTGAAAAGGGGTTAATCCCGCGCCCGCCCGACACACATTTCTACCGCCCTATGAATTTAATTAATTAAATGTAGTTTTTTAAAGGCATTTTCCATCGGTGTGTGTGTTTCGGTCCATCCTCCGCTTTGATATTTATCAGTAACACTCTGAGGGTTAAGTTTTGCTTGCATTGGCTATTATCTTGAAACTCTTTTAGGCCTGTAAACTGGATGAAGATTGATTCAGGAATAAAAAAATACAATTTAATTCAATTAAATGAATTAATATATGCATTATTATTAGTAGTAGTATTAGTAGTAGTAGCATTGTTATTATTATAATAAAAGCAGTCCGTACAGACCTCTAGCTTATACCCCCGGAAATTGCGGTAATATGGCAATATTGACAACCCAATTGCCAAAAATAGTACTCGCCTGTGTATTATTTGCAACCAGGATGACAATGAAATGTGAGACCGGGAAAATATGGAGTTCTTTCTGATGGAGCATGTAACCTCCTTCCCCTGTGGCTTGCCCTTCTACACATCCTGGAAAATTAACCAAAACAAAAAGATTTTTGTACCAAATTATAGATCACTGGACTAAAGACAATCCAATTCATGCTTATTTACAATAATTATTATAATACAAACTTACCATCGGTAGCCATCCTTAGTAGTTGCTGTCCTAGTTAGTTTCATTCTGTGTTGGCACACTGAACATTTTTTTTTTGCAGATAAAAGACCCTGATTCTGCAGCCATTTTATCAAACTTTTGCCACCTTTCCCTGCCTTCTTAATTAGTTCCCTAGTTAGAGTCATATATTCAATGTAACAAGCCACTCTTTATATCTGATAAAATTATAACAGACCGAGCGGTTCATCTAATGCTGAACACACGCAAAGAACGCCACAACAGAAGCCTGAGGTTGAGTCATTTTAGGCTGAATGCCAAATTGCTCCTTACTCCCTATGTATAGGCAATATAACATTCTACATCGAAATAGTGCATTAGAGAGTGATTTCTATTTACATCTATGTCGGACGATTATCTGTTTTAAATGTTATGCATTATTTCGCTGGAAGAGCCACAGATTCATCATTTATGTGGTGCACTGCATAGGGAGTAGGAAGCAATTTGGAACTCAGCTATTTTTTTTTTAGTACGCCAAGACATTTGAGGCCGTAAACCAATCAGACTGCTTGTTATTGTTGTCCTATTTTGGCGCAAATTTCTGCTCTCAGCGCCATTCCAATGCAAGCAACAACTGATGCTTGAAGAATTCCATGGATTATTCTAAAAAAAACGAAAGGTACTGTTTTTATTTGGTTATTTAGGCAATGGTGCCTTCGTCAGGATATGATCTAGTCTTGCTTTATTTAACGCTAGGATGCATATGAAAATAAATAGTTTATCTTTATTTTGGTTAACGTTACCCGTTTTTAAAATAAATGAAATAAATGAACTGACAGTATTGGTGGAACACACCATAACGATTTTAGAAAGTATTTATTCTGATTATTTGCAGACTGTATTTATTTTCTCTGATTTGGTCTCCGATTACTTTTATCTTGAAATGGTCTTTTCTTGTTTATATGCCAAGTTCAGCCAGAGCCGTAGAGAGAGAGCAGCGCTTACAACTGATGGCCACACGTTGTTAGCGTTTTACTTTCAAATTGTGAAGCCCACAATTCTGGCTGTAATAGTGGTAGAAGCTATGTAATTAATGAGCGATAGTTTTGCAGATTTGAATCGGGTAAATATATATATATATATATATTTTCGTAGTAACGTTATAACTAAAAGTATTTCAGTTAATAAGACATATATCTCTGCAGTAGTACTAGTGCTGGGCGATTTTCACGATTAATTCGGTTAATTCGAATTAACGTTACAATTTTAATGTGATTTTAAAATGGTGTAATTACGTGTTTATCTGCGTTACCATGGTTACTGGCGCCTCTCACAGACCAACGCGCGCGTTTTCTAAACAGCGTCTTTAGGAGCGGTTCAGCTGCGCTACCTCTCGTCACCTCTGTCTCCTCACCAAGATATTTAGGTTAGAAAGGTGAGCTTTTTCAGATTTCTGCAGGCAGGTAACGCAAGTAATCAAGCTAGCTTTTATTTGTCTCACCATCTTTACAGGTCACTTGCTTTAACCTCTTAACACGCCCTGGCCCGTAGACGGGCCAGAAAAATATGAATTATTATATCTTGTTTTGTTTCTGAATAGTTATGGACATTTATAGGCTCAATATAGACAACCAATATACCATTTTAAAGCTTAGAATCTCTGCTTTTCAGCTATTCAGCCTGTTTAGCAGTAAATCCTTTCAGAAAATAAACATTTAGGGCGAAATATGCCTTGCTTCTGAGAAGTATGAAATATGACATTCATATTTGCGTTTATCGTTTGTCCATATTTGATCGAATGCGGTCATGTTATACACCATTCGAACCGTCCGGCTCTCCGAATTCCGTAGGATGTACGGTTCCTGAATTATAGCTGAAAGAGCGTGTCAGAGCGCATGTTTACAGTAATAAAAGGCTCTGTTTTTGTCCTGGGGTAACCTCCGGTCACTGCCCCCACCCCCCCAACACCCAGCAGCGCTCAGCCACAGGTCCTACCTTCAAAACGCGTCCAGGCTAAAGAGAATCCATCAATCCAGTCTCCTGTAATCCACAGTTATATCCCACCCGCGCTGGAAATCTCTTGATCCAGAAATGAGAGTAATCTGATTTTTATCTCCTTATTAAAACCGTTTTATTCAGTGCTCCGCGAGTTTCCGCATAGAGCCAGACAGGGCGGAGTCTACAGGACATGCAAGTATGCAAATGAGGGCTGCCAGCCAATCGGGGGCCGAGTTCTGTCAGCTGGAAGGCAGAGGGCGTGACCTGGCCGGCCACAAAGAGTCTATCAGAGAGATCAGACACTTTGAGGGTCACCGCTCTTAAACAGACACTGCGGTTTTTTGTTTGTATAGGAGTAGACCACACAAAACCCAGAGTTTAATGCAAAATGAGTTATAAAAGTGGTAGATTTTATTATTATAAAGTTTACAGTCCTTTGGAGAAAGAAAATACCATTACAGGCTCAGATCACTATAATTTCTAACCAGTAAAATGCAGCATTTTATCATTTTATATGATGATTGTAAACACATTATAGCACAATGTAGAGCTGCCAAAACACTTCATCCATATAAATAGTTCATTTTATATGTCTGAAAATAAAAAAATAAAATAGAAAATCTGAAAAGCGCCTAAAAACTGCTTTTTGTCCCATTGTTATACAAGAACTTAAAATAAATCTAAATCGTAATCCTGAATCGCTCAAGGATGTCTCCTCAATATCGCCCAGCACTACTCTGCAGTCAAACTGGTTCAGATGATCACGTTCAAACTCATCCTGTACTTATTTTTAAAACCACAAACAAGTCATTAACTTCGTAGGGCCTATCTGTTACATTGTTGTTAAATGCTAAATCATATGCACTGTTGTTGGTTAAATGTTTAATGTATATTCACATTATGATGTTTAACTTGCTTTGCTATGCTTGTTTTATAGCCATGCCTAATATTAGAAAAACGAAGCGTTCCACCAGAGGCTCAGTGGTTGTCCACTCTGAAGGTATATTAACTGCCTAATGTGAATTTAGTTTTAAAGACAGATTTTTTTTACATTTACTTTAAATAAACTTAAATGTTATATATTAATTATTCAGATTATTTCTATATTGTGTATATATGAAAAAACATTAAATAGCTATAATATTGTGCTTTAGAAACACCTAGGAAATCCCATAGTATTCTCAGATGGCTCTCTCTGTCTGTCTTTTTCTCTGTCTTTAGGAACTGTAGTTACACCAGCTGCAGCACCAACTGCACAATTAAGCATTGATAAACTCTGTGAAGAGACCAAACGGCTTAATGAGGAAACAAGGTTCTTGAAAGAGGAGAACCGCCTCTTAAAAGAAGAAAATCGACTCCTTAAAGAAGAAAAGGATTTCCTTCGTGAGCAACTTGGCAAGAAAGAGACTGGGAGTACTTCTAAATCTGCAAAAGGTATTAAAATCATGCAACACTCAAAACTAATGTCCCCTGATGTGTGTGCGCGCGCGCGTGTGTGTGTGTAAAGTAGGTATTGTTTTTGTCAGTTTAAATAAAAATTAATAATTAATAATATATAAAAGGTTGTTATTCTGATGGAGGCATTTGATCCTTTTAAAATTATTGATATTCTGAAAGTCATCATTTTTAGGGTGTGTACAATTGTGAATGTGTTTAACTCTCTCAAAGGTTCCAAGAAGATAAGGAAGAACTACTCATCAGACTCTTCCAGCTCTTCTGAATCATGGTCTCACTCAGACTCTGAGTCAGAACAAGAGAAAAGAAAGAAGAAAAGAAAGAAACACAAAAAAGCAGCTGCCTTTGGGAAAAGAGGTATTATAGTTTTAGTTGGACAATGAAATTGAAACACCTGGTAGTTATAGTTGGACAATGAAACTGAAACACCTGGTTTTAGACCGCAATTATTTATTAGTATGGTGTAGGGCCTCCTTTTGCGGCCAATACAGCGTCAATTCGCTCCTCCAAAACACCCCAAAGTGTCTCAATAATATCTAATAATATGTGGTGACTGTGCAGGCCATGGGAGATGTTCAACTTCACTTTCATCTTCATCAAATCATCACCAAATCTTTCACCACTCTTGCTGTGTGTATTGGTGCATTGTTATCATCCTTCAGGATACAGTGTTTAAACCATTGGATGCACATGGTCCTCCAGAATGGTTCGGAAGTCCTTGGCAGTAACACAGTATTAGGCCAAGGGAATGCCATGATATGGCAGCCCAAACACGCACTAAAATGACAGCCTGGTGGTCAGTCTTCATTAATTGCACATTGCACCAGTAAGAGCAGAGTGTGAAGGTTCAATTATCAGGGTAAGAGCACAGTTTTACTCTAAATATTAAATTAAATGCACACAACATTATGGGTGACATACCAGAGTTCAAAAGAGGACAAATTGTTGGTGCACGTCTTGCTGGCGCATCTGTGACCAAGACAGCAAGTCTTTGTGATGCATCAAGAGCCACGGTATCCAGGGTAATGTCAGCATACCACCAAGAAGAACCAACTAAACCACACCCAACAGGATTAACTGTGGATGCAAGAGGAAGCTGTCTGAAAGGGATGTTCGGGTGCTAACCCGGATTGTATCCAAAAGACATAAAACCACGGCTGATCAAATCACGACAGAATTCAATGTGCACCTCAACTCTCCTGTTTCCACCAGAACTGTCCGTCGGGAGCTCCACAGGGTCAATCTAAAACCAGGTGTTTCAGTTTCATTGTCCAACCTCTGTGTATATATATATATATATATATATATATATATATATATATATATATATATATATATATATATATATATATATATACAGTGCCTTGCAAATGTAAGCCCCCTTGAACTTTTCACATTTTGCCCCTTAAATGTATTTTATTGAAATTTTAAGTGACAGACCAACACAAAGTAACACATCATTTTGAAGTGAAAGGAAATGATACATTGTTTTAAAAAATGTTTATAAAATAAAAATAAAAAGTGTGATGAGCAAAAGTATTCGGCCCCCTTTACTCTGAAACCCCTAAAGAACATCCAGTGCAATCAATTGGCTTCAGAAGTCACTTAATTTAATTAATAGAGTCCAGCTGTGTTTAATTTAGTCTCTGTGTAAATCCAGCTGTTCTTTTAAGGTCTTAGTGGTTTGTTAAAGAGCACTAGTGAATAAACAGCATCATGAAGAACAAGGAACTCACCAAACAGTTCAGAGATGAAGTCGTGGAGAGGTTTAAAGCAGGGTTAGGTTATAAAAACATCTCCTAACCTTTGAGCATCGCAAGGAGCACTGTTAAAAAAAAAGACTTTTGATATAGGGGGGCTCATCACACTTTTTATATTTTTATTTTATAAAAATAATTGAAAACAATGTAGCATTTTCATTTCACTTCACAATTATTTGTTACTTTGTGTTGGTCTATCACTTAAAATCTCAAAAAAAAAAAAACATTTAAGTTGTAAAGTGACAAAATGTATAAATGTTCAAGGGGGCTGACTTTTGCAAGGCACTGTATATATATATATATATATACAGTGGTGCCCGAAAGTATTTTGAATTTTGACAGTGGTTATCAGACAAAAACATGCAGTGGTCCAGAGTCTGAGGAGGGACATGTATATAATCATGGCATATTCTATACAGTATACATAGTGTTATACAGTGCAATGTATTACAGTACATACAGCGGTGCCCCAAAAAATTCATACCCCTGACAAAGTCTGGATATACAGTGAATATACACTGTATATAGTAATATACAGCCTGAAAATATTCATACCCCTGACAAATTCTGACGCTTCCGAAGATTGCAAGAGAATTAAAAGAATTGCTTGTTTGCATGTCTCCACTGGTATTTTTTAACCCATTCATCTCTAGCAATAAGGTCCCTGATCTTTAGCTCCTCCTCAGACTCTCATTTGGTCAGGACTCTGGCTGGACCACTGCATGTTTTTGTCTGCCAAAAGTCAAAGTCAAAATTTGCCAGGGGTATGAACACTTCCGGGCACCACTGTATATGTGTATGTGTAAGGTTGCATAACACCAGTCATAATCTTATTGAGGTAACTCAAAGCATAAATTAGATTTTCTGACTGAACGGGGAGCCTGGGTGCTGTTCAAAATAATAATAATAGTTCATCGCGATTATTTCTGGGACAACATATCATCCAAAAAAATTTAATCGTGACGCAACATAATAGATAGTTAAACATAATAGATAGTAGCATGGTCACATGGTTGAATTCACAGTATTCTCAGATTGCATTGTTTGTAGAAATTGTTTTGTTTACAGTTTTACTGAGTTATAATAATGTAGATGCTTCCTTTTTTCTGTGGCCTCTTTGTGTTCTGTAGTAAAGTGCCCCGAAGATGTCTTACATCGATACAAGGCAGTACTTAAAGAATTTCAGCGAACAAGGAGTGTCACCGTAAGCTGTGAGAAACTGAATGTAGACAGGAACACCATTGCGCTGACTGCGATTATAGCAGAAGTCACCATCGCTGCACAAGGGCAGGACATTGGGCTAGTTCCAGAGTTCAGAGAGGATGAAACACTGAATCATTTTGCTCAAAGATGCAAGGCCTTTCTAGATGAAAATGAGGAGCTCAGGGACAAAATCAAAGAGCTGAAAAAAAGGTCAGAGCTTATCCCAATAAAGCAAAAGTTTCGTAGATAAACTTATCTGAGCTCTTCCTTGTGTGCCTTGAAATGCTCAATGTTGATGTTTATTGTTCTGAGGGTTAAATCATTCTTACAGAAATATATTCACAATTAAAATAATGACATAATTGCTTTTTCTAACTGTTTAGATCTGTTCACAGCTTAATATTTTAAATGTTACTGTTTTAATGTCTCTGGACAGAAAGATTTATTCATTTTTTTTAATAGGGCAGGTTGACTAGTCCAAATATACTGCAGTGTTCAGTCGGTATGCATGCATTATACGCTTAAGAAATTAGTGAAATTGTTCCATTTACTTTCACAACATACTTACCTGGTAAGATTTACTATTGTATAATCTCATACAGGAATAGTGTCAAAAGAGATTTTTCAAAAGTGTTAATAAACCGTTTCACCATTGTGAGAAATTCTGTTTTGTTTCGAAGTTGTATGTTGTTCTTTTTGAAGTGCTTATTTGTTGACCTACATGATAAGAATTGAGTAAAACCAGAGAAATGAGCTCTGCTTTCTTTTACAGTCCTTTTACTCCTTTATTAAGCAGAAAGTTCTGTTAGTTACACAGTGTTTTACATGGTACTTACAGAAGGATGTTCTACAGAGGGTTATTTGTTGAACTACATGGTAAGAACTGAGTAAAACCAGAGAAATAAGCTCTGCTTTCTTTTACAGTCCTTTTACTCCTTTATTAAGCAGAAAGTTCTGTTAGTTACACAGTGTTTTACATGGTACTTACAGAAGGATGTTCTACAGAGGGCTATTTGTTGAACTACATGGTAAGAACTGAGTAAAACCAGAGAAATAAGCTCTGCTTTCTTTTACAGTCCTTTTACTCCTTTATTAAGCAGAAAGTTCTGTTAGTTACACAGTGTTTTACATGGTACTTACAGTAGGATGTTCTACAGAGGGCTATTTGTTGAACTACACGGTAAGAACTGAGTAAAACCAGAGAAATAAGCTCTGCTTTCTTTTACAGTCCTTTTACACCTTTATTAAGCAAAAAGTTCTGTTAGTTACACAGTGTTTTACATGGTACTTACAGAAGGATGTTCTACAGAGGGCTATTTGTTGAACTACATGGTAAGAACTGAGTAAAACCAGAGAAATAAGCTCTGCTTTCTTTTACAGTCCTTTTACTCCTTTATTAAGCAGAAAGTTCTGTTAGTTACACAGTGTTTTACATGGTACTTACAGAAGGATGTTCTACAGAGGGTTATTTGTTGAACTACATGGTAAGAACTGAGTAAAACCAGAGAAATAAGCTCTGCTTTCTTTTACAGTCCTTTTACTCCTTTATTAAGCAGAAAGTTCTGTTAGTTACACAGTGTTTTACATGGTACTTACAGAAGGATGTTCTACAGAGGGCTATTTGTTGAACTACATGGTAAGAACTGAGTAAAACCAGAGAAATAAGCTCTGCTTTCTTTTACAGTCCTTTTACTCCTTTATTAAGCAGAAAGTTCTGTTAGTTACACAGTGTTTTACATGGTACTTACAGAAGGATGTTCTACAGAGGGTTGTTTGTTGAACTACATGGTAAGAACTGAGTAAAACCAGAGAAATAAGCTCTGCTTTCTTTTACAGTCCTTTTACTCCTTTATTAAGCAGAAAGTTCTGTTAGTTACACAGTGTTTTACATGGTACTTACAGTAGGATGTTCTACAGAGGGTTGTTTGTTGAACTACATGGTAAGAACTCAGTAAAGAGAAATAAGCTATTTGTTCTCTGTTATTAGGTATTGACCTTTTATTTTTAAATCAAATAAATAAAGACTGATTAAAATGAACAGTATTGGTACTTATCATCATATTACTGGGGTAAGTACCTCACACTTACCTGGTTATTGTCTAGAACATGTGAGGTATGTCAGGGTAAGGAAACTGTATTGGTACTTATCATCATGTTACTGGGGTTAGTACCTCACACTTACCTGGTTATTACCTAGAACCTGTGAGGTATGTCAGGGTAAGGAGACTATTGGTACTTATCATCATGTTACTGAGGCTTGTACCTCACACTTACCTGGTTATTACCTAGAACCTGCGAGATATTTCAGTGTAATTAAATTGAACTGTCCTTGTTCTTACCATCTTGTTAACCAACATAATTACCTAGTACTTTGGAGTTTGTACCACCCATGTACCTTTTTATTACCTAGTTCCATTTCAGTGTAATTAGGCAAGACTGTCCTGGTACTTACCATCTTGTTACCCAAAATAATTACTTAGTACTTCCGAGTTTGTACCTCACTATTACCTGGGTAATACCTAGACATTTCAGTGTAATTAGGCAAGACTTTCCTGGTACTTACCATCTTGTTACCCAAAATAATTACTTAGTACTTCCGAGTTTGTACCTCACTATTACCTGAGTAATACCTAGACATTTCAGTGTAATTAGGCAAGACTTTCCTGGTACTTACCATCTTGTTACCCAAAATAATTACTTAGTACTTCCGAGTTTGTACCTCACTATTACCTGAGTAATACCTAGACATTTCAGTGTAATTAGGCAAGACTTTCCTGGTACTTACCATCTTGTTACCAAAAATAATTACTTGGTACTTCCGAGTTTGTACCTCACTATTACCTGGTTAATACCTAGAACTTAGGGTACTGTAAAAGAAAGCGTTACCAATGTGTTTTAGGTCTTAAAAATTCATTTTTGTGTGAAAGAGAAGTTTTCAGTTCAAAACAACACCGAATCAGTTTATCTCTCTAAAGAGTGAGAGAGGAGCTCAAAACTGTGTGCAAAACGCTCCTCTCAGCTTAACTCATCTGAAGACAGACTTTACCACATTCAATACACAAATAAACAGAAACAGTTAAGAAATGTTCATTACATAAAGTTAGCACATTTTACACAGTTCTAAGGTCTTAAAAGGTCTTAAAAACTCATTTAGGTCTTAAAAACTCATTTTTGAGCGAAAGAGAAGTTTTCAGTTCAAAACAACACTTTAAGCAGTTTATCGCTCTAAAGAGCGAGACAGGAGCTCAAAACTATGTATTATGTGTTAAAAAACTAATTTTTTGAGCGAAAGAGCAGTTTTATGCTCTAAGGAGTGAGAGAGAAGCTTACAACTGCATTTCACACAGGTCATTTTTGAGTGAAAGAGAACTTTGAAGCAGTTTATTACTCAAATCGCTTGAGGAGTTTAAAACTGTGTGTAAAATGCTTTTCTCAGCCCTGAATCCTTCAAAAACAGACTTTACTACATTCAACACACAAATTAACCCAAACACTTAAGAAATGTTTATTACATGATGTTGGGTCTTAAAATCTAATTTCAGTTTGACAGAGAAGTTTTAGTTAAAAAAAACACTTGAAGTTTATCGAGGGAGACAGGAGCACGACACCGCGGCAAAACGCTTTTCTCAGCCCTACTACATTCAACACACAAATGAACCCAAAAATAAATGATTAATACACAATGTTAGTGAATTTTACGCAGTTATAATATGTTTTAAGTCAAATCAAATTAATATTATTTATATTTACAATATTATAGCAACATGAGTAATGAAATAAGTTAAAGTTCATGTGAACTTCGATGCAGTCAGTAGTGGAGAGTGAACATTCCAGGGCAGGTGAATAAACTAGATGATGGGCAGCTGAACTGTGGTGGGGGATAGGGAAGGCTGACAGGTGGGCAGTCAGTACCTCTGTGAAAGGCAGAGAGATGGAATTAGTTTTGACTTGATTTATGTAAAACAGAGAATACATTATCCGAGTGTGGCTAATGCTTTCGCACATCTGAGTAAAACAGCCTAAGGAAAGGAAAAGAGCCAGAAAATAACAAAAACACGGAGGCACCCTGAAACACCGGCATCTGCCAACTCCAACGTCCACAAACCTGCACCAACAACAGCACCAGCATTCAGTTTACCACAGTCTCTATGTCCATGAACCCATGGATCTGCAGCCTTATTTAAAGGGAAAAACATTAATTAACAAAAGCTAGACCAAACAAGTTAGTTTTTAGTCTAGACTTAAAGATTGAGACAGTATCTGAGTGGCAAACCCATTCTGGAAGGTTATTCCAGAGATTTTGGTGCTTTATAAGAGAAAGCTCTTCCTCCTGCAGAGCTCTTCTGAATTCTGGGAACTACTAAGAAACCAGTACCTTGTGATCTAAGTAATCACGGTGATTCATAATAGGAGATGAGGAACTCGTGTAGGGCTGAATATTTTAAAAAGACAATTTTATAGTCTATGCAGACTTTGACTTGCAAACCAGTGCAGTTCTGATTGGACTGGACTAATATGGTCAAAATTTCTTGTTTTAGGAAGGACCCAGGCTGCAGCAGTTTGAACTAACTTTTAAGTTTCTTTAAGTTACTGTAGGAACATCCAGACAGTAGCGCATTACAACAGTCTAGCCTTGAGGTAATGAAGACATATACTCATTTTTTCTGTGTCATGCAGGGATCAGGCATTTCTTAGCCTGGCAATGTAGAAAAGCTGTTTAGTAGATATGTGCTTAACGAATGCTAGATCTGAATCTATGATAACGCCGAAATTTTTAGCTGCTGAACCTGGTGTGACTGAGAAGTCGTCCAGTTTTAACATTATGTCTGATAATTTATTTCTAGCAGCTTCTGAACGAAAGAAAAGTTTCAAAGTAAAAAAAAGTTCAAAACAAAGCAGTTCATCTCTCTAAGGAGAAAGTGAGAGAGAGGAGTTCAGTACTATGCCCAAATGCGTCTCTCAGCCTGAAACCTCAAAAAACAGCCTTTACTGCATTCAACACACAAATGAAGGAATCCAGGAACCATTGCACCATCATATGGTCTCACAATGGGTCTGAGGATCTCATCCCGGTACCTAATGGCAATTGTATTTAGATGGGATGTTCCTCTCCTCCCGTCTCCTGAACTAGGACTGCCCCGAGCCCCGTCTCTGACGCGTCCGTGTGGACAATGAAAGGCTTTTAAAGTCTGGGTTTTTCAGGACGGGCTCAGAGGTGAGGAGGGCTTTTAGGGTCTGGAAGGTGGCCTCTGCTTCAGGATTCCATGCTACCTTGTCTGGCTGGTTCTTTTTGGTCGGGTCAGAAAGAGGGGAATCTAGGGAGGAGAAGTTGGGCACGAAGCGCCGGTAGTAGCCAGCCAGGCCCAGAAAGGCCCGCACATCCCTCTTGGTTAATGGCTGGGGCCACCGGAGGATGGAGTCCTCTGCCAAAGGGCAGGACTGTGTACTGTCATGACGGTGTTGAGAACGCAGTCTTTTCTTTGGCCTTAGGAGCAAGAGCAACCTGCCAATAGCCCTTGGTCAAGTCCAACGTAGATACAAACCGCGTCCTACCAAGGCGGTCAATCAGATCATCCACCCGAAGTAGAGGGTAGGAATCGAGCTGAGAGACTGCATTTAACTTACGAAAATCATTACAAAATCGCCAGCTACCATCTGGCTTTGGAACTAGCATGATTGGGCTGCACCAAGGGCTCGTGGAGGGCTCTAATACTCCAAGATTGAGCATCTTCTGGACTTCCTCCTCGATGGCAGTGAGGCGGGCTTCCGGTAGGCGGTATGGCCGCTGCTTCACGATGGTGTTGGGGGCAGCATGGATGTGGTGTTGGATCACTTGGGTACACCCTGGGGATCTTGGTAGCGGTCGACACACACTGTCAATTCCTGCTTTTGGGCCCGGCTTAGGTCCTCGCCATAGCTGACCTGGCTGGCTGAGGGCTCCAGTATCTGGCAAAAGGCAGAGAGAGGAGGGGGAGGTTCATACCATTTTTTGATAAGGTTAATGTGGTATACCTGTTCCTTTTTCCTCTTTCCCGGCTGTTCCAGGCGGTAGATCACTGGCGAGGCTGTGGGGATAAGGACCAGCACCCGATCTCCCGGCTGGAATTCTCGGATTTCTTTGGGTATGCCCACAAGACTCATGAGGAGCACTCGTTCCCTGGCCACGGCTTTTGAGGTGGCTTTTCGTAGCGGTACAGCTTCGGGGTACCGTGTGGCATAGTGTAGGACCACACCCGGGCAGACCTGGGTAGAGGGCCAATTATGTCCATTCCGATCCACTCAAAAGAGACCCCTATGATGGGAAGGGGAACCAGGGGAGCAGGCGGGGGCTTACGGGGATACAGTGGTTTTTAACTTCTGCACGTATGGAGGGCCAGTAGAATCTTGACAGGATCCGGGCAAGGGTGTTATCGGCTGCCAGATGACCTCCGAGGGGGTGCTGATGGGCTAGGTGCATAACTGTATCAATGCGCGAATGGGGGACCAGGAGCTGTTCGACACGCTCACCTTGGTGTAGGGCAACTCTGTATGCCAAATTGTCCCGAATCATAAAATATGGCGGGATTAGGGGGCCCACGCCAACCGGCACATAATTGATTTCTGTGGCATCCATCCAGGCCTGCCGTAGACGTTGGTCTTATTTCTGTTTTTTGGAGAAACTTCTGTCTTTCAGAACCTGGTGGTGAAGAGAGAACAGAGGGTTAGTCAGTGCTGGGACCTCACCTTCTGACAATGCTCCACTGCTGTCTGTTGGATCCCGAGCTGCCAGGGCTGGCCTAAGAGGGGCTTTCCGGCGTCGTCTGGGGCAAAGGGAGGAGAGGGTACGAGAGGGTGGATTGGTGGATCCCCGGCGCTCCGCCTCAAAGTCGGGGTAGTCTTGTCCGACCAACAGCAGCACCGGGAGGTCAGGAACTAGGCCCACAGTGATTTCCCATTGTTCTCTGGCATTTTCGAGGGTAACTCGGGCAGTGGGAACTTGGCAGGTGTCCCCATGGATGCAGGACACATTTAGGGTCTTCTCCTGGGGTTGCAGGCAGGGCAGGGCAGATGGACGGGCCAGGATCACGGTGCTTCCCGTGTCCAATACTACTTGGATGTCATGTGCATCCAGACGGCGTATCTTTGTGGGGGCCGAGGAGGGTGTACGACGGCCATGGTGGGAGCAGCCGGCCAGCAAGGCCTTGGGGGGAACAAGATGTTGTCCGGGAGAGTCGGCCTCGACGGGCATGGGCTAATCCTGGGGGCTGCCCGAGGGTTGCGGGGGTCGAGGGAAAGGTGGTCTCACTCGGGGTGTCTCCCTGTCCCGAGGGCGGAACTCGGGGCGCATTGCAAGGGGATTCTCTCAACAGGGTGGAGGGGTGGGGCCGGGTTCACGTCGGTACGTCCTGGGAAAGGCCAGTACTCCCTCTGCAGCTTCGGTGGCCTCGACCATACCCCGCATGTCCTTCGCTCCTTTGAGCCCCACAGCTTTCCGAAGTTCAGCAGGAAGTGCTCGGAGGAAGCGGTCCATTGTGACTCAGTCGACTATGGCCTCGACGTTCAGCAGGTCAGGCTGCAGCCACCGTTTTGCAGTGCGGAGAAGCTGAGTCATTTGTGGAACAGTAATGGAACTCCGCAGCAGCAGTGGCTGGACCCAGACCAGTTCTAGCGAGAATTTCCACTTTCAGGTCCTCATAATCCTGCGCTTGGGCTGGGGGCAGCGAATAGTAAGCCAGTTGGGCCTCCCCTGAGAGGAAAGGGTCAATGATGGAACTCCATTCCTCGCG
The DNA here is from genome assembly GCF_023375975.1 of Astyanax mexicanus. Lineage (NCBI taxonomy): Eukaryota > Metazoa > Chordata > Actinopteri > Characiformes > Acestrorhamphidae > Astyanax > Astyanax mexicanus. The sequence continues at coordinate 14,370,479 of NC_064419.1, forward strand.
TTCCCAGACCTCCCGTTCCGCAATGCTCTCAAAAGTATAGAGGAAGGCCTCTACGTCGTCACCTGGGGCCAGGTTTGTCAAAAGCAGATGGGCACTGCGGCGGGGATCCGGGAGAGGCGCTTTGGGGACGGCCTGACGGCTGGCGATGAGGTCGTTGGTGACTTCTTTCAGCCCCCGTGCCAGTTCCTGGCTTACTTCTTGTTGCCGCAAACTGGCCTCCAACAGCCGCTGTAGGACCTGGTCCACTATGCTGCCTCTGGAAAAAACAAAAGGAGAGTTCAGCTCTTTTCTTCTTCCTCTTTTTTTTCTTTTTTTTTTAGGGGTTCTGGTTCTGGTTGGGTCCTTCCCGCATTCTCCACCAGATGTCACCAGCGAGTCAACCAAAGGACCAGAACCAGACAGAGACCATAGGGGTCGAACTCAAACTACCCCGTAGGGGATTTTATTTATCCAGCAGGAATTAGCCACAAAAACACTTTTAGAAAAAAAGAAAACCAGTCCTTCTCTCAGCCGCCGGGCAGGCACTGGGTCCTGGTTAGTTTGGGGAGCTGGAGCCAGATGTCCCTTGTCCAGATCAGCTACTCTCCTGTAGTACACGACAGGGGGATACGGAGAAGAGGGAAAAAAAAGCAGAGGTTCAGCATTTCAGCCTCTTGGAGCAAGCATACTCACTCACTGGTGCTCCCATGCTGCTTTTATACCTGGGCCTGAGCCGTGAGTGAGTGTCTCCATGTGTGCTCATCAGTGGCGCCCAGCCGCAGCGAGTGAAGCGGCCCCGCCCCCTAGCCACGGGTTGTGTTTGTTTGTCAACGCCACGTGCGGGCTGAGTGGCAGGGCAGTTTGTTCAGCACCATGGACAGTGGTAGAGCGCAGGGAAGGTCCGCACCTCGCCAGAGCGCTGAGAACGTTGAGAGCTCTTTCCTTCCTGCCGCTGCGGCCGTGGGTGACATAGGACATAAATGTGTTTGTTGCAAATTGCTACATAGTTGCGACCTGGATGCCACCACTTTGTGCAGAGCCACAGTTGTCCTTTCCTGTAAGTCTCCATTGTATGCATTTCTTGGTTCTGTCAGTTGAGTATATACCTCGATAAAATTGTTGACTTACAGGCTGATATTGCCCAGAAAGACGTTGTGGCCTTTCCCTCTTGGATGCCTGGACACTGGATGTTATGTGTGAGTATGTGTAATGTGTAATTGTACAATTTGAATTGTGTTGTAGCAAAGTAACATTTTCTTAATCTCTCATTGATTTTAAATCATTGTGGTTTGCAACATTTTTCAAACCAGTCATTTAATTCTGCCTTCCTCAAATTATTGCAGTGTGCTATATGTTGCATGTTTTGGATCAGTAGTGTCAATTACATTAAGTGAAAATTGTATGGAGGAATATGTATTTACATTTTAAAGATATTGAAACCAAAGGAATGAGAAATGTATTTTCTTGACCTTATTGAGCAGTCTGCATTTGGACAATACATTGCCACATTCTTGTTCTCTCAAGTGTTTTGCATCTGTTCTGAGATTACAGTAGTTCAGTTTTAAACTGTAATCTCCCTTTTTGTCCTTTATTCTATATGTTCCATATGAATGTTCTGTTTATTCTGTGTTCTGCATTGCTGTGCAAGCTATTGTTTATGAAGAAACAGTGACAGCAGGAGTATTAAGAGCTAAGAGCTTAATAATACTAAAACTGTTACTAAAAAAACATTCTCCTATTGTTCATCATTGAAGATGTTACCTGTCTAGACTAAAATATTAATATGTGCAGAATAAAATATTGTATGTTTTTTGTATGTTTGTAGAAAAATAGAAAAAATGATTGATGACAAAACTTGGCAAGTCCTTAATGATCGTAACTTACTTTCAAAGTACATTCTGTCTATTGAGTTGGACAAAAAAGGTTATTTGTTTATTTCAGGAAGACATGCCTTTCATCAGACGATGGTTGTGTACTCTGCTGATGACTAACTTCGCTGTGCAAATGTAGGTATATATATATATATACATATATATATACATATATATATATGTATATATATATATAATTTTAATAGTTCTTATTGTGTGCGCATGTGTATATTTTGTTTGTTTTTTATATTTTTGATTTTTGATTTGATGCATTAAGGCCAAGATGTAAGTTATCTGAAGGAGAGGATGGAAGTGATGAGCCTCCTTATAAGAAGCAACGCCTCCAGGAACAATCAGATTACACAGGTATACATTGATTTTTTTCATTATTTAGAACAGTGTGATAGATTACAATAAATCCATTTTCTCTGATAAGATGATATACAAATTTGCTTCATACTCATGCAGACAATGTTTTGTTAGGTACACCTAACTAACTGATTAACAACAGTTGCTACAGTTGGTTGTTGCTATTAAGTAAATGCTAAAACAGATACCCACAGAAAAAGAACTTGAGCATAAGGTGTTCTGCTCTAATTGTGTTCTACGGTGTAAATAAATAATTCATATGGAATCAAGGAATAGGATAATGTGAATTTTAAATAATTTATTCAAGGCTTTCATTAGATCAGTGCTTATGTGGCATAGTCAGTGCTGATTGCTATTCATTTGCCTGACAGCTGCAGTCCTGACTAGATATCTTCATGTTGTGATTGAGAGGTGTTTTACTGTTCACAAAAATGTTATATCACACAAATTTATATACATGTGCTGAGGACTCACAGGAGAATGCAACAATCCTGCAGGTTTCTATAAAATATTTTAAATATTTCATATTTGTAGAGGATGAACAACTTGCAGGATAATGGTCATCAATGTGTTGTTGAACATCTCAAGCAGAGTAAAAGGAAGATGATTAAGTATGCAGAGAAACAGAAGGACAAAAAAGTATAATTTATAGAACTCATTCTGTTGTCTGTGTGTCCGTCTCCCGGTCTCCCAAAGATCCCAAATGAAATTTTACAAAGGATCCTCCTGGAGGTGGTTCTAAGTCAGGGTGATTCTGCATACTTGAACATTTCTTTGGTATGCCGTAGATTCAGGGACATTGTTGGTCATCCAGGATTTAAACAAGAGGCTTACTTTTCCTGGCTTGACAGTAAGTTTTGCCCTTACTGTGCCTGGCACATAGATTTTAGAAATGAAGATGTAAAACTGGATTTAAAAAACAATATGAATATTTAAATGATTAGTTGCCATCTCTGAGTGCTTCACCTGCAGGACTCTTTTCAAGTCATGTCCACCCAGCTACAAAGGAGGAGGCAAACGAGGAGTGTAGGAGAGGTTTTATTCCACTGTGGTCTGGCCAGATTTTTGTTCCCAGGACTGTTTTTTTATGTCAGGGGGACAGTTGTAGCTTCTTTAACCAGTGTGCCGTGAGGTATTGTAAGGTGTGTTGTGGAACATTATCAATAAATGTATTTTCTTTTGTGTCAATGTGTTACTATTTTAGTGATCTACAGTATATGTGAGCATATACACATTTGGCAATGAAATATTTTTTTTTGCTGAGAAGTATGTTGGTGTAATATGCTTATTTGTTATTTTAGTATTTGGAGATTGTTGTACAACTCAGGTTCACACCATTAGTTAATATTTCCACTTAATGAAACAGAAATAATACAAAAAGTGATTTATCCATCTTAAGCCATGTTTAATCATAGGTTTGTTTATGTTCACTACTCGCACTCCTGTGCGTTGTCTGCATTCTTACCCCTGGACACTAGCCACTTGCTACTAAATACCAACATTTACATGATTATTCAGTATTGTCATATACCTGCACCTCTTCCACATTGTTTATTCATCACTGCAGTGCAATTCTTTTTTTTTAATTATTATTATTAAATGCATATTTTTACATATTTCCTATTTGTAATCAACAGGGCTATATGCAGATGTGTATAAAGATTTTGTTTATATTCTTTCATTTTTGTAATAAGTTATGTTTTTCTATGTTCTTATCTTATTTTAGGTGTTATATTAATTTTAATTATAATTTGTAGTTTAATTGTAATTTATGCCTAATTTTAATAATACTGTGCCACTTTACTATCAAAGTCAAAGTGTTTTTTATTGTCATTTCAGCTATATACAGAGTACACAGTGAAACGAAACAACGTTCCTCCAGGGACCATGGTGCACATAAACACAGTGTAGACAAAACAAAAAGTTCAACAGTACAAAAGTGCAGACAGACAATACAACACAATACAGACAAAGAAAAATAAATATCAAAACAGTGTGTAAATTATGCAGTCTGCAAAAAAGACCAGTGAGGTAGTAATTACCTCTATTACGTAGTGTGCAATAGAGTCCAGTGAGGTAGTAGGGTTTTTAGTGCTTTCATTTTCTGGGTAAGTGGGGTAAGAGTGACAGTGTGTGCATGTACAGAAAAAACATCAGTTCAGTCTTTGCAGTTGAGGAGTCTGATGGCTTGGGGGTAGAAGCTGTTGCAGAATCTGGTCGTGCTGGACCGGATGCTGCGGTACCTGCGGAACTTTATAAATGAGCAGCTGGCCAGACGACTCCTGATCCCGTTTGAATGCCTGGAGAATCCAATGAGACTATCAGCGGTGGATGGGACCCTGGTTGGACAAGGAGCCGTATCCCACACCACCACATCAGTCAAGCTGAACGTCAGCGCTTTGCACTCAGAGGAGATCAGGTTTTTTGTGATGAGGGACACAAATTATCAGATTATTTTGGGACTTCCATGGTTGAAAAAACACAATCCTCTGATTTCTTGGTCTAATTGTGAAATAACTTCATGGTCTCCATACCGTCATGATCACTGTATTATTGGCCCTAAATTATTGATCCAATCTACTACTGTAGAAAGTCCTGGTTTGGAGTCACTTGCACATATTCCTCCAGATTATTCAGATTTAACTGAAGTATTTAGTAAATCACATGCTTCTCAACTCCCTCCACACCGTTCTTATGACTGTGCTATTGAGCTTACTGATAATCAGATACCACCGAAATCACGCATCTACCCGTTAACTCATACTGAGGAGAATGCTATGGAGGAGTATGTGCAAGAGGCCTTAGCTCAGGGGTATATTCGTCATTCTACCTCTCCAGTGGCCGCATCCTTCTTCTTTGTTAAGAAGAAGGACGGAGGTCTTCGTCCATGTATAGATTATCGTCAACTCAATGCAGTTATGAAGACGTATCCTTACCCACTACCTCTAGTACCTGTAGCTCTTGATCAGTTACGTGGGGCTTCCATTTTCACTAAATTAGACCTGCATAGTGCTTATAACTTGGTGAGGATCAGAGAGGATGATGAGTGGAAGACTGCCTTTACTACCACTAGGGGGCACTATGAATATTTAGTTATGCCGTTTGGTCTCAAGAATGCCCCTTCCGTTTTCCAATCTTTCATTATAGATGTACTACGTGACATGCTGGGAAGATTTGTAATAGCTTATATAGACGACATTCTTATTTACTCATCGGATTTGCTTACTCAGGTCTCCCATGTACGTGCAGTATTGACCCGACTCCTCCAAAATCAACTTTTCATCAAAGCAGAGAAATGTGAATTCCATTTGTCCACCATTTCCTTTTTAGGCTATGTAATTAGTGCTAAGGGTATTACCATGGACGATAAAAAGGTTCTGGCGGTAGCTAATTGGCCTCTTCCCAAATCTGTTAAGGAGCTACAAAGATTTCTTGGTTTTGCAAATTTTACCGAAGATTTATTCGTAATTACAGTTCTGTTGCCACTCCACTCACAAACCTGTTAAAACGAAATGCCAGAAAATTGGTCTGGTCAAGCTTTCTGATCTCTCAAGGAGTTGTTCACTTCAGCTCCTCTTCTAAAACATCCTGATCCCAAAGAACCCTTTATAGTTGAGGTTGATGCGTCCAGTGTAGGAGTAGGTGCAGTACTGTCCCAGAATTTTGGCTCTCAGCAAAATGCACCCAGTGGCCTATTTCTCCCACAAACTCTCCCCTGCTGAACGTAATTATGGAATAGGTGACCGTGAACTTTTGGCGATTAAATTAGCTTTAGAGGAGTGGAGACACTGGCTAGAGGGAGCTTTACACCCTTTTGTAGTGATTACTGACCATAGGAATTTGGAGAATTCCCCTGATTTTGACATCAATAATAACCCTTCACCTTCACCCAATCACGTTACGCTCCGACGCTCTGATTCACCTGTGTACTAAATTACTTCCGGTTCATTCTTATCTAGATCCTGTATTTAAGGCATCCGTTTGTAAACAAACACCGCAAGGTATTGCCAACTTATGTTGCATACTAAGCGTTTTCCTGATTACTGTTTTTGCCTTCTCGTTACGACCCTGTTTTCGGATTATCGGTTTATGTCTTTTGTTTTGCCCTTATTGGATTTGTTGTATGGTTGGACTGTTTCTCGGTTTCGAACTCGGACTGTATTTTTAACTATGTCTTTGGTTATCGTTGAGATCATTGTTTACCTGGTTATTCTGTTAGCAGAACCTGTTAGCCTTCCTGCTAATAAACCTGTCTGTATTTTTAACTCGGCTCGCGTCACTCCTCTCTACCTGGCGTCACACCAATCACATCACGCTCCGAAGATCACGTGACAGGTAGCGCCTCACGGCTCAGAGCCGCTCAACGCAAGTCACAGCCCCCTCCGCTGCTGCTGTGGAGAAGGTGAGTGTAAAACAGCTGAAAACAGGGCATTTACCTCACCACTGTGGCCATGTAATATCACTTAAACGGTGTAGAAATCCTCACTTTAACCACGGTTTGCTCTGTGGTTTGTAAACATATTAAATTAAGATAGATATCCAGATATACTTTGTTAAACTAACTAAATAAATAAATAAAGCTCATTTGTTCATTTCAGAAAGCGCTTCAAACACGAACACTAGATCAATTATTTATAAATACAGCCAGACTGTGTGGAAGATAATTACTACTGTAGAATCTGAGATAGTAACTTAGTTAGCTAAATTATAGCTACCTATCTTGCTAGTTAGCTGTGGGACTGTGCGATTATAGATAAGATACTACCTAGTTAGCGGTTTGTTTAGCAATATCTTATTTACACTTTGCTGCAAAGTATGTTGCTTAGTGTAATGGCCACTGTCTAAATAAATATATTGAGCTATATTACACTTACTGTACCCCTCTCAGGCTGGTCCTCTCATTAAATAAAGGAGATTTATTACAATTGCCTTTTGTCTCTTTACTAACTAATTTAACAGAGATAATTTAAGATATGACCAGTATTTGTTTTATGATATTAATTTTAATGTTTATATTTAATATATATTTTATACATTTGTAAACAATTCAACTCAGGCTTTAACTGAGGATATCAACAGTAAATAATAGTCCTAAAATGCTTGTGTAATTAAGATACAGCATGATTAGTCCTGTTTACTAGTGCATCATAGTGAAATATATATATTTGTGTTTAATATCGTTCAGTAAACGGTCACCTTATGTTTAAAGCGCCACATTTAACTTTTTTTTATTTTAAGTTTAAACTACATATTCTAGTAAACTGGGTTAAGGTTAGGACAGTAATTCTGGTTTAATGAACTTTTAGCCAGGTAAAAATGATTTGGAATATGTCACTTTACATGTAGTGTAATGTATAATTTCTGTTAAATTATGATATTCTCATGATCTTCAGATTTTATGAGATGGATTAGTAATTGGTTTGTGCCAAAACCAATGCAATAATAATTGCAAAAATGTTTTATATAAATATAAATTAAGTAAATACTGAATCCAAACAACACCAAGTTTAACACAGTCATACTTCTTGTCTTAATTTTCTTAAACAGGATATTTTCTCCCAGAAAAAGTTAGATATAGATAATAATAGATAATAATAAAATAAAAGGTAGGTAATGTTCTTAAAATGTTTAATTATATTCATGTATCAAATGCAGTAATTTTTCAAGTTTCTTTTGTATTCCACAGGTTTCCTTTCTCCAAACTTTTAAAGAACAAATAAAGAAATCCAATTTCATGCAGTCTGTGCTGTGTTTATTTGATTTATTTACATGTGCCATGTTCTGCTTTTCTTTAGTTGTTTACATGTGTTCTGTATTTTTTTGTATGTTTTAGGCAGCCTCCCTATATTCTGGCACATCATATCATGTTCATCTTGTTTGTATAAATAATAAAAGCTGTTGCAAATAATGTGGTTCCTATTCATAATCCAAATAATTCTGCATAAAATCTTCAAGTGGTGACTTCAGAATATGGACAGATCTTTGTATTCTTTGACTTCGTTCTTTTCATGGTGAACTCTCCACAGCTGCAAGCTGAAACTTCTCCATCTTCTTTTCAACCTTAAATAAAAACATCAGATTCACTTTTAGCGACAGCATTTACAAAATGTGATAATTATTATTAACATAAAACATTTAATAAATATTACTAATAATACTCTCATGGGTTGAAATAATTGATTCTCATTTATTAACATGACCTAAATATAAATAAAAATGTATAAAAGACATCACTAATAAATATTGCACTGATTACAAATTAGATAATGCCCACACATACATCTAGACCTAGTTACCAGCCTGAGAGGTATATAGTAACTGGAATAAATCTCCTTTATTTAATGAGAGGACTAGCCTGAGAGGGGTATAGTAAGAGTAATATAGCTCAATATATTTATTTAGACAGTGGCCATTACACTAAGCAACATACTTTGCAGCAAAGTGTAAATAAGATATTGCTAAACAAACCGCTAACTAGGTAGTATCTTATCTATAATCACACAGTCCCACAGCTAACTAGTGTGGTGTATTAAAATGGTAAAACACTGTATTCCATATTAAAATGTATAAGGTGTCTGTCTGTACAAGAGAATACTGGGTCATTGGGTTTGTTGGAGTGTGGGCCAAGGGCCAAAAACACCCCTCATCTGTTTGTACTTTAAACTTCTGGACTTTTGCCTGGAACATATATGTCCTTTTATGGTAAAGAGATATGTGATATGCCTTGGGCTAATGTATAAAACCCTGGAGCACAAAGAAAGAGGGAGAGAGATTTTTTTGGACACCTAGGATCGGGCTCAAATACTCTCTCCACTGTATCTTCTGGAAACCTGTTATAATAAAACCTAACCTGATTGATAAAAATAGAAGACAGTGTGCTAAGTCTCATTTCTTCAAGAATCATCCTCAAGAGAAGACACCACACTAGCAAGATAGGTAGCTATAATTTAGCTAACTAAGTTACTATCTCAGATTCTACAGTAGTAACTATCTTCCACACAGTCTGGCTGTATTTATAAATAATTGGTCTAGTGTTCGTATTTGAAGCTCTTTCTGAAATGAACAGAGGAGCTTTATTTATTTAGTTAGTTAGTTTAACACGCTACCTGTCACGTGATCTTCGGAGCGTGATGTGATTGGCTGGTTGTTGGCTCGATTGAAGACTGAATCGATTGCTCATCCTGTGTGTCCCGGATGTTTACAGCGAATTTTGAACGTTGTATTTTAGCAGTCGAATTTGACAGGTCGCATTTGAGCAACCTGAATTTATTTTAATTGAATTTTTAAAACTTGAATTTTTGCTTTTGAATTTTTTACATTAAAATAAAATAAGTGAAAATGATATACTGAAAAATTAAAGTGTTTAATTCAGAGGCAAAAAAAATCACATGCAATAATTCAATGTAAAATAATTCAGTGCTAAAAATTCAAGTGCTTTTAAATGTCAAAGTCTGGTGACACTGTTTTACTTCCATAGCACTGACTTGAGATTTGCGTGGTTGAAATCTCCGGCGATAATAAACAGTCCGTCTGGGTGTTTGTTCTTTAGATCGCTGATAGTCCGATAGAGTTCACACAGAGCCTCTTTAGCATTAGCACCAATGCTAGCGCTGGGTGGGATGTAAACGGCAGCTATTAGCACGGCGGAGAACTCCCGTACTAAATAAAAAGGTCTGCACTTGACTATCAGGAACTCCACCAGCGGAGAGCAGTATTGTATTGTGGTCTATTGTGTTACTGCTACTGTTTTCTTGGGGATCAATAAAAAATACATTCATCCTTCCAGATACCAACCATCCATCAGTGATCTACACAATTGTATATACAGTACATATAAATGTCTACAAAAATAATTAAAACACTGATCAAGATGGCCATAGGACTTTCAGGTAGGAGGTGGACACCCAATGATGAGACATCAGTCTCAAACATTCAGGTTACATGATAAAATTAATACTAATGCATTAAACAGCGATTCTCAACTGGTGGGTCAGGACTGCTTGTAAAGAATAAATTAATTATAAAATATAATTAAATGAACTGTTACTATAAGTAAAAGCTCTTCCTCCTGCAGAGCTCCTAACTACTAAGAAACCAGCACCCTGAGATCTAAGTAATCGCGGTGGTTCATAATAGGAGATGAGGTCTCGTAAATACTCAGGAGCGAGCCCTTGTAGGGCTTTATAAGTTAACAGGAGAATTTTATAGTCTATGCTGAATTTGACTGGAAGCCAGTGCAGTGCTGATAAGACTGGACTAATATGGTCAAATTTTCTAGTTTTAGTGAGGACCCTGGCTGCAGCATTTTGAACTAGCTGAAGTTTATTTAATTTACTGCAGGAACATCCAGACAGTAGCGCATTACAATAATCTAGCCTTGAGGTAATGAAGGCATGAACTAATTTTTCTGCGTCATGCAGGGTGTAAGAAAAAGGACATCTCTCTTTTAACTTGATGAAAAATGGTCAGTCTTTATTACAGAAAGCAGTTGCGAGATACATGGATGTAACTTGGGTTCAGCAGAGCTGGACTGAACCACCAGTAGCTAAAGAACACACCATATATACATTTAAAATATATACCTTTCTATCTAAACTCCTCCTGTTAAGGATGTGGTACCAAATGTGTATTACTGAGAGGAGAGCAGCTGACTCTTGATTAAATTATGACACCTTCATATCTAGGCCAGATCCCTCTGATTGTGATGGTTGTTGAATACACGTCCTCACAGAAGAACTTTAGAAGCCCTTCTCAGTTTGCCTTATTTGTATGCTAATTATGCCAAATGGTTTTTCCTCCACACATTTGGGGAGAGTTTTCTCCACACGTCTGGGGAGAGACACCCTGGTTTGTGAGTTGCTTATGATAATCATGCCATTGAGTGATGTGAGGTAAGCCAGTCACCCTTTGGCCAGTACTGTAATTCTTACGAGAGATAAAGCATTTCTTAGCTTGGCAATATTACGGATGTGTAGAAAAGCTGTTCTAGTAACATTATATATGTGTTTATCGAATGCTTGATCTGAAGTTATGATAGCTCCAATATTTTTAGCTGCTGAACCAGGGGCGACGGAGAAGTCGGCCAGATTTAGCATTAAGTCTGATAATATATTTCTAGCAGCTTTGGGGCCTAATAGGAGAACTTCTGTTTAATCACTATTTAATAGGAGGAAGTTGTGCGACATCCTTGATTTCACATCTTTTACATGTAACGCCACAGACGGGAGTCAGACACTCGCGGCAAAAACAAAACGAGGCTTTATTATAAAGCACGTAAGCAGATAGCGTAGTCAGATAACAGGCGTGGGTCAAAGCCAGAAAAACAACCAACCAAAATATCAGAGCCAAATCACAAACGGAAAACGAAACCATTAAACAGAAGCAGAGTTCAATAAACCAGAAAATCTCTATACAAACAGAACAAAAGGATAAGGCAGAAACATAGTCGAAAAGGAACAAAACAAGGGTCATACACGGAAAATTCAGACAGGAAAATAACGCTCAGTATATCACTGGTGAAACAGGGAAAATACCTCGCGAAAAACGAAACAAACATACAGGTATTTATATCTAAACTAAATTACTAACACCTGAACACAATCTAGAATTCCGGTGACATAGACCGCACGAAAGAGCCGCAGTTGGCTGAGTCTGAACACATGGTGTTGTCAGGAGCATGCTGGGAGGTGTAGTTCCGGACGGGGGATTGTCCATGGACGGGAACGGCAGAGTCAGAGATGGGAACTACAGAGTCTGTGGTAGGCGTGACATTACACAATCCTCGATTTTCTCATTCTGTCATCAGGGTTGGCTGATATGAAGAGCTGAGTGTCATCCGCATAACAATGAAAATTTACGTCATGTTTTCTAATAACTTTGCCCAGTGGGAGCATTTATAATGTAAAAAATAACGGTCCTAATATAGAGCCTTGTGGAATTCCATATCTTACCTTAGTATAACTGGAAGACATATCATTTATCCTCACAAACTGATAACGATCGGTTAAGTATGATTTAAACCATGATAAGGTGAAGGTTATCATGAAGGTTAATGGAGATGAAGGATAACAGTAAAGGTTAATGGAGACGAAAGGTGTTTGTTATCCTGTATGTTAATTAATTAACTAACGTGTATAAATGCCTAAATGAATAGTTTATTAAATGCACTGAAAGCATTTAATATACGTTTGAGGCGAATATAACCTAAATACCTTAGCTAATGATCATGGATTACATAGATCTCTTTTAGACATTAAACAACGCTGAACTAAACTGACATATGTCGTTCGTAATTCGACGACTCTTGGCCTCCCTTAAAGGGAAGCCTTAGGCTAGCTTAAATCGACTCTTATAAGGTCATCTAATCATGCATCACTACAAATATTTAAACTCAAAAGAAAGAAGATAAAATCAACAGACGAGAGCCTTAAGTTAAAGAAAGGAGAAGATGGAGTTCTTCGAAGTTCTTAAGATGTTCTTTATTGTCTTGAAGTCAGCCAGTTTCAGTCAGAAGGATCCAGTCTTCTGATCATACAAAGCAATACACACACTTTTATACAGTATTTGGGTGAACAAAGGTGGGGGCTTTAGGCTCCACCTTTTACCGTTATATAACCATCTTTTAGTTGAACATAATTGTTCTCAACATGATCATCTTTCAGGGAGGTTTTTTCCGGTCAAGGCTATGGGCATAATGCCATCAACCCCATAATTGAACTTAATTGTGATCAAATCAACATGGTATGGTTTTTTTAAAAACCTGACCTTCACCTGCCTCATGTTCCCAGGAGAACTAAGGCCTATGTGGACATCTGGTTTCTGTCCAATGAATTTAGAGATACGCTCCCTAGCCATTATGTAGCGTTTTCCGGGAAAACAGCCAATTATGCCCTGTTATCTATAGCAGCTGTCTCTCGTGCCAGATATTTAAACTTGTTATGGAAAAGAGCAGACAGAGGATGAACGAACTTAATGAACCTGCTCATATAAGGCCAAGTGTGCCTTAGTATGTGAAGATTTATGCATATCGATCTCCAATATCCTAATTTAGGCCCCACATTCCCCCCTTCCGTGGGATTTAGTCCCACGGAACAATAATGGGATAATTTGGTATCTCAGGCTGTTATTCAGAACATAGATTATGAGTACAGCTAAAGTTATGTTTTAATTATTTTATTATTATATGTAAGTTCCGTGCTCGTAAATAGTTTAAGTCCCAAGTCCATTTTTAAACCACATTGATTTGACACAATCTTATGCATATAGGTGAGTAAACATGACAGAATAGTTAGGAAATACATGGTTATACATTCTTCTACTTGACACCAAAACAAATGGATAAATGATGGTGTAGCTACAAAAAGGTATGAAAATGCACACTTTCAAATGGATTACATAATGGATAACATGATTGGATTACATGTGATAGATAAATTGAATACATGGTTTAAATTCCATATTAATATATTGTTCACAAGGAGGGTCAGACAGGTCCGAATTACGCATCTCAAGTATTGAGATGCTTTTGTCAAAATTGACATAAGTATCTGATTAAAAACCCCACATTCCCCTCTGTCTCCTCCCTGGTAACTGGCGACTAATTGAGCATAGAAAGGCATGTCAAACATGGCACCTGGCAAAGCAACCCGACGAGGCCCCACATGCAGTCCCATACCTCAAGAACCAAGGGTTAAGGCAAACCACCCCAGCACAAAGTCAAGGATGGCCAACCCCCCTAGAGCCAAGGCGCTATACTGATGGAGAAATACCGGTCAATTTGGTTGCTGCCTGGAAAAGCTACCTGATAGGTCCCATATGGGAATGTGTAGCGTTACCAAGACAATGCACAGTCAAGAGGCTCCGCTTCACACCTCTTCAGAGGAATTTGGGAACACGAGCAGTAGGTAAGAAAGATCCAAATAAGCCTGTCCCCCCTTAGGCACAATACACATATGTAACTGTAAAACATTTCACCAGACAGTGAAAGGCATGCTTGTAAAAATAAAAAACACACAATCAGTTATTATGGAACATTGGGACAGATGAAACACAAGGGTGTAGGATTAAATAGTCCATATATATGGAGAAAAAATGCAAAGACAAAATAAAAGGATAAAAAACACAAAGTCAGTTGGTAGCCGAAGATGTCTTCTGCCTTTTGTGACTTTGCGCCACGTAGAAAGGCACGGTGCAGGTCAAGGGAGAGGTTACTAGCACTTCACCTTGACCCAGGGTACGCAGTTGCTTTATTTGTCCGGGGCCACGCCCTGGCCCATTTGACAAATAACTTCAAGTCCCGCTGATGAGTCAACGGACGCATGAAAAACAGCATATTGTCCAGAGATAGATGAAATAGTTCGTTCAATCAACAATCTCAGGCAAGGTACAACACAACATGCCACAAACATCAAAATCAAAATGACATACAAAAGCATCATAGCCAATCTCATTAAAAGAGCTTTCCATTGACCAGAAAATAACCAGTTAAACCAAGAATCTTGTGCAGCTTGTGTGTTTCTAACATGTTCATCACGCAGGTTTCTAAGTTTGGACATTACCTTAGTAAAGTTACCATCAGAGCCAGTATGTAGGGGAATATAGGAACAACATTCCTCGCCAATCAAAACACAGACACCATCATCAGGTGCTCTCATTTGGTCAATAGCGAATCTGTTTTGAAGGGTCATTTTTGAAGTAGCGTCCAATTGCTCACCAAGTGCCTCTAAAGCAGTAATGGTGTGGTTAAGAAATCTCTGTTGATTGTACCAAATGTAATTAATCCAGTGGCCATTTCTATAGGCTTGCATTCCAGCAAACAATATACCTGTGGCTCCAATGCTACCATCACTCATAACTAAGTGTTCTTTAGGAATTTTTACAGGGATGCCTAGGTAATTGAGCTCAGGAACATTCTGTATGTCTGAAATGTCAGAATAGAGATCCCGTTTGTGTCTGGGTAAAGCATCATCAAAGGTCATGACTGAAACAGAACCGGTTAAAGTGACAGGTGCACAACAGCCAGTCCATGTGTTAGTAAGGGACTGGAGCAGTTTAGTGTCTGAGTGACATATCCAGAAAAGATCAGCGAGGGGAAGGGTACCGTTAGCTAAGTTAACCTTAAGATATCTGTATCCTGTGAGTACATCAGTGCCAAAAGGGTTAAGTCTAATACGACACCTATTGTCAAGTTCAGGAAGAGTGTGTCGTGTATTGGTTCTGCAAAAACAAAAAGGATACTGAGCTCCAGTGTCACGTATGACTGGAGGTGGTGGAACAATTGGGCCATCAATGTCAGTACATCTTGGATCAACAGTTGAGTGTTGGCCGGGGATGGTCAATGAAGACATCAAGCATTGCAGAGGGGACGGAACTGTTCTGTTAGTGACAATATCTAAACCGTCTATGGGGGTGATAGTTGGGACGCTGTTTCCATTGTGACACGCAAAACAGTCAGTTGAAGCAACTGATTGGGCGGTGTAGGTTAAATATTGATAGAACATGTTCTGGTCAGCATATTGGGAAATTACTACACCAGGGTCATTATCTGTGTCAGGTAAGTCATTAGGGTCTAAGGAATCAAATGTAAATAGTCTCTGTGCTTCCCAGGAATGCACCACAGCTCTTGGAGTTCTGTTAAGACGGGCTTGTTCGTAACAGATTAAAGGCTCACAGAAGGCATTTAAAGTATATTGAGCCTGATGTGAGCAGTTAGAACCAATTGGGTAAGCCTTAAGAGAAAATTTAACTTTGGTGTCAATTAGGAACGCCACTGAGTTCATTGAACGATATTCAACTTGGAAGTAGGTGTATCTGCCGCGTGTCGAGGGTGTAATGGTCAGGAAGTATGACATTAACAAAGCTAGGCTGCAATGCAAAGTCTTGGATGGTCGTCTCTTAAGGCGTGCAGAATTGAAACAGTTAGCAGGTTGGTCACAGATATTGGCAGGTGATGCCAAACAGCGGTTTTTAGTTGTCTTGTAATCAGATTGGCGATATTGGGTCCACTCAAAGTAAATATTCGCGTAGGAAAATGATGAGAACTGGTCGGAATTTGACATACAAACTGTTGGGTCGACATAAGGACAGTATCGTTCACACGTGCAATTGCCCGATTCATACCAAGTCTGATGGACAATGGAACGTCTGTACTTGTTCATGTCAAGTGAGCGTTTAAAGATAGTCTGGGAAGAGTTGTCAGACTTTTGGATGGGAATCGTAGCCTGCGAGCCGGTTTGGTAAGTGCTACATATCATAGCTATGGCTAAGGCACCCAATGCAGAGGTAATAAAGGCTGCCATGACTACTGTCAAACCGAGTAAGAGATGGTCCTTATGGGACCTCCACAGGTCAAGACTCTTAGTCTTGATTTGTACGAGTCGCATGGTTAGGACGCAATCCAATGGCAGCAGTATTCTGTTAGTGAGGACTTGCTTGTTACAAATGAACGAAAGTATTGTCTGCGACTTAGAGATGTGTTATCACCTGGGGTGGCAAAATACCATACAATGGCGGTAGTAAAGTTTGGTCTAATTATTTCAGCAACTAGAAGGTGTTCAGGGTTAATCAATAGGGTTGATTCTAGAAAGGGAATAAAAGCAGTGTATGTTTCCAAACCAGTATCTACAATACCATTTGGTCCAGAGTGGTTAGAGGATGGTGCTATGAATGTGTGCGCTGTAGAGATGTCTGCTTTGATCAAATATAAAGGTAGGTCTTTGAAAAAGGAAAAAACAGGTAATGGATAGGGGAGAGTTGGAATATGAAAGGCTTGGCAGGGGGTCATCAGGTGGAATTTGGCTAAAAACATACACAAATCACAACAATAATGCAAACATAAAAACAAGAAAAAGGTCCAAGTACTTAATTAGTACTGTCCAGTAGTATTCGATTCAAAAGAACAGTTTGCACAAAGTTCAAGTTCCGTGTGAGGTGACTGTGCAGAGTGTTCCGTGAAAAGAATAGTGAAAACAATAATGCAAGAGATGATGATCAAAATAAGGGTGGTACCTTTTAGTCCGCAAAAACCAGGATGCCTAAAAGGATGCCATGGAGGCATTTCTTCCCCGAAGGATGTCAGTTGCAAGGTACCCGATTTTTACGGTCGGCAGTGATTTAGCTGGAATCAGAGTCTGAACCAGGGTCAGGAGAAGTTAGACGTGCACGTTGTCTAGTCAGGATCTGGTATCCACTTGGTCCTGCCCTAGGTGAAACAGGAGCAGGGTCACCTTGTGTTTGTTCAGCAGGTTGCTCATCAGTTTGCTGTGGTGGTTGCTCATCAGATTGTTGTGGGGGTCGGTAAAATGGAGGGGCTCTTGAACAATGGTTCAAATGGAACCAAACAGTCTTTCCCTCCACTTTGACAGCAGTGGGTGTGGCCAAAACTACCTTGTACGGGCCTTCTCGTCTGGGTTGATCCCACTGCCTTTTGTGTACTCTGACATATACATAGTCTCCAGGGAGCAGTTCAGTCAGCGAGCTGTCAATCTCAGCAGATCTGTTAGCACTTGCTCCTTTTACTTGAGCAAATAGGTCTCTGTGAATTTTGGTAAGGCATGTGACATAATCATGAAGTTCAGCTTGGAGCTGTTCAAGACTAGGGCCTTGGTATGGTGCCCTAAGATACGTGACTGGCATTGGTCTGCCTGTTACCATCTCATGTGGTGTTAGGTTGGTCACTCTATTTGTGGTCATTCTCATGCTCATCAAAGCTAGCGGTAGGGCATCTAGCCAATTGATTTTTCCTTCACTGTGCGCAATGATCTTAGCAATTTTTGCTTTTAAGACTCCATTCTGTCTTTCAACAATGCCTTGGCTCTGTGGTCTGTAGACACACCCAAGCCTACGCTTGATGCCAAGTGATCTGGCTATGGCTGCGATAACTTTTTAGCAAAATGCGAGCCGTTATCTGAACTAATCGTATCCGGGATTCCAAATCTGGGAATCACCTCCCGGATCAGGAATCTGGCAGCTGCAGTTGCTGTTTCTTTTTGAGTTGCTTGTGCCTCAGTCCATCTACTAAATCTGTCAGTCACTACTATTATGTAGCGGAATGCCCTAATGGGTTTTCCCATGTCTAGGTAATCCATTACCAAGTGTCTGAATGGGCCATCAGGAACAGGTATGTGTCCTAATGGAGCAGTCAAAGATTTTCTGAAGTTATACTGTATACAGACAGCACAATTGTTAAGGAATTGGTCTACGGTATGAACTAGATATGGAGTCCACCACTCAGCCTTAATTTGTTTGATTATTTCTTTCCGGTGGACATGAGATATTCCATGTGTATCAGCAATTAGAATATTTAATAAGGATATAGGAGCTACTGGCAGGCCATTTGGGCCGTACCAGACACCATTTTCTGGTTTAGCTCTTCTTTTGATCCAAACGTTTCTTTCATAGATGCTGGCATTTTCTTGGCTTTCACTTAAGCTAGTTAAGTCTGGTGTAGGCTGAGTTAGTTGTTCCTCCAACTGGAGCCTGTCTCGAGATTGTACAGGGCACTGTAATGTTGTGGTAGCAGCATCTTTTGCCTCCTGGTCAGCCATATTGTTGCCCTGGGTAATCAGAGAATCGTCATGTCTATGAGCAGCACATTTAACAATGGCAAGTCTGTCAGGTAGCAAAATAGCTTCTAAGAGGTCTGAAATGGCCTGTCCGTGTGCAATTTCGGTACCATCAGCTCGTACGAACCCGCGCTGGGCCCATATAGATCCGTACACTTGCGCCACCCCGTGGGCGTACGCTGAATCTGTCATCACAGTCGCTTGTTTACCTTTAGCTAATTGACAAGCAGTTGTCAAAGCTTTGAGCTCTGCCAATTGGGCTGAGCATGGCTGTGGTACGTTAGCTTTAAAGAGAGTCACAAATTGGTTTGTGGTCTGATCGTAATTTACTACGGCAAAACCAGCCAGGTTGCCATCTGGTCCTCTAAAACAGGAACCATCTACAAAGAGAATCAAGTAATTGTACGTCAGAGGCTCACTTGCTAGGTCATGTCTTGGTTTCAGAAAATCTGAGGTAAGTTGCTCACAGTCATGTGGAGTACCCTCCGTTGGGAGTGGTATCTTGTCAGCTGGGTTGATTTTGTTGCATCGTTTAATGGTTAGTTCAGGTGCAGACAGAATAACGTCATAGCCTGTGCGTCTGGCATTTGTCAGCACAAAAGAATTAGATGTTAGCAAAGTATGTAGACAATGGTTGGTATACATGGTAACTGGGTACCCCATGGTAACTGTAGTAGCTTTCTCAAAGGCATAGGCCGCTGCTGCCAAACCTTGGTAGCAAGGTGGCATACCTTGTTCAATTTTGTCAAGTTGTGTACTAAAGTAGGCTATGGTGTTTGCTTGAGTGTAGCCCTGTATTGGGTTTGACAATTGTCTCAGAATTGCATTAACAAAACCCTTCTTTACAGATACAAAGAGTTCAAAAGGTTTTGAGTAGTCTGGGTTGGCCAATGCTGGAGCATTGCACAGATCACGCTTGATTTGCATGAAAACTTGTTCAGCTTCCTCATCCCAAACCAAGATTCCTTTAAGGTCTCTCTGTCCGGCTGCTTTTACCAACCTCCTCAGGGGAGCGGTTTTAAGTGCGAAATCACAAATCCATTGTCGACTATAGCCAGCCATTCCTAAAAATGTGAGCATTTGGCCTACTGTAATTGGCTTAGGAACAGACTGGATGGTTTTAATGTGTACTGGCATAATTGTACGTTTATTACCCTTTAGGCGTCTGCCAAGGTAGTCTACTTCCTCGGCACAAAACTGCAATTTAGCCTTGCTAACTTTGTGGCCTTTCTCTGCCAATTTGGTTAAGACTGTTATTGTGTCTTGTTCACATTCCTGTTTGGTTTTGGAAGCAATTAGCAGATCGTCAAAATACATAATCAATGTACTGCTGATTTCGATATCACCTAGGTCTTGTGCTACTGTTTTGTTAAATATGCTAGGGCTTTCACTAACAGTGAAAATGCGGCATGCGGGTGTAAGTGTATTGTTTGCCTCCATATGTGAATGCGAATAAAAATCTGGATTGTTCATCAAGTGGAATGCTAAAAAATGCAGAGCAAAGGTCAATAACACTGTAAAAGGTAGCATCAAAAGGTATGTTTGATAGCAGTGTGTGTGGGTCAGGCACTACAGGAGTTTCGCCTTCCACAACAGCATTTACAGCCCTCAAGTCATGCACTAGGCGCCATTTATCAGAGTTGGGTTTTTTCACAGGGTAAATTGGAGTATTGCATCGACTGGCAGTTTGTACTAGAACTCCTGCCTGTAACAAGCCCTCAATTGTTGGCTTAATTCCCTCAAATGCAGCTTTACTCAGCGGATACTGTCTTTGGTAAGGTAATCTGGCATTAGGCTTAAGAGTCACTTGAACTGGCTCAACAAATCTAATAAAGCCTACATCAGTGTGGTGTTTGGTCCATAGTTGCTCAGGTACTGCCTTTAACAGTTCTTCCTGATCCTTGGTCAGTTTAGCTTGAATATAAGGCGCTAGTCTATCTACAGCAACCTTTTCAGCTATTGTTCTGTTAACAGACTTGGTGGTTATTTTGTAGTATGTTCGATCAACCGATTCGAAAACACACTGATCATCTGTTTCAATCCATGTCATCTTTTTGCTAGCCAACACCATTGGGCCTAAGTCCATTGGTTGATTGTATTTAGCAACCATAAGAGATACATGTGGTACAGAATTCTCAACCTTGTACCATTGTAACAAGTTGTCATCAAGGATGGCTTCTACAGCGACTCCTTGAGGACCTATGATCATATCTCCTGTTCTTAGTGTGATTGATTTACCTTGTAGACACTGTTGCCAACATGCGTCATACTCAGTCTGTGAATTATCATGATCATACAAAAGTGTACAGTGTAGATCATCAGACACATGCGTCATATCTGGCCTATGGCTCTCAATCCAGGGTTCCCACTTGTGGTATAACCTGTCAAGTAGGCTGTCTACTAGCCTCAGCCAGTAAACTGTTGGCAAGTCTTTGGTTGGTCTTCCCTCTTTAGCTTTTATGTACATCTGGTAAACTGGGGTTGGGAAGTCTATATACAATCCAGTGGGCGAGCATTTAATGTCTGCATTTAATTTACATAATATATCCCTACCTAGGAGATTAGCTGGACATGCTTCCGAATATAATAAAGGAGCTACCACAGTTTGCTCGTTTATAGTTAGGTGTACAGGTTCTGTAAATCTTAGTGTTTGCGTTTTCCCTGAAAAGCCTTGTGCCCTTAGTTGATGAGAGGACAGGGGAAGATTTACTCCTTCTGGACCAATTACAGAGTGGGTGGCTCCTGTATCAATTAGGAACAATATGTTTTTCTCACCATTAATTTTAACCTGTACTTTTGGGTCACTAATAGATGAATTTGATACTGCCAATTGGATATTCTCCCCCTCAAGGCTTTCCGGGCATCTTCAGTACCATCCAGCATTTGGACAGTTTCTTGAATAGTGGCCAGGTTGGTGACATGTGTAGCAAACTGGAGAGGTTCCAGCTTGTTGATAGCTTTGGCCTTGTTGGTAGGTTTGACCTTGCTGGTATCCTTGACCTTGTTGGTAATTTTGGCCTGGAACGTTAAATGTGTCTAATTGATCCAGGGTCTGCGCATTAGGCATTCCAAATGGGTTGTTATTAGGTCTTGGCATCCCACAGCCTCTACCTCTTCCTCTTCCTCTGAGTCCTCCCCTGTTGCCTGATCCTGTGTTAACATAGACATTGACAGGTGGCATAGGTCGTTGGAGCTGGTTGAGATTGTGGTTGGTCATCTGAATAGTGTTGGGCTGCATGCCTTGGTTCTGTGGCATGGGATTGATCGGCATCATTGGTGTTGCAGGTGCAGGAAACGTCTGAGTTGCAGGAACAACTTGTTGTGGTTGCATCCCCTGTTGGCCTTGCATTGGTTGTTGTACAGGTATTTGTGTAGTCAGGACAGGCAAAATCTGATCAGTTACACTTGGTGCCTTGGGTTTATCAGAGGTCATCACTGCCATGAGGTCAGTTGATTTTTTATCTTTTTTCTTCAACTCTGTTAGTTGTGCTCTCTGTAGCTGCAAAGCTATTTTCTCCAACTCTTCTTTGTTCTGGGCCTTCTTCTTCTTGTATCGCTCTGCATGATGGACGATGTGATCTTTAAACATGTTCCAATCCATGTTATTCAAGCCCATGACCTCATCCAGTGCATCTTGTACTTCTTTGGGCAGGCTCTTTCTTAGCATCATTTTAAACAGACACTGGTTGGACGAGTTCCAAGCAGTACCTGTTTCCTCTAGCCATTTCTTTTGAAAGTTGGTGATGTACTCAGTGGCAGAGGTGTCAGGTTTCAGTTCAAGTGAATCCAGTTGACTCGGATCCATGTCAGTTGGGAATTCTTCACAAATGGCATCCCAGATTTTGTTTCTGTAGTAGTTGAAGGGTGTGTCTTCAAAGAATTGCTTTGTTGCCAAGTTCTTGTAATTGGCCAGTGAAAATATGTCTTCCATTCTGGCTTTTCCAACAGTGTGTGACAGGATAGCCTTTATGTCTCCAATGGCTATAGTGTAGCCTGATGTCTTGTCTTCAAAAGCAGTGATCCACTTCTGCCCTCCTGCGGTAATGTTGGGTAGTTGCTCAACCAGGCCTTTCAAATCCATAAATGACCAAGGCACATATGAACTACTCTGGCCCTGAGCTATGATGGGGAAGAATAGGGATGACTTGGATTGCTTGATTGGTCTGAGAAGGCCCTTGGATTTTTGTCTCAGTTCTATGCGTTTAGAACGCCTCGGTCCTGCAGGTGATTTCCAGCCTTGAGGTGCTCTCCAGTCTGTAGGGTCTTCATCCTCATCAGTATCGGTGGGAGGGAAATCTGAACCCAAAACAGGTTCTCTCGGCATTAATGGTGTCTGCAGCTCAACAGATCGGCTTCTACGCAAGCCATGAACAAAGCGTGGGGTTGTCAAGTTCTCTGCACTTTTATTATTCAGCTTCTTTAATTCTTCCTCAATAGCCCTTTCTGTTTCGTTGCAAGTGTTCTGGAAGTCGTCTCGCCTCTGTCTAGCGCTTGCTTCAGGTTCTATCTCCAGCACGCCAGTAACTCTCCGCTGTAGTGGAGCTGTGAGGAATCGCACTTGTGGAAAGTTTTCTTCAGCATTTGGGAAGTGTTCTTCAGCTGCTGGGGTGCGTGACCTTGATCCTCCATCCTCATCGGGTAGCTTTTGCACGCTGTTATCATAATTGCTTCTTGGTGTCGTGTCATCTCTCACCCGTTCCTTAGCAGGTCCTGTTGAGGAGCCATTTGCTGTGAACATCTCTGGGGTCATCAATGCGGTTTTTGGCACTGTCCAAGTGGGTGCCAGCTGCAGGGGTTCACCAGACGGAAATGTTTTTGGTGTGTGTTTACTGCGTCCCTCTGCAGCCTCTTGATCTTCTATCGGTGTGGTCACACGTCTGCCAATTGATGGGTCAGGCCTAACAATTGGTGGGTCAGGTGTGTCATCTGATGCTTTATCAAAGCTTAATGTGCCTTTTAATTCAATTGAAGCATCCGGCCAACATGTTGTGACAGGGTAAAGCCCTGTCGTCGGTGTTCTCTCAGAAGCATAGGGCGGAGGCCTTTCTGGGATTGGAATTGGACTGGTAGGGTTTATCGGGGCACTAGTTGGCTTAGGGCCATGGTCCATAAATGCCCCCAGCAAAATCAGCCTGCGCTGCTGTTTAATCGTCTGACGGCTATTCCATACATAAGATTCTTGCTCTAAGGCACGAATCATGTTGCACAGCTCTGTGTCAAAGGTCCCTGCAAGGGGCCATTGCTTGTCAGCTTATGCCATCTAGTCATACACTGGGTCAGTTCAGCATAAGTGCCAACCCCTTTTTCAATAAGGAGCTGTACTGGGTCTACCTCATTTTTACAAGTCTTGGTGCTTCTATTACCCATAATAAATGAATTAAGAATGAGTAAAATGTACTCTTATCTGTTTCTGCGTGAAGGGTGTCACCACGTTAGTCTCTCGTTTTCTCCTCAAGTGGGACTGTCGTCCAGTCGATTTGAGGTTTTCTAAAAAGAAACTGAGAGAATATATTTACATTTCAAAATAGATTTCGAGAGTAAAATAAACATATTGCACCCTTCTTGCTATTTAGAAATGGTAACCAATGATTTGTCTTTGGTTTAGCTTAATAGCTAAAAGAACATCTACATGTTTCTAGTGTATAAGTGTATGTGTGTGCCTGTGTGTCTATGCATGTGTGCGCATGCCCATATATGGGTGGGTCATTATGTGTGTGTGTGACTGCATAAGCTTATGTATGTGCATTTTTTACAGCCTGTACATGTTAGACAAGGGTTTACGCTAGGGACTCTATTGAGCATATGGCTTGCTCCATTTCTTAATCAAATTCATCTCCCTAGCGTCTTCTCGTCTGCGCTGTTTTCGATGTTCCTTAATTTTCGCTCTGTTTATTCTCCTTCGAACTCGGCGTGTCTGAGCGATGTCAAGTGCTACTGCTGGCCCAGGGGCCGCTAGGCCTTGTAAACGCATTTGCAAATGAGTCATGCCCTTAAATCTGCATTGGTCACTCATTAACGAGGTGAGCCATGGTTTGGATGTGTATATCATAATTTCACCAACCCATGCTTCAAACAACTTCCAATTGCTTGGTCGGTACTGTTTGCAGTACCTCATGGTTCTGTCAGCTCTTTCGCTGGCTTCTAAATCGATCGGGAACTTTTGATAAACCACTGTTACTGTGGTTATGGTTATTATCAAATTTTTGTACTGTAATTTAGCATATTGCTTCACCGACTCCAACCTTGTAGTTGGCGGATGCATTCTTGTACTCTTCTAAAGGTGTCTGGGTCTAAAAACGTCTGCAGCTGTTTTACGCCCTTAACCACCTCTCGACCAACTCTCCTTACAAGAACAACACGAATGTCCACTCTACGAAAAATGCCACGCCTACGGTGTACGGCAACAGTCACTAAGCAACTAATTATTACTCTGTTACAAATTCTCAATACCTTTCTGGGTGGGCTCATCACTAAACAACATCAAATAACATCAATGACATTTAAACAGGTTATCTATAAGTCACAGCCAACAATAAACAGTTTATTTAAGTTTTGGCAAAATCTAAACAGTTGTTGACTTAAAATAAACTTAAAATGAACTAGAGATTTCAGACAGTAGTTAAACATAGACATTGAACATACAACAAAAACATATACCCTGCTAGTCAGAATTGAATAGCTTCCCTCGTCTCTTTTGTCAGTTACAGTGGCGTTCTGCACTAAGCGTTTTTCTCCGAGTGAGAATCAATCTCCGCTGTAAAAACAGTCTGGGATAGAGTGTCTCAACTTACGCTCATGGAACAAAGAGACGGATTTGATTTCTTATAACCTTCTGTTTAAACAGACAGGTGCTCAAATCTTTTCCCCTTTATTTCTTACTTCTCTTAGGCCTTTTCTCGGCGCACGCTCTCTTTCAGGCGTCGCTCTTATTTATATCTTTTTGGCGCACGCTTCACTCTCTAGCGTCGCTCTTATACTTATTGTTTTCTGTATTATTCTCTTTTTCTCATGTTCTTTTATCAAGTCTAACGTCGTGCTTTCTAGATCGCACTTTATGACGTGTCCCGTCTTTAACGCCCGGGAGATGAAACATACAACATACACTTAGACAGACATTAACATACAATTGTTTTATTGTAAGTTATTAGAATTTAGACTAGTTTACTTGAATTTAGGCGTCTAGACGCTAAAAATACTCATCAAGTATTTCATTAAATTTAATCAATTGGTTTCAATTTATATTGTTATACACATATTTCTAAACATCTATATATCTTTCTTTAAATCATAGTGCTCGTCTGTTTGTTATTCAATTAATTATTACATTAGCTTTTTACAAAAGTTTTTAATTTTCTTTTAACTTCTAAAGCAATGACATCTTTGTGAGCAAGAAAACACGTATTTCTTTTTCAGTAATTAAATTGAAAAAGGTTTCAATGCTCACCTTTCCTTGAAGAGGATTGTCTTCGCCGCCACACGATGTCACAGCTGCTTGTCTCTAATCGTTACTGCGTATGGGTTCGTTAGGGTTCGTTTTTTCGGGCCCCGGGGCTGGGCGCCAGAATGTCGTTCGTAATTCGACGACTCTTGGCCTCCCTTAAAGGGAAGCCTTAGGCTAGCTTAAATCGACTCTTATAAGGTCATCTAATCATGCATCACTACAAATATTTAAACTCAAAAGAAAGAAGATAAAATCAACAGACGAGAGCCTTAAGTTAAAGAAAGGAGAAGATGGAGTTCTTCGAAGTTCTTAAGATGTTCTTTATTGTCTTGAAGTCAGCCAGTTTCAGTCAGAAGGATCCAGTCTTCTGATCATACAAAGCAATACACACACTTTTATACAGTATTTGGGTGAACAAAGGTGGGGGCTTTAGGCTCCACCTTTTACCGTTATATAACCATCTTTTAGTTGAACATAATTGTTCTCAACATGATCATCTTTCAGGGAGGTTTTTTCCGGTCAAGGCTATGGGCATAATGCCATCAACCCCATAATTGAACTTAATTGTGATCAAATCAACATGGTATGTTTTTTTTAAAAACCTGACCTTCACCTGCCTCATGTTCCCAGGAGAACTAAGGCATATGTGGACATCTGGTTTCTGTCCAATGAATTTAGAGATACGCTCCCTAGCCATTATGTAGCGTTTTCCGGGAAAACAGCCAATTATGCCCTGTTATCTATAGCAGCTGTCTCTCGTGCCAGATATTTAAACTTGTTATGGAAAAGAGCAGACAGAGGATGAACGAACTTAATGAACCTGCTCATATAAGGCCAAGTGTGCCTTAGTATGTGAAGATTTATGCATATCGATCTCCAATATCCTAATTTAGGCCCCACACATATCAAACTGCCTGGGTTGGCTAACAAGTTAGTTAGCTGAGCTGTGCTACGTTACGTGCTTAACCTGCGTCCACAAACTTCTGTTCTGAGTTTAAATTTCTGAAAGTCTTGGTGATGAGAGAAATGCCTCAGGCAGCGCATCTGAACTTTTCCCAGCAGTGTTTATTATGGTTAGCGGGAGAGACGCTGCGTGAACCAGCTGTGCTCGGGGGAACCGGTGTTCTGTCGAGTTATGTTACCTATCAATATGTGCTTCTTTACGGCACTGGGCATGCGCCATCCAACGTTTTCTTTGTATGATTTCATGTTTTTAATGATATTTTTTAAAGTTTTTATTGGGAACATTACACAATCTGCTTGAATGTTAAAAAACATGTAAATAGCAGTTAAAGCATAGCAATGATAAGTTAAAAAATAATAATGAACTGCAAATCTATAAAAATACAGTTTATAGTCACAAGTATGACCATAACCTTTTGACAGTAAAGAAAAAAATGGATCATAGAAACATATGCCACTTGTTCTTGAAAATGTTTTATGGGATGGTCTGAACAAATACTTCCTAAGAGGTCTAAATTATTATGTGGAGTAACAATTTATATATATTAATTAATAATACTTAATTTATTATTTGTACTTTTTTACATCAACTAATTCAAAGTAACTGTGTAACTTTTACTAAAATGTACCAAGTAAATTTTAAATTGAGTATTTTTTTACTTTTACTTAGATTTTTAGATGGGTACTTTTACTTTTACTTTAGTAGAATTTTAGCAAAGTAAAGTTACTTTTACTTAATTACTGTGACACAGAAGAGGCAGGATGCAAATGCAAGTCTGTTTTATTTTCCATTGTTGCAAAATAAACAAAGAACAAAATACTAGGGACTAACTATAGAAAAAGGTTACTGAAACAAACACTATAAAACAAAGACTTAAACAAACCAAAAGCAAAATAAGCAAACAAAGAAACAAAGAAACAAAAAAAACTAACCAGAATACTGTAGACAAAAACACGGCAGGTCCAAGGCTCAACAAACACAGATAAACAAGATCCAAACAGAGTAACAGGACGAGGTCAAACCAGAGACTGTAAAAAAAAGATGGACGCCGTGTCGCTGTTCCCATTCATTCAAGAAAAATGAAGCCAAAATCTTCCTCCATGTTGGCGATCCTGAAACCCGAGTCTGCGCAGTAGAGACCAGAGGAGGGAGAAAGACTGTGGAGAGACAGCCTACTCATTTACATAAACTCACCCCTGAGGGCTGCCTCGCGGTCACAGACTCTGTCCAGCTATACACAGTCTATGGGTCAAACAAAAAGTACGACACAGAACAAAGGAGCACATGGGGTATTTGTACACAGGCACACAATAGGGACACCTGTGGAGGTAATGAGGGGGAGGAGTTACAAATGAGACACAAGGTTACAACACTAATGGCTAGGGTGGGGCTGGGGCGGAGACAGGAGGATAACCAAAACAATGCCATGTGCTCAAAAAAGCACATGGCTAGGGACACAAGACAGGATAACAGAGACAGACACAGGCTAAGGTGTGACAATTACAATTTTTTTAGTACTTTTTTCACCTCTGGTCGTTACCAGTGATAAGAAGCTGATTCTCAACAAAAGTTAAGCATGTTGTAGGGCATATTTAGTCAATGACATGTACACAGAACAATATATATTTGACTGTAATACGATCGCAGTGAGATTTCTTTTTTGTTTTGTTTTCTGTCAACTTGGACCAGAGCAGAACACATGAGGATTTCTTTTCATGCTTTTGTAACCTACTTCAAGGAATCGGTCACAGCAGCAAGGAGAGGACATGAAGAGCGGATGCAGACGCAAGTTAAAAACAGGAAACAAACAAACAATAAACCTAAACAAATAAAAAAATCTGAATCATAAATGCAGAATAAAGCACTGATAATGACAGACACAAACATGATGACAGGAACGGGACCAGAGACACAGGTAAAGGAACGAGGTAAGAAAGAGCAGGCCCGGGTACATGGGACCTGAGGCTGAATAAAGTCCTGGGAGTGGGTATTGGGCTGGTCAGGTGACGGGCATTGCTGGTACTGGAGCTGGCACGATGACAGCCATTGCTGGCACTGAAGCTGGTGCAGTGATAAGCACCACTGGCACAGCTGGTATTAGAGCAGGAGCGACTTGGAATGGAGCAGAGGCAGCGGGAGCTGTACAGCAGAGACTGCCGGGAGCTGAGGCTGCGGACCCTGCAGCAGAGCCTAAAGCTGCGTATACGTTGACAAGGCCGTTAAATGGCCTCAAATTAAAGCACAGAATGCTAAGTCACTTCACAGCTTCTCCATCTTTCTCACTGGGTGCAACAATGTTGTAAATGCGCATTAAGTCAAAGAAGAGCAACAACACCATAGAGACATATGCATTCATGGACTCAAAGTTCAGCAACGTTTTGCTCTGAGAGATGAGACGACTAGGTGTCAATGGTAAAAGGGCTCACGTGCTACTCCATACCATGGGCCAGAAGAAGCCTGTCTCCTGCTTCGTTCTTACCGATCTAGAAGTGTGTGGTCTCACGGAGAACAAGTACATCAGCCTGCCAGATGTGTACACCCACACTGACATACCTGTAACAAGGGAAAATGTTCCTTTAGAGAAAGACCTGGAGAGATGGCCGTATCTGCATAAAGAAGTGCGGCTACCACAGACTGATGCTGATGTGGAGATGCTCATTGGAATGAACGCTCACGCTGCAATGGAGCCATGGAAGATAATACACAGTCAAAGTGACGGGCCTTATGCCATAAAGACAACACTTGGCTGGGTAGTAAATGGCCCTCTGAAGAAAGACAATGACTACAAGCCAAGTCACATCATCCAGGGTGCTTGGTCAAAAGAGTGTCAGTCAGCAGTATGGACATCATGCTGTTGCAGCAGTACAATCATGACTTTCCTGAGCAAGCCTGTGAAGAGAAGTCTGAGATGTCGCGAGAAGACATCCAATTCATGCGGTGTGTGACTAAGACAACTAAGAAAATCAATGGACACTACTGCATAGGTATGCTTCTTAGGAACAAAGACGTTGTGATGCCAAATAACAAGTGTGTTGCTGAACAACGAGCACTAAGCCTGAAAAGGAAACTCGCTAAGAATTTCAGCTTCCACAATGACTACTCAGCCTTCATGTCAGAATTGCTGAGCAAAGGCTATGCAACGATGGCCGAGTTTGGTATATTCCCCATCATGGCATGATCCATCCACAGAAGAGGAAGTTGCGGGTTGTTTTTGATTATGCCTCTTCGTTCCAAGGGAAGTCGTTGAATGACGAGCTGTTACAGGGGCCGGACCTCACGAACAGTCTGATTGGAGTATTGACGCGGTTTCGCCATGACCATATGGCACTAATCTCCAATATTGAGGCGATGTACCATCAGGTGAGAGTCCCTGATGAAGACTCTGATCTTTTGCGATTCCTCTGGTGGCCAGAGGGAGATCTGAACCAGACTCTGCACGAGTACAAGATGGTTGTCCACTTGTTTGGGGCCAAGTCCAGCCTGAGCTGTGCCAACTACGCTTTGCGGCGGATTGCAGAGTACGGGAAAGATAAGTCATCTGCAGAGGCAGTAACTACAATCTCGAGCATTTCTATGTAGACGATTGTCTTGTCTCAGTTTCTGACAAGAAGAAAGCTACGTCCTTGACCAAAGACCTAATTGCACTTTGCGCAAGTGGAGGATTTCATTTGTCCAAATGGTGTAGCAACAGCCATGAAGTATTGTCATCACTTCCTGAACATGAGCGTGCAAAGGAGATGAAGAATCTAGATCTGGATAGGGATGAGCTACCCATGGAGAGGGCACTAGGAGTGGACTGGTGCATAGAGTCAGACTCCTTCAAGTTCCGCATCTTTGTGAAAAACATGCCTGTCACCAGAAGGGGTATCCTATCAGTTGTAAGTTCAATTTACGACCCCCTTGGTTTCCTGTCACCCTTCATTCTTCTCTGGCTTGGCCGCTCAAGCCAGTCACCGTGCCACGTCTCGAGCTGACAGCGGCCACCATTGCAGTGAAAATAGACAAGCTCATGAAGCAAGAACTTCGGATGGACCTCAAGGAGGCTGTGCTATGGACCGATAGCACAACTGTCCTCCGATATATTGGAAATGACGGAGCTCGCTTTAAAACCTTTGTGGCGAATAGAGTGTCAACAATCAGAGAGAACACAAGGCCAGCACAGTGGAGATATGCCAGCACGTCTTTTAATCCAGATGACCACGCATCACGAGGCATGAAGGCAGAGCACTTCATGAAGTGTCAGCATTGGATTGAAGGACCTGACTTTCTTGCCAAAGATGAGTCTCACTGGCCAGTCTTGTCAGCGTTCTCAAGGGAGATAATGGATGATGATGCCGAGGTGAAGCTCAAGATCTCTGCGAACATTAATGCCATCAACTCAATGCAGATCCTTTCTTCAAGTTGATTCATCATTACTCCGACTGGCACAGTCTGAGGAAGGCCGTTGCCTGGATGTTGAGGCTGCAAGAGCTGCTTAGGAACCTATGCGAAAAAAGGAAAATCTTTGAGTTACAAACTCAAGATGTGAAACTCAAGATCGTTGAAGACAACATGCAGAAGTGGAGATCTGGTCTAAAAGGAACCCATTTGACTGTCAAGGACATTAGGAGAGCAGAAACTGCTATCATCCAGTTTAGCCAAAGGCAAACCTTCCATGAGGAGCTTTGTGCGCTGCAGAAGGGTGATAAGGTCAGGAGAAGCAGTTTTATTGTGAAATCGGATCCTTTTCTCCAAGATGGTGTCCTCCGGGTTGGGGGAAGACTGCACCACTCAGCCATGCCGGAACATACAAGACATCCGGCTATTCTAGCAAAGAACCAACATGTTACAACTCTCATCATAAGGAATGCACATGAGGAGACATGGAGGAAGGAACCACACCCTCGCTCGGCTGAGACAAAAGGTCTGGATATGTAAAGGGAATGCAGCAGTGAGAAGTGTGCTTTCAAAGTGCATGAAATGCCGGAAAGGTCAAGCTGTTGTTGGTGAACAGAAGATGGCGAACCTACCACCAGACCGTCTTCAGCCAGACCACCCACCGTTCACTAACGTCGGCGTAGATTATTTCGGGCCCTTTGAAGTCAAGCGTGGACGAGCGCGAGTTAAGCGCTACGGAGTCTAATTTACTTGCCTTACAATCAGAGCCGTCCACATT
The DNA here is from genome assembly GCF_023375975.1 of Astyanax mexicanus. Lineage (NCBI taxonomy): Eukaryota > Metazoa > Chordata > Actinopteri > Characiformes > Acestrorhamphidae > Astyanax > Astyanax mexicanus. Next base: position 14,402,820 of record NC_064419.1, read on the forward strand.
GAAATAGCACATTCACTGGACACAGACTCTTGTATAAACGCAGTGAGGTGTTTTATAGTGAGATGAGGACAAGTGGAAATGATGAGATCTGATAACAGTTCTAACCTGGTAGCTACAGAACATGAGCTCCGCAAGGCAATAAAAGAGTGGAATCAATCCCAGATCTCTGAAGCTCTGCTGCACAAGGGAGTCACCTGGATCTTCATCCCACCTGCTGGGTCGCACCACGGCGGGATCTGGGAGCGCCAAATAAGAACAGTGCGCAAAGTAACGGGTGATCTGAAGCTCCAGACACTTGATGACGAATGTCTGCAAACTGTAATGTGTGAAGTGGAAGCAGTGATCAACAGCAGGCCACTTACCAAGTCATCAGATGATGTCGACGACCTTGAACCACTGACGCGAATCATCTTCTTTTTCTTTAGGAAAACCAGCACTCCCTCCAGGCATGTTTCAGAAAGAAGATATGTACTGTACACGAAGATGGAGGCAGGTGCAGTATATCTCCGACATCTTTTGGAAGCGTTGGTCTAGAGAGTACCTGCCCCTCCTACGAGAACGGCAGAAGTGGCTGGAAAAAAAGAGAAATGTGAAAGAGGGGGATGTAGTACTCACCGTGGATGAGAGGCTCCAAGAGGGTCCTGGTTGATGGGAAAAGTGGAGAAGACCATTCCTGACACCCAAGGGTTTGTTCGTCGGGTCCTTGTGAAAACCAAAGACCAACACCCTTGAGAAACCCATGGACAAGTTGTGTCTCTTGCTGGAAATGGAGGAACATCATGGACAATGAAATATATTTTCATTCAGATTATTGTTTTAGCTAGTGTGATGTTAGCTAGTTTATGTTGGTTTAGATCTAAGTAGAACCACTTAATGTGGATTAAAGTATAAAAAATGACAGTTTATTTAGTTTAGTGTAATTGTCATTTCCATAGTGAGCAATTAGGGGCCAGTACACCAAAACAAGAACTCAGAAAACAAACAGAACAGAAACGCAGCCAAAAGAGCGGCATAAACGCACAAGAACTGACAAACTAACACTGAGGACACAAGAGCTTATAGACATACACAAGGCGGAAAAAGTGAACAGGTAACACAGAGAAACATGAGCACAGAAGGGAAAAGACAGAGAAACAAGGTAAGGACATGACAGAATCAATAAAAAAGTACAGTGTTATATTTTTTGTTTTGTAAACAATTTCATTTGAAATGATCTAAGCCTTTTTTCGTTAGCACTTGAGCAGGTTCAGCAGCTCAACCTGCTCATGTTTATCTTACAATATTTATGAAGTCTAAAAAGGCTTCCATTTATTCACTGGAGAAAGACATTTAAAAAAAAAGTCAAACATTGATATGTTTTTAATACTGTCAGTTTTAAGATTTTGTTGGTTCTATGTAAGAATATGGTGCAACATTTTTGCAAGTGTTTTATTAGGTAATGTCAGTTTAAGATTTTTAGGTGAAAATTACCAAAAAGATTTGTTTGTTCTACATGAGTGGGCGGGAACAGGAAGGAGCTCTAGAAAACCCCGAATGACCGGATTCACATGTGAGCCCCCAACTATGCCTCCTGCTGTCAGTTTCACCCCTGGTCAAAGGGTCAGAATTTAAATTTAGGCACAATATTAGGGTTGAGCGGTATTGAAGTTTTTAATAGCTGTATGTAACTATTTTAAGCCAGACAGACACTGTGTGATTTTTTAATGGGGTGTGGAGAGCTCATCTGCATGTTTGAATGGTTTGTCCTGTAGAAAAACATTAATTCACCCGAGGAGCTTTAAACGCGCGGATGAGCTGTAACTTTTTGATCAGCACAAAAATCACAGTGCGATTTGTTAAATTGAAATAGTTCTACGTCCTGCCACAGACCATTTTCTTCAGCCGAACCCGACAGCGCGACAGGAAAGCAGTGAGAATTCTCACCTCGTTCAGGCTCGGGTTCAGGCAGACAATCTAAACTCTAGTATGCAGAACCATATTATTATTGTTATTAATTTTCCATTCTTTTAAATAGCAGGATACATCATTTTACATCTCCAAACATTCAACTTAACAGGAAAAGGAAGAACTTTCAGTGGAGGTCAACATAAGATTTTATTTTATTATTTTAACTCATTTTGGTCCCATTCATCATGAATATATACAATGCAAAGAACAAAAAAATCATGAGGGATCAAATCTCTGTTCTGAGCTGAAGGGTGATGTTCTTCATCTTCTGTTTGTAGTGTTCATCAAACTGGTCGTTCTGAGTGGCAGTGAAATGATTTTTCCAGTCCCCGACTTTCCCTACAGAAACAGACATATATAAAAAAAAAACAAAGCTGAAATTACATTTTCTGATCGCACAATGGCCTAATTTCTCTACTGTCTTTTATGACCTGTATGCATGTAACTTTCAGTGTCCTGATAGTGACAGATATAGAAGAGTCAGATGTTTAACATCTTTTTAAAAATATGTGCTTGAAATATAACATCAAAAATGATAGAATATATTGTTTTACACTCCCTTGGGCTTAAAATGCCTGATATAAACATATACTACATTCCACTTCTGGAAGGACCTATGGCCCATTTTGTGAAGTATATCTAAGATTCAGCCAGTGGGTCATATTAACCTTTTCGCATGAATGGTGAGATCTTGAAATCCATAATAGGGATTGTGGAGTAGTTGGTCATTGTGTTCTGCTTCATGTTGTCGAAGTGAACATCTTTTGTAATTTTCTCTCTGACTTCTGTTGGTATAGATAAACCAAGGAAGGAGCACAAACGTGCCACCTCACGTCCAGTATCCTAAGCAAGATAGAAACAAATGTTCAAAGCTCTAATTTTTGTCCTACAGCTATATACATATTAAAAAAAAAAAAATTGGTTAAATGTTTTAGTTTCAAAAGCTGCCTTACCTCCACCATGTCCTCAAAGAACATATAGTGAATATTTGAGTAGGTCTGCTTCTTCTCCCAGTATCCACACACATGATCATACCAAGGACCAAAAACCTCTAGAAAATAAGATGAAAGAAATCACACAAGCTTCATTAACTCATTCTTCTATTGACCATTCTTCTATCTGTCTGTTGTCACTGGCTAACACAATTTATCTCCCATGCCCCCATGCCTAACAATTGGGAAGGGGTGCTTTTCATCAAGTGCTGTTCTCATTCCTTATTCAAACCATTCAGACCACTGAATCTCTGATGCTCATCCCAGCATACAAAGCACTCATCAGGTGTGCCAAAATCAGAAGAAGCAACTGACAACCTGCCCTCCAGGAGCCATCTCTGCTCTTCAGGACTGTTTTGAGCACACTGACTGTTTAGATAAACTGCTACTTCTGATGACTCTATCAACCTGGAATCAGTAACTGGCTACATTAGCAAGTGCATCAATGATATTGCTGTCTCCAAAACCATCACAACACACCTCAACCAGAATCTGTGGATGACTGCAGAGGAGCATGTGCTGCTGAGAACCTGGCACAAGGCCTCAGGGGACAAGGGAGCCCTCAGAACAGCCAGAGCCAAGCTCTACCGAAGTTTTAGAGAGGCAAAGTGCACCTACACAAAAAGGCCATCACAAACTACAAGACACCTGCACTTTCACCACAGTGATACCTCCTTTCCAGATGCGCTAAACACCTTCTACACAAGGATTGAAGCACAGAACTACACGACAAGGAAGACCACACCTCCTCTAAACGACCAGGTTCTGTGCCTGTCCTTAGCTGATGTGCAGAGAACTCTACTCAGAGTCAACCCATTGAAAGCCCCAGGAACAGAGAGCATACCTGGAAGAGTGCTCAGAGGATGTGCAGACCAGCTCACAGATGTTCTCACAGACATTTTCAACATTTCTCTGAGCACTGCAGTCATTCCGATGTGCTTCTAGGCAACCATCATCGTTCCTGTGCCAAAGAAAACTTTGTGAAAGATGCCTCAGTGACTATCGTACCATTGCACTTACTCCCTTCATAATGAAGTGCTTTGAGAGGCTGGTCATGAGGCACATCAAAAACCAGCCTCCACTACCAGACTCAGCAACAGCTTTGTCCACCTGGCAGTCAGACTCCTCAACACACACAGACCCCATCACCACCACTACCATAACACACCCAAACGCACTCGCAGAACTTAACTGAACTTCCTCACCACTCTTCACACACACAAACACACACACACACACAACTCTTAGCACACAAAACTGAAATGTCTCTATCCCTATCAGCAATACTTCTTTCAAAAACACTATGTGAGTGCATTGTGCTGCTCACTAGCCTAACTAACTTTTCTTGGTTGTTTTATGTTTACTATAAACATATGATACAACACAAAAGATGAATTCCTATTTAAATGAAATTACATTTCTTTTAGAGTTATACAATGGTCAAAAGACTGTGATGCTCCTGGCTCACGGCTTCTGGCGTCTATGCGTCATTACGCTTATTATAATAATAATTATAAGTATTAAATCCACATCACAACAATATACAACTATACTCACCTTCCGTCGTTTTTTCTTTCATTTTAACATGTCTAGTTGTGGTCTCTAGTATGAATGAATGACATGTGAGACGTTTTTGTAAAAAAAAAGTGCTCAGGTGTCTCTGTATAGCTCTTTTTTAATGGACTGTTTTAGGGGTGTGTCCAAAATGACCGGATTCCAGCTTTGCTCATGAATATTCATACATGCAAACAGCATGCAAATATCTCTCCTCTGATTGGCTAGGAGCACTGCGACGCCCCTCCACCGCTCTGCCGCTCACTGCCTCCCACCTCCTAACTGATGAGCGGTGATGTTGCGTCGCTTCAGCTCCGCCTCTGGGAGTTTCTCGAGCCAAGGTGGGCTGGTCTGTGAGTTTCTGCCTACGTAGGCAGAAAGATAATTCAAAATTCACCCGTTTTTCGGAGGGGGGGAGGGGGGATTTCTTTGCTTAGCTCCTGCAGACAATGGGGGCTGCAAAACAGTTTAATGTGCAGGTGTACACATTCAACTCGGAGAGACCTACTGTATTCCACAAAAAACAAGAAAAATCGGATTTTCGCGGAAGGTGAGCTTTAACCAAACCAAAGAAATGGCTCTAACAACCTATAAACTCTCTACCTCAGTAACTGCTAACTGTAACTGCCTTATCATGGTTTAAATCATACTTAACTGATCGTTATCAGTTTGTGAGGATAAATGATATGTCTTCCAGTTATACTAAAGTAAGATATGGAATTCCACAAGGCTCTATATTAGGACCGTTATTATTTACATTATATATGCTCCCACTGGGCAAAGTTATTAGAAAACATGATGTAAATTTCCATTGTTATGCGGATGACACTCAGCTCTTCATATCAGCCAAACCTGATGACAGAGTCAGATTAAAGAAAATCGAGGATTGTGTAAAAGATGTGAAATTGTGGATGTTGCACAACTTCCTCCTATTAAACAGTAATAAAACAAAAGTTCTTCTATTAGGCCCCAAAGCTGCTAGAAATACTTTAGTTAGGCTGTTTTATTTAGATCTGCCAGAGTCATTAGCCACACTCTGATACGGTTTTATATTTTCTGTTTTACGTAAATCCAGTCAAAACTAATTCCATCTCTCTGCCTTCATCCGAGTTACTGACTGCCCACCTGTCTGACCCTATACCGATGTTAGACTCTCAGGCTCTCGTGTCTCCTGTCCGGCCAGACTGATGGAAGTTTCTGAAGTCAGCTCTTCTCCATCACCCACCCACCACAGATCAGCTGCTCATCATCCATCTTACTCTCCACTACAGATTACATCCAAGCCATTAGTGGCGCTACTACACTCCTGAGTACATAAAACCTATATGGATGTATAAAAGACTTTTTAAATTTTAATTTAAAAGCCGTTTGGCCAGTGGTAGGATGGTCCCCCCTTAAATGTGAGTCTTGGTCCTCCCAAGGTTTCTTCCTCCTCCTGCAGCTCTGAGGGAGTTTTTCCTTGCCTCCGCGCTCACTGGGGGTTCTGTATTCTGTATTTTCTATGTTTAATGTTTTGCTTAATTCTTTGTCCTGTGATCATGTTTCTGTAAAGCTGCTTTGTGCCAACACCAGTTGTAAAAAGCGCTATACAAATAAATTAGATTTTATTTGATTTGCTGTGATCATGTATGTTCTATATGTCACAGTATGTTACACATCTCTGCACCTTATCCTCACTATACACATTTTTATACCGTATCGGTACTGCACTGTCCTGTCTGTTAAATTGTCTCTTTTTTGTATTGATTTTATTTATTGTAGTGTTATGATTTTATTGTTACACTTTTGCACTTTGTTTGTCTATTGTATTGTTGTCGTACCTGTACTCAGATGTAATAATAATAAAAGTCTGTTGACTTGAGTTGGTTCCATCCAACTCTGACTATTCCTATGAGCATGAATAATTCTATGATTATTGCTATGAGCATGCTGGCCAGTGTTTAATGAGCTGAACCAAGGTAATTCTCTTCCATGACCTTGGTTCAGCTCATTGAGAAAATCTCGAGTGCATTCAACAACAATAAAATAACAATAGGTGTCTTTCTTGACATATCCAAAGCATTTGACACAGTTATTCATAGTATCCTCTTACAAAAGTTACAATACTATGGTGCTCATAACATGGAATTAGAATGGTTTAAAAGATATCATCACAGAGTGTGTTTCATGGCAGGGCACTTGCTCTAATCTCAATTTTAGGACTCTTACTGTTTTTAATATACGTAAATGATCTTTACATGGTAGCAAAAGACTACCAAAAGTTTTTTTTGTTTGCTGATGACACAAACATTTTCTTTTCTGATAAAGATGGTCACAAACTATTATCTCGTCTCTGGCAAACATTGATCACTGGTTTAGAGCAAACAAATTATCCCTTAATGTAAAAAAAGTTTATATATGTTTTTTAGTACCTAAAAAAAGGTATACTCATTAATGACAAATTATACTGGAAAGAACATATTTCAATAATTTCTAATAAAATATCTATGTTGGTGTCATTAGAAGAATAAAATATATTTTATTCAATATTTAAATAAAATGTTTAAATATGTCAGTTTATTTTCTCTTTTTCCAATAACCTTCTTCCTGATTGTTATGAAAATAATTTGCAATACAACTTTAAAGTTCATCACTACTCCATTAGATCCTCTAATAACCTCCGTGCTTTTTTAGAACATCAATTGGACTTTCTCACAGTGGGCCTTTTAATATGGAACAGCCAGTGATGGGAATAACGGCGTTGAAATAACGGCGTTGACATTTTTAGTAACAAGTAATCTTACTAATTACTGTGACTGTCACTATAACACCGTTACCATTTCTGACACCCTGTTACTGCACATTACTTCAGCCGCTCAATTAACTTTTTCTTTTTTTTTATTATACCTGTGATAGGAGATAGGAGACTCTATCGTCCGACACGTGAAATTAGCTACTCCTTTAGGGGCACCAGCGGCAACAGTTACTTGTTTACCGGGAGCCAGAGCACCGGACATTAGTGGCAACCTTAGGTTAGGGAATAGGAGATATTCGAGGGTAGTAATTCATGTAGGGGCCAATGATATTCGTCTGCGGCAGTCTGAAGTAACTAAGGCTAATATTAAAGAGGTGATTAAACAGGCCCAGACGCTGTCTGAGGAGGTAATCTGCTCTGGCCCCATCCCAATGAGGCGTGGTGATGAAGCTTACAGCAGGCTTTCTTCACTGAACCGCTGGATGTCCAATTGGTGTGCAGAAAATCATGTGGGCTTTATAGATAACTGGCTACACTTTGAGGGCAAGCCTGGTCTTTTAGGTAGGGATGGTGTCCACCCCACGCGGGAGGGTGCTGCCTTACTTTCATGCAGCATAGCTCATAGTCTTTTAGTTAGTCGGCAGAGTAGTATTAGAAGCTGCTGACAATCCAGAGCCGGGACCAGGCCGCAGACAGAGAGGCTTAACCGACCGTCTGCGAGCTGCAAAGAGACGTTACCTAGATACCAATGTATTCAGACTGTGTCTGTCCCCCGAGTCAAACAAAAACATCAAAAAACTAAAACAGTAAATCTAAATAACTTAACTTATATTAAACAATCATATCCAGACTGTAGTACTAACATTTCAAGCCTAAAGATTGGTTTACTTAATATTAGATCTCTAAATTCAAAAGCAGTTCTGGTGAATGAAATGATAACTGATCAGAAATTCGATGTTCTGTGTCTGACAGAAACCTGGATTAGGCCAAATGAATATGTAGCATTAAATGAAGCCACCCCTGCAGGCTATAATTATATACACAATCCGAGATTGTCCGGTAGAGGAGGTGGGGTCTGCATATTTTTCCAAAGTACCTTAGTTAGCAATCAGAAACACTATGATAATTTTACTTCTTTTGAGCTTCTTTACACCAGTATAATTAATCCAGTTACAAAAAAGAATGCATTTTCTTTAATTAACATCTACAGACCACCAGGGCCCTATTTAGAATTTTTAAAAGAATTTAGTGATTTTGTCACAGACTTAGCAGTAAGTAATGATAAAGTGATTATAGTTGGAGACTTCAACATTCATTTCGAAAAATTGGATGATCCATTAAAAAAGGCATTCACATCGATTTTAGACTCAGTTGGTATTATTCAAAATATAACAGGACCTACTCATTACTGTAATCATACTCTGGATTTAGTTTTGACCCTGGGTGTGAGCATAGATAACCCGAATATTCGTTCTCAAACCTCCGCAATTTCAGATCATTACCTTATTTCATTTAAATTACATCTCAGTCATAATATACGTACATCCCCTAGCTACTCTGTAAAACGTTCAATTACGCCTTTTACAGCCCAACAATTTACAGATAAGCTTCCAGACTTATCAACTCTAATGTACTCTCCTGTAGACCCAGTAGAACTAGACAAACTAACCGAAGGTTTAGAAAATACCTTTCGCTCTACCTTAGATGTTGTAGCACCCCTTAAACACAAAATAGAGAGACAGAAAAAGCTCGCACCGTGGTACAATGATCAAACTCGTACCTTAAAGCAGTTAGTACGAAATTTAGCGCGTAAATATCGGTCAACTAAACTGGAAGTGTTTCACTCTGCGTGGAAAGACAGTCTTGTTAAATATAGAAAAGAACTTAATAAAGCCCGCCTCACAGATCGAGATAAATAAAAATAATCCTAGAGTTCTCTTTAGTGTTATTTCCAAATTAACTAAAAACCAGGCAGGTACTGAACCTCAGATTCCAGCCATTTACACCAGCAACGATTTTATGGACTTCTTCAATAGTAAAATTGAAAACATTCGGGATACAATTAAACAGATAAATATTACATCCTCTCTGTCATCTGGTCTGGCTGATCTAGAACAAAACTCTGTTACTGAAGTTAGGTTGGAAGTCTTTAACCCACTTCCACAGCTAGAACTAGAGAAAATTATCTCCTCTTCAAACAGCACAACCTGCACACTTGATGCTGTTCCCACAAAATTATTAAAACAGGTACTGCCAGATATAATTAAACCTCTGTTAATGATAGTAAACTCATCGCTCGCCCTGGGCCATGTACCCAAAGCCTTTAAAACAGCTGTAATTAAACCTCTGATCAAGAAACCAAATCTTGATCCTAGTGTACTGTCTAACTATAGACCTATTTCAAACTTACCGTTTATTTCTAAGATTTTAGAAAAAGCTGTAGCCCAACAACTTTGCTCTTACCTGCAAAGAAACCAGATCTATGAAAAATTTCAATCTGGATTTAGGCCTTATCATAGCACTGAGACAGCTTTAGTTAGAATAACAAACAATCTACTTATAGCCGCCGACCAAGGCTGTGTTTCCTTACTCGTACTTCTCGATCTGAGCGCAGCCTTTGATACAATAGATCATACTATCCTTTTAGAAAGACTAGAGAACATGGTCGGTGTAACCGAAACTGCCTTAGCATGGTTTAAATCGTACTTAACCGATCGCTATCAGTTTGTGAGGATAAATGATATGTCTTCCAGTTATACCAAGGTAAGATATGGAATTCCACAAGGCTCTATATTAGGACCGTTATTATTTACATTATATATGCTCCCACTGGGCAAAGTTATTAGAAAACACAATGTGAATTTTCATTGTTATGCGGATGACACGCAGCTCTTCATATCAGCCAAACCTGATGACAGAGTGAGATTAAAGAAAATCGAGGATTGTGTAGAAGATGTAAAATCATGGATGTCGCACAACTTCCTCCTATTAAATAGTGATAAAACAGAAGTTATCCTATTAGGCCCCAAAGCTGCTAGAAATAAATTATCAGACTTAATGCTAAATCTGGCCGACTTCTCCGTCACACCTGGTTCAGCAGCTAAAAACCTTGGAGTTATCATAGATTCAGATCTAGCATTCGATAAACACATATCTAATGTTACTAGAACAGCTTTTCTACACCTCCGTAACATCGCCAAGCTAAGAAATGCCCTATCACTGCATGACGCAGAAAAATTAGTACATGCCTTTATTACCTCAAGGCTAGATTATTGTAATGCGCTACTGTCTGGATGTTCCGGCAGTAACTTAAATAAACTTCAGCTAGTTCAAAATGCTGCAGCCAGGGTCCTTACTAAAACTAGAAAATTTGACCATATTAGTCCAGTACTATCAGCACTGCACTGGCTTCCAGTCAAATTCCGCATAGACTATAAAATTCTCCTGTTAACGTATAAAGCCCTACACGGACTCGCTCCTGAGTATTTACAAGACCTCATCTCCTGTTATGAACCACCGCGATTACTCAGATCTCAGGGTGCTGGTTTATTAGTAGTGCCTAAAATTCAGAGGAGCTCTGCAGGAGGAAGAGCTTTCTCTTATAAAGCGCCTCAACTCTGGAATAATCTCCCCGAATATGTTCGGGACTCAGACACAGTCTCAATCTTTAAGTCTAGACTGAAAACTTACTTGTTTAGTTTAGCTTTTGGTAATTAATGTTTTTCCCTTTAGATAAGGCTGCAGATTCAGGGGTTCATGGACAGAGGAAATTGTGGTAAACTGAGATGCTGGTGCTGTTGTTCTCCCACTGCACACGGTCACTCAGGTTTGTGGACGGTGGAGTGGGTGGATGCTGGTGTTTCAGGGTGCCTCCATGTCTATGTTACCTTCTGGCTCTCTGCCTTTAGTTAGGCTGTTTTATTCAGTTCTGCCGGAGTCATTTGCCACACTCTGATAATGTTTTAATATTCTCAGTTTTGCATAAATCCAGTCAAAACTAATTCCATCTCTCTGCCTTCCTCCGAGTTACTGACTGCCCACCTGTCTGACCCGATACCGATGTTGGACCCTCAGGCTCTCGCGTCTCCTGTCCGGCCAGACTGATGGAAGTTTCTGAAGTCAGCTCTTCTCCACCACCACCACAGATCAGCTGCTCATCGTCCATCTTATTCTCCACTACTGATTACATCCAAGCCATTAGTGGCGCTATTACACTCCTGAGTACATAAAACCTATATGGATGTATAAAAGACTTTTTAAATTTTAATTTAAAAGCCGTTTGACCAGTGGTAGGATGGTCCCCCCTTTAATGTGAGTCTTGGTCCTCCCAAGGTTTCTTCCTCCTCCTGCAGCTCTGAGGGAGTTTTTCCTTGCCTCCGCGCTCACTGGGGGTTCTGTATTCTGTATTTTCTATGTTTAATGTTTTGCCTGATTCTTTGTCCTGTAATCATGTTTCTGTAAAGCTGCTTTGTGCCAACACCTGTTGTAAAAAGCGCTATACAAATAAATTTGATTTGATTTGATTTGAAATAAATAAATTTGATTTGATTTGATCAAGTCTCCTGTTTTGGCCCGGAAACTACCGTATTTTACCCCTCTTTCTCGCCGTCCTCCCGTATTAGTATTTTATATATATAAAAAAAAACAGCCAATCAGCTTTCTGGTTTTGTGGAGCGCGGAGGAGGGTCAGTGTGGGGAAGCCCCCCGTTGCTGTGAGTTCAGGCAGCTAGTCAAGTTTACATTATTACATTGCTACATGAAATCCATAGTTGGTGTACTGTTTTGCATACTTTATTGAGGAATGGAATATGAAACTGATGGAATATATATGGTCCATGTTCTTTAAGCTAAAAAAAAAAAAGCTTATTTTGCAGAATTTGTGCACCCTTTGTTCAATTTTCAATCCATTGAATAATAAAAAAATAACATAAGAGAGTGCATTCCTGACACAAAAAGTAAAGATTTCATGTAAATATCTAGAAAAGTGTTTTTATTTAGGCTGTATAATAAGAATTACATTTGTAGGAATGTCCACAACATTTCAGTGTCATCAAAGGTAGACCTATCAGATTCTGCTCATCAAATTGTAGTCTGTAAGTGGTTTACAGGTGGTTATTTAGATTTCTTGTAAAACTGTCTTAAATTGTAAGGGATACTGAACCTCAGTTGGGCTAGGGGGACGGCTCAAAGCAGGCGGCAGAAAATGTCCCTTATTTTTTAATTTAAACCTTGACAGGTATGCAAAAGTAACACAATAGTTACTTTAACTGGTAACTACTTTTACTTTTGTAGTGGAGTAACTCAGTTAGTAACTCAGTTAATATTTTGGAGAAGTAACTATAACTAATTACTTTTTCAAAGTAACGTGCCCAACACTGTGAACTGCCTACCAACTTATTTAAAAATATGCACTAGCATTATAGTTTAAAAAAACAGCTTAAAACGTATCCACTCTCACTGTAACCAATCCAAATACTAAATATGTATTGGTGTATATTGTTGTGATTATGTATTTTGAGTAACTACATATTATTATTATTATTTTTCTTTTGTTTTTCTTGTCTTTTTCTTTTTTTTGTGTTTCTCTTATAATTTCCTTAGAGGGAAAGTATTTCAATCCCCAGAACTCTATGAACTAAAAACACGATGACGTCGGCGCATTGCCTCTCGTGCATACAAAGCACTAATCATTGTGTTATATTCTGCTATTTTGTGTATTGACCCCTTTTTGTGTCTTTTGGACTTTTATTTTTGGATTAATCTATTGTTACTCTATTGTTGTTTGCTCGTTTTGATTTGTGCCTGGACTCGTTTCGTTGCGTTTGGTTGCCCGGTTTATGACCCTATTTTCTGGTATGTTGTGTTTTAACCTTCTGCCCTTCTGACACAGTTATTTTGTTTGTTTGTTTGTTCATTTGTTTACTTGTTGTCACATTATATTTGTGCAAATAAATACATAAAAAATAATAAAAAGAAAAAATTAATTTGACCATATTTTATATAATTTGTTATTATAATGCTTTATGTTTTTTATTTAAAATAGCTGTATACATCACATGACACCATTTTTAACTCACTCTTTCCATCCATGAACATCTGCAGAAAATTGTTCCAGTCTACAGGATCAGGCTGTATGAAGTTCATCCGCTCAAAGTGAAAATAAGACACGGCGTTGTCCTTGGCATTACGAGCTACATAGACAACCTGGATAAAGAAAGAAAGAAGTATTAACACCAATAGCAGAACCTGAACAAATCAATGATTAGATCCCAGCATGTTTACATACATATTGAATGCACACAGATCAGTAAAACCATTAACAATACCTTAATTTTTATCTTCCTTTTTTTACCATATAGGAACAATTTTTAACTCCTTTTAACTAAAATGACATTTAATATAACATCAAATTGACCTTGAATAGTGGTGACATATGACGTTAATATTTAGTTGTTTTTGCATCATAATTTTAGATAACCAAAATCCAACATTACCCAAACATCACATCCTTTCGTTAAATGGACATAAAATACCGATATTTTGTTGTATGATAACCAAAACCCAACATCTGTTACACATCTGAATCTTAACGTCAGCTTGATGTGACATCACTAGACGTGGATATGTAGTTGTTTTTGTGTCATAATTTTATCTAACCAAAATTCAATGTTACTCAAACATCATATCCTTACGCCAAATCGACATAAAATACCAACATTTCGTTGTAAGGTATGGTAAACAAAACCCAACCTCTGGTAAACATCTGAATCTTAAAGTCAGCTTAACAGGACATTTTAACATCATTTGATGTTGATATTTAATTGTTTTTGTGTTGTAATGTTTGGTTAAGTAACCAAAATCCAACGTCACCTAAACAACACATACTTATATTAAATTGACATAAAAAATACAGCATTGTGTTGTAAGGTATGATAACCAAAACCCAACATCTGGTAAACATCAGAATCTTAACATCAGTTTGACATGATGTTTTTACATCTTTAGACAAATTGTCAAATTGACGTAAAATACCAACATTTTGTTGTAAGGTATGGTGACCAAAATAAACAAACATTTAAACAACATAATGTAACTCCAAGTCAACCACACTTCTGTGAAATCAACCTCTCCAGTTAGGTAGCAACATTGATTGTGAATCAATATCAAAAAGTGGGTCAGTAATGGTGTGGGGAGGCATTTCTTTGGAGGGCGGCAAAGACCTCCATGTGCTTGCCACAGGTACCCTGACTGCCATTAGGTACCAAGATGAGATCCTCAGACCCCTTGGGAGACAATATGCTGGTGCAGTGGGCCCTGGGTTCCTTCTAAAGAAAGACAATGCCAGGCCTTATGTAGCTGAAGTGTGTCAACCGAAAATTAATTTAGCTAACAAGTTAGCTAGAAGCTGGATGTAGGGGATAGACAGAATTTAGTACAACACTGGGTAATGTTGGTAGTTTAAAGCAGTTTCTTAACCCTGATCCCTGCCCTAAAACTGTGTTTTCCATCAGATCCAACTGATTAGCTAATAAACAATCATTTATTGAGTGTACCTGTTAAAATCTCTTTAGCCCCCTATGGATCCTAAATTAATCATTATGTATATCAGCAGTGTATTAGACACATCATACCGCCACTTACTTTATTAAGTGCCTTTAAAGCAGAGAAAGCTGTAGAATATGCAGAACAGTGGGAATATGCAGTAGAACATGTAAGAACAGGGTTGAGAAACACTGATCTAACCTGACTTCTGTTCATATGTAGTTAACATAAAGACCACATGTCCTGACGTTTATATTAACAAAAATCTCTATGAAACGTAGTTACATTCTCTCAGTAGAAAGAAGTGCTCTCAGTAGAAAAAATTAAAAAGCGCAGGACCCAAAGTTTTTTTTTAAAAGAGTGGAGAAAATGTAAACATACAACAGAATTGACATACAATACAATAACAATAATAATACAACAACAACAATAATAATAATAATAATAATAATAATAATAATAATAATAACCAAATCTGTTAGATTATTTTAAATATTAGGTGATAACTGATCAGTTTTTGTACTATGTATATAATTCAGACATTGCATGCATAATTTGTTTCTAACACCAGTAAATGTAACGTGGAGTAACATGTTTAGGTTGTAAAGTCACCTTTTCTTGAATGCAACTAATTATAAACAAATACAGAAAAAAGGATTATTTGTGATAAAAAATTCCACAAATGTTGTTCTGGGAAACTATAGGGTAGGCTTTGGTTCATATTCACAAATGTGTCCCCCCGCTCCTACGCCCTTAATATATATATATAATATATATATATATACCATGAAACCAAGCTGAACTGCTTGAATTTTTGCTCCAGGAGTGTCATAAAGTTATCCAAAAGCAGTGTGTAAGACTGGTGGAGGAGAAAATGCCAAGATGCATGAAAACTGTGATAACAAAACAAGGTTAATTCACCAAATATTGATTTCTGAAAGCATTTTGCATTATTTGAGGTCTAAAAGCTCTGCTCTCATTTTCTCCAAATAAATGCATTAAATGACAATATTTTTTATTTGTAATTTGGGATAAATGTTGTCTATATGCCCCAGATAGGATGGGTGGAGGCGGCAAAAAATACAAATCAACTTTATGAATTGTTGAAACTTTCAAAACGTTTTTTATTCAGGTGAAAAAGTGAGTATAAGATCAACTGGTCAAAATCCATACTGATGCTTTTGACTGACACTGCAAAATCAGAGAATATACCATCCATCATCCCTATTAACTCCAGACCGACATATCTGGGAATTAAGTTCCTACCATCTCTTCTCACAACTACAAAAAAGTAACTATTCTTTACTTACTAATAAGGACTTGCAGAGATGCAGTGCTTTACATCTTTCACTTCAGGGTAGGATTTCAATAGTTAAAATGAATGTGTTCCCAAGATTCCAATTCTTGTTCTGATGATGATTCCATTTCAATCCCCATATTACATTTTTCTAAAGAGCTCCTAAACCCTTGTGCGATCTTAACATTCTGTGGTCAAAAATGACCTGCCCTAACAAAGCTGCCTAATTGAATTTTGAATCCTCCAAATTTGTATTCCCCAGGATTTTTTGGATGGCTGGTGTCATGAACAAGAGAAAGGTGAATGGGATGAAATGTCCTGGACATGGGAAGCTGAATACTCTGTTGGCCCTGGAGTCATCCTTATGTTTGATGCTGTGTGTATTAGAGAGAGTTTGTGTTTGGCCTTTAGATAGATAGATAGATAGATAGATAGATAGATAGATAGATAGATAGATAGATAGATAGATAGATAGATAGATAGATAGATAGATAGATAGATAGATAGATAGATAGATAGATAGATAGATAGATAGATAGATAGATAGATAGATAGATAGATAGATAGATAGATAGAATATACAGTGTAAATGTACAGTCTTCGTGTGTGTGTGTGTAATGGAGATGGAGAATGGAGGTAGTGCAGTTGAACACAATAGACAGTGAACACCAGTTGATGTGCATAAAGTGAGGATAACTGATGTCAGCCAAACAGAAAGTGCAAATACACAGTTATATAATAATTTAAATTCAGCAGTGCAAAAGATACGTAAACAGTGCAAAAGATACGTAAACAGTAGATGAATTAACTAGTGAATGAACTACTAGTGCAAAATATGGTAGAACTATAAAAAGTGTTCTAGGCATCAGCAAGTCTGAGAGTGTGTCCATAGCTGGGGGTGTGTCCATGGTGTGGCCAGAGTGGCCGGAATGAAAAAGTTTCACAGAGTCTTTAGTTTGCTGTGCTGAGAGGAGTTGAACAGTCTTATGGCCTGAGGAACAAAAGACTTTCGGAGTCTGTCTGTGGAGCAGGACTGGGACAGCAGTCTGCCGCTGAATGAGCTCCTCTGCCTGGTGATGGTGCTGTGCAGAGGGTGGTGAACATTGTCCATGATGTTCAGCAGCTTGCTGAGGGCTCTCCTCTCTGCCAGTGGTGTTAAGGACTCCAGCTCTAATCCCAGCACAGAACCAGCTTTCCTCACCAGCCTGTCCAGTCGTCCAGCATCCCTCTTGCTGATGCTGCCTCCCCAACACACAACAGTGTAAAAGAGGACGCTGGCTACCACAGACTGGTAGAACATCAGGAGGAGTTTCTGGCAGATGTTGAAAGCCCTGAGCCTTCTGAGGAAGTACAGTCTGCTCTGTGCCTTCCTGTAGAGGGAGTCAGTGTTCACTGACCAGTCCAGCCTGTCGTCCAGGTGCACACCAAGGTATTTGTAGGATTTGACCACCTCCACGTCAACCCCCTCGATGGAGATTGGCTGCTGAGCAGAGGGCCTGGACCTCCTGAAGTCTATGCACATCTCCTTGGTTTTGGAGATGTTCAGCTGCAGATGGTTCATCTTGCACCACATCACAAATTCCTCAACCAGGCTTCTGTACTCCCTCTCATCATCATTACGCACACACCCCACAATTGCAGTGTCGTCAGAGAACTTCTGCATGTGGCATGACTCCGAGTGGTATTTGAAGTCTGATGTGTACAGTGTGAACAGGACTGGAGAGAGAACAGTCCCCTGTGGTGCTCCTGTGCTGCTGATCACTGTATCAGAGGAGCAGTCCCTGATCCTGACATGTTGTGGTCTCCCAGTAAGGTAGTCAGTGATCCAGGTGACCAGGTGCATATCCACCTCCATCTCCATCAGCTTGTCTCTCAGTAGTAGGGGCTGGATGGTGTTGAAGGCACTGGAGAAGTCGAAGAACATGACCCTCACAGCACCTTCCCCCCTTGTCCAGATGAGAGTGAGCTCTGTGCAGGAGATAGAGGATGGCATCTTCCACTCCCACCTTTTCCCGGTACGCAAACTGCAGTGGGTCCTCAGCATGGTGGACCTGAGGTCTGAGTTGGTCCAGCAGCAGTCGCTCCATGGTCTTCATCACGTGAGATGTCAAAGCAACCGGCCTGTAGTCATTCAGCTCCTTCGGGTGTGCCTTCTTGGGAACAGGAATGAGACAGGTTGTCTTCCACGTGGCAGGAACTCTCCCTATACGCAGACTCAGGTTAAAAACATGTTGGAGGGGCTCACCCAGTTGAACAGCACATTCTTTGAGCATTCTGGGGCACACTCTGTCCGGGCCAGCTGCCTTCCTGGGGTGAAGTCTCCTCAGCTGTCTCCTGACCTGGTCAGCAGTAAAGGTTGGTGGACTGGAGGAGATGATTTGTCTGCCAGTTGATAGTGTTGATGGTGGTGATGATGAAGATGGTGGAGGTGAGGGTGATGATGGTGCTGATGAAGATGGTGGAGGTGAGGGTGATTGTGCTGATGGTGATGAAGATGATGATGGAGGTGAGGGTGGTGGTGATGATGATGACGGTGATGATGTTGATGAAGATGGAGGTGAGGGTAATGGTGGTGGTGATGAAGATGGTGGAGTTGGAGTTGAAGGTGATGGAGATGATGGTGATGATGGTAGAGATGGAGAAGATGTTGGTGATGCTACAGGAGGGTAGGAGGAGGGGGCAGCAGGAGCAGGACAGTCAAACCTGTTGTAAAAGTTGTTGAACTGGTTTGCTCTGTCCACACCGCCACCTACTGGGTTGCCGTTGTTGTTCTTGCACCCAGTGATGGTTTTCATTGCACCCCAGACTTCCTTCATGTTGTTGTCTTGCAGCTTTCTTTCCACCTTCTTCCTGTAAGACTCCTTGGCCTCTTTAAGACGTACCTTGAGTTCCCCCTGTACGCGCTTCAGCTCTACCAAGTTTCCGTCTTTGAACGCCCTCTTCTTTTGGTTGAGGAGGTCCTTGACGGAGCTGGTAATCCAGGGTTTGTTGTTTGGAAAGCAGCGTACAGTCTTTGTGGGAACAGCAACATCCATACAGAAATTCAAGTAGTCCGTAACACAGTGAGTCACCCCCTCAATGTCCTCACCATGTGGGTGCAGCAGCACGCTCCAGTCAGTGGTGTCATAGCAGTCCCTTAGGGCTTCTTCTGCTTCAGGAGACCAGACTCTGAATGAGCGTGTGGTAGTGGGCTGCCTCAGTACCAGTGGTTTGTACTGAGGCTGCAGGAACACCAGATTGTGATCTGATTTCCCCAGCGGTGGTAGTGGAATAGCCCTGTATGCATGCATCACATTAGCATACAGCAAGTCTATGGTCCTGTTTTTCCTGGTTGGACAGTCCACAAACTGGAAAAAGGCAGGCAGGGTAGAGTCCAGCGTTCCGTGATTAAAGTCACCAGTGATCACATAGAAGGCATCAGGGTGCTGTGTCTGCAGCGCTGCGACGGTGGAGTGGATGACGTCACACGCCGCCTGCTCGTCCGCTCTCGGCTGGATGTAAACACACACGAGGATCGCGTGAGAGAGCTCCCGCGGCATGTAATAAGGTCGGAGACTCACCGCTAACAGTTCAATATCCCGACAGCAGATCACCTCCTTCACGTACACATGTCCAGGGTTGCAACAGCGCGATTCCTCCACCTTTCCGCTTCCCGCAAAGCACCGGGTCCCGATCCGCCCTCACTGAAGAAAAGCCGGGTAGCTGCACGTTAGCATCCGGCGTGTCGGGGGTGAGCCAGGTCTCGGTGAAACACAGCATGCTACACTCCCTGTAGAGCTTCTGATTCTTCACCAGACACGCTAGCTCGTCGGTTTTGTTGGTCAGTGAGTTAACATTCCCCATAACCACCGACGGAACTGAGGGTTTGTACCTCCAGCGCTGCTCCGACTTCTTAGCCTTTAGCTTAGCCTTTAGCATAGCGCCGGCCTTGCAACCTCGGTACCTCCTTCTCAGATCATCCGGTATTGTGTGGACAATGCCCCCACGTCCCGCGGGTCGGAGGGCTAGCAGTTCTTCCCGGGAATAAACACGGTATTCCTCGCTGCCCCGCATATTTACACAAAAAATATCCTTAGGATATAAATAAGATGCACACTAGACGTGTGTAGTAGCACAGAGACGATAAATAAACGTAAAAAAACTCAGAAAAACACACAAAGAGACGGAGCTACTGGAACAGGCAGCCACTCGCGTCGGCGCCGGAAGTAGATGCTTTTTTCTGGTGTTTAAATGCTTTTATTATTCATGGGTCAAAAATGACCCATAAGACAATCTGTGTACCCTAGTGGTGTACAGTCCACATGGAAACATAAACAAAAACAAAGTATCACTCTTTCTAATAATGGGGTGCCTTTACGAAAAGTCATAAAATTTCAAGTTGGAAAAAATATTTTTTTTCTACAGCTAAACAGGGTAGCGGGTCACTTTTGACCCGCAAGACGACACAAAATCTTAGCATTTTTTTGGACCAAAAAAGGCAAGAATTAGTATCAAAACGTTACAGAAAAAGATCAGTGAAAGTGGCCTGGCATTACCAAGCTTTAAGTTATATTTTTGGTCCTTTCAGCTGCGGTTAATAAGTATTAAGTTAAATACAGAGTAGAGGTGCGAATCTCTCAGTGTCTGGCGATTCTATTCGATTCAGATTTTTGGGGTCACGATTTGATTTAGAAGCGATTTTCGATTCAGGAACAATTTTTGAATTCAAATGGCCTATACATTTTGTTAAATTATGTGAGAAGATAAAAGATGAAAGGACAATTTTAACAACTCAAACATTCATTTAAAACAATAAACTTACATTCCTTACTGTATTAAATCTTTTTGCAACATAGTGACAGTGTCATAATAATAAATGGCTAATTTCTATCATGGTTCATAAATCCTGAAATCATTTGTAAAAGGAAGACATTGTTAAAACTGGAAAACACTCATCCATGTAACACAGCCACAAGGTCAAGAATGGAATGTTAGATAGGCTATAATTACGTACCGCGGAGCCCACTTACTGTCGCAAGGAGCTCTTTAACTGTACTGTGGAGCTCACCTACTGTCGCACAGAGCTTTTTAACTGTACCGCAGAGCTCACCTACTGTCGTGCGGAGCTTTTTAACTGTACCGTGGAGCTCACCTACTGTCTCGAGGAGCTCTTTATCTGTACCACGGAGCTCACCTACTGTCGCAAGGAGCTCTTTAACTGTACTGCGGAGCTCACCTACTGTCGCACAGAGCTTTTTAACTATACCGCGGAGCTCACCTAGTGTCGCGCAGAGCTCTTTAACTGTACCGCGGAGCTCACCTACTGGCTGGTTTTATAAAATACTTTAATGTTATTCTTTAATTGATAAATATTTTTTTTTAAGGGTACACAACTCTTGAGTTCAGAAAGCCACATCCCATAAGAGCATTTGATTTCCAATTACGTGCTATACATTTTTTTTGCAGCAATTAGCATAATTTCAGTACGTTTTAGAGCATATTTATTCCTTAAAATCAGCTCTCAGGTCCTACATAACGCACCTTTAAAGCAACTCCATTGGACGTTATCATAGCTTTAAGTTTTTTTTAAATAGATCAATAAAGCCATCACCAAAGGCAAATTTCTCAAGAACCTTAAATAAATATGGCCACTCGACTCGATCGAAGGCCTTTTCTGCGCCAAGGGAAACAGCCACTCCTTGTATACTGTTAACTTTAGCTTTAAAATGTATTATATTAAAAAGCCTTTTTAAATTATTAGAGGAAAATCTCTTGATAAAACAGCCTGTTTGATCTGGATTAACTAATAATGGAAGATAGGATTCAATCCTATTGGCTATCATTTTAGTAACCAGTTTATAGTCTGTATTGAGAAGTGCCTGTAGAAGGAGCACTGTAACAGATCCTTCCCCTTTTTATAAATCACAGAAATTATAGCATTAAAAAAAGATTTTGGGAACTTTGTCTTTCCTTGCTTGCTCAAGCACCTTCATCAAAAGTGGAATAAGGAGATCCTGAAACTCTTTATAGAATTCAGGTGGGAATCCATCCTCATCTGGTGATTTATTGGATGGAAGCGATTGAATGGCTTTTTTTTAAACTCTGACAAAGAAAAAGATGTATCTAATTTCAACCTATCTTCCTCCTTTAAACTTGGTAAAATCATTATCAATTTTTTTATAGATCTAAATAATATTTCTTAAATGCATCATTTATCTCAGTAGGATGATATGTTATCTTGTCACCAGTATCTATCGCATTCATCAGAATTGGAATGGGAATTCTGGATATTTTAAGAGCTCCACAATTAAATAAATGAACGTTGTCAAAACACTAGCCTCATAATTAACTTTATAGTTAAATCCCGACCAACATAGGTCTTCAAAATTAAGCAGAGACTTCATCCCAAACAGAAACGTGAGAAGAGCGAGATCTTACCTAAAAGTCTCATTTAGCTTAAGCAAATAAAATATTTCCCTCTTGATAATATCAAATCAATGTACAAACTCAGAGGCAGTGCATATGCTAAAGAATTATCATCTAGCCTACCTGTGGTCGGGACCATAAACCTTGAAATTAAACAGTTCTACCAGTCCAAGAAGGTTATCAGCGACTAGCATCAAAATAGTGTGTTGTTCAAATTTCTTCCTCTTCCATAAACCTGGAAACTTCTCCTGGTGTGGTGAAAAGGGTGGAATTGCCCATCTTTTAGCTCTACTTACAGTCATGCTGGGTAAGTAAGGTAGAAGGTAAAGTTCTTCTCTTTCAGAGCCATCATTGCTGGGCTCTGCTCCCTGCTACTCTGGTCTGCTGCTATGCTGGTCTGCTGCTCTGCTGCTGAAAGCTTGCTCTAATCTTCAGCTTCTACGCTTTTCTCTGTTTTCTTCTCTTTTACTCTCTTCACACTTACTAATCCACTTTTAGTCTGCTTCCTCTTTGCTCTACACACCTATTAATCCACTCTCAGTCTACTTTTA
Source organism: Astyanax mexicanus (assembly GCF_023375975.1). Classification (NCBI taxonomy): domain Eukaryota; kingdom Metazoa; phylum Chordata; class Actinopteri; order Characiformes; family Acestrorhamphidae; genus Astyanax; species Astyanax mexicanus. The sequence goes on from NC_064419.1 coordinate 14,425,842, forward strand.
TAGACTTTTTCCTCAGGTTTGCTGGATTAGCTGTTTGCTGCTGCAGTTTGTTTGAGTAAGTTTCTAATTTCAACTAAAACAAGGAGTGCTTTTTTTCTCCATGGCTTCTGCTAAGGTTTACTCCTTTTCAGAGTGTGGCATGTTTCGCTTAGACCCCTTGTCCACCGACACTGGTAAAAATAGTGGTATTTGTACTAAGTGTGAGATAGTTAGCTCCTTGGTGGATAAGGTGAATAAGTTAGAGCTGCACATCCGGGGTTTAATAAGGGATAGACAGCAGGATTCACTGTTGGCCGGCCTGGGTGTCTCAGGGAGAGTTAGTACCCCCTCGACTCCAGCTTTAGAGCCCTCACAGCGGGGCGAATGGGTAACGTCTCGGCGGCATAGGCTAAGGCTAATGCTACCGCAAAGGCCACAGCCAGCCCACCTGAACACCACGCTCCCCCAGTTCACGTGTCAAACAGGTTTGCCCCGCTCAGTGAAACCCCCGCTGAGGAGCCTGTTAAAGGTACTCTGGTGACAGGAGACTATCATCCGACACGTGAAATTAGCTACTCCTTTAGGGGCACCAGCGGCAACAGTTACTTGTTTTCCTGGGAGCCAGAGCACCGGACATTAGTGGCAACCTTAGGTTGTTAGGGAATAGGAGATATTTGAGGGTAGTAATTCATGTAGGGGCCAATGATATTCGTCTGCGGCAGTCTGAAGTAACTAAGGCTAATATTAAAGAGGTGATTAAACAGGCCCAGACGGTGTCCGAGGAGGTAATCTGCTCTGGCCCCTTCCCAATGAGGCGTGGTGATGAAGCTTACAGCAGGCTTTCTTCGCTGAACCACTGGATGTCCAAGTGGTGTGCAGAAAATCATGTGGGCTTTATAGATAACTGGCTACACTTTGAGGGCAAGCCTGGTCTTTTAGGTAGGGATGGTGTCCACCCCACGCTGGAGGGTGCTGCCTTACTTTCATGCAGCATAGCTCATAGTCTTTTAGCTAGTCGGCAGAGTAGTATTAGAAGCTGCTAACAATCCAGAGCCGGGACCAGGCCGCAGACAGAGAGGCTTAACCAACCGTCTGCGAGCTGCAAAGAGACGTTACCTAGATACCAATGAATTCAGACTGTGTCTGTCCCCCGAATCAACCAAAAATGTCAAAAAACTAAAACAGTAAATCTAAATAACTTAACTTATATTAAACAATCATATCCAGACTGTAGCACTAACACTTCAAACCTAAAGATTGGTTTACTTAATATTAGATCTCTAAATTCAAAAGCAGTTCTAGTGAATGAAATGATAATTGATCATAAATTCGATATTCTGTGTCTGACAGAAACCTGGATTAGGCCAAATGAATATGTAGCATTAAATGAAGCCACCCCTGCCGGCTACAATTATATACACAATCCGAGATTGTCCAGTAGAGGAGGTGGGGTCTGCATACTTTTCCGAAATACCTTAGTTAGCAATCAGAAACACTATGATAATTTTACTTCTTTTGAGCTTCTTTACACCAGTATAATTAATCCAGTTACAAAAAAGAATGAATTTTCTTTAATTAATATCTACAGACCACCAGGGCCCTGTTTAGAATTTTTAAAAGAATTTAGTGATTTTGTCACAGATTTAGCAGTAAGTAGTGATAAAGTGATTGTAGTTCAACATTCATACATTCAACATTCATTTCGAAAAATTGGATGATCCATTAAAAAAGGCATTCACATCGATTTTAGACTCAGTTGGTATTATTCAAAATATATCAGGACCTACTTATTACTGTAATCATACTCTGGATTTAGTTTTGACCCTGGGTGTGAGCATAAATAACCCAAATATTCGTTCTCAATCCTCCGCAACTTCAGATCATTACCTTATTTCATTTAAATTACATCTTAGTCATAATATATGTACATCCCCTACCTACTCTATAAAACGTTCAATTACGCCTTTTACAGCCCAACAATTTACCGATAAGCTTCCCGATTTATCAACTATAATGTACTCTCCTGTAGACCCAGTAGAACTACACAAACTAACACAAGGTTTAGAAAATACCTTTCGCTCTACTTAAGATGTTGTAGCACCCCTTAAACACAAAATAGAGAGACAGAAAAAGCTCGCACCGTGGTACAATGATCAAACTCGTACCTCAAAGCAGTTAGTTCGAAATTTAGAGCGTAAATATCGATCAACTAAATTGGAATGTTTCACTCTGCGTGGAAAGACAGTCTTGTTAAATATAGAAAAGAACTTAATAAAACCCGCTCAGCATATCTGGCCTCACAGATCGAGATAAATAAAAATAACTAATCTTACGGCATATCTAATGTTACTAGAACAGCTTTTCTACACCTACGTAACATTGCCAAGCTAAGAAATGCCGTATCACTGCATGACGCAGAAAAATTAGTCCATGCCTTCATCACCTCAAGGCTAGATTATTGTAATGCGCTACTGTCTGGATGTTCCTGCAGTAACTTAAATAAACTTCAGCTAGTTCAAAATGCTGCAGCCAGGGTCCTCACTAAAACTAGAAAATTTGACCATATTAGTCCAGTACTATCAGCACTGCACTGGCTTCCAGTCAAATTCCACATAGACTATAAAATTCTCCTGTTAACGTATAAAGCCCTACACGGGCTCGCTCCTGAGTATTTACGAGACCTCATCTCCTTTTATGAACCACCGCGATTACTTAGATCTCAGGGTGCTGGTTTCCTAGTAGTTCCTAAAATTCAGAGGAGCTCTGCAGGAGGAAGAGCTTTCTCTTATAAAGCGCCTCAACTCTGGAATAATCTCCCCGAATATGTTCGGGACTCAGACACAGTCTCAATCTTTAAGTCTAGACTGAAAACTTACTTGCTAAGTTTAGCTTTTGGTAATTAATATTATTTCCTTTAGATAAGGCTGCAGATTCAGGGGTTCATGGACAGAGGGAATTGTGCTAAACTGAGATGCTAGTGCTGTTGTTCTCCCACTGCACACGGGTATTTGGAGGGTGGAGTGGGTGGATGCCAGTGTTTCAGGGAGCCTCCATGTCTATGTTACCTTCTGGCTCTCTGCCTTTAGGCTGTTTTATTCAGTTCTGCCGGAGTCATTAGCCACACTCTGATAATGTTTTATATTCTCTGTTTTACATAAATCCAGTCAAAAATAATTCCATCTCTCTGCTTTCCTCCGAGTTACTGACTGCCCACCTGTCTGACCCGATACCGATGTTGGACCCTCAGGCTCTCCTGTCCGGCCAGACTGATGGATGTTTCTGAAGTCAGCTCTTCTCCACCACCCACCACAGATCAGCTGCTCTTCGTCCATCTTATTCTCCACTACAGATTACATCCAAGCCATTAGTGGCTCTATTATACTCCTGAATATACAAAACCTATGTGGATTTATAAAAGACTTTTTAAATTTGAATTTAAAAGCCGTTTGACCAGTGGTAGGATGGTCCCCCCTTAAATGTGAGTCTTGGTGCTCCCAAGGTTTCTTCCTCCTCCTGCAGCTCTGAGGGAGTTTTTCCTTGCCTCTGCGCTCACTGGGGGTTCTGTATTCTGTATTTTCTATGTTTAATGTTTTGCCTGATTCTTTGTCCTGTAATCATGTTTCTGTAAAGCTGCTTTGTGCCAACACCAGTTGTAAAAAGCGCTATACAAATGAATTTGATTTGATTTGATCATTTCTCTGTCCTGGTAACGAAGAAAGCAAATTAGAACGGGTCTCGGAGATTCGTTTAACGGAGGTTTGAAACTCGGAGTGCGATGAGCACGTTCAATGTCCAGCGGGCTGGAAAAATGTGTCGTTCCCAGAACCTGGGGCAGCCATTCACCAAAGAACTTAACTGGATCACCACTCTCTGTGCCCTCTTTCAGGCACAGAATGCGGACGTTGTTTCGCCTGCTGTAGTTCTCCAGATAGTCCACCTTGCTTTTAAGAGACTTGTTGTCTTTCAGCAGCGTGTTTCAGCACGCCTATTTTTTAATGACCAATCACAGGCATTGTCGTGTTGTGTGTTCAGCCGTGGAGTTCGCCCAGCTTCCATGTGCACGACACGCCGAATGAAGCCCCTGTGTGACGTCCGCGGCTGTTCGCGTTTTCCGCAATTACGTCACATTGTTCGCTAAAGCCACGTGAACGCCGTCTCCGCATGGTGTATGCCGAGGCCTTAAGGAGTTTTGAAGCTTGGCTGTGTTGAAATCAATTTTCTGCGAGAGAACTGTACCGTGGAGCTCACCTACTGTCGCACGGAGCTTTTTAACTGTACCGTGGAGCTCACTTACTGTACCGCGGAGCTCATCTACTGTCGCGTGGAGCTTTTTAACTGTACCGTGGAGCTCACCTACTGTCGCACGGAGCTTTTTAACTGTACCGTGGAGCTCACCTACTGCCGCACGGAGCTTTTTAACTGTACCGTGGAGCTCACCTACTGTCGCACGGAGCTTTTTAACTGTACCGTGAAGCTCACCTACAGTCGCACGGAGCTTTTTAACTGTACCGTGAAGCTCACCTACTGTCGCACGGAGCTTTTTAACTGTACCGTGGAGCTCACCTACTGTCGCACGGAGCTTTTTATCTGTACCGTGGAGCTCACCTACTGTTGCACGGAGCTTTTTATCTGTACCGTGGAGCTCACCTACTGTTGCACGGAGCTTTTTATCTGTACCGTGGAGCTCACCTACTGTTGCACGGAGCTTTTTAACTGTACTGCGGAGCTCGTCTACTGTAGCGTGGAGCTTTTTAACTGTACCTCGGAGCTCAGCTACTGTCGCACGGAGCTTTTTAACTGTACCGTGAAGCTCACCTACTGTCGCACGGAGCTTTTTAACTGTACCGTGGAGCTCACCTTCTGTTGCACGGAGCTTTTTATCTGTACCGTGGAGCTCACCTACTGTTGCACGGAGCTTTTTATCTGTACCGTGGAGCTCACCTACTGTTGCACGGAGCTTTTTATCTGTACCGTGGAGCTCACCTACTGTTGCACGGAGCTTTTTAACTGTACTGCGGAGCTCGTCTACTGTAGCGTGGAGCTTTTTAACTGTACCTCGGAGCTCAGCTACTGTCGCACGGAGCTTTTTAATTGTACCACGGAGCTCACCTACTGTCGCGCGGAGCTTACACTGTCCTACAGAGCTTTTTAACAGTTAAAGAGTTAAAAGTTCCGCTGGACAGTAGCTTCACCCAAAAAAAAAAGTTTTATTTTTTTTTAAATGACAATCGATTCTGAATCGTTCAAAGTTAGAATCGCGATTCGAGCTCGAATCGTTTTTTTTTCCTGCACCACTAATACAGAGTTAAGGGTGGCATGGCATGCCATGGAGAGAAATTCTAAAAAGAATATATTTCAAAAAAGAAGATAATGCTAAATGATTTAATTTTATAGTGTCACACACTGCTGGTTTGGTGAGACATTTGTAACTGGAGATAAACTCTTTATTTTTAAGGCTTAGTGTAATCAAGGAGTTCACAACTTGGGGGATACAGTACAGGCCAAAAGTTTGGACACATCTTCTCTCATTTAATGCATTTTCTTTATTTTCATGACTATTTACATTGTAGATTCTCATTGAAGGCAAAACTATGAATGAACACATGTGGAGTTATGTACTTAAATGTACATAACAAAAAAAGGGAAAATAACTGAAAACATGTTTTATATTCTAGCTTCTTCAAAATAGCCACCCTTTGCTCTGATTACTGCTTTGCACACTATTGGCATTCTCTCAATGAGCTTCAAGAGGTAGTCACATGAAATGGTTTTCATATGTGCTTATTATGATTAATTAGTGTTATTTATTGCTTTATTAATGGGATGGGGACCAACAGTTGTGTTGTGCAAAAATGTCAGGTTACTACACAGCCGACAGTCCTATTGGACAACTGTTAAAATTCATATTATGGTAAAAAACAATCAGCTAACTAAAGAAAAACGAGTGGCCATCATTACTTTAAGAAATGAAGGTCAGTCAGTCCAGAAAATTGCAAAAACTTTAAATGTGTCCCCAAGTGGAGTCGCAAAAAATATCAAGCGCTACAACGAAACTGGCATATACGAGGACCGACCCAGGAAAGGAAGACCAAGAGTTACCTCTGCTTTCAGGACAAGTTCACCCGAGTCACCAGCCACAGAAATCGCAAGTTAACAGCAGCTCAGATCAGAGACCAGTTGAATGCCACACAAGAGTTTTAGCAGCAGAAATGGTGAATGGATGGATTCCACATGCCTGGTTTCCACCGTGAAGCATGGAGGAGGAGCTGTGTTGGTGTGGGGGTGTTTTGCTGGTGACATTCAAAAATAATTTATTCAAAATTCACTGAACCAGCATGGCTACCACAGCATCCTGCAGCATCCTGCATGTACCTGGTTTTTGTTTTTGTTGGACTATCATTTATTTTTCTGCAGGAAAATGACCACCCTACACACCTCCAGGCTGTGTAAGGGCTATTTTACCAAGAAGGAGTGTGATGGAGTGCTGCGGTAGATGACCTGACCTCCACAGTCACCGGACCTGAATCCAATCCAGATGGTTTGGGGTGAGCTGGACTGTAAAGTGAAGGCAAAGGGGCCAACAAGTGCTAAACACCTTTGGAAACTCCTTCAAGACTGTTGGAAAACCATTTCAGGTGACCACCTCTTAAAGCTCATTGCGAGAATGCCAAGAGTGTGCAAAGCAGTAATCAGAGCAAAGGGTGAAGAAACTAGAATATAAAACATGTTTTCAGTTATTTCACCTTTTTTGTTAAGTACATAAAACTCCACATGTGTTCATTCATAGTTTTGATGCCTTCAGTGAGAATCTACAATGTAAATAGTCATGACAATAAAGAAAACGCATTGAATGAGGTTCAAACTTTTGGCCTGTACTGTATATAAAGAACAGCGAGCGACAGAGAGCGCATTAGACAGCAAGCAAACAACGCTGATTTAATTTATTTCCCTTTACTTATTTATTAAGTTTTTAAGTTTTATCAGTTTGATTATGCCTCCACTTAGCTCACACACGGAGTGCGATGGCTGTCTGCGGCTAAGCCAGAATATTTTAGAGCTTGAAGGAAGAATCTCTGTCCTTTATTAAATTAAAGAAGATGAGGATCTTATAGACTCTATGTTGGCACCAATGCATGGGATTACCTCCAGGCTGGATGGCAGTATTCCTCGTGCGGCTGCTGCAACAGGCGAGATTGAGGATCCTTGGCCTATATTGGTGGCTAAACCCAAAGCGCGGGAAGTCTGATGCTCGATGCCGCACCACCTGGCATCGCAAAATATCCAGCTGAGTAACAGATTCTCAGTGCTGGAAGATACTACCACCATCATTCCTTCAACTCCTGTGCACTCGGTGGTCATAGCGGAAGCGAGTGAGCTCTCTGGTGGTTCACTTTACTCCTCCTGGAACCCCGCTAAGTAGCGGACCCATAACTCCATAGCAGAAACGCTGCTCTCCTCCGCAGGCCTCCACCAGAGCACCACCTGTCCCCAGCAGCCAACCTCGGATCTCTGCCGGGCAGCAGGAGTACCGCTCCTCCCCGCGGAATACCGCTGTACCGTCCTTTCCCTACCCGAGCCTCTGACCTTCTAGAATACCACTGGATGACCGACCCGCAGCCCTCAGCCGACCACTCTGCTAGTAGGTGACTCTATTATCAGGAACATTAAACACCACACAGCTGTTGTCTATTCCATCTGTGGTGCTAAAGGGTTCGGACATTACACTGCAGCTTCCTGCACTTCTAAAGAAATGTTCTTCTGTACAGATAATAGTCATACACGTTGGACGCAATGATATTAGAGCTCAGAGCACAGAACTGCTGAAAAAAAAGATGTCACAGCTTTACTGTCTTCTCTAAAGGACTGTGAAAAGTCAGTTTTTATCTCTGGCTCAATACCATCCCTAGGCAGAGGTGCAGGGCATTTTAGTCGTATTTTAAATCTTCACAACTGGCTTCAACAAATCTGCCTTAAAACCGAATGGACTTTTATTGACAATTTTAATCTCTTCTGGAACCGGCCATCATTCTACAGATTCAATGGACTGCATCCAAGTAGGCTTGGATCACAGATTTTAGGTCATAACATGTTTTATTCTGTTCTTAACCTTAGATGACTATGTAATACTGAACACTTTTTTTTAAATATAAGTAGTTACTGTTCTTTTAAGTAAGAGTACAAGACAAAACAATAAAGAGGAAAGTTTTAGTGGTTTTATTAACAAAAACAATCTAAATAACATTGATCCTCTACCTATGCCTTTTTATTTCCAACCAAACCTTTCTACAGAATATATATAAAAAAAGAAAGGTCTTGGAATAATTCATTTAAATATTAGAAGTTTATTGCAAGAAAATAAAATGGATCGCTGTTTGAGTGTGTGTGAGTGTATTGTAGTAGTATGTGTAGTGTAGTGCATTGGCCCACCTCTGTAATAGGAATAACCTTGTAAGGTGCTCTGGATACGAGCATCAGCTAAATGTCATAAATGTAAATGTTTAGCCTATTAGCTTTTAGCTCACTGGCCTGTTGTTATATTGAGGTTGGTGCGGCCGACAGTTCCAGCAATAAAGCGACGAATGTAAACTTCTTTCTCATCCGTCCTTTCAACGCATCCAGTCGGACACTACAATATCTTTTTACTACGGAAAAAAAAAAACGAGAATAGTGGCTGTATTTCCAGCTAGAAAATGTGCATCTCTCTCCTCCCTCCAGTATGTGTGTGCGACTGTGTGAGTGTGTGTGTGTGTGAGGTGAAAAGAGAGGGGGCTCGCTGTGTGAGTGTGTGTGTGTGTATGTAAGGTGTAGAAAGAGGGGGGCTTGCGTTGTGTGAGTATTGTAGTGTATGTAGTAGTGTAGGAGTGTGTGTAGTGTAGTGCATTGGCACACCTAGGAATAGTAAAGCGTTAGATTACTTGTTACTGAAATAAGGATTAGAGTAAAGCGTTACCGATATCACTGATGCTAACCAGTGCTAACCACTGAAGTGCTGAGAAAACAACCCAACACCCAAATAATAATAGCTGCTCTGTGGTAGTCCATCCTGTGGGGTCCTTAGTATTGAAAAACAGGATAATAAAGTATCTAGAAAAATATACAGACTAGAGTTTAAAGTGTAGAACCATAAAATGCCTCTAAATGCTCAGTGAAGCTAATACAATAAATGAATTGTATAGAAATGTGAAAAAGGTGGTATAAATATTATGGCTGACCATTACATGTCCATGCTCAGGAACAAGTACCAGATATATTTACACTGGGAACAGCCCTTAAAGTCAAGCAGAGAAGAGAATCCGCACACTATACCCTGCAGTTCTGTTCCCAGAAAGACTTTGGTATCAACTGAACAGGAAGATGAGTTTTGATGAGTCGTGGAGAAGTGGACAACCTGTCTGCCAGCTCCACCCCTGGGAGAAAAAAAAAAAAAGCTTTATTTGAAACTAAGCCAATATGTTTGAGAACCTGATAATATGATACATATCGCGATAAAGGGTTTATGATGAACAAACTCTTACACTTAAATTGTGCTGAAAACTCTTTACTTACAATTTCTTCATACTACTTAATATGGGATTACTATATTAACCACTACTAATATATCATTAAAATGTACATAATACACAATTACTATACTGGTCATATGTTATGGATGCCTCTGTTCTAATGCATTTGAAGTATTCTTATGTGAGCTGCCTGACTAAAACCTAAAAATATATAAAAAGTGTGCTTAAAAATATTTTCTAATCAATTAAATATGATGTCAAGTTGTATAGTAATAATAATTAAATCAATCACTAAATGTAAGGAATAGTAAGGAATACTAAATTCGATACTTTAAATATCTATTCAGTTTTCCTAATTGCAAGCTTACTGTAGTACAAGCCATATATCTAAAATGACTTCTTTACTTAACAAGGAAAAAATCATTAATGGAAGACAATTTTTTTATCAAGTATACCAGCGGTAAGTACCACATAAGTGTGACAAAATAAAGAATACTACACCAAACTTACAAAAAATAAACAGATTATTCCATTCGTAGTTTAAACACAACATTATTATATTAAAATATATTTTTTTATTTTTAAAAGGTTACAAGACAGTTGTCAGGACTACTGACCTGTTGGCAGCTGAGGGATGGTCATCTCTAGGAAAGGTACGCGCATGTAGATTGGCTGTGAGGTCTGAAGCTCTGGTTCCTTGTTCCCAAAGTAGAGCAGATCCAAAATATAGGAAACCCAGGTCGTGCCTGAGAGAAAAGAGAGTGATTCGATCAATCATCCCAGAAGAAAGAATATCAAGTTAAGATATTGACTTAGTCTTATCATTTTTCCTAGACACAGAGATTTAAGATGATTTTGTTCTAAAATTCAGCTCCAGGAAAACAACCCAGTGATTATCTCAATTTGAACAAAATAAGGTCTCCCATATAGCTTTTTTGTTTTTTTGTTCAGGCTGATCTAACCGCAGTCTTAGCTAAATTTAAAGATTTAAATTTAGTCATAATATACGTACATCCCCTAGCTACTCTGTAAAACATTCAATTACGCCTTTTACAGCCCAACAATTTACAGATAAGCTTCCCGATTTATCATCTATAATGTACTCTCCTGTAGACCCAGTAGAACTAGACAAACTAACCAAAGGTTTAGAAAACACCTTTCGCTCTACCTTAGACGTTGTAGCACCCCTTAAACACAAAATAGAGAGACAGAAAAAGCTCACACCGTGGTACAATGATCAAACTCGTACCTTAAAGCAGTTAGTACGAAATTTAGAGCGTAAATATCGGTCAACTAAACTGGAAGTGTTTCACTCTGCGTGGAAAGACAGTCTTGTAAAATATAGAAAAGAACTTAATAATTCTCAGCGTATCTGGCCTCACAGATTGAGATAAATAAAAATAATCCTAGAGTTCTCTTTAGTGTTATTTCCAAATTAACTAAAAGCCAGGCAGGTACTGAACCTCAGATTCCAGCCATTCACACCAGCAATGCTTTTATGGACTTCTTCGATAGTAAAATTGAAAACATTCGGGATAAAATTAAACAGATAAATATTACATCCTCTCTGTCATCTGGTGTGGCTGATTTAGAACAAAACCCTGTCACCGAAGTTAGGTTGGAAGTCTTTAACCCACTTCCACAGCTAGAACTAGAGAAAATGATCTCCTCTTCAAACAGCACAACCTGCACAGTTGATGCAGTTCCCACAAAATTACTAAAACAGGTACTGCCAGATATAATTAAACCTCTGTTAATGATAGTAAACTCATCACTCACCCTAGGCCATGTACCCAAAGCCTTTAAAACAGCTGTAATAAAACCTCTGATCAAGAAACCAAATCTTGATCCTACTGTACTGTCTAACTATAGACCTATTTCAAACATACCGTTTATTTCTAAGATTTTAGAAAAAGCTGTGGCCCAACAACTTTGCTCTTACCTGCAAAGAAACCAAATCTATGAGAAATTTCAATCTGGATTTAGGCCTCATCATAGCACTGAGACAGCTTTAGTTAAAATAACAAACAATCTACTTACAGCTGCCGACCAAGGCTGTGCTTCCCTACTCGTACTTCTCGATCTGAGCGCAGCCTTTGATACAATAGATCATACTATCCTCTTAGAAAGACTAGAAAACATGGTTGGTGTAACTGGAACTGCATTATCATGGTTTAAATCATACTTAACCGATCGCTATCAGTTTGTGAGGATAAATGATATGTCTTCCAGTTATACCAAGGTAAGATATGGAATTCCACAAGGCTCTATATTAGGACCATTATTATTTACATTATATATGCTCCCACTGGGCAAAGTTATTAGAAAACATGACGTAGATTTTCATTGTTATGCGGATGACAAGCAGCTCTTCATATCAGCCAAACCTGACGACAGAGTGAGATTAAAGAAAATTGAGGATTTTGTAAAAGATGTGAAATTGTGGATGTCGCACAACTTCCTCCTATTAAATAGTGATAAAACAGAAGTTCTCCTATTAGGCCCCAAAGCTGCTAGAAATAAATTATCAGACTTAATGCTAAATCTGGCCGACTTCTCAGTCACACCTGGTTCAGCAGCTAAAAACCTTGCAGTTATTATAGATTCAGATCTAGCATTTGATAAACACATATCTAATGTTACTAGAACAGCTTTTCTACACCTACGTAACATCGCCAAGCTAAGAAATGCCCTATCACTGCATGACGCAGAAAAATTAGTCCATGCCTTCATTACCTCAAGGCTAGATTATTGTAATGCGCTACTGTCTGGATGTTACTGCAGTCACTTAAATAAACTTCAGCTAGTTCAAAATGCTGCAGCCAGGGTCCTTACTAAAACTAGAACATTTGACCATATTAGTCCAGTCCTGTCAGCACTGCACTGGCTGCCAGTCAAATTCCGCATAGACTATAAAATTCTCCTGTTAACGTATAAAGCCCTACACGGTCTCGCTCCTGAGTATTTACGAGACCTCATCTCATATTATGAACCACCACGATTACTTAGATCTCAGGGTGCTGGTTTCTTAGTAGTCCCTAAAATTCAGAGGAGCTCTGCAGGAGGAAGAGCTTTCTCTTATAAAGCGCCTCAACTCTGGAATAATCTCCCCGAATATGTTCGGGACTCAGACACAGTCTCAATCTTTAAGTCTAGACTGAAAACTTTCTTGTTTAGTTTAGCTTTTGGTAATTAATGTTTTTTTCCTTTAGATAAGGCTGCAGATTCAGGGGTTCATGGACAGAGGGAATTGTGGTAAACTGAGATGCTGGTGCTGTTGTTCTCCCACTGCACACGGTCACTCAGGTTTGTGGACGGTGGAGTGGGTGGATGCTGGTGTTTCAGGGTGCCTCCATGTCTATGTTACCTTCTGGCTCTCTGCCTTTAGTTAGGCTGTTTTATTCAGTTCTGCCGGAGTCATTTGCCACACTCTGATAATGTTTTAATATTCTCAGTTTTGCATAAATCCAGTCAAAACTAATTCCATCTCTCTGCTTTCCTCCGAGTTACTGACTGCCCACCTGTCTGACCCGATACCGATGTTGGACCCTCAGGCTCTCGCGTCTCCTGTCCGGCCAGACTGATGGAAGTTTCTGAAGTCAGCTCTTCTCCACCACCACCACAGATCAGCTGCTCATCGTCCATCTTATTCTCCACTACTGATTACATCCAAGCCATTAGTGGCGCTATTACACTCCTGAGTACATAAAACCTATATGGATGTATAAAAGACTTTTTAAATTTTAATTTAAAAGCCGTTTGACCAGTGGTAGGATGGTCCCCCCTCAAATGTGAGTTTTAGTCCTCCCAAGGTTTCTTCCTCCTTCTGCAGCTCTGAGGGAGTTTTTCCTTGCCTCCGCGCTCACTGTATTTTCTATGTTTAATGTTTTGCCTGATTCTTTGTCCTGTAATCATGTTTCTGTAAAGCTGCTTTGTGCCAACACCTGTTGTAAAAAGCACTATACAAATAAATTTGATTTGATTTGATTTGAAATAAGAAAAGTGTAAAGCCGCTAATGCCAAAGTTCTATAACGGGGTTATAGAGCATAAAAGCTACATATATTAAAATATTAGCTGTAGACAGTAGTAGCTGAAGCCATGCTGGTACTGCTCAATGTAACATGTTTCATTATTTGTATAGAGAATGGTGTAGACCCATTCCACCCACCCCCAGCAGCCAATCAGCTCAGGGGAGTCACCCCTCAGCTTAAGCCAGCAACAGAGACGCAAAACCAGGGGTGGGTTTCCCGAAAGCTTCGTAACGCTAAGAACTTCGTTAACTTGTACTTAAGATTGATCGTTAATTAAAGAGTGTTTCCCAAACCCGTGCCTAACTAAAGTACTATGTAAACTCGCTCGCAGATTAACGAGTGCCCTCACCCAGTCGTTATTCTTAAAGAGCTTCTTTAGGGGATCTCGACTTGCAGTTCAGCACCTTAAACACCAGGAACCACCAATTTTGAGGGAGAAAAATTGTAATTTCCGTGGTTGAAGCAATTATATTATATTACTATTAATTATAATCAATTATATTATCATACAATTATTAATATTATATTATATTATATTATTCCCCGTGTCTGCGGGTGCTCCGGTTTCCTCCCACAGTCCAAACACGGCACGTTCAGACTAATTGGATGTCGGATAAAAATTGCCCCTTAGGTGTGAGTGTGTGAGTGGATGTGTCTGTGTGTCTGTCTGTGTCTGTCTGCCTTTCGATAGATTGGCAGCCTGTCCAGGGTGTATAGTGCCTTCCGTCCGAAGCCAGCTCATATAGACTCCAGCCACCCCCCACGACCCTTAACGGATAAAGCGGTTGACGATGAGTGAGTAAGTGAGTGAATGAGTTTAATATAATTATATTATATTATATTATAATGTCAACTTTGTCTGTGAATTGTAGTCTAACTGGGCATATTGGAATTGACCAATCAAACCCACAAATAAATTTTTTAAATATATAAGTACCAGTCAAAAGTTGGACACGTCTCATTCAATGTTTTTATTAAAAAAACATTTACATTGTCAATTAATATTAAAACCATGAAAAATATAATTGACGCATATGGAATTATCTAGTAAACAAAAAGGTGCATGGCCTTCACAATCCCCTGACCTAAACCCAACTGAAATAGTAATTTAGGATGAGCTGGAGCTTTACAGAGTGTAAAGTATATAAGATATTCCTATTGGTTTAAAAATAAATAAATAAATAAATAAAATAATAATAATAATAATAATAATAATAATATATATATATATATATATATATATATATATATATATATATATATATATATATATATATATATACACATACGTATATGTTTTTTTTTGTAATTCAAGTTTTTTATTACACATTTCTTTCATACACTTTTCAACAAACACAGGGCAAATCAACAGGTATAAAAAAAAATAGTATATATATATATATATATATATATATATATATATATATACACAGGTACATACATTCAAGATGTATAGGCATATGTATATTTGTCAGCATATCCATAGAGTCAGATGTGACAAGGAACAAAATAATAAAATAAAATAATAAGTGAATATAAAAGGTAAATCAAATAAACCAGGAGAAGATTGGGTGGCCAGGCCGTATTTCTAGTTATACCTTGCCCCGACATTCCAGCTAACATATTTTCACATGAAGCAGTTTCTGTCATTAAATTCAACCATTCCTTTAACTCTGGTATTTTCGTTGATTTCCAGTGTTTTAAAAATATTTTTGATGCAGTATTTAAACCTGTAATCAATATTTCAAATTCAATCTTACTTACGTCTCTAACCGAATCTCTATTGCCTAGTAAGCATAACTGTGGGCAGACTGGTAGGTTTTTCTCCATCCAGTTACCCAGCACTTTCAACACTCCTTTCCAGAAGGATTGCAACAAAGCACATTCCCATATACAGTGAAAAAAGGTGCCCCTCTCTTTTTGACATCTCCAACAGCAGTCATTGTTTATAAGGCCCATTCTATATAGTCGACGTGGTGTCCAATAATATCTATGTAATATTTTATACTGGACAAGTTTACCCCTGGACTCCCTAATATATCTTCCTGAGTTTGATCAAAGAGATTTTCTTTGGGTAAATGTAAATAATCTAGTAAATAATGCGAAGTTAGACTTTTATGTTTGGTTATCATACAGCTCCGCAACTGTAAGTATTTCCAGAAATTCCCTTTGCCTTCCAAGTTATATATTTCTAATATTTCCCTATATGACATGAATATTCCATCCTTAAATATATCTGTTATTGTCCGTAGACCTGCGTTAAGCCAGTGTTTCCAGTATACGGTCTGTTTTCCTATCTTGATCTCTGGATTGTTCCATAAGGAAGCATATGTCTGAGAGTATTGTGACATTTTATACATTTTATGTACACTGTTCCACACTTCTTTGGAATGAGCAGTAATTGGATTTGGAGGGTCTTTCCCACATGTGCATTGCGACAAAGCATCTAAAGGCTGAAATGGCTCTGTTAGTTCTCGTTCTATTGCAACCCAAGCTGTCCTGTCATCTATTTTATTCCAGTGTTTAGCCAATTTACTAATCTCAAATGCAAAATTATACAATTTCACATCTGGCAAAGCCAGACCCCCTTCTTCTCTAGTAGCATACAATTTCTTCATTTTAATTCTTGGCCTTTTCTTGTCCCACAAAAATTCTTTAACCATATTATCACATTTTTTGTAGATAGTGGAAGGTATTGTAAGTGGAATCATCATTGAAATATAATGTAATGAATTGTGGTGCAACCACCATTTTTATGACATTAACTCTTCCCAATAAGGAAAGATTTTAACCTTGCCCAGCCCTCCAGGTTCATTTTAATTTTTGCAATAATGGCTCATAATTCAGCTCTATTAAATCTTCCAGATCCCCACTCAGCTTGACTCCCAGATAGGTCATCTCTTTTGGTCTCCATCTAAAATTAAAACTTTTAAATATTCCAGGGTGGCAGACCTTTGATATTGGCATTGCCTCAGACTTGGACCAATTAATCTTGTAACCGGACATATCAGAGTATCTCTGAATTACTTCCATTATGGCTGGTAGGGAATCTTGTGGTTCTCTAGCAAGCCACAATATATCATCTGCATACATTAGTAGTTTGTGTTGTTTTCCTCCTCCATAGATGCCTTTAATTTTTTCGTCCATTCTGATTATGGTAGCTAGAGGCTCTAAGGCCATTATAAAGAGTAGAGGGCTTAATGGACATCCCTGAAATTGGAAATTATTCCATTGGTTATAACTGCTGCTTTGGGGTGGGCATACAAAATTTTGATCCACTTTATAATGACAGGGCCAAAACCAAATCTGTGTATGACTTCAAAAAGAAAGTCCCACTCTACCCTATCAGACGCCTTTTCTGCATCTAACGAGATGGCAGCAACTGGAGTATCAATAGATCTATTTAACCAGGTCAGATGCAGTAGTCTCCTCAGATTGTCTGTTGAGGAGCGGCTCTTAACAAAGCCTACCTGATCTGAACTAATTATGGACGGTATTACGTCCTCCAACCGTGTGGCTAAAATCTTAGTCAGAATTTTGGAGTCTACATTTAATCAAGCTAATTGGCCTGTAATTTGCAGGGTTTGTTTTGGGCCTACCTTTTTATGTATTACTGATATTAGCGCTTCATTAAAAGTTGGTGGGAGTAATCCACTTTCTAATGTCTCTGAAAATACTTCTGTTAAAACTGGTGTAATAATATCTATGAAGGCTTTATAATATTCTGTCTGGTCCCGGTGACTTCCCTGTATTCATTGATAAAACGGCCCTGCGTACCTCATCTTGTGTTATTGGGGCATCTAGTGTTTCCATCTGTTCCATTGTTATCTTTGAAAGATTTATATTTTCTAGATATGTATTAATTTCATTAGAGGTCACTTTAGAGGTGGAGCTATATACGTCTGAGTAAAACTGAAAGAAAACTTCATTTATTTCTTTAGAGGAGTAAGCTAGACCTTTTGATGTATAATATGGGATGAATCTTGTTTCCTTAACTGCTGTGAGAGAAGTTTCCCAGCTTTTTCCCCACGTTCATAAAACTTTGTTTTTAATCTAAATAATGCATATTCTGCCATCCTATTATAAATTTAATTAAGCTCAAATTTAAACTTACACAGCTCCTGAAATATATTATTTGAGTACTGTTGTACAAGCTCTTTTTCTAATTTAGAAATTTCTGTCTCCAGCTGTTTTATTCTAGCAGCCGTTTCTTTTTTGCGTCTGGAGAGGCGGGCAATGATCTTTCCCCTAATATATGCTTTGGAGCATTCCCAGACTATTGAAATATTTGTGCTTCCTATGTTAAGTGTGAAAGATTCTTTCAAATCATCCGCTAGTGATAAAGAGAAACTTTCATCTTTTAGGACAGATGTGTTAATTCGCCATCTACCTTTGTGTTCTTTTTCCATAATTAAATCTACGTTAAGTTGAACCGGTGCATGGTCTGAAAGAGAAATCACCCCAATTTTACAGTCTATGACCCCGTCAACCATGGACTTAGATATTAAGAAATAATCCAGTCTAGAGAATGATTTATAGCTGTTTGAGAAAAATGTATATTCTCTATTTTTTCTATTTATTAATCTCCAAATATCTACTAAACCCCAGTCTTTTGTTAACTTGTAAATGGCAATGCTTTCTCTAAGATAGAATGATCCTATTGTATGACTTTTGTCCAATTTAGCATCCATCACTTGATTAAAATCACCTGCAAGTATTATTTTTCCATTAACCTCTCCCAACATCTTATGTACATCATGAAAAAAAATTGCCTCCGTCCTATTTGGTGTATATACGTTGCACAGGACCAGTCTAACTCCATTTAAGAGCACTTCAATACAAATAATTCTGCCCACGTTGTCTTTTATCTCCTTAACCAAAACTAAGTTCAAATTTGTATTTATCAGTATCATTACCCCGTTTTGTCTGGATGTGAATGAAACTAAAACTATGAAAAACCTGTCCCATCCGATCTCTCCTAAATTTTGCTGTATCCCCAGCTGTCAAATGAGTCTCCTGTAAAAACGCTATATCTGTTTGCATTTGTTTAAGATAGATCAACATTTTTTCCTTTTTACTGGACTTCCACAGTCGTTGCAGTTCCAAGTCACCAACCTAATAGATTTGTTAACCATAATGCCAACTATAACTTGTACATACTGTCACAAATATTCTGTCCTGTTTTCTATCAAATAAAGATTTTGCCCTTTTTCATTACTTTCATAACGCCGTCTAACTGAAAAATGTGGTATATGAACCATTTTTCGAAACATTTAAACAGAAAACTAAAAGCAACAACCACCAACAAGAGAAAAAAATAGAACAAAAAGTCCAACGAAAAGTCCAACGAGTGGGACTATCCACTCAGCGACTAGCAAAGAGAGGGGGTTTGATCCTCAAATGGCAACTGGCAACAGGAAGTGACACCTACTGGCACCTGTCTTTGAGGAGTGGCACTCGCCACGAACGCTACTGGCCAGTGGCGCTCGCTAGCGGCATCTGCCATTCAGAAACGGATACATGCCGCTTAGCAAAGACACTTGCCACAGCTCCTGTGGCTAAAATAGTGGCTTTGCACACAGTTATACGCGATCGGGCATATTAATTTGAGGACTTTCAGGAATGTGTCGTTCACGGTCTTGTTGGTATTTGGATTTATTATTTAAATTGAGCAGTTTACGCGTATGTTTTGGACTTCCATGGACAGCTAATGGGCTATTATGGACGTGTTTGTGGTAACTTGATTTATTAGAGCAATTGTGGTAAAGGTAACATATTTCAATGCGTATTAAAAACAGGAGCTTGTGTCTTTGTTTTATTTATTTTTTGGTTTGCGGGCAAACATCCAATTTTTTTATGTGCACGTATTATGTAACAATACTACTGTCTCCCTAAGTAGAGGCCACAGCGAGCTCTCGTGGCACATGCCATTAGATTCTTAGGCACCTGCCTTTCAGTAGAGGCCATAGCGAGCTCTCGTGGCACATGCCATTAGATCCATAGGCACCTGCCTTTCAGTAGAGGCTATAGCAAGCTCTCGTGGCACATGCCATTAGATCCATAGGCACCTGCCTTTCAGTAGAGGCTATAGCGAGCTCTCGTGGCACATGCCATTAGATCCATAGGCACCTGCCTTTCAGTAGAGGCCATAGCGAGCTCTCGTGGCACATGCCATTAGATTCTTAGGCACCTGCCTTTCAGTAGAGGCCATAGCGAGCTCTCGTGGCACATGCCATTAGATCCATAGGCACCTGCATTTCAGTAAGGCAATTTGTATATGCATTATATTTATAAATATTTAAGTACTTTCAAGCATTTAGCGCAAATCATTTATGTACTAGTATGTAGTATGGGATGGTTCTTCTAGATATCTAGATTTTCTGGTTTTATAACACTCCGAAATCTCTTTTTTATATATGTTTGGGTTTGGTGTCCAATTACTCCAAAATGTTGCCGTAATATTACTTGATATGCATGACAATAACAGTATGGAATTTCTTCCTCAAGAATTACATGGTCTGATTTGATAACAATTATATTTTTTGGTTTTATAGCACTCCAAAATTCCACATTTTTGGTATCCAATTGCTCCAAAATCATACAGTAATATCATAACTTCAAATACATATCTGGCATACATGAGAATGAGATCTTTAAGAATTTAGTGCTGTAACATAATAATTATTTGATTTGCTTTGTTAATAGCACTCCAAACATTTCCAAAGCGTAACACTGTTCTACAGACAGGCAGTAGTCTTTCTGGTGTATATGTGTTGATTAGACCTGGTTAAACTATTGTAAGTCTTGGGCTCGATATAACTTAAGAAACGTCCTCGTTTCATACTATAACAACTGCAGGGTAATATCAGTAGTTGAAGAAAAAAAAGTCCTGTGATCAGTATATGTGTAGGTATGTGTAAGAACAGTCTCATGTCAGAACATATTCCCTCAGGTAACTTGGCAGTCTCACTTGACGTCGACCAGGGCGCACTGAAGAACTTGAACTGTGGCCCCCAAGAGCAGAAGGGGAGGCAGGAGGTTGACTCACTAACAGAGTTTCAGGGGAGTCAGCAGCAAAGGCTTGTGGCTCAGAGTTGGCAACTGGAGGTGAACGAGTCTGTAAGGACTGTGAAGATGCTTGGCTGTTGGCAGCTGGTCAATGAGAGTTCTGTTAAACCTTTCAACCATACCATCGCATTGGGGATGATATGAGCTTGTACGCGTTTTCTTAACACCAAGCAATTTACACAGGTGACTGATGAGGTCAGACTCAAACTGACGACCTTGATCAGTGTGTAGGGTTTCTGGAATGCCATGTTCTCGAATGTAGTTTTCAAAGAGACACTTGGCTACTGTTGTAGAGCGCTGATCTGGGATTGCATAAAGATTTACATATTTGGAGAAATAATCTTGGACGACAAGCACATATCTGTTGCCACGGCTTGAGATGGGGAGTTCAAGGATGTCCGCAGCAACTTTTTGGAAAGGTGAGTTTGCAACAATTGTTTTCATAGGTGCCCTCATGTGAGGGGTAGGACTGCGTCTAGCATCACATGGAGCACAAGTCTTGCACCACTCACGGATATCGCGTGACATGAAAGGCCAGTAGCAAATCTGTTGTGCATCTTTCAAGACTTTTTCTGCTGAAAGATGACCAGCTACTGGGTTCCCATGAAGAAGCTTAAGAACACCTTCCTGCAAAACATCTGGCACAATTATTTGGTGCAGCACTGATTTAGAGGATGTGTCGTATACTTTACGACAGAGAATACCATTATTAAAAGTCAGTCTGTGATATTCTTGCCAATATACTCGGTCCAGAGGTGAGCACTTTTTCATTCGCCAGTAAGGTGGCCTTTGACCTTTAGCTTTCCATCTCATGACCTCTGACAGGACAGGGTCCTGTTGCTGTTTCTCTTTTAAGTCATCTTCTGTAAACTGAAGTACAAAAGTAGATGAGGTGACTTCAGAGGAACATTGTGGGGCATGGCTGAGCAGCTGTGGTGAATTCAGAGTGATAGTACTATTAACTGGCTTGAGATGTGGTGTCATGCCAGAACTGGAATAAAGAAAAGGATCAGACCCATTTACTGTGGTATTTGAACTGGCCGCTTGGTTGTGGGTAACGATAAGATCTTCAGGTCTGTTTACATATGGACGGCGTCATGGGCGTGGTAGTGGGGGGAAAAGTGGACCTGACTACCCAGGGCCCAAGTAGGGAGAGGGGCCCATAAAAATCCTGATTTATTCATTTATTTTTAGTGGTATTTTTATTATTGAATTGGGCCCTCTAATTAACTATTTATTAATTAATCTATCAAAAATTATTGATAACATCTACTGAGAGAATTAACTTTAGTTAAAGTCCTCTCAACATATGGGACATTCTGGGAGCCCCCTCCTGGAGGCGCAAGATGGTTTGGTCCGCCAGACAGCGACCCGGCTACAGGTGTACCGTCAGTGAGCCCAGATTAAATGACCTGGGGGGGTTAGAGACTTCATGCTGCCCCTAAAACAGAAATCAGGTTATCAGAAGAAGAAAGAAAGAAGGCAGAGTGAGGGGAGGCAGCTGTTGACGGCGTTCTTTCCCAAAGGTGAACAAAGGTGAACATTTGCTTGTTATGCTAAGTGTAATTAAAGTTAATGTAGTCCTCTCCACACAGCTGCTGCTGATGTCTGTAGGCTCACGTGAAGCCGTTAGCTTAGCAAATTACCAACCAGACTGCTGCTGCTGTAAGAATAAAGATAATTATGAGCCGCGTAACGTTAGATATCGACATTAACCGGTCTTCCCCCTTACGTTGGTAAGTTGGTTCGAGAGAGAGAGAGAGAGAGAGAGAGAGAGAGATTTATTATAAGTTATAAGTAAGTTATTATTTTGGTTCAGTGCGTGTGCTATAGCCTATTGTCTACTAACACAGCAGAGCTAAAAGAGAAACAGTGCTGAGACTTAATAAATGATCCACCTAGCAATATTTCTGCTGCATATATCAACATGTAAATAGCCTACCAATATCTCTGTAGGTGCGAGTACACACTAGTAATATATTAAACAATAAAGCAATTGATTATTTTTGTCTGGTAAAAAGCCTTAGCATTGCAGTGCAGTGCTTAAAAGCTATTATCAACGCTCAATAAATTCATGATGTTACCAAAGCCAATGAATAATCATGTTAAATAACTGTGATCTCAATATTAATCAAAAATAATTATGATCATGATTTTTGCCATATATTTTTGCCAGAGATTGTAGCTTAAAACTTTATTAATGCTTTTTATTTTAGATAAATACCTCTTTTTTGCTCACGTTCTTCATGTACTTGATAGGGGCCCACTGACATTGCGAGTGTACAGGGCCCAGAATTTGCTGCTACGCCCCTGGACGGCGTGATAAAGCATCCGCATTACTGTGTTTTTTTCCTTCTCTGTAGAGAACAGTCCATTCGAAGGAGTCAAGTTCCAGAGACCAGCGTGCACGACGGCCAGTTCTATCATTGTCAATGGGGATTTTTCGAAGGCCTACAAGTGGTTTGTGGTCTGTGATGATTACAAACGGTTGCTTGTAAAGGTAGTGCTTGAAATGTCTCACTGACCAAACAATGGCCCAGAGTTCTCTATCATATGTTGACCATTTTCTTTCAGCTTTTGTGAGAACATGACTAGCATATGCGACCACAGTCTCATGACTCCCATGCTTCTGAGCTAACACAGCTCCAATGGCAGAACCAGAAGCATCAGTGTAAAGACTAAAAGGCAATGAGAAATCTGGAAAAGCAACCACTGGCGGATTTGACAGGGCATTTTTCAGATACGCGAATGAATCTTGGCATTGGGAAGTCCACCGAAATGGAACATTCTTTTCTGTAAGTGCATGGAGTGGAGCAGCATTGTGTGCAAAATGTCTGATGAATTTACAAAGCCCCAAAAATGCTCTGACTTCTGTAGGAGTGTGTGGAGTGGGCCACCCCGCAACAGATTGTACATTTCGTGGATCTGGCTGTATGCCATCTTTTGACACCACATGACCTAGAAACTTGACATGGTCTTTGGCCAGGCAGCATTTTGCAGGGTTTAGCTTAAGGCCAGTATCTTGAAATCTGGAAAGAACCTCTTCCAAGTGCAAAAGATGATCACTGAAAGAACGGCTGTAAATGAGAACATCATCTAAATACACTAAGCAGGTTTTCCATGGGAGACCACGAAGCACCATTTCCATTAAACATTGGAATGTTGCTGGGGCATTGGTAAGACCCATGGGTAAAACCTTGAAATGGTATAGCCCAGAGCCAGTAGTGAATGCAGTTTTCTCTTGATCTTGCTCCTCTACTTCAACTTGCCAGTAACCGTGCTGAAGATCCATGGTTGAGAACCATGCAGAGCCTGATAAAGCATCGAGTGCATCGTCAACCCTTGGTAATGGATGAGAGTCTTTAATGGTCACTGCATTAAGCTTTCTATAGTCTAGGCAAAATCTCCATGTGCCATCCTTTTTGCGAACTAGGACAACTGGTGCAGCCCAAGGACTATAGCTTGTTCACTTGACTTTCTATTTCGGCTCTCTGCTCTGGTGTTACTCTATAGGCTCTCTGCTTAATTGGGGTAGCATCACCAGTGCGTATGCGGTGTTTGATTATGCCTGTAAGACCCCTGTCTTCTAAGTGCCTACTGAACACAGTGGAGTACTTTATAAGTAGAGACTTTAATGACTGTGCTTGAGAATGTGATAGGTTTGTTTCATCTATCTTCACAGGTGGTGTAGTTTCACAATGTAAAGGAGTAGTCATACAACATGTCTCTTCAACGACTGTTGTGTCATTGCATAAGGTGGAATGAAACTCACCCAGATGTTGACCAGGCTGCAGTTCAATGTCATCCTCAGTAGTGTTTAAAACACGAACAACAGTCATACCATTTTGGACTTCACTGAGTGTGTGGGCCACAATGACATTACATGTTGGGTTAGGTATAAGAACACGTACGTAGTCCGTTGGTACAGGAGAAGCGGCTGTGGCTCCGGAAACACAAGCTGTGATGACTGTTTTGCTCATTGCAGGAAGCTTGGCAGGAGCTAGCACAGACACATTACAGCAGGCAGCTACTTCATGTCCTTTTGGCAAAAGTGGAAGGCGCATGTTCCACAATAGTAGTGATTTGTTACTGATATCGAGAAGGGCATGGTGTTTTTCAAGAAAATCCCATCCGAGTATAACTGGGTAATGAGCTCCTCTGACAACTTGAAAGTCATGCTGCAATAATTCTCTCCCTAGCCTTATGCCTAGGGTCAGGGTGCCCAAGCACTGTCCATTTACTGAGCGGGCGAGTACAAAGGAGGCCTTCATTGGGCGTCTTTTTAAAGCTGGATGAGAAGTTCTGAAATCTTCACCCACAATATAAATTGTAGAACCAGTATCAAGCAATGCAGACACTTCAATGCCTTCCACAGTAGCAAGAATATTAGCTGAAACAGTGTCATTAGTTTTGGAGTCAGGTTCATGTGGAGAGTGCACTGTGTAAAACTGGGGCTCCAATGTGGTAGCTGATGTTTGCCCCTCAACAGCAGCTAATGGAAGTTTCCCTCCTTGGTGGAGTAGGAGCTTGCATTATTTTCGGGAGACTGGAAACGAACACTTCGTCTGAAGTTAGGACTCATTTCTATCTCTCGCTTTGAAATGGGACTTGAACTGCGCTTGTGGCCGTTGTCATTCTACGAATGTGATTTGTATCTTGAATACAGTGGGCGCTCTGGAGAACGGTATTGGCTGCGTCTCTCCTGTCTATCCATACCATGTTGTCTGGAGCGATCAGTAGAGGCAGAAGGACAATCATAGTAGGGCTTAGGGTCGTGGCCATAATACCGATCAGGTGAGTAGAAGCGCCGTGAATGGAGGTAAGATGGAGAAGGGCTGCGAGCACGGGAAGACATGCTCTTCTGTGTCTGAACAGACCACAAATTTAAGCGCTGAGTAAGATGAGCATTTTTCTCTTGTAATTGTTGTACATCATTTTTCAAGTCACTTACAGTGAGTGTGAGCTACTCGATAGCCTTGATAAGCTTGTCATCAGAAGACTTGGATCGAACCATCGCTACTTGCTCAGGGCTTGGCAGATAAGAAGCATCAAACTGTAGAGCCATACGGGCTCTCTCACAGCGGCTAGCAATTACGACAGCTTCATCCATGCTGGATGCACCCATCTCATGAATTTTTGACTGCAAAGTTGGGTCTAGACCAGCCACGAAACGCCGAAATTTCTCCCCTTCTTGAGCATTGACATCATAATTTGGGAAGGCTTCGAGCACAAGGCGGGTGATATCTGCACTGTACACATCCAAACTCTCACCAGGTTTACGAGGTCGAGCATTCACATGAGTCTGAAAGAATGGCAGCGTGTATTTTGAGCCAAACACATTTCTGAGTTTTTGCTTTGCTTGTCTGTAATTTTGCTGTACTGAAGGAGATAAGCTATCCCAATATAAAAATGCTGCATCACTTAAGCGAGTAGGCAGAACTGAAGCTAACACTCTAGATAAGTCAGTAGTAGGAGGATGCTTAGCTTGTACTGCTACCTCAAAGCGGCGAGACCAACTGAAAGATTCTGTGCCACCTCCCTTATAAGCAGCTGGAAGTTCAATTCTTAAGTTTCCTCACAGACAATTTGGTGTTATTTGTTGCCCAGCAGCGCCATCTACTGCATGTGGTTGGTGCTCCGCCTCAGCAGGTAAGTGCTCACTTGCACTATCAGCCTCAGACATGTTCAGTCAAAATAGTAAAACAGCAAAAACAGTGGGAAAAAATATATATATAATCCTTAGTATCTCCAGCAAAAATCAAAAGACATTAGCTCACCAGCTTTCAGAAGAGTGAAAATGGAGGGAGAATGGAGAGATTCTGCTGTGCACACTCCAGAAGAAAAAAAAAAGATGCTCAAAACTCACAAAAAACACCAAAATAAACCACCGCTGCCACCAAATGTAAGTCTTGGGCTCGATATAAGGTGGTTGGATCACTCTTCTATCAAAACGAAAGCAGGATGGAGACAGATTATCAACTTGAAGCGCTGTTTATTTACTACTGCACCAGGCACCCGCAGTTAGCGCTCCCAAAACTCTGATGCACTTCCTGTCAACTCACATGTGACATTTTCCACCAATCACAAAGCAGAACAGATATTTATACAAATAAACCAAACATATTATTTTTTCTTTTACTGTTTTATTACTAGGATTTTAACTGCAACCTTACATTATATAATTTTAAAACTATTAAAACATTTTAACTATTTAGTATATTTTGTCAAATAGAAAGCTTACACTATGTTTATTTAGATGTTCCACTTTCAGTCTCCGCACAAGAAGCGCGAGCCTCCGCTCTTTAGGGTGCGCTGTGCACGTGGCTACCGTAAAACACGCTTTAGACGCGCATTTTTCGGTGTAGATAGCGCGACCGAGCTTTTTTTTAAGTGCAGATGACGTGACCGTGGTCAGATAGTAAAGTGCTTTAAAGTACTATAATATTTACTGATATGATGCGTATCGCTGTGGCCTCTACTGAAAGGCAGGTGCCAAAGGATCTAATGGCATGTGCCACGGGAGCTTGCTATAGCCTCTACTGAAAGGCAGGTGCCTAAGGATCTAATGGCATGTGCCACGGGAGCTTGCTATATCCTCTACTGAAAGGCAGGTGCCTATGGATCTAATGGCATGTGCCATGAGAGCTCGCTGTGGCCTCTACTGAAAGGCAGGTGTCTATGAGGGAGACAGTAGTATTGTTACATAATACATGCACATAATACATTAAATCTTTGCCCAAGAACAAAAAAATAAATAAAACAAGGACACAAGCCTGATTTTTTTTAATAAGCATTGAAATATGTTACCTTTACCACAATTGCTCTAATAAATCAAGTTACCACAAACACGTCCATAATAGCCCATTAGCTGTCCATGGAAGTCCAAAACATACGCGTAAACTGCTCAATTTAAATAATAAATCCAAATACCAACTAAGCTGTGAACCACACATTCCCTAAAGTCCTCAAATTAATATGCCCGATCGCGTATAACTGTATGCAAAGCCACTATTTTAGCCACAGGAGCTGTGGCAAGTGTCTTTGCTAAGCGGCATGTATCCGTTTCTGAATGGCAGATGCCGCTAGCGAGCGCAGCTGGCCAGTAGCGTCGTGGCCAGTGCCACTCCTCAAAGACAGGTGCCAGTGGGTGTCACTTCCTGTTGCTAGTTGCCGTTTGAGGATCGAACCCTTACTTCTAGCAAAAGAACGGCTAGTCGGGAGGTATAATAATTGAGGTCCGTGAGGCGCCGAGCTGGCTAACGAACTTAGCCTTTTTTTCAGCAGCTATTCCGAGTCTCCCCGCCTGTGCCACCAGTTTTATACATTTGACCACTCTTACATCGCATCCTCGTTCCATTCATTCACCCACCTGCTGACGTATGAAGACTTCTGCCTTGGACCTGACATGGAAACTCTTGGATTGCCCTTTCCAGCTGAATTTCAATGTTGCGGATACACCAACGCATATCGCACGTCCTTCTCCCGCAGCAATCTTTTCGCTGTGTTGAAGGATTTTCTTTTCTCTGCCAGTTCCCTGGACATATCGGGAAAGAAGGATAGCTTACATCCTTCCCAGTCGAGTGGCCCCTTTTCTCGTGCGGCTCTGAGGACCTTCTCCCTCGCGGCGGATCGCAGCAATATGATGAGAACCATGCGCGGCGGTCTGTCCTCACTCGGCCGTGGAATGAACGAGCGATGCGCCCTCTCAATTTCCAGCTCACTGTCAAGCTCCATGCCCAGGCCCTCCGCAAGGATACCCTGGATGTATTTGACCAGACCACCTCCGCCTTCTCTACCTTCTTTTAGACCCACCAACCTTACATTGTTGCGCCGGCTTCTATTTTCAAGGTCCTCCACCCGCTTCCACAGTATATCAATTGATTTTCCATGTTTCTCCCCGTCACTCGTTAGCTGCGCCGTGGCGTCTTCTACCACCGATATACGGCTCTCCGTCTCCTCAAGCCGCTCCTGAACGGCCTTCACTGAATTTTTAAACTCGTTCGTTGTCTCCTTGATTTTGGATACATCTGAAGCAACTCCCTGAAGGGTAGTATTCATTTTACTGATTTCTGTCAGCAAGTCTTTAGGTTCAGATGAAGTTTGGTGTTCTTGTTGGGAGTCGTTAGGTGGCGGACTCTGTCTGGTCGCCATGCGTGCTGGTGTAGCTCCCTTGAAATATTTTGAGGTCGCCATTTCGTCTCAAATTCAGATCAGGCTTGATCAATTTCGATGTAAGTTTTGTCAGCAGAGTATATAGTAATCAAACTGAACATTTCCGTGCGAAGATTGAGTGGCTGAAGCACCAGATTATTTTGATTTATTAGTGGCCCGACGGAGCTACTCAAAGAGCTGCCATCTTCCTTGACGGTCCCAGTGTTGAATCTATATTTGTGGATCGATTAAGCGCGCTGTTTTGGGGAGGAGTCAACAAAGACGTTCTTTAACCTTCATTCGTTAGTTCGTCCGTTATTCGCTAAGGTTGATCGTTTTCGGGAAACCCATCCCAGATTTCTTATTTTTCTTTTTATGCCTTTTTACTTTTTTCAGTAAGAAGGATTGATTTTATATACATTTTAATGTTTATGCCTCACATAGAAAATGTTTGGTTAAACCTTAAATCTGGTGATGACGGTTTTACCTGTCTTTTTAAGAAAAAATGAGGTTTCAGATATTTTTTTGTTATTCTTTAAAGAGTGTTTTCCTCTAAAAACTTTGATGATTTAAAATAATATTTAGTTCAGGAAGAATTAATAGTAGCCAACCAGACATGGTTGCTAGGCAGATTAATACATTAAAGGCAATCACACATTGGCCCTCAATTTACACTAAAAAGTTATTTTAGATTTATGTTATGTTATTTATGTTGTCTAATGACTATGATTTGTATCAGACATTTTCAGCAATAACCATCTCTGCTAAGGCGTATATAAGAGAAGTTGTGTACTGGGTTTTAAACTGCATTGAAATGCATTGAAAATCTTATTAAATCTTATGAAAATCTTATTTAATACATTAATGTAGACGATCAAAAAGAGCTTTAGTTGTTCCAGAAGCTTTCATAAAATACTAGAAATATTTTGCTTAGGTGTGCATTAATAATAATGTTGCATTAATTTAATATATAGGCTTGCAACCATGCCAAACCAATCAACAAGTGAAACTTAAATGTTTTATTTTTGCAAATAATTTACAGATGATACAGTTTGCTAAAATATATATAGGAACTGAACAAGAGAAATAACTATTAGGCCAACAGATTCTAACAGGACCACCGCAGCTCATTGGTTAAAAATCACTGCCATTAAAACCACTTAACCGCCTAAACTTATGTGGACCATGCCTACACCAGCTTGTAGACACAAATTAAATTCTAACATTAGCCAAATGTTTTTAGACTCAGGTTAACACACAGGAAACAAGTTTACAGAGTATATGGAGTAAACACAGGATATGCACTGACTGCATCATACTAATACAGTATATAGTTTAGGAGGAACTGAATTCTTTGGCTGAAATAAAAAAGGGGTGTTTTATTTTTTTTTGTATTTGCCCTCAAATAACAGCACTAATCAAACTAAATAAAGCAGACATGTTAAGACATTTGATGCATTGTGAAAAGCCTTACAGTAAAAGATAAAAGTTTAAATACAAAAGGCAAAACTTTTATTAGCAAAAAGGTAAAATTACAGCAATTCATAGATTTGCTGGTATTAATAATTGTGTTTTTATTTGGTCAGTTTGGATTTGCATAGCTTACAATAAAAATAAGAACAAAAGAAGAAGAGGATGATTTAATAACCACAGATACTAATAAAAATAGTAAGTAAACTATTTTAAAGGTATATAAATTATTAAATAATGAATGGTAGATCAGGTAGTAATAATAATATAAAATAGTAAAACTGGTGGATGACAAACAATCTAAAATATAAAACTAAGAGAAGTCTAAGGTGCATAAATAAGTTTTCAGATGCCCTTTAAAGGTAGTAATAGGTGATGGCTGATGGATATATATTGATAGAGTTATAGATCTTTGGTGCATAAATACAGAAGACAATGCTCGATGATCTCAACACTCGAACTGGAATTCTGTCAGGAGTTTTGATTTATGCACTAATAAAAGAATATTAAAATCCATTCTAAATAATGTTCTTTCTTTTTTGTGTGAGTTAGAACTGTAGCTGCAGCATTCTGAACAAAACGTAATTTGTAAATCGTACATTCTGGTAATCCAGAGAATAATGCATTACAATAGTCTAATCAAAACAAAGGCGTGGATCAGCTTCTCAGCTGGTCTAATTTACCAGCTTTTTAGCATCTTGTAGTGTAAGAAAATGTTTAATTTTCTAAAATGAAGGCAGTTTTATTAACATTTTTAATGTCATATGTAAAAGTTCAACACAAGTCTATGACCACAACAAGATTATAGCCCCACCCTTTGTAAATGGTAAAAGAGTAAAAAGAGTAGTAAATAGTAATGATGGTTAAATTAGATCATGTGAAATGTCAGGGGACATAATGTGATGTTATGCACAGCATAAGGAGGTATTTAAGCAAAATATTATAATTATGACAAGAGGTAAAGAAAATAAGAAGATATTTGAGAAGTAAATGTTGAGACTAAAGCTTGTGATTTGATTTTAACACTATAATAATTTTATGTTGTAATTGTGGAAACAAAGAAAGAAAGTTAATATGATAAACATTTTGTTTATGAAACTTCTCAGATCCAGGGTGGGCATAATGAGGAAGGGAGAGTCCGGCGTGGGGACTGGTGCGCAATAGGCCCCAGCATGTCCACAGCTGAGATGAAGAAACACTTTTTCTTATACTCTGTATGCAGACACTTGTCATTACTTCCGGAGCTTTCTTATTCTTACTTGTTTTATACATGTACAGTGGTGTAAAAAAGTGTTTGCCCCCTTCCTGATTTCCTGATTTTTTGCATGTTTGTCACACTTAAATGTTTCGGAACATCAAACCAATTTAAATATTAGTCAAAGACAACACAGGTAAACACAAAATGCTATTTTTAAATAAAGATTATTAAAGGAGAAAAAATTCCAAATCTACATGGCCCTGTGTGAAAAAGTGATTGCCCCCTAAACCTAATAGCTGGTCGGGCGACCCCTAGCAGCAACAACTGCAAGCAAGCGTTTGAGAAAACTTGCAATGAGTCTTTTACAGCGTTGTGGAGGACTTTTGGCTCCACTCATCTTTGCAGAATTGTTGTAATTCAGCCACATTGGAGGGTTTTCGAGCATGAACAGCCTTTTTAAGGTCATGCCACAGCATCTCAATCAGATTCAGGTCAGGACTTTGACTAGGCCACTCCAAAGTCTTCATTTTGTTTTTCTTCAGCCATTCAGATGTTGGTGTGTTTTGGATCATTGTCCTGCTGCAGAACCCAAGTTCGTTTCAGCTTGAGGTCACGAACAGATGGTCAGACATTCTCCTTTAGGATCTTTCTGATCCATATTCTGATCCATATTCTGATCCAAGATGGCGGCGCGTGCACACGCTGCGGCTTCTCTCCCCCCCGAGGAAACAGCGTTTTCGTGTTTTTTGTCTCGTAAGTCGCAGTGTTTTTGTACGTCTTTGTCGTGCGTTCACGTCCTGAAACGCACCTACAGCCGTGAGTTTCTGCTTGGAGTCGGCAGAAACTCACTTTTGGAGTTAAACCGCGGACTCCGAGAAGAGTCTGCGGCGTGCTCCGGACACCCGCACCCCCACCGACCCCCACCGCTGCAGCTCGCCCACAATGGAAGCGCCACAGGCGGCAGGCGAGAAGGCAGAAACGGGGTAAGCGCGGGGGTGTCCGAGCGAGGCTAGCGGCTAGTCCACACAAGCCAGCTATCCCCACCGTACTTTTGGCCAATGTACGCTCTCTGGACAATAAACTGGATTACATCCGCTTACTTCAGTCAACTCAGAAGACCGTGAGAGACTGTTGTGTTTATGTTTTCACCAAAACCTGGCTCAACAACAGCGTCCCGGACCACGCCGTTCAGCTGGAGCGGCTAACATGCTAACGGGCGGACCGCGCGCTAGCTGACGGAGGTAAGAGCCGCGGCGGCGGGCTCTGTGTTTACATCAGCGATGCTTGGTGTCGGAACGTTGTTGTGGTCTGTAAACATTGCTCACCGGTAGTGGAACTGATGATTATCAAATGGCGTCCGTTCTATCTACCGAGAGATTTCTCCGCCGTGCTGATCGCTGCTGTTTACATCCCTCCGACCTCCAACAACAGCGTGAGGAGTGAAGCACTGAATGAACTGTACCAGTACATCAATGAACAGCAGACAGCGCACCCAGATGCTTTTCTCATTCTGGCTGGAGATTTCAACCATGCAGACCCAAAGAGTGTGTTTTCTGGACTTTTTAAACACATAGACTTTCCAACCAGGGGAAACAACATATTGGACCAGGTCTTTACTACACACAGAGGAGCCTACCGAGCCTCCCCCCTCCCCCACCTGGGAGCCTCTGATCACCTCACCATTATGCTAATGCCAGCTTACAGACCACTGGTTAAAGTCACCAAACCAGTTCTTAAGCAGGTCCGAGTATGGCCAGAGGGTTCCTCAGAGGCACTTCAGGACTGTTTCAGCACAACAGACTGGAATATGTTCAGAGAGGCTGCCACCCACAACAACTCCACAGACATTCAGGAGTACACAGTAACTGTCTCTGCCTACATCACCAAGTGCACTGATGATGTAACCGACCTCAAGACCGTCACTGTTCGAGCGAATCAGAAACCATGGCTGACAGGAGAGGTCCACAAGCTCCTGAAGGCTAGAAATGCAGCCTTCAGAACAGGTGACCAGGCAGGCCTGAGGTCAGCCAGGGCCAACCTGTCCCGCGGGATCAGGAAAGCTAAGAGGCTGTACTCAAAGAAGATTTCCCAACACTTCAGTGACAGCAGAGAGACACAGAACCTGTGGCAGGGTATCCAGTCTATCACAGGCTATAAACCACATCCACAGACCTGCGACAGTGACACATCTCTGCTGAACGACCTGAATGGGTTCTTCGCAAGGTTCGAGCCACTCAACAACACACCCGCCCAGAAATCCATCCTTCCTCCTGGTGACCAGGTGCTGACGCTGTCCCCAGACAGTGTGAGGAGAGCATTCAGCAGGATCAATGCTCGGAAAGCTCCTGGGTCTGACAACATTCCTGGCCGTGTGCTGAGAGACTGTGCCTGGGAACTCGCAGAGGTTTATACTGACATTTATAACACCTCTCTGAGTCAGGCGGTGGTTCCCACATGCTTCAAAGCCACCACCATCATCCCTGTCCCAAAGAAGGCATCGCCATCCTGTTTCAATGACTATCGTCCAGTTGCACTCACCCCCATCCTCATGAAGTGCTTCGAACGACTAGTCATGCATCACATCAAGTCTTTGCTCAACCCCTCCCTGGACCCCTACCAGTTTGCTTATCGGTCAAATCGCTCGACCGATGATGCCATCTCCACTGTTCTCCACTCAGCCCTCACACACCTAGACAAGAAGAACACCTACGTCAGAATGCTGTTTGTTGACTTCAGCTCAGCATTCAACACAATCGTCCCCCAACAGCTCATACACAAACTGGACAGTCTGGGGCTGAGCACTTCACTGTGCAACTGGCTGTTAGACTTCCTGACTGGAAGACCACAGGCAGTGCGGGTTGG
Source organism: Astyanax mexicanus (assembly GCF_023375975.1). Lineage (NCBI taxonomy): Eukaryota > Metazoa > Chordata > Actinopteri > Characiformes > Acestrorhamphidae > Astyanax > Astyanax mexicanus. The sequence goes on from NC_064419.1 coordinate 14,460,105, forward strand.
CAGCAGCACATCCAGCATCACCACACTGAACACAGGGTCTCCACAAGGATGTGTGCTGAGCCCCCTTCTGTTCACTCTGCTGACCCACGATTGCACACCAGCACACACCTCCAACCTCTTCGTCAAGTTTGCGGATGACACGACGGTGGTGGGTCTTATCAGCAACAACGATGAGTCACACTACAGGAGCGAGGTGAGCCGCCTGGCCTCCTGGTGCAAACACAACAATCTCTCTCTGAACACAGAGAAGACCAAGGAGATTGTTGTGGACTTCAGGAGAACTCACACACTGCACACCCCTCTGTTCATCAACGGAACTGCTGTGGAGAGGGTGAGCAGCACCAAGTTCCTGGGTGTGCACATCACAGAGGACCTCTCCTGGAGCACCAACTCAGCGTCACTGGCCAGGAAGGCAAATCAGCGTCTCTACTTTCTCCGCAAGCTGAGAAGAGCTGGAGCCCCCACCCCCATCATGACCACCTTCTACAGAGGGGCCATTGAGAGCATACTGACCAGCTGTTTCACAGTGTGGTAGGGGGCCTGCACAGCATCCTGCCGCAGGACCCTCCAGCGCATCGTGAGAGCAGCTTGTGATGGAAGGTGTTTATTGAAATGATTCATAATCAATGACGTGTGATGATTCATAAACAATGACGACTATTAATGATATTACTTTTTGTTCTATGCGATGATAATGTGTACTGTGAACATTCTACCCTCAGTGAGCTTTTTTGAAATGCTGAGTAAGAGTTTTCTCTATCTGGCGCCAGCAGTGTGTGTCTATGTGTATGTGTTAAGGAATGCACGTCACAGTTGTTCTACAAATTCTGGCGCCAGGGTCATCTTCCTTTCTGCTTGCAATGTTTTGAGAACCAGCCTGATATGCCCACTAAGGGATTATGTCATACCATCTGTCAGAAGAAGTTGACGTGTCACAATGGTGGCACTGTGCCCATAATTGGGAAGCAAGATAGTAAGGGTGGGGTATAAAGAGAGCGTGGCACTCTTGCAAGGCGGGAGTTCACTCTGTATTCATTACGTGTGGCTTCTCAATAAATCTTGTTACTCATTCTGATCAAGACTCAGAGACTCTGAATATTTCTTTCTTCCTGTCATTATTTTCCACCACAATTTGGCGTCACGGAACAGGATGAGCATGGTCTTGCGGCGGAGGGGGAGAGACTAGCACCTGCCGAGGACGCTCTCCAGCAAAACAGCTGGGCCCCAGAAGCAAGGGAAAATTCCACAGAATAAAGGACAAGTACCGCGGGGGTAAGTGCGGCCTCTCCCCCCCATTCGCAAATCCAGGCCTCATCGACAAACATTGGTGGTGAGTGACAGGTTAACTAATTTACTCATTAAGGAAATTTTAAATGTAAACAATTGTTCTTAAATTAATTTACTCCCCTCCATCCTTCCTTCAGCACTCCGCCCTGGACAGTGTATAGTTACATGACGGTGTACAAGACTAGCCTGGTCATAGCGAGGCCTTTATTGATGTATGTAAATATATCTTTGAAGTTAAAGAGAAGACTAGCCTGGTCATAGCGAGGCCTCTATTGATAGACGTGTCATTAGAGTAATAGGTCCCGGGACCGTGGGGAGGAGTGCATAAATAATACTATAATAGTACAGGGTACTGATTGTGTATTAAGCAGGGATAGAAGAAGGAAGGTGAGACGTGATTATTGGGGCTAAATTACTCTGAGTCATTAAAATCGAATGAGAGAACAAAATGGGATCCCAAGTAACTAAAGAATTGAAACTTAATCCAAAAATTCATGATGCAGCTCTTTTCAATCAAATGAGCCAAGACTATATGTGTATGTCTGTGCGTGTGTGTGTTTATGTAGTGTTGTTCAAAGGTTTGGAATCATTAGCATATAAACCCAATATACATATATTAAAGTAGGGCAGAATATTGAGCCATGCTGGTACTGTTCAATGTAACACGTTTCATTATCTTTGTGGAGAATGCTGTAGAATTCTGAGGATGGCAGTTTAGACTGCTTCATGGTTAAATAGTAGTGATGAGTTTTGTACAAATGTCCACATTGTGAAAGTCATCCCTGATTGAAACAGAAAAGAGATGAGGATTCCAGGCTTTTGAGACAGTGTGTGTGTGTTTCTGTGTGTGTTGAATGAAGCAGTGAGAGAGATAGACAAAACATCTCTTCTCTGCTATCTTCTATCACATTTGGTGTGTGTGTGTGTGTGTGTGTGTCTGTGCGTGTGTGAAAGTGTGTATGTTTCTAACATTTGTCTAACTCTGATATTCTATAAGCTAATCTAATGATGAATATAATGTGTGTGTGGCTGTGTCAGAATCGCTCCCTATTCCAGAAATAGTGCACTATATAGTGTATAAACCATTTTTGGAGTACTGTTTAAAACCCCAGCAGTACATTCTATTCCCTATATAGTTCACTATGGAAAACCTAATGCATCACAAAATTTAGAGATTTCAAAATATACTATAATGCAATGCAGTGCTGTTGTATCAGACGTCCTCAGAGCAGGACAAACATGGTTTATTGTTTGGTTGTTCCATAATTCGTTTAGTAAATAGAAAATGCTACATAGTGAAAGAGTTAATGAGTGAGCCATTCTGAACACAGCTTCTGTCTTCATGTGGTTTAGGCCTTTTCTATTATTATTCTTTTTTTTATTGAGACTGATTTCAGCTCAGTCTCAGCTGAATGAGATTTAAAGAATACACATATCTAATTTCTCTAGTGGTTCTCATGTATCTCAGTTTATGCTGATCTTTTGATTCTCTTAATGAGGATGGTAGATTTTAGAAACCAGTAAGGAAAGATCTTACTTTCTTTGGAAAGCTTTAATTTGACAAACTTAATATTGTATCTATTACGAGCTGCAGTGAATTGGGTCTCTCTTTCTGACTTTTAAACAAGGAGACATCAGATGTTTTTTAAAAAAAATAAAAATAAAAAATGGAGCTTTTTGTTTTGCTTTCCATATGTTTTCTATTTCTCGCAATGAAGAACTTGCTTGCATATTCTTAGCTATATTTTGAGTCCCCATCAGAGCACAACAATATAATGTTAATGTTTATACAGTTTAGAAATATCAAGCATTGTTTGGCTGGAAATAATTTTTGTTTTAGTTATTTCATGAGGCTAAACAATTTTTAACCATGTTAGAATTCCTTTCAGGATTTCTTTTTTATTATTATTTTTTTCTTTTAAGGTTTTTTTGGAGGGATTTTTCTCTTTTGACTGAATGTTGCTCAGTGCTGTTTTCTGGGTGTTTGAGAAGGCGGGGGTGGTGCTCATCACAGGAGTTTTGATCCTCAGAGACAGGGTACTCTGCAACAGTACTGTGAACATCATCTGAACCAGAGCACTTCATGAGGAGAGTCTCAGATGAGAGACTGTGTTTGGTCCAGCTGTCGGTCGATGGCTGGACTGCGTCTTCACCGGACCTGCTGTGATTGAAATGTTACAGCACTGGTCCAGGAAACTGGTTTCAGATCTGGAAGAACTGAGCGATCAGAGACCGCTTCAGACAGCACCTGCTCAACCATCAACACCACCCACCCCCAGCAGCCAATCAGCCCAGTGGATCCACCCCTCAGCCTGAGCCAGCAACAGAGACGTGAGACCAGATTTTTTATTTTTATGCCTGTTTACTTTTTTCCATTAAAAGGAGTGATTTTATTTAATTTTTGATGTTTATGCCTCATGTAGAAAATGTTTGGTTAAACTTTAAATCTGGTGGTGACTCAAATTATGACTGTTTTACCTTTCTTTTTAAGGAAAAAAAAAAAAAGGGAGGTTTTAGCTTTTTTTTGTTTCTCTTTTAAATAGTGTTTCTCATCAAAAACTTTGATGAATTAAAAATAATATCTAGTTCAGGAAAAAATCTTTAATTTCATTGTAAACAGCAGCCAAACATGGTTGCTGGGCAGATTAATACATTAGAGGCCTATCACACATTGGCCCTCAATTTTCACTGGAAAGTTTTTTTTTTAGGTTTACATTATGTAATTTATGTTGCCTAATGACTATGATTTGTATAAAACATTTTTAATAACAATCATCTCCATTAAGGCTTATGTAAGGGAAGTTGTTTACTGGCTTTTGACAAAATTAATACATATAAACTCAGATGTAGTTGTAACTAGCTAAAGTAACCAAGCATGCTGGCTTAAATAAAAATCAACCATTTAAAATCTTATTAATACATCAATGTAGACTATCAACTACAAAAAGAGCTTTGCTTGCTCCAAAAGTTTTTAAAATATATATATATATAGGGTAAGATAGAAATCTTTCTCTTATATGTGCATTAATATTAATGCTAAATTAATTCAATATATATAATAATAACTAGCTTGCTAAACCACCAGCTAACAGTCTTGCAACTATGCCAAACAAGTGAAACTTAAATATGTTTTTATTTTTTGCAATTAATTTACAGGTAGCACAGTTCGCAAAAATATATATTGGAACTGAACAAGGAAAATAAATATTAGGCCAATAACTTCAAACAGGACCACTGCAGCTCATAGCTTCAAAATCACTGTCATAGGAACTAGTTAGTCTAAACTTAGGTGGACCATGCCTACAACAGCTTGTGGACACAACTCCACACACATTAAAATTCTAACATCAGCCAAATGTTTTTAGACTCAGGTTAACAGATGGAAAATAAGTTTACGAAGGATATAGAGGAAATGCACTGACTGCATCATACTCATCAGTGTTTTGGAAGAACTGAACTCTCTACTCAATAACTAAAATAAAAAGGGGGTGTTTTATGCTCTTTGTGTGTTCGCCCTCAAATAACAGCACTAATCAGACTAAATATTCTGAACAATGCTTTAAGGATTTCTGAGTATGTGTAAAGTTGAGGATTGTTTGTCTACAGATTGGCATTAAGAATTTTGGCACATAACAAACTATTTTAAAATAAATAAAACTAAGATTAATCTGAAGTGCACAAATAAGTTTTAGATGTGCTTCAAAGGAAGAACTGGGTGATCCCTGATGGATATAAACTGATAGAGAGTTACAAATCTTTGGTGCATAAATACAGAATGCAACGCTAAATGTTCTCAACAAATGAGCTGGAATTGTCGATCTGTCAGGAGTCCTGATATATACTTAGCTGCTAAGCAGTTAAGAGATTTTTACACTTTTTACACTAAATGAATATTAAAATCCAATCTAAATAATCTTCTCTCTTTTTTATGTGTGTGAGTTAGAACTGTAGCTGCAGCATTTTGACCACGATGTAATTTGTAAATTGTGGAGAATAATAATTGTAATCCAGAGAATAATGCATTACAATACCCTAATCAAAACAAAGGTGTAGATCAGCTTCTCAGCATCTAGTGTAACAAAATGTCTAATTAATGTATAAAAAATATATACATTATTGTGGTTGAAGATTAAATTAGACAATGTGAAAGGTTAAAAGAAAATAAGAAGGCATTTGATAAATAAATGTTGAGACTATGTATTCTATAGTCCAGAGCGAAAACAGTGACAATGTTGAAAAACATTGACTTGATTTTAACACTTTTAAACTTCATGTTGTAATTCTGGGAAAAAAAAAAAAAAAAAAGAGAAAGTTAATGTAGTAAAATTTGTTTATGAATCTTCTCAGATCCATGGTGGGCATGACGAGGCAGGGAGAGTCCGGCGTGGGGACTGGTGTGCAATAGGCCCCAGCATGTCCACAGCTGAGATGAAGAAACACTTGTTCTCATACTCTGTATGCGGACACTTGTCATTACTCCCGGGGCTTCTTAGGCGTTATGTAGACCATCATGGAATCTTGGATGATTCCATTTGGTCTAGAAGGGGGGAGTGAAGGGTGTGATTGGAGATAACCACACCTTTACACTCTTATTCTTAAATGTTTTATACATTTATATATACAGTTATTATTTTTACTGTTCACTTTATAATTCACTTAATAACCTTATGATCTCTGCTCTCTTTTTAACTGTCACGGCGACACAAGGCTTTGGAGGTTGTTTTTACTTTTTCAGGAATCAGGAAGGTCAGAGTGTTTTCATCAACAATAAGAGCTGTGAGGAGAACGTGACCCTGAGTGGCAGAGAAGCTTCACTGCTGTTCTGCTGTTCTGGGACCAGTGCATATGAACTAGGAGACAACAAGTTATCTGAGTGAAGTGCTGGAAACCTCTCCTCAGATAGCCAGAAGATCTTTCCATCCACTCTTTTCCTCTGTCTCATCTTCTCACAGACTTTAGGACACTTAAGGACTGTCTGCTGTGTTCATGAAGGACACAGTGCTGAACAACATCATGATAAGAACTTGTTGCTCAGACAGGCTGGAGCTAATCACGTCATTAAAACTGGACAACATGCTGTTAACTGGACTCTGCTGACGTAATCATATTGATAAGTTCTGTACAATCACATGTCATTTGCAAAATGTATAACTGCTTGGATGAAGTATGAGGAATTCTCTCTGGCCCTCGACTGGCTTTAGTTTATTTCTTTCTTTCTCTCTCTCTCTCTCTCGCGCGCGAATGTGTTGACCTATCGAGATTTTATTTGTTGATGTACTTTTACTCTTTTCTAATATATATCTATTAATTTTTTGTTCCGCCATATGCAGAAGAAAGGCCAGTTCCTGCAAGTTACAGTAGATACAATAGAGTTAGATACTGCATTTGGGCTAGACCGTTTGTTTAATGAAGGTAAAGAAAATTAGCTGTAAAAAGAAAATTTCATTATTGATTCAGAATCAAAGGGGGGAATGTGATGGAAGGTGTTTATTGAAATGATTCATAATCAATGACGTGTGATGATTCATAAACAATGACGACTATTAATGATATTACTTTTTGTTCTATGCGATGATAATGTGTACTGTGAACATTCTACCCTCAGTGAGCTTTTTTGAAATGCTGAGTAAGAGTTTTCTCTATCTGGCGCCAGCAGTGTGTGTCTATGTGTATGTGTTAAGGAATGCACGTCACAGTTGTTCTACAAATTCTGGCGCCAGGGTCATCTTCCTTTCTGCTTGCAATGTTTTGAGAACCAGCCTGATATGCCCACTAAGGGATTATGTCATACCATCTGTCAGAAGAAGTTGACGTGTCACAATGGTGGCACTGTGCCCATAATTGGGAAGCAAGATAGTAAGGGTGGGGTATAAAGAGAGCGTGGCACTCTTGCAAGGCGGGAGTTCACTCTGTATTCATTACGTGTGTCTTCTCAATAAATCTTGTTACTCATTCTGATCAAGACTCAGAGACTCTGAATATTTCTTTCTTCCTGTCATTATTTTCCACCACAAGCTGAGAAGATTGTTGGCACCTCTCTCCCCTCCCTTCAGGACTTGTACAGCTCCCGCCTCACACGGAAAGCCCTCCGTCTGGCAGGAGATCCCTCTCACCCACTACACAGCTTCTTCATCCTGCTGCCATCAGGGAGGAGACTGCGGAGTCTCGGGGCGAGGACCAGCAGACTGCGAGACAGCCCCATCCATCAGGCTGTGAGGATGCTGAACTCTCTTCCTGCTCTACCCCCCATCCCAATCCTGCCCCCAGCACACACTCACTCAGCATCCTGACCCCCCCACTAATAAAGTACTGAAACTCTGCACTACAATGCACAAAGTACTGGTCCCTTCCAAACGGACTTGCACTACACAACACCTGCACTACTGATATACTTGCACTGTCAATACGCACTTTAATTCCACTTAATTAAACTGTGAACTTTAAGGACTTACGCACCTATTCACTTTACCAGCCTTAAGCTATATACCATATACCGTATTTGCACTACTGTTATTTACTATTTTTACTGTCATTCCATCTCAATCACCATCAATATTGCACTATTGTCTTACGTATGTTTATTGTGTCTTGCTGTATTGAACATATAGTGTCTCCCACTCTTTTATATTATAATTATATATCTATTTTTTCTTATTTACTTATATTTATATATCTATTCCTCCCCCACACCACTGCACCTTGTTTTTGTCTCATGTATGTCTATTTGTGTCCCTGCTGTATTGTACACATAGTGTCTCCCATTCTCCTTTATTATATCTATTATCTGTACTTGCTGTGAAATTGGGAAGGAGAGTAACGTAATTTCAATTCTCTGTATGTCCTGTACATATGCAGTATTGACAATAAAACTACTTGACTTGACTTGACTTTTGGTAGACAGCAGAATTCATCACAGCAAGTCCTTCAGGCCCTGATGCAGCAAAACAGCCCCAGACCACCACACTACCACCACCATGTTTTACTGTTGGTATAATGTTCTTTTTCTGGAAAGCAGTTTCTTTTATGCCAGATGTACTGGGATACACACCTTCCGAAGAGTTCAACTTTTGTCCACATAATGTTTTCCCAAAAGTCTTGGGGATCATCAAGATGTGTTCTGGAAAAATTGAGACGAGCTGTAATGTTCTTTTTTCTAGGAACTCTGCCATGTAGGCCATTTTTGCACATTCTCTTTCTGATGGTGGAGGCATGAACACTGACCTTAACTGAGGCAAGTGAGGTCTGCAGTTCTTTGGATGTTGTTGTGGGTTCTTTTGTGACTTTTTGGATGAGTCGTCGCTGCGCTCTTGCGGTAATTTGGGGCGGCCGGCCACTCCTGAGAAAGATCACCACTGTTCCATGTCTTCGCCATTTGTGGACAATGGCTCTCACTGTGGTTCGCTGGATTCCCAAAGCTTTGGAAATGGCTTTATTACCCTTTCCAGACTGATAGATATCAATTACCTTCTTTCTCAATTGTTCCTGAATTTCTTTGGATCTCAGCATGATGTGTAGCTTTTAAGGACGACATTGACTTCACTTTTTCAGGCAGGTCCTATTTACAGGGTTCATACACCTTTTACAAAATAAAATTCAAGCACTTTTAAGGCCTATTTTCAAGTTTTTCCAGCACCTTTCGGCTGTGATAAATTAATGATAACGGTATTATCTAAAAACTGTGATTCAGCGATATTCAATATATCACAAAACTATTCTCCACAAAAAATACTTCTAAGTAAGTAAATAGAAGGAATTATGGATTTATTGGTGTCAGTTTTACACAATTTAAATACCAAATAATTTTTACCATATGTTTACCCTATTCATTTAATTTATCAGTTACTGTAATATGTCAAATTTGGGGGTGAGTTGAGAGCATTTATACATACATTCACTCAAAATTATTGATTTGCTTTTTGTCACACAGCAAGAGATGGTATTATGTTTATTTGAACACAATCAGAATTGTGTTTGGTAATTGCAGAAGGAGAAGAAATTAAATTAAAAGTTTTATGATTCAAAATGTATCACCTGCCTGTAGAGTTTGCTTGCTATCCAACTTGATTGGGTCAATAATGAAACTGAGACACAAAAAATCACTAGGCAAATAACTTGCAATATTTTTTTTACTGAAAATGTAGAGGTGGGTTGAATTTTTACTTTCTGGACCTGGGTTACCCACCTGTAGTATTTTCCTGATAATTATTTTTTTTCCCCGGGTACATTGTACAATCTGGACTTACATTGTTTGCTTGAGGGTTACAACTGTATAAAAAAGTAATATATATACATATATATATATATATATATATATATATATATATATATATATATATATATATATATATATATATATGTATATATATATATATATATACACACATACATATTTTTTTTCAACTGTTAAACATACACAAGGGTAGTATGGTTTGACACTGTCAACGATCATACTTGTCAAGTTTTGGATTTATGAATAAGGGAAATTTTCCGCCGCCCGCTTCGAGCCATCCAACTAGCCCAACCGAGGTTCAGTATCCCTTATATTTTGAGACAAGTTTACAAGAAATATAAAATAACCACCTGTTACAGACTACAATTAGATTATCAGAATGTAATAGGTCTACGTTTGTTGACACTGAAATGCTGTGGATATTCTTATATTCCTACTACTTATAATACAGCCTAAATAAAACCTTTTCTAGATATTTACATTAAATCTTCACTTTTTTGGCAGGAATGCACTCTGTTATATTATAAATATATATCTATATATTAATAATATTAATACTTCAATCCAGTCCTGATCAGTTCAGATAATTTCAGTCCTCTCCACATTTTTTCTCTCTCCAGCTCAACCATCTATTTTACCCCTTCTAAATAGTAAATTACACCAAATTACACTAACAAGCCCTAAAACTAGCCCTCAACTATTAAAAAAAATATTTCTAACATTCACAACACATATATAAAAAATAACTAGCATTTCTTTTGCAACATTCTTTCTCTTTATACTTTTCTCAAATTTGCTTAAACATTGGCACACTATTGACTAAGTTGCTGTATAGTTGCTCAAAACATATAATTACCTGGAACCCCTCTATTTACTCAGGACATGAGGTCTTACTGTGGTGTTACTGTGAACTACAAATGAACAGAAGTCACGTTGCATATTCTACTGCATATTCTAGATCTGTCTCTGTTTGAAGGCACTTAATGAAGTAAGTGGTGATATGATGTGTCTAATGCACTGCTGGATATACATAATGATTGATCTATGGTCGATAGGGAGCTAAGGGATTTTAACAGGTAAACTCAGTAAAGGACTGTTTGTTAGCCGACTAGTTGTATCCGCTGGAAAACACAATTTTATGGCAGTGATCAAGGTTCCCCACACTGACTTTCCTCCGCGCTCCTTAAAACCAGCAAGCTGATTGGCTGTTTCTCCTAAAAGGCGGGACTTTCTTCTTGAACCGGCACCACGATTGGTTCAGAAACACACAACGGTCAGTCGCCTCAATAATAAAGTTTTTAATTTTTTAATATAATACGGGAAATTTACGGGGAAAATACTAATACGGGAGGACGGCGGGAAAGAGGAGTAAAATACGGTAGTTTCCCGGCCAAAACGGGAGACTTGACAGGTATGTCAACGCTGCGTCAGCGTGCTCCGAGCCCCGGTGCTGTTTGCCTGGATTCAGTGTCTGGAACGACCCGCTCGGCAACACTGTTTACCAGGCTTTGGCTTTTAGCATTGCTATCTCCAGCCGGAGATCAGCTCGTTCCACGGCGCTGAAGCGGCTCCAACAGCGGCTCGTTGGAGGACGGTAACACCGCGTTAACAGTGCCCGTCTAGCCTTATAGTAAATTGTATGTGTAACCACGGATTATTATTATTTAGATAAATCTAAAGCTTGGCTTTTAGCGTAGCTAGCTAACTCTCCTGCTGTCCCTGTTTTAAAAAAACAGAGCCGGGTCCTTGTGAGCCAACTCCTCTTGGATTACAAGAAAGAAGCGGACTTTGTAGTCACACATACGTGGAGGCGCGAGCGAAGCCTTTTTATTTTATGCTCTGCTATTTTTTTAAGCAAATTTATTTAGTCAGATAGTTTATTTGTTGTAAAGTAAATGCAGTTACAATTTCAAGCACTTTTTCCAAAATTCCAGCACTTTCCAGGCCTGGAAAACAGAACGTTAAATTTTTTTTCAGAAAGTAAGGAAATGTCCTGGTTTTTAAATCACATGTTATGTCTGATATCACATGTCAATTTCATGTAGTCCTGGTAGTACACAAAATAAAAGCCCTGTAAATTATAAAAATGATGTTATTTTAATAGTAATAATACTAATAATAATAATACTAATAATACTACTACGACTAATAATAATAATACTTGTATGTGTCACTCACTTAATAACAGGGCATTATAATGTGTCATTTCAAAATAAAGGCCCTTTAAATTATAACAATATTTTATTTTAACACAATGTTTAGACTGTTCTTAAAAGGAATCTGTCTGATATCACAGGTCAATTTCATATAGTCCTGATAGTACACCACGTGTATTTGTCACTCACTTAATATCAGAACATTTTGATGTGTCATTTCAAAATAAAGGCCCTTTAAATTATAACAATATTTTATTTTAACACAAGTTTTGACTGTTATTAAAAGGAATCTGTCTGATATCACAGGTCAATTTCATATAGTCCTGATAGAACACCACTTGTATGTTTCACTCACTTAAAATCAGAAAAATTTGATGTGTCATTTCAAAATAACGGCCTTTTAAATTATAACAATATTTTTATTTTAACACAAGTTTTGACTGTCATTAAAAGGAATCTATCTGATATCACAGGTCAATTTCATATAGTCCTGAGAGTACACCACTTATATTTGTCACTCACTTAATATCAGAACATTTTGATGTGTCATTTCAAAATAAAGGCCCTTTAAATTGTAACATTTATGTAATTTTACACAATGTTTAGACTGTTATAAAAAAATCTGTCTGATATCACAGTTCAATTTCATATAGTCCTGATAGTACACCACTTGTTTGTGTCACACACGTAATAACAGAACATTTTGATGTGTCATTTCGAAATAAAGGCCCTTTAAATTATAATAATATATTATTTTAACCCAACGTTTAGACTGTTATTAAAATGAATCTGTCTGATATCACAGTTCAATTTCATATAATCCTGATAGTACACTACTTGTATTTGTCACCCACTTAATAACAAAACATTTTGATGTGTCAATTTAAAATAAAGGCCCTTTAAATTGTAACAATCTTTTATTTTAACACTAGGTTTAGACTGCTATTAAGATAAATCTGTCTATCACATTTCAATTTCAAGTGGTGTACTATCAGGACTATATGAAATTGACCTGTGATATCAGACAGATTCTTTTTAATAACAGTCTAAACATTGTGTAAAATTACATAAATGTTACAATTTAAAGGGCCTTTATTTTGAAATGACACATCAAAATGTTCTGATTTTAAGTGAGTGAAACATACAAGTGGTGTACTATCAGGACTATATGATATTGACCTGTGATATCAGAAGAATCCTTTTAATAACAGTCTAAACATTGTGTTGAAATAAAATATTGTAATAATTTAAAGGGCCTTTATTTTGAAATGACACATCAAAATGTTCTGATTTTAAGTGAGTGACACATACAAGTATTATTAGTAGTAGTAGTAGTATTATTAGTAGTATTATTATTAGTATTAGTATTATTATTATTATTTAATTAACATAATTGTTATAATTTACAGGGCTTTTATTTTGTGTACTACCAGGACTACATGAAATATCAGACATAACATGTGATATCATGTGGATTCCTTTTAATACTCCACTCCATTAAGGGGGGGGGGGACTTTTATTTTGAAATGTGTTCCTTCTCACGCTTGCCGCAATGTTGCAGTGTATGCGCGCTCTAAGAAACAGCGTGGGGGCTAGTTTGACCAAGCGTTTTGAAGTGGGGGCTGGCTTGACCGCAGTCTCACCCTTCCGGTGCAGTCTCACAGTAAGAGCACACACACAACGCTCCACCCTTTGAGTAAAGTATTGGGAACCTCTCCTCAGATAGCCAGTGCATGCCTGTTCTACACGGCGTCATACACAGTCATACACAGGCCAGAAGATCTTTCTATTGTGGTGTCTTCTCTTGATGGATGGTTCTTGAAGAAATGAGACTTAACACACTGTCTTCTATTTTATCAATCAGGTTAAGTTTATTATAACAGAATTTCAGAAATGACAGTGGAGAGAGTGGAAGTTCCTGATTCTTGGGTGTCTGAAGATTCTCTCCCCCTCTCTTTGTGTTACAGGGTTTTTTTATACGAATGCATATCACATTTCTTTACCATAAAAGGACATATGTATGTTTCAGGCAAAGGAAAAATAGGAAACAGATGTGGGGTGTTTTCATTTCTTGGCCCAGGTTCCAACGAACCCCTTCACTCCAGGCAAACTCAGTGACCCCCTCGTACAGACAGACAGACTCCTTACACATTTTCATATGAATACAGCGTTTTTACCAGTTTAATACACCACACTATCCACTCTTTTCTTCTGTTTTTTCTTCTCAGAGACTTTAGGACACTCAAGGACTGTTTCAAACACAAGCACTGTTTGCTACGTTCACGAAGGACACAGATCTGAACAACACCATGATGTTGTTGCTCAGACAGGCTGGAGCAGATCACATCATCAAAACTGGACAACAAGCTAAAGTAATCATATTGATAGATTTTTTTCAATTGCATTGAATCCTCTTAATTATATGTCATTTGCATAAACGTATAACTGTTTGGATGAAGTCTGTGTTAGGTTAGGGGAGGAGACGCCCAAGGGTCCTCACTCCCTCGACTGGCTTTCTCTCTTTCTATAATTATACTATGTGTTGACTTGTTTATGTACTTTTTTACTCTTTTCTAATGTATCTATTCATTTAAGTTTCTTTTATATATCTGTGATGCTGAAACTTTTTTTCCAGTAAACTTTAATATTTTAAATTCTAAACTTTACTGACTCAATGGTAATCTTTTTTTTAATGCTCTGGGATTTCTCATATACAAGTTTTATCTTTATCTTCATGTCATGCTGTGGTAAATTACCCTACAATAACCCCTTGAACTTTGTCACATTTTGTCACCTTACAACCACAAACTTAAATGTATTTCATAGAGATTTAAAGTGATACGCCAACAAAAAGTAGCACATAATTTTGAAGTGAAATGAAAATATTATTTTCAAACTTAAAAATAAAAAATCTGAAAAGACTGATGTGAAATAGTATTTAGCCCCCTTTACTATGAACCCCCTAAATAAATTCCAGTGCAGTCAATTGCCTTCGGAAGTCCCTGAATTAGTTAACAGAGTGCAGCTGTGTGTAATTTAGTCTCAGTATAAATACAGCTGTTCTGTGGAGGCCTCAGTGGTTTATTAGAGAACACTACTGAACAAACAGCATCATGAAGACCAATTGACTCACCAGACAGGTCAGATATAAAGTTGAGTTAGGTTATAAACACATATCCCAAGCTTTAAACATCCCAAGGAGAACTAGTATTTCTCTCAAGGCATGCATAAATACATCCTTTATCAGGTAAGCAAGGGTCACAAATTTGAACTGTCTGATAGAAGTCAGTAGACCTTTGTCAGTAGTCCTGTGTGTTTGAGGCAGCCATGTGCTCAAGAACATCAGAACGTAAAGAACCTCTTAAACAAAAAGAAGAGGGCATTTAAAGACAATAATCAGGAGGAGCTTAATAATGTTTAGCAGGAACTCAATTCCTGCTTAAAGGAGGCGAAGGAGACCTACAGGAAGAAGGTTAAACAGAAGTTACATTATAACAACATGAAGGAAGTCTGGGACAGTATGAGGACAATCACAGAATACAAGCCAAGGAGTGATAGTGCAACAGTTGGTGGTGTGGAGAGAGCGAACGAACGAACTCAACCTCTTCTATAACCGGTTTGACTGCCCTGTTTCACCCTCCCCTGCCTCTGTCTGCCCTGCCATCACAGCAACCTCAGCCTCTGCCCCACAGGACACCTCCCTCCCTCTTCTCAGTGCTGCTAAGGTCTCCCTCACACAGACCCCGCACCTCCCCCTACTCTTCTCTGCAGACCAGTCACAGGAGTGCTAAGAAGACTCTCCTCAAGGAAAACAGCTGGATCTGACAAGGTGAGCCAGAGACTTCTGATAGCTTGCGCCTTTGAACTTGGATTACCCTTGTCGAACATCTTTAACATGAGCTTTCAGTTGGGGGAGGATTCCTACGCTGTGAAAAACTTCATGCCTGGTCCCTGTTCCCAAGAAATCTTGTCCCAATGAGCTCAATGACTTCTGGCCGGTAGCTTTGACCTCCACCATTATGAAGACCATGGAACGACTGCTTCTCCCTCTTCTCAGACCCCAGGTACAGCATGCACTGGACCCTCTCCAGTTTGCATATCGTGAGAAGATTGGTGTTGAGGATGCCGTCATCTCCCTCGTCCACCGAATGTATTCTCATCTGGACAGGGGGAGTAGTGCTGTGAGAATCATGTTTTTTGATTTCTCCAGTGCTTTTAATACCATCCAGCCCCCACTTCTCAGAGACAAGCTGGTGAAGATGCATGTGGATCCTTACCTGGTGTCCTGGATCACAGACAACCTTATCTGCAGACCACAGTACGTGAGGCTCACTGATGGTACATCTGAGACTGTGGTCAGTACCACTGGAGCACCACAAGGGACTGTGTTCTCCCCCTTCCTTTTCACTCTCTACATATCTGACATCCAGTACAACTCCTGAGATGTGCCATCCGCAGAAATTCTGCCATCGTTGGGTGTGTCAAGGGTGGTCAGGAGGAAAACTACAGAAGACAGGTGGATGAATTTGTTGCTTGGTGCTGACTGAACCAACTGCAGTTGAACATATCCAAAACCAAGGAGATGGTGGTGGACCTCCATAGGTCTCCAACGAGGGGGTTGATGTGGAGACAGTGAAGACCTACAAGTACCTTGGTCTACAGCTGAATGACAAACTGGACTGGTCAACAAATATAGACACCCTGTACAGGAAGGGAAGAGCCGGCTCTATTTCCTGAGGAGAGCTGTCCTTTAACATCTGTAAGAAGCTTCTGCAGATGTTCTACCAGTCAATCATGGCCAGCATTCTCTTCTATGCTGTGGTGTGCTGGGGAGGCAACATGAAGAGGAGAGATGCATCACGGCTGGACAAGCTGGTCAGGAGGGCCGTGGCAGTGGTTGGAGTGGAGCTGGAGTCTCTGGTTATACAATAGCAGAGAGGGGGACTCTGGATAAACTGCTTTCTATCATGAACAATGATAGTCACCCACTTCACACCACCATCATGAAGCAGAGGAGTGTGTTCAGTGGCAGACTGCTGTTACAGAGTTGCACAACAGACAGACTTAGAAAATTGTTTGTAAGTAGAAGATTCAAATTCAATCTCAGTTTGATCTACTTATCCAATAAGGCAGAGCAATGTATTCTACATTCAAAAACTACTTTTTTATTTCTGATTTTTCCCCATTTTCTTCCAATTTGGTTATCCAATTGTCCCACCCCTTTGTGTGTCCCCATCACCGGTGGCACCTGTGACACTGTGAAGTTAGTCACCCCTTTTTCGAGCTGCTGCTGTTAAATCATTGCCTGAGTAGCTAGTGCGCTCGGAAGAATACACAGCGGCTAGGTTATGATTCATCTGCTCACAGACGCCTCGTGCCGTCCAGCGCCACCTTTAAGCATAATGAGGCCCTGCCCTCACCCAGAGAGCAGGGCCAATTTTGCTCCCTCTGAGCTCCATGAGCAGGGGTTGGAACCTGCGACCTCCTGCTCATAGTGGCAGCACTTTAGACCGCTGGACTAAAAAACTTAAAAACTTAAAAACTACTTTTTATGATCATGGAGATTAGACAGGTCGTCTTCTCACTAATCAACTCAAACGTCAGGCAGCCTCATGGCTGATTTCACAAATTCTTCATCAGTCAGGTCAGCTTACAACTTCATTTAAAAATAAATTATGCATTCGTAGCTTATTATCACAACATTAGAAATTAAAAAAATTGATGAGGACATTTTAGTAAATCTTTGTTTTTGAAATGTTTAATGAGTCTTTTTAAGTGGAATTCTCCCTCCTACACTAACACAAGCTTCGATCTCTCTTATTTAAAAAAAATAGACAAAGACCCAACAGAGTTTTGGAGTTTCGATCCAATTTCCCTCTTGAACGTTGACATTAAAATTTTAGATAAAATACTTAGGTACTAAGTTGAATCGGCATTGCCATCTATAATAGCTGAGCACCAACACTTTTTCTTTAGGAGTTTTTTTGCCATGGTGGACAAGATAACACTATCTTGTCCACCATGTCAACCATATATTCCTAAGGTTAAAACAAGTGTACTTAAGGCACCTCGAATGAATGGAGGATTGGGCCTTTTTAACTTAAAATACTATTACTGGGTAGCAAATATACAAACTTTCTTTTTGGATATATAAACCTGAACAAGACTGGTGCAAAATGGAAGCATATTCCAGTCAGATCACATTCCTTCCAGCTCCTATATGTTCACATCTTCTGATATCGGTCACACAGTATTCATCAAACCAGGTAGTTGTCTCCAGTCAAAATTTGGAAACAATTCCGACATTTTAAACTCAGTTATGTATCACTATATGGTCCTTAACTTAATAATCACCTGTTTATCCCTTCTAGGATTGACCCCTATACCTGGACCTCAACTGCGTGTGTTTGTGATGTCACCTAGCTTAAAGTAATTGAGTAATGTTTGGAAATGTCCAATTATACTTAATTTGACTTTTTGATTAATTTTTACAGTGAAGCTCATAAACAAGGTTCTATCTAACAAAACTGGAGCTGTTTTGTTTTTGGAGCTGTAATTGGTCTGCCTGTGTGTTGAAATTAATGCCAATGTGCTAGAATAGTAATGTCTGTATGTATATCAGTTCATGTTACAGAATGACATAGCATACAGTATGCTCTTGTCCTCACTGAGTAATTTCCTGCTTTAAGTTATTTATATCAAACCAAAAAAAATGAGGACTACAGCTGTAGGAAGAATGTGGTACGTTTTATTAGCTTCTTATCTGCTGAAATAATGTTTAAAACAACTGTTACCTGATTATTTACATGGTTTCTATGTAAGTTGAAGGACCAGTTATTTGATGATATAGTATACTTACATAGCTACTTTCTAGATACACACCCAATTGGACTTTTTTATTTAATTGAACACATAAGAACACATAATCACACTCTCAGGCGAAAACGACCATCCACCTGCAAGACTGCATCAGGATATAATAAAGTGGCAATATGTATCCATGTAAACAGTCATGCACATAAAAGGAGAACATCAACCCAGATCAGGACTTCAGGACGTCATTTTTGCCAGTGGGCCTACGTTAGCCTGACATTGGGTGCCAACCAATATTTGGCGTTGGGACTATGTTGGCCTGGCGTTGGCCTGACATTGCGAGTCAACCAATATTTGTGAACCTTTATATAGTAAAATCTATTAGCCCACAAATTTATCAAGAACATGAAATAACCAACAATAAATGATTGCTAAAATAATTTATTGAATGTATTTTGAAGGGAAAATAAAAACATGTATGTGATACATAACTAACATTAATTTAATAAAAAAAACAGTGGATATGGAGTCAGTCACTGGAAGAGAAAAAGAAGACTATTCTAAATGAATTATTTACATTTTAAAATTATACATATTTATTTCTAGTGAGTGCATTTTTTAAGTTTAAAAGTAGTTTAAAAGCCAAGTAATCATTACATATTACATCAAGTTAAAATAAATAAACAAAGAGATTAGGTAGAAGGAATGCTACATATTTTAATTTGATGTAACTATTACTTGGCTTTATATATATATATATATATATATATATATATATATATATATATATATATATATATATATAGAGAGAGAGAGAGAGAGAGAGAGAGACACACACACACACACACAGTACAGGCCAAAAGTTTGGATACACCTTCTCATTCAATGCGTTTCCTTTATTTTCATAACTATTTACATACATATTTACATTTTCTCACTGAAGGCATCAAAACTATGAATGAACACATGGAGTTTTGTACTAAACAAAAAATGACCTGCCCTCCACAGTGACCGGACCTGAACCCAATCCAGATGGTTAGGGGTGAGCTGGACCACAGAGTGAAGGCAAAGAGGCCAACAAGTGCTAAACACCTCTGGGAACTCCTTCAAAACTGTTGGAAAACCATTTCAGGTGACCACCTCTTGAAGCTCATTAAGAGAATGCCGAAAGTGTGCAAAGCAGTAATCAGAGCAAAGGGTGGCTATTTTGAAGAAACTAGAATATAAAACACGTTTTCAGTTATTTCACCTTTTTTGTTAAGTACATAACTCCACATGTGTTCATTCATAATTGTGATGCCTTCAGTGATAATCTACAATGTAAATAGTCATGAAAATAAAGAAAACACATTGAAAAAGAGAAGGGTATATACAGGGCCGCTGCTAAGGTTTTGGAGGCCCTAAGCATAACTGGTCAGGGAGGCCCCCCCTGACTTGGGCTGTTTGGGAATAAGCTAAAGACCAACGTGGAGCTGCCGTTGGAAAAACGTTGGCATTTTGTCGCCGACTTCCGCTGCTTAACGATCTTGATCTTTATCCAACGTTCTAAAAATACTGCCAACCACAGACCAACGTTGCTCTGACGTCGAATTTCGACGTGCGACATAGGCGACATTGGCCAATGTTGGGCCAATGGTTGGTATCTGGGAAGTTACCATGCTGCCCAAACTCGTAACAACTTTGATTCATAAAAATGGTAGAACAATTTATTTAAAAGTTTAAATAAACATAAAAATCAGGGTTGCTGTCAGTTAATTACTACAATTTTACAGGAAAGGTTTTTACATTATAGCCTCAGCCTTGGCCATGAGAACATATTTAAGTGCTCTATTTCTGACAGTTCGTATTTTCAAATCTAATCTATTATCCATCTAAGGGAAAGAATTGTGTATCCTAATGTTACCTTACCGAAGCCAAATCAATTCCTTCCATGACTGGTGCAAAAGTGTCCTTTTCCTGAAGAATTTCTGTTTTTGATATGTTTCTTTTAAGATTGAAGCTACGTCGCCTTACTCTGTTTTTCTCTTTTCCCCTCCCCCTCTTTCTGTCCACCCTTGCCCTTGTGGATTTGGCCCGCCCTCCCACAACTTACACAGTTTAAAACACACACACACACACAATCACCTCATACTAAGCTTTTACTGATCTGGAAACAAACCTAACAAGCGTAAAGCTGTTTATTAGCTCAAATTACTGTAACATGGGCTATTGATTTTTTAAAACATAACATAAAATGTTCCATAACACAATTCTGTCTTGCTGTTACATTCCTACCTGGGGGTTAACAGGTACGTCGACACACATGTCTTTGAGCAGAAAAAGTACACAAATGTGCCAGAACCAGAACCAGGGGCCTCATGTACTAAAGGTGCGTACGCACAAAAACATTGCGTACGCCATATTTCACGCTCACGGTCTGATGTACTAAATTTGACTTGAACGTGTGAAAGTGCGTTCCCCCACGGAAGTTTTGTTTTGGGCGTACGCCTTTTTTTTGTGCGTATGTATTGTGTTTTTGTCATTTGGCGACACTTAGAGGCGATGCATTGAAATTACAACTATTAAGATATCCTTTATGCACACATTGAAGTAAGCATTATTGGGTAAAATAAAGTAAATTAATCAGACAGTTTCATTGTCTTACAGAAATAATCGTTTAACGTGTTTCCACTTAGCCTAGATCAGGTTTGCGCTGGAGTTGTTGGAGATGCAGCGCTGGCATTACTGGAAAATACTGCTAATGGCCGAATTCATTGAGCGCGCATTTTCCGTGACCATTATGTTTTTTTGGCCCATGATGATGACTGGCTTATAAGCAGTTTTAGATTTCCAAGAGCATAAGAAAACAAGCTGAGTGCGTGACGTGTGTCTTTTTGGTAGGCGACTCATTTAAAGCATTTAAATGAAAGCATTTATCTTAGAATAATAAAACTTAAAACATGGGTAATTATACGCTATGCGTATATAATATTATTATTATTATTATTATTATTATTATTATTATTAATAATAATATTATTATTAATAATAATAATAATAATAATAATAATAATAATAATAATAATAATAATAATATAACATTATACTCTGCGTAATTGAGGGAGGAGTCGTGGCAAGTGTGCTGCTTTCGTGCATTTGCGCTTGATTTCAAGTTGATTGTGATGTACTAAGAGAAAGTACGTGGAATTCTGCCTACGCACGGTTTGATAAATCCGGATTTTTTTGTGCGTACGGAACTTTTCAGATCTGAGCGTACGGAACATTTTAGTAGGAAGTCCACGCAAGTCTTAGTACATGAGGCCCCAGATTCCCCACCCATAAGGTGCTTGCACACTGCACGCGGTAGGTGCGGCGCGGTACGCTGACCCCCATAGGATTCAATAGTGTCTAGAGCGGTAGAGCGGTGCGTCGCTGCCGCGGAGCAGAGCGGAAAGCGGCGCGTTTCCCCGCCCATAACCACGCCTCCACCGCGCTACCGCTTACCGCGGGCAAAGTTCAACATGGTTCAACTTTGACCTCGCGGCAAGCGGTACCTCGGCAGAAAACGCATGACGTGAACTCACGCGACTAGAGAGAAACTGTAGTCCAAACAACAATAAACGTGCGCGAGAGACTAATAATAGCGATTAGTGAATCCCCTCAGCTGTACATCACTTCCCTACACTCATATAGAGATAACAGGAGGAAGAGAAGAATCAGAGCTTTGTTCTGAGGCTGAGAAACATATACAGATCCACAGAGGCTGTAGAGACTCAAAACTACAAAACACCGCTCACAGAGGTGATGGGTTTTAGAAAACTCCGCCTATTATCAGCAGGAGACGCTTGGCGTCAGCAGCAGCGCAACGCACCCGCAACTGACCAGCGTAGAGCAGAGCGGCAGCACAGCGGAATGCCGCGCGGCATACCGCGTTCAGTGTGCAAGCACCTTTACCATAGAGCATTTGTTTTGATTTGACCAGGGGGCTGTTCCACGAAGCGAGCTAACTCAGTAAGCCAGGCTTTTGAAGACGAGTCTGGCTCACGAGTCTAGACTTAAGCCTCGTTCAGTTACTACAGCAACATATACGTTTGTACAAACCTGGGCCTCATGTACTAAAGGTGCTTAAGGTGCTTGCACACTGAACGCGGTATGCCGCGCGGCATTCCGCTGTGCTGCCGCTCTGCTCTACGCTGGTCAGTTGCGGGTGCGTTGCGCTGCTGCTGACGCCAAGCGTCTCCTGCTGATAATAGGCGGAGTTTTCTAAAACCCATCACCTCTGTGAGCGGTGTTTTGTAGTTTTGAGTCTCTACAGCCTCTGTGGATCTGTATATGTTTCCCAGCCTCAGAACAAAGC
The DNA here is from genome assembly GCF_023375975.1 of Astyanax mexicanus. Taxonomy (NCBI): domain Eukaryota; kingdom Metazoa; phylum Chordata; class Actinopteri; order Characiformes; family Acestrorhamphidae; genus Astyanax; species Astyanax mexicanus. Next base: position 14,482,927 of record NC_064419.1, read on the forward strand.
TCTGATTCTTCTCTTCCTCCTGTTATCTCTATATGAGTGTAGGGAAGTGATGTACAGCTGAGGGGATTCACTAATCGCTATTATTAGTCTCTCGCGCACGTTTATTGTTGTTTGGACTACAGTTTCTCTCTAGTCGCGTGAGTTCACGTCATGCGTTTTCTGCCGAGGTACCGCTTGCCGCGAGGTCAAAGTTGAACCATGTTGAACTTTGCCCGCGGTAAGCGGTAGCGCGGTGGAGGCGTGGTTATGGGCGGGGAAACGCGCCGCTTTCCGCTCTGCTCCGCGGCAGCGACGCACCGCTCTACCGCTCTAGACACTATTGAATCCTATGGGGGTCAGCGTACCGCGCCGCACCTACCGCGTGCAGTGTGTAAAACTGCACGCGGTAGGTGCGGCGCGGTACGCTGACCCCCATAGGATTCAATAGTGTCTAGAGCGGTAGAGCGGTGCGTCGCTGCCGCGGAGCAGAGCGGAAAGCGGCGCGTTTCCCCGCCCATAACCACGCCTCCACCGCGCTACCGCTTACCGCGGGCAAAGTTCAACATGGTTCAACTTTGACCTCGCGGCAAGCGGTACCTCGGCAGAAAACGCATGACGTGAACTCACGCGACTAGAGAGAAACTGTAGTCCAAACAACAATAAACGTGCGCGAGAGACTAATAATAGCGATTAGTGAATCCCCTCAGCTGTACATCACTTCCCTACACTCATATAGAGATAACAGGAGGAAGAGAAGAATCAGAGCTTTGTTCTGAGGCTGAGAAACAGATACAGATCCACAGAGGCTGTAGAGACTCAAAACTACAAAACACCGCTCGGAGAGGTGATGGGTTTTAGAAAACTCCGCCTATTATCAGCAGGAGACGCTTGGCGTCAGCAGCAGCCCAACGCAACAACAACTGGCCAGCGTCCAGCTGAGGGGCGGCACAGCGGAATACAGCGCGGTGTACCGCGTTCAGTGTGTAAAGGTGCTTGCACACTGAACGCGGTATGCCGCGCGGCATTCCGCTGTGCTGCCGCTCTGCTCTACGCTGGTCAGTTGCGGGTGCGTTGCGCTGCTGCTGACGCCAAGCGTCTCCTGCTGATAATAGGCGGAGTTTTCTAAAACCCATCACCTCTGTGAGCGGTGTTTTGTAGTTTTGAGTCTCTACAGCCTCTGTGGATCTGTATATGTTTCTCAGCCTCAGAACAAAGCTCTGATTCTTCTCTTCCTCCTGTTATCTCTATATGAGTGTAGGGAAGTGATGTACAGCTGAGGGGATTCACTAATCGCTATTATTAGTCTCTCGCGCACGTTTATTGTTGTTTGGACTACAGTTTCTCTCTAGTCGCGTGAGTTCACGTCATGCGTTTTCTGCCGAGGTACCGCTTGCCGCGAGGTCAAAGTTGAACCATGTTGAACTTTGCCCGCGGTAAGCGGTAGCGCGGTGGAGGCGTGGTTATGGGCGGGGAAACGCGCCGCTTTCCGCTCTGCTCCGCGGCAGCGACGCACCGCTCTACCGCTCTAGACACTATTGAATCCTATGGGGGTCAGCGTACCGCGCCGCACCTACCGCGTGCAGTGTGCAAGCACCTTAAGAACCTTAACTGATGAGCGGTGATGTTGCGTCGCTTCAGCTCCGCCTCTGGGAGTTTCTCGAGCCAAGGTGGGCTGGTCTGTGAGTTTCTGCCTACATAGGCAGAAAGATAATTCAAAATTCACCCGTTTTTCGGAGGGGGGGAGGGGGGATTTCTTTGCTTAGCTCCTGCAGACAATGGGGGCTGCAAAACAGTTTAATGTGCAGGTGTACACATTCAACTCGGAGAGACCTACTGTATTCCACAAAAAACAAGAAAAATCGGATTTTCGCGGAAGGTGACCTTTAAATATAAACTTAAAAACAATAGTTGCATGCTTAAACTGTAATGGTGCAACCAGAAAACATGGGTGATTTGACAAAAAAAAAAATCAATCTGACTTGTAACACCAAAACACTGCATGCTGTGAATATATATGTTTAAGTAGTAAATAAAAGATAATAGCACTCTTTGTGGTATTTCAGTGACTGTTAGCTGCACTGAATGATGTTGTTTGAGATAGTAAAATAAAGTTCTTATGATGCTCCTTTAATTAAGAAAGCCAACCATTTCCTCAAAATGTTCATTGTATGATCTTTTTTGTAATTAAATCGCACACAGATGGTTACTAGCAGGCACAATATTATGGGTATAGTTATTCTATATATTTTGTCTTAAACATTTTTTAAATTAGTTGTCAATTGATAAAAAAATCTGGTTATCACAATTTGTTGATTAGTCAGCTTAAGGGTGCATTGTGTAGGATTTTCTTGATTATGCATTTATATTTTTAAAGAAGTAAATTTACAACTTCAGCATTACTGTTCCACTCCATTGATGTGTAATACACAGAATAATATTCCTCTCATGTCTGATCTGGGCTCCACTGTGTTAAAACAAGGCTATGTAAGTATTTGCGTGCCCTGCTATCAGAACTTTCTCAGCCTCGTTTCAACACCGTGGAGGTCAGATCAGACATGAGAGGAATATTATTCAGTGTATTACACCTCAGTGGAGTGAAACAGTGATTTTGAAGTTCAGAATAGCTTTTAAGTTTGTGTTTTGTTTTCTGTCTGCGCTTGCTGCATCTCCCCCTCGCAGGATCAGCCTGGATCCTAACAGTACTTGATGCACTGAGCAGTGACATTATACATAGAGTAGTTAAGGTAAGAAATATACATTTCTTTCCTTTTAAAACATTTGTGTTGTTACGTATAATAACAATTACATCAGGCGTTATCAGATCGAGGTTCAAATTATCAAATCAAATTGTTGGCGGGGACCATTTAAAAAATCACTGGATATTGGTGTCCGTGCTAACTCTATACCCTTGAGTAAAGTAACCAAGTACTAATACTTCATTACTTTTCATCCCTTTGCTTTATCTTAAATGATTGCCACCTTTTGAACTAAAATAATTCCTAATCAGTTGTCTATTCCTGACTAGAAAACTAAAAATAACAGTTTTAAATGTTTTGCTTTTTTTTAAGCTGGAGAGAACTACTGCAGGATTTCTCCAGACTCACTGTAATTACACATGGTCACCATGACACACTAAATAGGACAGGGGTGTTTTTCCTGAAAGTGATCAATCTTAGCGAATAACAAACAAACTAACGCATGACGTGAGAAAAGAACGAGCCAGTTCTTCAAGTGTTTCCCATAGAGCTTTGCAAAAAGTTCAAAGAGCGTCTTTGTTGACTCCTCCCCTTTGCAATTCCTGTAAATCCTGTATTTCCTTGGGAATTCCATATAAGTGTGTGTATGGTGCAGTAACAACTGGGTTACAGAATGCACAGACTTGGAGTCTGCACACTTGCTAAGACCGTGACCATCACCAGTTGTCTGCAGGAAACCACCTGTAGCATAAAATCAGTGGGCAGTTAGGTGGTACATGGTGGAACTCTGTGGAACTGAGTTGACCTAGAGGCACACATATATACAGTGAGGAAAATGAACACCCTGCGACTTTGCAAGTTCTCTCACTTATAAATCATTGAGGGGTCTGAAATTTTCATCTTTGGTGCACGTCCACCGTGAGAGACATAATAAAAATCCAGAAATCACAATTTATGATTTTTGTTAAATAATTAATTTTATTTACAACTTTCTCAGCAGGATTTGGTGTCCGCAAAATGGTTCGAGGTCCTCAGCCCTCGCCTCCCCCAGCACAGAGGAAAACTACCAAGGGCGGTACTCTCATTATAGGAGATTCAATTGTTAGACATTTAAAAGTATCTAAGAGTAATGGCACAATTTCATGTCTTCCAGATGGTTGCATGCTGGTAGTCGGCAAGCGGCTCCCTGGGGCGCATTGCCAAAGCAGGAACCCCGGCACCATCGCCCTCCACGTGGGGATGAGCTTTCGGGAGCGACCGGCCCCGTTCCACAGAGACAGGCTTCTGTCTGTGAACATCGAGGCGGTGCTACGCTGAGACTGACTGTCTCTACCCAGTCACACCAGCCAAGTAGGTTTGTTTGCTGGTATTTCTGCTTGTACTATTTGTATGTCAATTCTTCATAATAGTGTAAATAAAACACGTTATCAAAATAGCTGGAAAATCTGTTTTAACAACTCCATTAGAATTAATACAAACTCGTCTGTCCTTCTGAGTTACAGCAACAACCACATTAAATCGGGGCTGTTAAATATAAGATCGCTGGCACCTAAATCAGTTACTGTAGGTTAAATTATCATTGACAATGCACTCTCTATGAGACATGGGTTAAAACTGATGGATATTTAGCTCTAAATGAGTCCACTCCCCCCAGGTTCTAGCTATTTCATCTACCCATGCAGGACTGGTCAGGGTGGTGGTGTAGTCGTCAGTTATAGGAATAAATCAAAATACAGAGTTTGAAGCTAAGTCATTTGAACTGTTTAACCTTATAGTCGCAGGCCCATCTACTGCCACCAAAACCCAACATTCATTCCTGCTGATAACTATGTACCGTCCTCCAGGACCATATGCAAAATTCACTAAGAAATTCAGTATATTTTTTAGCTGCAGTAGCTCTCAACTCTGACAGAGTTATCATTGTTGGTGACTTTAATATCTATTTTGAAAAGAAACAGGGCCCACTGAGAATAGCATTTAAATCAATTTTGGATGCATTAGCCTTCAATGAGAATGTAATGGGCCCACCTACTGATGTACTGACTCAACTTTTTTTTCATTTGGTGATCGTTTTGGCTATGTTGCAGCCAGGGGAATGCATTTTTGCAGAAAACCTGCATTTTCATTAAATTTTTTAAATCTAATGTCTTTTACTCTCACGTCATTCATACTCTCTGGACGCATTTTGCACTCTCTGGACATGTTCATGGCAAAAATGTACACACACCTACAAACTGCTCTTAAATCATTATACATCAATATTGTTTTGCTTTTTTTTCACAAATCAGGATTTTAACCATTTAAATAACTGTTTAATAATTTTATACAGTAATTACAGTGAGATAAAAAAATGTGTTTTCAATGGAAGTCAATGGGGCATTTCTGGCCACGAAGGTGTTCAGAGGGAGTATTTGACACTACATAAAAAAATTCTACCAATGCCCCATACATCTAATATTTATTATATGAGAAATAGTACAACTTTTGTGGGGGGTTTTAATGAATAATTAATCATGAATGTAATTAAACTGTCAATTAAAGGGTTAAAATCCTGGAATGTATTAAATATTTGATCATTTTGATCAGGGCTGGATTTGATTAAGTGATTTATGAAGAAATAGCAAAAAAAAATGTATATGAGTATTTTATTGCTGATTTTGTGCATGTACATTTTTGGCAACAAAGGTGTCCAGAGGGTGCAAAATTTAAATCTGGCACTGCGTAAAAAAATAATAATGCAATCAAATCAATTTTGTTGCTAATCTTTTACATGTCCAAGACTCTAATAGTCACCAATGCCTCATTTGTCTGCTGTTTGTTTTGTGGAAAATAATTTTTGTGTTTTTCTTTTTTTTTTTTTTTTTTTTGCCAAAATACAACAATAGTTAAAATATTTAAACTGTCATTTAAAGGGTTAAAATCCTGAAAATTATTTAATGTTTGGTAGTTTTGGGTAGAACGGAAGTTGATTAAGTGATTTTATGAAAAAAAAAAAGTTTATTTATGTAAAAAAAAAAATATTGATGTATAATGATTAGGGTTGTCACGATACCAAAATTTTGACTTCGATACCGATACCAACTGTAGTATCACGATTCTCGATTCCAAAACGATACTTGGAAGAAAAAAAAAAAAACGATAAAAATATTTGAACATCAAATGTTTATTTTTGACTGAACTGGATTGAACACTGAACAATCGGTGCAAACGTTTTTATTCTACAATGAAACATTTGAACAAAAAACAAGTTTCGTTATTATAACCTTAACTATAACATAATTATCTAAACACTTCCTAAAAACTAAAACTAAAACCAGAGGTAATGGTAGCCTGACTATGTGAACCTGACGGGCGGGCAGAAGTTAAGTTCTGAATAAGGAAAATAAAGAGACAGAAGAACATTACAATGTTATGTTCATTTTAACACTCACTGCTCCGTTTTATTAATCAACCGTTTACCGTTTTTAATAAGCCCATGTTCAGTGTAACGATCAAGCAGGCTACGTGCCTGACCACAGATTTGCGATGGAAACGCGAAAACGTGAACATCTTAAGTTCATGTTTCACAGCCAATGGGATAATGGAGAAATAGAGAAAACCACGGGTCCAAAACAAAACTCCTGCACACTCCTCTCCGTGTTAACGTGATTTATTGGCAGTCGCTAGTAAATCTTAGTAAAGCTACAGACAGAGTGTATCTTGACTAACTCCACAAACCTGTCGACTTCTCAGCTCTTTGTAGAGATCAGGGTGCTTGTCTGCTAAATGAATGAGCGAAATATGATCAGAATTATGTTAAATAACACTGTAACATAGAAGCATAGAACTATTATTTAATTAAAATGATTTTTAAGAACAGCTAAACACAGTGCTGCAGGTCAAACGCGGAGGCGTTCACGTGCGAGAGAGAGAGAGAGACAGAGAGAAAGAGACACAGCGAGAGTGAGAGAGAAAGAGATTTGCGTGTTCTGATGTGAGCTACTCACAGGTAAAGGTTCTCTTTTATCTCCTCGTGCTCATATTCTAGTCCCACACATAATTCTGCAGCTCCCTCAGTGTTTTCTGTCGTATTTTGCGGCTAGCGCGAGCGCTTACAACTAACACCGCCACGAGGTGCTGCCGCGCTTGTGCCGAATCCGCTACTGAATCCGACTCCCGCTTCGCGGACAGAATCGAACAGCCCCCGCTGTACAACTGCGGGAGTGAAAACAGCGCTAATAAATAAAGTAGTTTAGTTTCACTTTCAGTTTTCGTTATTTTCGTTATTTTATTTACAAATAAAAATATAAATAAAAAACAGATGCCTACATCTCAGACTATTTTCCCACACTTCACTCCTCGCGCCCGTTTTGTCCACAAGTCGCGGACGAGAGACATCTGTTATTTTAGCCGTCGCCATTCTACACTCGCTGCTGCTCTGCTGGCTTGCGCGTGAATCGATTCATTTGTTCAGAACACTAAGTTTATCTGAATCCTGCCACACCGACTGCTGCGGTGTGAATCAGTTTTCTTATGAACTGAATCAAATCGCGCCTACTAATTTGACTCATTTGAAGCTAGTGACTGGGCTATATACAGTATCGAAAGCATCGAACGCTAAAGAACCGAATCGTTTGTGATGACGTAGTATCGAAAAAGAATCGAACCTTCGGTACACCGTGCAACTCTAATAATGATTTAAGAGCATTTTTTAGGTGCTTGTACATTTTTACCACAAACGTGTCCAGAGGGTGCAAAATTTTAAGGGGGCTTGAGGGTTAACCTGAACATTTATCACCTGGCCGCTTTATTAGCAAAAACACAATTACAACTGCAACAACAAATGCCTTTATCAAAAACCGCTGACTTATATTCTATTGTAAATAAAATACAATATCATTTTAAGTACGAGTTAACAAAGTTCTTAGCCTTACAAAGCTTTTGGGAAATGCACCCCAAAGCTATAAGTGCACTTTTTATTTATCTTTCTTTTAATTTTGGGTGCATAATTCCAGTAAAATGGTAATTATTTATTACGTGAAATGGTATAAATGAAAATTAGCTGGCCCCTATTAAATACAGCTGTGACATTTATATATCTTTTAGAAATTTGGTCAAATGAAAAACACTTGTCATTTTAGTACGCTATATTCATTTCTAGCCACTTCTTTTCTGCTGTTTCTGAAATAAAATATTTTCTTATTTTGTCTTTTTTATAGGCTGCACTGTAGTGGTGTTAAGTGTCCAAGAATGCTCTCATCAGTGGAGGCACAGCTGGCTGCAAAAAAACGTCTGTGTCTGCATGTTTATATTATGTGAATTAAAAATGGTTTTATTATTAAAATAATTGTATTAATGCCTGTTGATTTATAAATTGTTTAATTGAAATCAAATTTGATTTAAGTAGCTTAATTAAGTATTGCATTTATAACTGATGGTATTTTATTTAATTAGCTTAAGTATTGCATTTATAAGTGATGGTATTTTATTTTAATTAGCTTAAGTATTGCATTTATAAGTGATGGTATTTTATTTTAATTAGCTTAAGTATTGCATTTATAAGTGATGGTATTTTATTGAATTAGCTTAATTAATATTGCATTTATAAGTGATGATATTTTATATAATTAGCTTAATTAAGTATTGCATTTATAAGTGATGGTATTTTATTTAATTAGCTTAATTAAGTATTGCATTTATAAGTGATGGTATTTTATTTAATTAGCTTAATTAAGTATTGCATTTATAAGTGATGGTATTTTATTTAATTAGCTTAAGTATTGCATTTATAAGTGATGGTATTTTATTTTAATTAGCTTAAGTATTGCATTTATAAGTGATGGTATTTTATTTTAATTAGCTTAAGTATTGCATTTATAAGTGATGGTATTTTATTGAATTAGCTTAATTAATATTGCATTTATAAGTGATGATATTTTATATAATTAGCTTAATTAAGTATTGCATTTATAAGTGATGGTATTTTATTTAATTAGCTTAATTAAGTATTGCATTTATAACTGATGGTACTTTCATTAATTAGCTTAATTAAGTATTGCATATATAAGTTATGGTATTTTATTTAATTAGCTTAATTAAGTATTGCATTTGTAATTATTGTATTTCATTTAGCTAACCTAATTAAGGATTGCATTTACAACTAATGTTTTTTTATTATATTATTTAAATATTGCATTTGTAATTTAATGTACTGTATTAAACTCTTTTAATTTATCAATGTAAAAAAGAAGTCAAATAGCTTAGTGCTCTTTCTTTACTACTTTTATTTTGAAATATGTCATTATAATCATTAATAAGTAGGCTGGGGAACGTGAAAAGGCCGTGGCTTGGCCGTAGCTAATACGGAACTAATCCGGGGCTGATCCAGATCTGGTCCAGATCTGTAACGGACCTGTTCCAGCGAGTGTAACGGTAAGCGGATCCGGCGCGGATCCGGCCCATATTCGGTCTAAAGGAACACCTGAAACGCTTGGTCTGGACTGGTGCTGGCCCAGTATCTTTTTGACTACGTAAAACGGATCCGTGACGGTTTTGGCCCGTTGTGCATCTGGACCCCGGCCCAGAACCGTTTTACGGATCCGGCGCGGAACTTGTGATAGACTCGGCCCGGATCCGGCCAGAATGCTTTTTGCTATCTGGGTGTCTGATTAATTTACTTTATTTTACCCAATAATGCTTACTTCAATGTGTGCATAAAGGATATCTTAATAGTTGTAATTTCAATGCATCGCCTCTAAGTGTCGCCAAATGACAAAAACACAATACATACGCACAAAAAAAAAGGCGTACGCCCAAAACAAAACTTCCGTGGGGGAACGCACTTTCACACGTTCAAGTCAAATTTAGTACATCAGACCGTGAGCGTGAAATATGGCGTACGCAATGTTTTTGTGCGTACGCATCTTTAGTACATGAGGCCCCTGGGCCTCATGTACTAAGGCTTGCGTGGACTTCCTACTAAAATGTTCCGTACGCTCAGACCTTAAAAAGTTCCTTACGCACATTCCAAGTACTTTCTCTTAGTACTTCACATTCAGCTTGAAATCAAGCGCAAGTGCACGAAAACATCACACCTGCCATGTCTTCTCCCTGAATTACGCAGGGTATAATTTTATAATAATAATAATAATTATTATTATTATTATTATTATTATTATTATTATTATTATTATTATTATTATTATATACGTGTAGCATAATTACCCATTTACGCCTCTACACGTAAAAAGATCACGTCTGTACACGTAAAAAGATAACGTCTTTATCTGTCAACACGATGATTTTTTTTTACGTGTGGACACGTGATAGGTGTACGCGTGGAGGTGTTTCTTTTCGGCTTAGTTGGCTTAGTTGGCTTGCCATATTTTTCGTATATGTATGTTTACTCCCACGCCAGACAGCTCTGACCAATCAGAGGACACAGCCTTCTCACGTGGTTTATTGGTGCGCATTTTGGTGCGTTTACATTTATGCCTGTGTGAAACCAGAACAAACAGAGAGAAAAAAACTCTTCCAAGTAAACGAACTCATCAACTAATTTTGACCAGAGAAAGGAACTACGGGTGTGAAAACGCCCTAAAAGAGGTGTTCTCGGTCCGGATCTACTGAACCATGGTCTGGTTCCTCTGCAGTGTGAAACAATTTTCTAGATGGATCAGACTTTCAGACCAATTACAAGAAGTTGAAATAGTCTTTAAACAAACAAGAGGAACAGAGAACTGACGTTGTGCCGAAATCCTTCTCCTGCAGCGGTTCACGCAGCAACACAAACGCTTGGACTGGAAATTCACTTATTTTCTGTTTTAGTCAAAGGCGTAATAGTGGGTTTGACATTCAGGGGGAAGCATTTGTTAATATGAATCAAATCCCACTCTAAAGTGACTTAGAACAACATTTGCAGAATTACGTTTAATCAGAAATAAACAAAAAATATATTTTTTATTTATATATTTTCTGTACTTCTGTTTATTATTAGTTAAATCCAACAAAAGGTCACTTTACAACCTAAAATGTTACTCCACATTACATTTACTGTTGTTATAAAAATTATGCGTACAATATCCAAATCATATACATATGTATACACATTATGACTAATACACATATGACAAAAAACAGTTATCACCTAATATTTAAAATAATATAACAACGGATTTGGTTATTATTATTATTATTATTATTATTATTATTATTATTATTATTATTATTATTGTTATTGTTATTATTATTTGAATGTATTGAAATGTCAATTCTGTTGTATACTTAGATTTTTTTTCCAATCTTTAAAAAAAAGCGTTGGGTCCTGTGTTTTAATTCTTTCTACTGAAAGCAACTCCCACGATTGTGTCCTTTTATTAAAAAGAATGTCATTTTAGTTTCATAGAGATCTTTGGCAGCACTTAATATAAACGATTTTATTTATTTTGTTTATTTTTATTTATTTAAAAAGAGTAAATATATATTATAAAATAAATAAAAAAGAAGGAGAGGAAAAAAAGACGCGACCAAAATGCTCTCTGGAAGGAGAAGGGTTATCCGGCGGAAGTAGACAAAAAGACATGTACAACAAAGATGGTTTTGAAAAGCCTAACGAACGGTCAAAAGTCATCAAGGATAGACATTATTTATGACGTCCTCATGATCCTTCTCAGGTTACAGCATTTGGGTTTATCAGTTGGCTTTCTGTGGGTACCAGCTCATGTGGCGGTGGAGGGCAATGAATGTGCTGATATGTTGGCAAAGCGAGCCCTTACGCTGGACTTTATTAATGTTTCAGTGCCCTTAAGCAGGCAGGAGGCTAAGCTGCTCATTAAAAAATATGTAACTAGGACTTGGCAAGGTATGTGGGATGGGGAACAAAAAGGAAGGCATCTTTATAAGTTTCAAAGGTTAGTAGGACAGAGAATAATTAGAGGTAAAAATAGACAGGAAGAGTTGGTACTTACTAGGGTACGTATAGGACATTGTGGACTGAATCAGAGTCTGTTCAGAATTGGTAAACATCCGGATGGCAATTGTCTGTATTGCTCTCAACCAGAGACTATAGAACATGTCTTAATACAGTGTGTGGCATATGATATACAAAGGGAAGAGGTGTTTGGAGGAGTTCGGGCAGTAGGGAATCTATCTATACATAGTATGATTCAAGACACATATAAGTTGATTAAATTTCTTAAATTATCTGGGCTGTTTAATAGGATTTAGAATTCAGCATTTCATGTTCTATCCAGTAAGTGGCAGTAATGCACCAATGACAGGAGTGCTGGCTGCCATTAATTCGACAAAGAAGAAGAAGAAGAAAGATATAATTACTGCATTGAGATGGATTGAAGAAGTCAAGCCTTTTAAATCAGTCGTATGCACAGATTCACTCTCAGTATTGCAAAGCTTTATCTCTGGAAAGGCAGTAAGAGATGACTTGGTTATTGAAACGAGACAGCTTTTGTCTCAACTCCGTAATCTGGGGCTCATTGCCCAATTGTGCTGGGTGCCAGCTCATAAGGGCCTCAAGGGTAACGAAATTGCAGATAGAGCTGCCAGGGATGCATTAGGCCACCAATATGTACACATCCATGTTCCATTAGGTAAAGGGGAAGCTAAATCTTATATTAAGACAGAAGTTCTGAAGATGTGGCAGGATGAATGGGAGTCAGACACGAAGGGCAGGGAATACTTTAATGTGCAACAGCAGGTGGGGGGAAAGAGAATAACATCAGTGGGGCTTGGAAGAAGGGAGGAAGTTGCATATACAAGATTGAGACTTGGGCACGCTGGCATAAATGCCTCGTTACATATGTTGGGCAAAACTGATGGGCTTTGCACTGAATGCCAAGTCAAAGAAGATATAGAGCACATTCTTTTTCACTGCAGGAAATACACTGATCACAGAGCATACTGGAGAGAACAGGGAGGAGATGATAATTTTCGAAACATCTTGAAGGAAGAGGGAATGCAGAGCAATAGAATTAAAGGCCTTATGAAGTACTTAAATGACACAGACCTGATGAGCAGAATATAGACTGTTTTTTTTTTTTTTTTGTCATGCCATGATTTACCATGATCATATCACACACTCCTGTGCAGTAGGTGGCGATATACATGCTATATTGTGAACCGCCATTACTTAAAAGAAGAAGAAGAAGAAGAAGAAGAAAGATGGCGGAGTCCAGTGAGGTGGCGGTGGAGAGAAAACACGTGGAGAACAAAAAAAAGGCAAGTGTTTGTATTACAATGACTTTAATATCAGTTTTATTGTCTGAGTTTCAGTTTTGAACTAAACCAGTTAGTGTGAACGCTGTGATTCCAATGCTGTAGTTAATAAAAAAGAGCGAACCCAAAATTATACTCGGATTACAGTGTGTTTCTATATCTGAGTGGAGTACTATTAACTAACGTTACCGTAACGTTAACTGTTGCTTTTCTTAGTTAATGTAGGTTTCAGTACACTTACGCGGAGCTCACTTCAGTGCTGTGTTTTATTTATACTTACATGGAAAGAGCGAGTTTAGGGAGAGAAGAACTGAAACCTTCTGAGAGAAACTCCCTCCTAAATATTTTAAATAACCTGCAGCGAGTCGGATTTTTGTATGATTTTTTATTGAATAATATATCGATATTTTATCGTAACGTGATATTCGTATGATAATGAGCATCTCATAAGTATGGGGATCAAGGTACACCATTTATTCAGTGGCCAATAACTATTTCACCAGTCAAAACTTCTTCAAACACTTGAATGTAATTAAAAACAATCTTACACAGTAAAATATATGGCGTTTAGTTTTTGTACCAAAATCATATTTAATTTGTTGATGTGCAGCAATAATTAGGAGTCTCTGTATTTAGCATGAAGGATCGTTTGAATAGCAGAACCTGCCACTGCTGATACATTTGTCTGTGTGTAATGGATAATTTGTGTTTTGTTACATATCACCCAGCTCTATCAGTATGTGATTATGTACACTAAAACCCACTGACAATGTGTCACTGACCTGGATAATTATACGTTTTTTTAAGTGTTTTAATGTTTGTTTATTTGAGACAAATAGCACTTTACAATATGTAAATGATTTGTGAGCAACAATGCTTTGAAGAAATTAGTGCTGGTCTTTAGTACTGCATCCTTCCACAGCTTGAGTTCAAATTTCTTGTTTTTATTAGGCCTTCTCCCATAATTACATTATCAAGTTAAATTTTCGCAGTAATCTTTGCCCAATATATTGTGTTTGTGTGAATAAACAGTGAGTTTGTTTTGTTCTTCTATATGTTTTCTAACACATTGTTTGAAGGGTGTGTGAGGTGTATTGATGTGTAAACTGTGATGTCATCTTCTTAAAAAACTGTATTGATTGTTCTTCAGTTGTCAGAGATACATTCAGGGCCAGTGTTGTGGAAAATGTTGAGACTGTTTTGCTATTTTACATTTCTAAATTTTTATTTCTTCTTTTTATCTCAGGCTCCTAAGCGTTATTGGGAAGAAACGCAAAATGCAACAAAAAAAGTTGAGGCAGAAAAAAGCAGTGATGAGTCAAAGCAAGAAAACACAGATAAAGAAAAAGGCAAGCTGACTCATGATGAATGGAGAAAGAAGAAGAAAGAAAGGACTCATGGAAAGTTCATTTCAGGGGTGGGTATTTTACTATTTTATGGAGAAACCTTCTTCTTATCCATGAGCCAAGGCAGGTCTGAGTTGTATCTCCCGCCGCCTTAACATAAAAACTATAACCAGTTTTGCCAATACTCCCTTTAATGGAAAATGCCTTTTATTTTATTTTTATAAAAATAAAAGACCATTTCTCTTGAATTAACTTAACAAATAATTGTTTTTATAAAAAAATAAAATATGGTCTTTTTTATTTCTCTTTACATAAATACTTGTTTTTATAAAAAATATATAAAATAAAGAAAGTCTTTCCTGACCTGACATATTTAACACTGTAAATTTGAACGTTGAACCTGTTGTTCTCAGCAGGGCAGGAAGGAGTGGTTTTACAAAACAAAACCATGTAAATGGTCTAGGCTGACATCATGTGTATTTTTGTTACTTTGGCCTAGTTTTATTTTGTAATCAAATGTTAAAGGTAAAACTAAGTACCAAGTTACTAAGTAACGCGTTACTGACATCACTGATAACAGCAATAACATGACGGGAGGCTGCGTTAGCTAGCATCTTAAATGGGGCTTCTCTCTGCCAGTGAGTTCATGTTTTTCCTTGTCCCTTCACAGTCAGTGAGAACATCACTGATATGCCGGGAGGTTAAAAAAAAACACGAGTAGCCTCTGGCAAAGTCTGCAAAAAGAATGTGCAGCTTTTCAACCTATCAAGTTGGATAACAAGCAAAGTCTACAGATAGGTGATACAGCTCTAATTTAGGAACCGTACATTGCAGTTCCGTAAAAATGCAGTTCCGTAATCCTGAGAGCCAGACGGTTTGAATGATGTATAACAAATTAAATCAAATGTGGACAACCGAAATATGCATATTATGAATCATGTTTTTATAAAAAAAAAAGCCTTATTTCGCCCTAAATGTTTTTTCTTTTTTTTTTTTTTTTTCTAATTTTTCCCATTTTCTCCCCAATTTACACGGCTAATTACCCAACCCACTCATTAGGACTCCCCCTATCACTAGTAATGCTCCAACACACCAGGAGGGTGAAGACTAACACATGCTACCTCCGATACATGTGAAGTCAACCACCGCCTTTTGTCTTTTGGAGGAAAGCGCAGCGGCTCAGTTCCGATACATCAGCTTACAGACACCCTGTGCTGCAGACATCGCCATAGGAGTGATGTGGGGAGAGAGCGCCATCTACCCACCCAGAGGGAGCAGGACCAATTGTGCTCCCTCTGAGCGCCGGCAGCTCGATGGTAAAGCTGCATGAGCGGGGGTTCGAACCTGCGACCTCTCGCTCATAGTGGCAGCGCTTTAGACCGCTGGACCACTTGGCGCCCTATATTTATTTTCTTAAAGGAAATGCAGCTAAATAGGCTAGATAATTGATGAGCAGAGATTCTTAACTTAAATATGGCATATCGCAGGGATGGGCAACTTCCATGATGGAGAGGGCCACATTTTTTTCAGCATGACCATTGGAGGGCCACATGACCTCGCACTTCAAATAATTGAATATGAAAAACGCTACAAATGATTTTCAATAAGAAAAAATTTTATATGAATTTATATCTGTATGTTTACAGCACCAACATTTATCAACAACATAATAATGCATTTTAATACGGCAAACGACAAACCGTTTGCTTAAAAAAAGTGCAAAAAGGAAGTCCTTCATATCAAAGAACAAAAAGTTTGCTTAAAAAACTGATTGCAAATACAGTAGTTCCTCTGTGTAAAATAAGTTCATTATAACAAGTCCTTCATAAGCAACAAGGACAAAACATTTGCTTATAAAAGTGCAAAAGGCATTTGAACTCATTTATAACAAAGAACAAAAAAGATTTAAAAACTGATTGCAAATAGCTCATTCAATAATAGCAGAAAACTAGACCAAAGAGGCCCAACATTTATTGAAGCTAATGAGAGAGCTGTGGTTTGGCCTGCTGGCTCACAATGGACTGGATGTCAATGTCAATTTTCGTGGTTGTTTGGCAGCGGTCAAAAGTAGAATTACGTTTTTTTTTTTGTTTGTTTTTTTTGTTTGTTTTTTTTTTTATTATGAAATTATTTTTGATCTATTCGCGGGCCGCACTGAGTGATGACGAGGGCCGTGTGCGGCCCCCGGGCCGCCAGTTGCCCATCCCTGGCATATCGGGTGTCTATATTGAGCCTATAATTATTCATAAACACAACCAGATATCAATTATGGCATGTTATTGCGTCTAAAGAAGCAATGCAGCTGCACCTCAGATTTGCAGAACACAAGACATAGCTAATTGGCTAGGATATGTTCAAAATGAAGAGAAAATTGGATTTATCTGAACTATTATTGTAAATGTTTTTTACTCCTGAAAATCTGGAGCAGAGTTTTTACCAAGGCTTGTGTGTTTGTTACATTGTATGTACAGTATTTAAGCTGACTAGAATTGGATTCACACTGCAGACTAAATAACTTAATTACATTTTATCTTTATCAGGTAGGTTGGTGGAGTCTCTCTATACTTCATATTAATAATTGGTTTGTAGAATTTTAGTTGTGGGTTCAGCGAGTTACTTTGCCATGTGATGTGCTGAATTCTAGCTCTCTGTCAGAATCCGACTCCCCTTTGTGTACACCTCCACCATCATGCTATTGTCACTGTAGTGTTGAGAATAACCCACCACCTGCTCTGTGGCAGTCCTGGGGGCTTTTTGTACACGAATAAGCATTAATAATTGTGAATATTACTTTAGTTTTTTAATGGATTACTAATGTATTGTACTGCTCAGTATCAGTATAATGATGAAGTTGAATTAAATTTAATTTACTGTGGTTTTAGTTATTTTTCATAAATTTAGTCCAAATTGATTTTAGAAATATAGAAAATACATAAGGATTGTGTATCGTGTGCTTGTGTCAAATCGAATGTTTATAAGTGTGGCTTAATACAGTTACTCCATTTGAAAATCTTAAATTGTAATTACATATTGACTCCTTTATTATAATTTACCAGCCTATGCAACACATGATACGTTTCTGTTGCAGATGTTTTGTGTGTGTTTGTGTGTTTTTTTTTTTTTAAATAAAGGCCAAAAGTTGCACTCATTAATTTTCCTTTATTTAGAAAACTGACCCTTTCCCCGGTGATGCGCCTATCCCAGAGGAGCGAATGAAGAAGTTCCAGAGAGGCAATAAACTTGAAGTGGTGAGTTACGCATGCTCCACACAAAATATATATTTAAGCTAAAAATAGAGATGCAGTTATAAAGTTACCTTTTTCACTGTTTTTGCCTTTGATCCCAAAAACAAACACAGGACAAATTCAAAGATTTTTGATTGAAGAGTTCTATTTTTATATGCTTTCATATGGTTCTTTGATCAAAGTTGTGCTGATCGAGTTGGATTCAGTGTCAATTGTTTTGGAGATACAGCTGTACAATACACACACAAATAAAAGCTTGTGTATGAATCATATTTGCCTCATGTATTATAAGAGTTTTAAAAATATTCAATTAAGAGTTTTAAAGAGCATTAAATAAATGCTTCTTTCCTTGACCTCAGCCTGCAGGAACACGACTGAAGCTAAGAGAAACTCTTACTAGGTCTGAAGCAGGTTCTGACCTGGCTCAGAATCAGTCTGCACGATATGACCTCCTGCTCACTGAGGACGCTGGGTAATGTTCCTTATTAGCACCCATTATTTTATTGTGACATAGATCGTACACTGCTAATGAAACACACTTTTGGATTCATATCTCAATAAATGTGTTAAAAGTTTTCTGGAGGGAGAGGAGGATGAGGACACATGCACCATCTCACAGGAAGACATAGCAGAAGCTGTGGACATCACTTCTGGATCAAAGGCAAGTTGTGACACAGAATATATATTTACATGTAAAGATTAGTCCAAAGTAAATCTAAGAAGCTTCTCCAAATCAAGATAGTTACTGTAGCTGTATATGAGAGAGGATAATTTTATAGTCTTATATGTTAAACCAATAATGAATAAATTCTGACCTTACATCAAAAACCCCCTTCATAACATGCATGACATTTTAAAAGATTAAGCTTTCATTTTTGTATATCCAGTGGCTTGCAAAACTATTCATACCCCTTGAATTTTTTACATTTTGTTACCGTACAACCACAAACTTAAATGTATTTTAAGTGACAGACCAATACAAAATAGCACATAATTGTGAAATAGGAAGTGAAATGACAAATGATACATAGATTTAAAAATTTAATCAAATAAGAATCTGAAAAGTGTGATGTGCAAAAGTATTCATCCCCTTGAACCATACCATGTAGAGTCATCTTTCACTGCAATTACAGCTGCAAGTCTTTTGGGGTATATATCTACCAGCTTTGCTCATCTGGAGACTGAGATTTTTGCTCATTCTTCTTTACAAAACAGCTTAAGTTTAGCCAGATTGGGTGGAGAGCATGTTTTACTCTGAGGATGGTGTGTTCAGGATTATGAGCAGTGTTAGTTTTTTGCCAAAAAATCAGTTTATATTTAGGCCGAAAGCACCACCACAGCACCTCCTTCCACATGTTTGCTGTACAAACAGCACTTCTTATGTCTTTCTTTTAACAGTGGTTTTCTTGTTGCCTCCCATCCATAAAGGCCAGATTTGTGGAGTGTATGACTAATAGTTTCCTGTCGACAGATTCTTTCACGTGAGTTGTGTATTTGTGCAGCTCCTCCAGAGTGACCATGGGCCTCTCAGCTGCTTTTCTGACTAGTGCTCTCTGCTCGATCTGTCAGTTTTGTGTGGACAGCCATGTCTTTGTAGGTTTGTAATTGTAGAATACGTTTTCCATTTTTGGATGATGGATTGACGAGTGCTCCTTGGGATATTTAAAGCTTGGGCTATTTTTATGACCTAACCCTGCTTTAAACTTCTCCACAACTTTGTCTCTGACCTGTCTGGTGAGTTCCTTGGTCTTCATGATGCTGTGTGTTCACTATTGTTCTCTAACAAACCACTAAGGTCAATACAGAACAGCTGTATTTATATTGAGACTAAATTACTTTAAAGTTGTTATTTTGTGTTGGCGTATCACTTAAAATCTCTATAAAATACATTTTATTAAATTTGTGGTTTTAAGGTGACAAAATGTGGAAAAGATTAAGGGATATGTATACTTTTGCAAGCCACTGCACATATTTATATTCAGAACAAAATGTTTACTTGTCTTCCACTTTTAAAAAGTGGAGTCCTTAGAGTGTTTGTTTACATTCACTTCATAATCTGATAATTAATAGATTACTACACGTACCTGATTATTCGGATAGTCGTGTACATAAATTTCTTTTTTCTTTCTTCGTTTCTTTCTTTCTTTTTTTTTTAGATAAGAGTAAAGAATAGAAATCAGATTTTTGTTTAGTAAACATGTTTTTCAGTCTGTGTAATATTAATGCTGAACATTTTTCAATCTGCTCATTCGTGAAAATAGACTATGGTTTCAGAAATAAGTGAGCAGCATTTTACACAGAACCTTCAAGTTGGCTGTAAATGCTGATGTTTGTTCATATTGCAGCTCAATGTGTTAAAGATATCACAGATTGCAGAGTAAAATCTATGATCTGACTCTGTGAACTAACTATTTTTTTTTATTATCTGATTACCCAAGTTTACACAGACTCAACAGTTTGCTCTTATGTTGTAAATCAAGTAAACACTCAGTATTTCTTTCTCTTTTGAGTTTTGCTTGTGTTACTTGGATAAGAAACAGCACAGATTGTTGAAGGAATGTTTAAAAGAGAATTGTAAGTGTTTAAACAATACATTTTTGTTTTGTTAATGTAAGTAAATGCAGAAAAGAGTTGCAAAGGTTTTATGTATTTGCATGCTTAAACCAGAATAATCAAGCTATTGTAGGTATATTGGATATTTTTAGAGGACTCAGGTTAACTTGGACTAAGTGAATTATGATAATTGAAGCCTGCTGTTTACAGTTAATTGGATTATCATGATGTAAGACGAGTGCTGGAACTGTTTATTGGTATGTGTAAATGCAGTATTCAGTTTTAGGCACACTGCTTTAGGATATATTATGAAGTGCAACTTTTTGTTAGTTGTATTATATTTCTATTATCTATTATATCTATTATGTTAACCTTTCAAGTTGCAGGTTTTATGTATACATTCTTGTCTTTGCAGTACTTTAACTTGCATCTGACCCAGTTTGGACCATACAGACTAGATTACAGCAGGACTGGCAGGTGAGTGCTAAGTTTATTTTCAGTATTCTTTCTTAGTATTGTCACTTTTTAGTTTAGTCTGTGATTAATCACAGTTATTTCTATTCATTCATCTATTCATTTATATGCTAATGTTTGGATTTGGCTCATTTAATTGCTGAAAGATGTGTGCACATACACATATACACACAGCCTTTAAATAGAATATGAGCAGATAAATATGATTCCTAATGTCAGGTGTGGGGTAGAGGAGTGTAAATCCCAGTATTGATGTGATGTACAGATGACTTGGGTAAGAGATGTGGAATGTTGGTAACAGAGTGGAGATGAGATTGGGGTTTGTTGGGGACGAGGTGGAGATGAATTAGGGGTTTGTTGGCGCCGAGTTGGGGACGAGGTGGAGATGAATTAGGGGTTTGTTGGCGCTGAGTTGGGGGCGAGGTGGAGATGAATTAGGGGTTTGTTGGCGCTGAGTTGGGGGCGAGGTGGAGATGAATTAGGGGTTTGTTGGCGCTGAGTTGGGGACGAGGTGGAGATGAATAAGGGGTTTGTTGGCGCTGAGTTGGGGGCGAGGTGGAGATGAATTAGGGGTTTGTTGGCGCCGAGTTGGGGACGAGGTGGAGATGAATTAGGGGTTTGTTGGCGCCGAGTTGGGGGCGAGGTGGAGATGAATTAGGGGTTTGTTGGCTGCGAGTTGGGGGCGATGTGGAGATGAATTAGGGGTTTGTTGGCGCCGAGTTGGGGGCGAGGTGGAGATGAATTAGGGGTTTGTTGGCGCCGAGTTGGGGGCGAGGTGGAGATGAATTAGGGGTTTGTTGGCGCCGAGTTGGGGACGAGGTGGAGATGAATTAGGGGTTTGTTGGCGCTGAGTTGGGGGCGAGGTGGAGATGAATTAGGGGTTTGTTGGCGCTGAGTTGGGGACGAGGTGGAGATGAATAAGGGGTTTGTTGGCGCTGAGTTGGGGGCGAGGTGGAGATGAATTAGGGGTTTGTTGGCGCCGAGTTGGGGACGAGGTGGAGATGAATTAGGGGTTTGTTGGCGCCGAGTTGGGGACGAGGTGGAGATGAATTAGGGGTTTGTTGGCGCCGAGTTGGGGGCGAGGTGGAGATGAATTAGGGGTTTGTTGGCTGCGAGTTGGGGGCGATGTGGAGATGAATTAGGGGTTTGTTGGCGCCGAGTTGGGGGCGAGGTGGAGATGAATTAGGGGTTTGTTGGCGCCGAGTTGGGAGAGAGGTGGAGATGAATTAGGGGTTTGTTGGCGCTGAGTTGGGGACGAGGTGGAGATGAATTAGGGGTTTGTTGGCGCTGAGTTGGGGACGAGGTGGAGATGAATTAGGGGTTTGTTGGCGCCGAGTTGGGGGCGAGGTGGAGATGATTTACGGGTTTGTTGGCGCCGAGTTGGGAGCGAGGTGGAGATGAATTAGGGGTTTGTTGGCGCTGAGTTGGGGACGAGGTGGAGATGAATTAGGGGTTTGTTGGCGCTGAGTTGGGGACGAGGTGGAGATGAATTAGGGATTTGTTGGCGCTGAGTTGGGGACGAGGTGGAGATGAGTTGGGGGTTTGTTGGCTGTGAGTTTGGGTTTAGGTAATGGTGAGTTGGGAACGAGGTGGAAATGAGTTGGGGACGAGGTGGAGATGAGTTTGGGGTATGTTGGCGCTGAGTTGGGGACGAGGTGGAGATGAATTAGGGGTTTGTTGGAGCTGAGTTGGGGACGAGGTGGAGATGAGTTGGGGGTTTGTTGGCGCTGAGTTGGGGACGAGGTGGAGATGAGTTGGGGGTTTGTTGGCTGTGAGTTTGGGTTTAGGTAATGGTGAGTTGGGAACGAGGTGGAGATGAGTTGGGGGTTTGTTGGCGCTGAGTTGGGGACGAAGTGGAGATGAATTGGGGGTTTGTTGGCGCTGAGTTGGGGACGAGGTGGAGATGAGTTGGGGGTTTGTTGGCGCTGAGTTGGGGACGAGGTGGAGATGAGTTGGGGGGTTTGTTGGCGCTGAGTTGGGGACGAGGTGGAGATGAGTTGGGGGGTTTGTTGGCGCTGAGTTGGGGACGAGGTGGAGATGAGTTGGGGGTTTGTTGGCTGTGAGTTTGGGTTTAGGTAATGGTGAGTTGGGAACGAGGTGGAGATGAGTTGGGGGTTTGTTGGCGCTGAGTTGGGGACGAGGTGGAGATGAGTTGGGGGGGTTTGTTGGCGCTGAGTTGGGGACGAGGTGGAGATGAGTTGGGGGTTTGTTGGCTGTGAGTTTGGGTTTAGGTAATGGTGAGTTGGGAATGAGGTGGAGATGAGTTGGGGGTTTGTTGGCGCTGAGTTGGGGATGAGGTGGAGATGAGTTGGGGGTTTGTTGGCGCTGAGTTGGGGATGAGGTGAAGATGAGTTTGGGCTATGTTGGCGGAGAGTTGGGGATGAGGTGGAGATGAGTTGGGTTGGTTTGTTGGTGGTGAGTTTGGGATGAGGTGGGGATGAGGTGGAGATGAGTTGGGTTGGTTTGTTGGTGGTGAGTTGAATACGACGGTGAACATCCAACATCCTGACCTCACTCATGCTCTTGTTGGTAAATGCAACAATATCCTCACAGCAGTGCTCCAAAAGGTAGGGTTGGTTGCCGGAAACTTGGGGATGAGGTGGAGAGAGTTTTGGGGGTTTGTTGGGGACGAGGTGGAGATGAGTTGGGGGTCTGTTGGCAGTGAGTTGGGGGTGACCTCACTCATGCTCTTGTTGCTAAATGCATCCTCAAAGCTGTGCTCCAAAACGTGCCAGATAGTTTTCCCTTAAAAGGAGATACAGTAGCTTCAACAAAAGCAAAATAACCCCTTTTCCCTCAACACCCTTTATTTTGGAAGAAATAATAAATGAGTATTGTCTGAATACTTTTGCCCATATTGTGCATTATATGTTAATAATCATATTGTTTTTTTCAGGCATTTGTTACTAGGTGGGAGGAGAGGTCATGTGACTTGCATAGAATGGCAGACCAAAAACCTTATGTGTGAAATAAACGTAATGGAGACAGTTCAAGACATAAAGTAAGTATACACGTGTATACACGCACGCACACACACACACACTTTTCTCATTCACTCATACTCTTGTATTGATAGATTGATTGTTTTTTTTTTTTATTTATCTTAAAGGGAACGTCACACATGATCATAGAGCCCTGTCTCTTTACTCTTAAAACACCATATATTTCCTGTTATTTTGTAGTGTGGCTTTTGTCCTTTTCTTGTATTTGTTCTCTGATTCCAATAAAATTGAATTTCTTTAAGAACAAACTGCTGTTGAGCAGTTTCTTTTTAATGTCTATCAAGAACATAATGGGAAATAACCCCTCTGCAAGGTTTTCTTTAGTCTTTTAAACACAATTTTGGCTTCTAGTGTAAAATTAGCATAAAGTACAGTTTTTGCGTCTTTCAGGTTTTTTTTGTCTCTTGTTTTTTTTTTATCTATAATAGGTGGCTTCACTCAGAGGCCATGTTTGCAGTGGCTCAGAAGAAATGGCTGCACATCTACGACTCCAGCGGTGTGGAGCTGCACTGCATAAAAAAATTTAATGATGTTCTGCGCATGCAGTTCCTCCCGTACCACTTCCTCCTGGCCACAGCGGTACATCACGAAAATGTTTCTGTTTAAGGACTATTAGAAAAAAGCTGTGGTTTATTCCAATGAACATCGTTAATGATTAGCTAGCAGCCCAGCACTTTTTCTTGTTACTTAAGTTACTCATGTAGACAAAGTTGTTTAATATTGTCCATATATTTAGTTCTTATCCTTATTCTGGCACGCCCACTTTTAGGACTTGTGTTAGAATATCGTCAGTTCATATTAAATGGTTTCTCGTCGTATCATATTTAAAGTAAAGGCAGTCTAAAGTAGCTCTTGCTGTGACAACTGATCATAAAGGAGTACAGTTGTGTTCAGAACTGTTATGTTTTTCTCTGTCAGGATGTTCTGATGTTGGTTCTCCTCCAGTAAATAGTAAATTTGTATGACGTTTAGGTGGATTATGAATAGGTGGCTCAGATGCAGCTCAGCTCCTTTTAATTACTGTGACTCTTGTACCTGACTGATTATATTATATTACTCATTCTGTACATTTATTATCACTGTGGATTTAAAATATATCTTTGGATCTGTTGCTGCACTGGAAATTCCAACACACAGTGAACAAAGCCTCACTGTCATCGTGTATAATAATGTGTGTTAATTTGTACTCTTATGGATTGAGCATCAACCTTGTAAAAGCAGATTTTACTGACAAGATTTTAGAAAGCTACCTACCTCCAGGCTACAGTAGTTTAGTGTATCAGTTTATATACATATATTGGATAGCAGTATGTAGTGAAAATTGATCATGATGTTTGGGTATGCTAACACTTGTATAAGATGTGAGGTGATATCTTGTTAGTTAGGTTGAACACTTGCCAGTGTGCTTGATTACAAGACGATTATTGGAGTTGAAGTTAGGTCACGTGTAACATCACGTTAGGACACATTACCACCCACAGTGAACAACACAGTGTCTGGTAAAGACACGGTCCTGCAGCCGATCGGTCCCGCAGATTAATATTTTGTGCATCCTGTAGCACCTAGCATTTCAGGGCATGTTCTAAAGGTGTTGATTTACTTGTATTTGTATTGTTTTTTATTTCGTGCTCTGGTGTGCACACTTTTAGAAGTGTGAAGAAACTGGTGACTTTCTTCACTGATTTACAGTCACTGTGTTTTTTTTTTTTATCTCTCACTCAGAGTGCCACAGGCTTCCTACAGTATCTGGACGTGTCTGTGGGAAAGGAGGTGGCTGCCATCCCCACGAGATGCGGCCGGCTGGATGTTATGGCACAGAATCCGTACAATGCAGTAATTCACCTTGGTCACCCCAATGGCACGGTCACTCTTTGGTCACCCAATCAGAAAGAGCCTCTTGTTAAAATGCTGTGTCACCGGGGAGGTGTCCGCTCCCTCACAGTGGACAAAACTGGGACGTAAGTATTACTATGTGGCCAGAACTCTCATTAGTAAGGGTTATAACTAAGATCTCCCCAGTTCATACTCTATGCCAGGGGTATTTGATTAGAATTCAGTTTGGTCCAGTTAGAGAAAATTTCATCAGGCTAAGGTTAGACAGACTAACCTTATAACTTGTGTTATAATTCAGTGTTTTATTCTGTTTACTGAAGAAGCCTATAGCAGTTCTGTCAGTGTTTTATCAACAAATGAAAGTCAAAACAAATTACACATTCTAGTATATTTCAACTTTATTTATTGTTTTAAATAGACCTGTCACAATAATTACATTATCAACCTATCATAAAACAAATGGAAACACCCTCAATAATTTAACATATCGAGTCTAATAATGTGAATCTGTATGTTCACTTTGTTTCAAAATGCTTTACTTATTCTATTTGATTTTATTTATAATAGATTTAGGCCTGCCTGTCATAATAATAATTACATGAATGATAAATCGTACAATATATGGAGAAATGTTTGCTGAACTTGGCCAAAATATCAGCTTTTTTTAACACGGGTAGTTTTATTTTATTTAATATTATTACTGTAGCATACCTTATGTTTTGTGTAAAACTGATGAGGGATTTGCCAATGCTTTTTGTCCCCTTGGGGTTGCCTTAGTTATGAGGTAGGGTTGTTTGGGAGTAGAGAGCACGCCTGCGAGTGAGGGAGTTTTTTTTTCTTGCTGAGGAGTTCTGATCAGGTGGAGTAAAGTGAACTATTTTGCACTCTTGTCTCGCTTGTTTCTCTTTAATTCTTCCAAGTAACACCGCAAGGTTACATTACTGTTAATATGTTTTATAAAGGTAGTATTTTAATTTCTTTTTCTGGTGCGCACCATCTGTATTAGCTTTTCTCGCTTTATTCTCCGACTTCTCACCGCCTGCTTCGCCTGTGTGTGTGGCTCTGCGCTCTCGCATCTGCACAGATCTGATTGGCAGAGGTGAGCGTTTGGTGATCTTAAAGCACACGTGATTGGTCTGTAAGTTTACTGCGCTGTAAAGCACGTAAACCATAAAGACAATAAACGTTCCGCTGCTTTAAATGAACATGGTCAGAATTAAATCCTTTTTAGTAGTTTATCGGTTTGGGTCCGGATTGGACAACGTCTGGGTCCGGACCCGGACCGCGGTGCACCTATCAGTGTCCCCTGCTCTATGCCTTCCTGATGATAGCCAGTATGACAGTATCTTTTCCAGAGTTCTATT
Source organism: Astyanax mexicanus (assembly GCF_023375975.1). Lineage (NCBI taxonomy): Eukaryota > Metazoa > Chordata > Actinopteri > Characiformes > Acestrorhamphidae > Astyanax > Astyanax mexicanus. Next base: position 14,509,628 of record NC_064419.1, read on the forward strand.
CTATTTTCAGAATTTGTCTTTACTGGGACAAGCTGTATGAATATGTGTATTTTTACATCAGTGGAAATGCAGTGGGTGCAACTTCTAGTGGCTGATAGCATGCATAATACAGCTTCGTTTTAAACAAACTAGTTTGTTTGGTCAGATAGCATGTTTACCCTGAGAAAGCCCATCATAATAACCAATCTTTATCATTTATAAATAAATTATATATAATTGTGGTAAATGTAAGTGTTTTTAAAACCATTTTATACCACTGATATAATAAGAATACGTTAGGTAAATAATGCATTTACTGATTACTTATAAGGACCAATAAACCTTTAGTTATTAATGTTTAGACATTGGAATATAGAAATATCTAAATAAAAAAAGGAAAACATCATTAAAACCATTGTTTTTAAATAAAATGTTTTATATTAAATGCAAATGGATTGCTTCTCATATAAATTTGTCATTGTTGTGTTAAATTTCTGCATTACTGTTTTACCTGCATGTCATTAGTCAGTAAAGGGAAGATATTCTAGGATAATAATATGGTATCGGTATTTAAGTTTAAGAAGTATATTGAAGATATCATCAGTACTTTAAAGGATTCGAAAGGATGCTTGAAATCCTGGAAAATGCTTGAATTCTGTCTTTTTATACGGTTGTAACCCTCAAGCAAACAATGACAATGTAAGTCCAGATTGTACAATGTACCCGGGGAAAAAAATAATGATCAGGAAAATACTACAGGTGGGTAACCCAGGTCCAGAAAGTAAAAATTCAACCCAGGGTTTTGTTATCTGCAGCAGAGCCGCCCAGAGGGTTGGTACAAAGCGCTGGATTGCATTTTTACTTTCCGGACCTGGGTTACCCACCTCTACATTTTCAGTAAATAATTATTGCAAGTTATTTGCCTAGTGATTTTTTGTGTCTCAGTTTCATTATTGACCCAATCAAGTTGGATAGCAAACAAACTCTACAGGCAGGTGATACATTTTGAATCATAAAACTTTTAATTTAATTTCTTCTCCTTCTGCAATTACCAAACACAATTCTGATTGTGTTCAAATAAACATAATACCATCTCTTGCTGTGTGACAAAAAGCAAATCAATAATTTTGAGTGAATGTATGTATAAATGCTCTCAACTCACCCCCGAATTTGACATATTACAGTAACTGCTCAATCAAAGGAATAGGGTAAACACACAGTAAAGAACATTAGTATTTAAATTGTGTAAAACTGACACCAATAAATTTATAATACCTTCTATTTACTTACTTAGAAGTGATTTTTTCTCAGTAGCATAGTCACTGTAAAGTTTGGAGAATAGTTTTGCGATATATTGAATATCGCTGAATTGCAGTTTTGAGATTTTATTGTTGTCATTAATTTACCACAGCTGAAAGATGCTGGAAAATCTTGAAATGGGCCTTGAAAGTTCTTGAATTTTACCTTGTAAAAGGTGTATGAACAGTGACTTTAAATAAAATGTACAATTTGGTCAGTGTTCAAGTGCTTAAATTTGGGACAACAAATGGCATAACTGACATAAGTTGCTAGTTAATATAACAGGTATGTGTGTTACAGGTACATGGTGACATCAGGACTGGACAGGAAGCTGAAGGTTTACGATATCAGAGCTTTTAAACCCCTTCATTCATTCTTCCTGCCTGCTGGAGCTTCCTGCCTCTCCCTTAGCCAGAGAGGACTGCTCAGTGCTGCTACTGGAGATATAGTACAGGTACACACGCACGCACGTATATAAGGGCTGCAGCTATCGATTATTTTAGTAATCGAGTAATCAGATAAAACACATTTGCTTGGTTAAAGAGCAGTTAGAAATACATGAGAAGAAAAAACTTTTCACTTAATAATGAATGGCCAATTGATTTAATTTGTTTAGATCATTTATATTTTTAAATTTACAACATACTTTTCCAAATTGCAAATTCAAATATAAATAATCACAAAATAAAATAAATACCACAAGTAATTTAATAATTTATGAATTTAAGTTAAATTATTTTCAACAAGAATTTCCTGTATCAAAAATATAGGACATTAATCAAATAAAAAGGCATAAATATTGGCTTTGTGTTGTGCATGTTAGCTTCCGAACAGCAGAGACTTTACCACTTCTGCCACTGTTGGATAAACTCTGCTTTCCGTTACCACCAAGCTGGTGGATTCTCCTTCTTGGACAAGGGATGTTCTCCAAAATATATCAGGACCTGTGGAATAATTTATTTAAAATGTTGCTTTTTTGTTTATTTCCGTTTTGCACTACTCAGATCGAATAAATTGACATCATTAAGACTAAATGACACAAAACAGTATGTTTATGGTCGTGCATTTATGAACCCTAAGTATTAGTAGTAATAGTACTAATAGATAATAGATAGTAGTAATTTAATATTTTATCCATCAACCAAAAGAGACTGTTTGACCAATCAAAACTGTTTGACCAAAAGTGTCTGGGACTTCCGGTGTGACGCGGCATGGAGTAGACACTTTTTTTTTAAATCCTTTTTACCTCTTTTTTTTTTTTTTTTTTTTCTTTTCTTGGTTTTCTTTTCTTGGTTCTGGACTTGTTTGGTGGTGGCCACTGTGCCTCAGAAAGCTGCTAAAGTGTCTAAAGGTCCCGGTCCCTCACAGCCACTTATTCGGCCTGCTCTTCAAAATACAGTCTGGCCGCCGAGTGCCTCTGCCCTCCCTGCGCCTAAACACCTCGCTCCGGTTGAGATGATGGATGCCTCCACTCTGAAAACGAAGATTGCTCAAGCTGTGGCGGTGGAGCTCAGGGCAGTGATAAAGTCTGAGTTACAAGATATGAATTTCGAGATTATACATGATTTTACTGCCCTAAAGACTGAGTTCTCCACTCTGAAATCTACCGTTTCGGACATGGAGCATTCGCTGACCTCGTACTCTGGGGATGTGCTAGCGTTGCAGGCTAAAATGGAACTTTTAACGAAGGAGGTGACCGCACTCGATGCTAAGTGCAAGGACCTGGAGTCCAGGTCTCGGCGCCAGAACATCAGAATCGTCAGAGTCCCAGAAGGGGAGGCGTTCTCGCTCACTAGTTGTACAGTGTCCGAACTGCTGAGGCAGGCCTTCGACTTGGATAAAGCATCAGAGATTAACTGCGTTTATCGCTCTTTGGCCCCAAAAAGAGGCGAAAACCCCTGACCCATTGTTGCCAGGCTGCACTACTACTTTGACTTCGCTGATATTTTAAAGAGAGCCAGGCAACACCAGTGGGTTACTGTGTCCGGCAGTGACTACAATGCTAAGGTTGCGAGGGCCCATGCGGCTTTTAACGAATCTTGTAAGCTGGTGCGGGATGTGGAAGAAGTCCACTTTAGCCTCCCGTTTCCCACCCGACGTTGGATCACTCATAACGGCTCGAAGCTCCGTTTTGATAAGCGGAGCTATCTTTGGACTTTTCTTCCAAACACAGTCCTCGAAAAACCACCCGTTTTCAGGCCTGTATAATATTTTGGACCTTTTATATTCTTTTTTTATCTCCCTTTATTTATTTATTTTTTTCCACCTGTTCTGACTAGTTACTGTGCCCCCTCACGCTGTAAACACCTCGCTTTTGTAACATTTTAACATCATTTCATTCATCATTTCATTCATTTTTTTTTCTTTACCAAGATTTCCCTGTCATGGTAATTTGGAGTATTCTGGCTACTCTTTGCCTTCTTTTACTTGTTCCTTCTTTATGCTGAGGCATTTGTTTAGCCATCATTTCTTTGATTTTATTTGCTTAACTATAGACAGTTGTGTATGCAGAGGGCACACATACATGTCTACATGTTTGTGTGTGCAATAGCATATTAATGTAAGGGAGATATTTTGCTCTGCGGGAGCTCTATTTTGTTTTCATGCTGCCCTATCGGTAGTACGGTCTCAGATAAAACTATTACAGTTGGGAATGGCAGGTATCTGATTTGCGGTACCTTATTTAATATCCCAGTTTTGCTGGTAAATATTTATGCTCATAACTTTAATGTACCTAATTTTATGCAGTTATTTAGCTCTATTCCTTCCCTAAACACTCATCTCATGTTTATGTGTGGAGACCTTAACTGCTCAATTGACCCAGTTTTAGACAGATCTAGAATCAAACTGATATCTTTGTATGCAGACAACTGCTATATGTCACAGATTTTAGTAATATTAGGTTTAGGTACTTGAGGATCCATGTTTCATGTACCCTGCCCTCTTGTCTTCCATAACAGTTTTACCCCTCTGATTGATCAAATGAAATTGCACTTACAAAAGTGGAGGTCTCTTCTTTTATATCTTATTGGTAAAATTAATGCAGTTAAAATAAATATCATGCCAAAGTTTCTCTTTCTGTTTCATACTCTTCCTTTACTACTCCACAAGAATTTTTTTTTAAGCTCTTGATCCCATATGATCTCTCTTATATGGGATGGAAAGGCTCCCAGGGTGAGATTTTTTGTTAGTGATTTAGATTTGATGGGGGGCTTGCTCTTTCTTATTTTCAGTTTTATTACTGGTCAGCCCACATTCAGAAAGTTTTTTTTGTTGGCTCCACTACCCTAATTTGCTATGGACTAGGTAAGAAATTGACTCCCTTTCTCAGTCTTCGGTATCTGCAACCTTATCTTCCCCTTTACCGCTCAGGCTTTTTACAACCAACCCCATCGTTTCTTCCAAATAATAACTTACTTTTACCTACATTGAGTGACCCTGCTTTTCTTACCTGGCATAACAGTGGTATTCATTTTTTTCACAATCTTTATAAAGATAGGACGTTCTGCAGTTTTGCTCAATTAACATCTGAATTCAACCTTCCCTCTTCTCACTTGTTTAGATATTTTCCAATTAGGCATTTTTCTTTTTTCGGATTCGTCACCTGTTTTTTAACATCCGCACCCTCTTTAATACTATTTTTTTTTTTCAGATTACTCCCACCTACCCTCTGGATATCCCTTAGATGACTTTTTGTCCTTAGACCCTTTTCTTTTTTTCTTTTTTTTTTTCTTTTTTTTAGTATAATTTTATTTCTAATTTTTTTCCAATTTTCTCCCCAGTTTAGCACAGCCAATTACCCAACCCACTCACTAAGACTCCCCCTATCACCAGTGATGCCCCAACACACCAGGAGAGTGAAGCATATTGTACACAAAATCAAGCATATTGTTTCTGGCCAAAGTAACTTGAGCTTAGCTAACTTTAATATGTGTTTGATTTATATTCTGAACTCCACAGCGCTGTGTTTACTGTTTACATAAAGCCTGTATTAAGTCTAGAACTCTCCGTTGTAATAAACTAGCCACACATTTGACAGTATTCCTAGTAATCAGCACTTCACAGCTTTTATTTTATTTCCCTCCCCCCCCCCCCCCCCCCCCCCCTCTTGCATCTTCTCTGAAGAGTGGCAACATGGAAGTCTCAGAACAAAACTCTCAAATGACCTGAGACCACCGATTGTTCAACATCATGGTTTAGAGGAAGGATCTCAAAAGCTATCTGAGATTTCAGCTGCCAGCCACTGTGAGGAACATAGTGAGGAAATGGAAGTTCACAGGCACAGTTCTAGTTAAGGCCCGATATATAAAAGACCAAGCAGAGGAGAAGCATAGTGAGTACATTACATTTGGCAGACGCTTTTATCCAAAGCGACTTACAATAATAACGTACATAAAGTAATAGAAGTTTAAGGTAAGAACATTTTAGACGGGGTCTAAAGGAGGTCAAAGGGAAATAGTGGGATAGAGGAGTTTAGGAGGGGAAGAAGAAAATGGGGTTAGAAGTAGTTAGTGTGTTAGAGGTGTTAGGAGAGTAAGTGCTCTTTGAAGAGCTCTGTCTTCAGGAGTTTATTAAAGATAGTGAGAGATTCTCCTGATCTGGTAGTAGAAGGTAGTTAGTTAGAGGTGTTAGGAGAGTAAGAGCTCTTTGAAGAGCTCTGTCTTCAGGAGTCTCTTAAAGATAGCGAGAGATTCTCCTGATCTGGTAGTGGAAGGTAGTTTGTTCCACCATTGGGGAACTCTGTATGAGAACAGTCTGGATTGCTTTGTGTGAATGTTTGGTAGAGCGAGTGAGTGCAGGTAGAAAGGAGCCTGTTCTGTCATCACCTTGTAGGCCAGGGGACGGCAATTAGTTTTGGCTATTAATTTATATTAGGCTTACAAATTAATTCTATAAAAAGGATAATATTTTTTAGTGTAATATGATGATATAATTTGTCCTGCATCTTGCAATTACATTTGGTCACGTATAAAACACATTTAAATATTGGAATAAGTGATCAGATTTATCAAAATTGCTGTATTAATTCCCTTCTCAAATGAACATCTTAAAAACATTGTATTTTTATTTTAGGCCAGCAATAAAAATTTAATATAGTGTTACAGATTTAAAGCAGGTCTCATATGAGCCATTTATAGAACTGTCCCAAATTCCATTATATACATTTTTATATTACTTTTCTTTCCTCATTTTTAGAGTGTACAGTTGGAACTAAGTCAATAAACACAATTCCAGGTTGACCAGATATCCTGATAGATATCATGACAGGTTGACCAGATTCTAGACATCATGCTTCAAAGTATATTTGATAACACAGAGGCAGTCCTCCTGCTGATATAAAAGGTTTTCCTTTGGTTGCAATAACTAAAGTAAAGAAACTGAAGACCTCTGCGGACCAAAGCGTGCTCTATCGTGGTTTCGGCGGTTATGTCCCACACGCTGCGTGTTTTTTTTTTTTTTTTTTGTCAATAGCGCGATATTGCTATACTGCGGCTATTGCAACAGCCCTACTCACCGGCCACATCTGGCCCGCAGGCCACCTATTGCCGACCTATGTTGTAGGCGATTGCAGGAGCTTTGAATTTGATACAAGCAGCAACTGGTAGACACTGGAGCTCAGTAAGCAGTGGGGTGACATGTGCCCGTTTTGGCTGGTTGAAGACCAGACGTGCTGCTGCATTCGGGATCATCTGAAGTGGTTTTATAACACAAGCTGGGAGGCTCGTTAGTATGGCATTGCAAAAGTCAAGCCGTGAGATGACCACTGCTTGTATCAAGAGTTGGGTGGATTTTAAAAAAATTTGTCGGTGAGAGAGAGAGAGAGTCGATGGTTGTAGTGAAGTTGTGTTGGATAGATGGTTTTGCTGGTAAAACCAGAAGTTCTGTCTTGGAAAGGTTTAGCAGGAGATGATGCTCCTTCATCCATTAGAATATGTCTGAGAGAGACAGTGATATTCGTGCAGAGATTGAATGATCTTCAGGAGAGAATAACGGATAGAGCTGGGTGGTATCATGGCACCCCCGAGGCGGACGTGTTTACTCGCTCTGCTGTAGTTTGCCGTTTTTATCAGATCAGATTCAACTTCGTCACTGCTCAGTACGAGTACCCAGCAACGAAATGCAGTTAGGATTGCTACTATATATATATATATATATATATATATATATATATATATATATATATATATATATATATAATATTTATATATATATATATATATATATATATATATATATATATATATATATATATATATATATTTATATATATATATATATATATATATATATATATTTATATATATATATATATATATTTATATATATATATATATATATATATATATATATATATATATATATATATTTATATATATATATATATATATATATATATATATATATATATATATATATAAATACTCTATTGTTATAGTTAAGTAATAGTGTTTAGATTTTGTGGGGCGTCACTACCCGCAGCCTCGCATATATTGTGCTTCGGCTTCAGTTCCCCTGCCGCGTGATGCAGTGTCGGGAGAGTGCACGGTGTCGGGAGAGCGCGTGATGCCACATTGAGAGAGCACGCATTGGTCCGCAGAGGTCTTCAGTTTCTTTACTTTAGTTATTGCAACCAAAGGAACATAAATCCAATTAGTTCCAGTCATGAATAAAGGAAATAAACATTTTATATCAGCAGGAGGATTGGCCCTGTGTTATTAAATATACTGTGAAGCATGATATCTGGAATCTGGTCAACCTGTCATGATCTCTATGAGGACATACATACATACACACACACACACACACACACACACACACACACATGAAAAAGTTTGGGCACCCCTATTAATCTTAATCATTTTTAGTTCTAAATATTTGGGTGTTTGCAACAGCCATTTCAGTTTGATATATCTAATAACTGATGGACACAGTAATATTTCAGGATTGAAATGAGGTTTATTGTACTAACAGAAAATGTGCAATATGCATTAAACCAAAATTTGACCTGTGCAAAAGTATGGGCACCCTCATTTTATTGATTTAAATACTCCTAACTACTTTTTACTTACTGAAGCACAAAATTGGTTTGGTAACCTCATTAAGCTTTGAACTTCATAGCCAGGTGTATCCAATCATGAGAAAAGGTATTTAAGGTGGCCAATTGCAATTGCAGTTGTTCTCCTATTTGAATCTCCTCTGAAGAGTGGCATCATGGGCTCATCAAAACAACTCTCAAATGATCTAAAAACAAAGATTGTTCAACATCAAAATCAAAGTTGTTCAGGGGAAGGATACAAAAAGCTGTCTCAGAGATTTAACCTGTCAGTTTCCGCTGTGAGGAACATAGTAAGAAAATGGAAGACCACAGGGACAGTTCTTGTTAAGCCCAGAAGTGGCAGGCCAAGAAAAATATCAGAAAGGCAGAGAAGAAGAATGGTGAGAACAGTCAAGGACAATCCACAGACCACCTCCAAAGAGCTGCAGCATCATCTTGCTGCAGATGGTGACAAGGAGAAGCTGTATGGGAGATTGATGCGAAAGAAGCCATTTCTGCACGCTCGCCACTCTGTTTGTGGCATGCTTGCATACCTCAGGCGACTCTGTTTGTGGCGTGCTTGCAGAAATGGCTTCTTTCGCATCACTCTCCCATACAGCTTCTCCTTGTCACCATCTACAGATGCTTGACAGAGGTGACATTGTCAATACATGAGTTGAACTCATGACGGCTGAGGTGCGTGTATCAAAGTCTGTATGTGCATCTGTGGTAGCCTTAGAGGAGTACTCCAGTCAGTGTTCTCAAATTGATGCTGTAGTAAAGAAATTGCCCCCTTTGGCCACACCTTAACAGCCTTTATTGATGTTTTCACACGTTTGATGAGTGGCACATACTTCGGGAGCAGAAACAATGAAAGATGATCAGACTGCCCCAGATGTGGAAGGGGTACAGTCTTACAGTGTTTGTGTAAACATGATCCAAAGTTTTGTCTCCTCTTGTTGAACAGGAAACATTTTGATGAAATTTTGGCAGCACGGATCTCAAACTGGAGTGATAAAAGTCCCCTGCCACAATAAAAAAAAAGTCTGGGTGCGCAGTTTGCTGATTGCTAATTGCCAAACTCAGCTCCTTCATAGCTAGCTTAGCGTTAGTGTCAGGAGGGATGTAAACAGTGGTGACAATAACAGCTGAGTACTCTCTCGGCAAATAAAATGGACAGAGCTTGATCATCAGATACTCCAGATTAATAGAGCACTGACGTCTAGTTTCTATGCAGTCCGTGCACCACAGTTTGTTTATATAGATGCATAGACCCCCACCTCTGCTCTTACCGGAGTCCTCAGCCACTCTGTCCGCTCTGAACATGCTCCGCCCGTCTAGCTCCACCGTGCTGTTCGGAGTGTTGCTGTTCAGCCAAGATTCCGTCACAATCATGATGTTACACTCCCTGACCCATCTCTGTGTTGTAGCTCGTCCATTTTGCTCGCCAGAGACCGGACATTGGCAAGAAATAAGCTGGGAATTGGCGATCGGTGGGGGCTTAGCCTTAGCTTAGCACGTAGCCCTCCTCGCTGCCCCGGCTCTGTCTATGGTTTTGGCGCCGGCTTCGCTTACCTGTGGGGAGCCGGCTGCGTAGTCCACGGCACTCTCGAGATTTCCAAAGGGAGCTCCAGATCGTTAAAAACTCCATTAATGTGGGGAGAAACAATGTCTAACAAAAACTGCTGGCTGTATGAGATGCTCGCCTGGCAGTTTGTGATGAAGAAAAACGTGGAAACTGTCGCGGTTATTTCACGACTCTTCTAGGTCTCCCAGAAAGGGAAGCCTGGGCTAGCTAAAATGAGCTCTAGAACTTTATCTAGTCATGCATCAATATAAAAGTTTTTAAGTTTAAAAGAAAGAAGATAAAAACAGACGAGTGCCTCAAGTTTAAAGAAAGGAGAAGACTAGTCTTTCCGAAGTTCTAAGTTGATCTTTTATTGTTCTTGAAGTCAGCCAGATAGGGTCAGGAAGCTTCAGTCTTCTGATAATACAGAGGAATACACACACTTTTATACAGTATTTGGGTGAACAAAGGTGGGGGCTTTTGGCAACGTCTGGGCTTTTTCTGCTGAAGTCAGCCAAAACCCAAGGTCGCCTCGACCAGCACCTCACGCCTTGGTACAGACTGTACAGGCCTCAGAGAAAGGGTCAGACACCTGTTTTAACAGAACTTAGTGAACTCTAGACTTTTTATCCAAATATACTATTATAAAGGTAATATAGCATATATTGATCACCAATTTAGGGCCCACATTCCCCCCTTGCGTGGGATTTATCCCACGCATCAATTGTGGTGGGATTGGTTAAGTGATTGGCTGTTATCTAGTAAATAAAGATCAAGTTTTGAACTAAGTTTTAACATTTTTAAGGTGCAGGTTCCGTGCTATTTATAAGTCCCAAGCCCATATCAAGCCATGCTGATCCGACACGATTTGCATGCATAAATGCGAGCAAATATGACAGAGTAGTAGGAAATACATGATTATACATAGCATCTATAACACCAAAACAGATGAATAAATGATGGTGTAACTACAAAAGGTATGAAGACTCACACATGATATGGATCAACAAAATGGATTACATACATAGGATATATAAATTGATGAGTATATATAATTGGTATGTTAATAAATGATTATATATGTAAGTCAAATAATAATATATTGTCCATCAGGAGGGTCAGACAGGTCCTGAAAGAGTGTACACATCTTGAGTATTAAGATGGCCATTTGTTACAGGTTTTTTATAAATTATTGTTACCCCACATTCCCCACCTCAATCGGAAAAATGGCGACTGCTCAAGCATAGTGTGGCACGTCAAACATGGCATCAGGCAATAGCAACCCAACCGGAGCCTATGATACAGCAGGGTACACCAGGAGCCAAGGTATAGGCAAGCCAGCCCCGAACTAAGTCAAGGTCAGGAAGCCCCCCCTGAGAACCAGATGCAATAACTGATCAGGCAGTCACAGGTCAATAGGTCGTACCTGAAACAGAGTATCTCATAGTTCCCCTATGAGAGTCGTGTAAGCTAACCAAAACAATGCACACACCGTAGGCCCCACCGATGTAAGGGGCTCCTCTTCACTTGTGTTGGGATTGTGGGCGTAGGAAAAAGTAGTCAATTTAAGCCAATTAAGCCTGTCAAAGTAGACAAGTGATCCAAAATAAGCCTGTCCCCCCTTTCGCACAATATACATATCCAACGTCAAACATTTCACCAAACAGTGAAAGGCACTCGTGGAATACAATAAACAAACTATAATGTCAAATAATGGAGCAATGGGACGAAAATGCAAAGGGTGCTCGATTAAGTAGTCCACAGAGTTGGAGAAGAAATGCAAAGATCAAGAAACGAGTACAAAGTTCAAATCCAGAAAACAGGAAGTAGCAAAAAAGGGTAAAACGATGGTCTTCCGCCTTTTGTGATTTTACGCCACGTAGAAAGGCACGGTGCAGGTCAAGGGAGAGGTTACTAGCACTTCACCCTGACCCGTAGTCTCCAGGGAAAAGGGTCGAAGGACATAAAATGACAAGTCAGTCTGACATTAGAAGAATAAGGAAACGTGAATCACAGCGCATTGGACAGTAAGACCAGAAATATTTTGCTTAACCAAAATTTGTAACACAAGGCACAACAAAACAAACATCAAAATAAAATAACATACGAAAGAATCATACCCAATGTCATTAACATAGCGTTCTATTGACCAGAAAATAACTAGGAAAAACAAAGAAATTGAGCAGCCTGTGAGTTTTGTACATCGGCATGTCAAATATATATAGATGAATTACAGAAGAATATGTAAAAACTTTGATGAGATTGTGTACAAAGTGCTGTTTCATATGAACTTACAGAGCATTAATGGGGGTTAACATTTAATTTCTTAAAATTTACAATCAAAACCAGAAAAAGCTTATATGAAGTGACTGTCCCAATCACATTTCACAAAGTTAGATCTGTAATACAAAGAAACAAATTAAGTAATTTATTTATCAATCATGTATTGATAATCCACCCCTAACAAAAACATTTTGTCCCAAAAATGAATGTTATATGGTGCCATGCCATATCACATTTTTATTAATTAATTAATTATTATAATTGTTATTATTTTTAAATGTGCAGTTGTCCTTTTAACTGATGTTTATAGCATATTATTCACAAATTTAATACTTGTATAGCATTCACTCATCTAACACAGTTGCAGTTCACTATAGTACACCTGAACATTCAGTTTCAGCACAAAATAGTCCAATAGTAGAGTCATATATCATAAACACATGAGTCTTCAGTTTGTGTTTTAAGTAGAAACCAAAATGTGTCACAATATTTACTAGCCCACTGTTTATAATTATACATCAACAGCTTTCAGATCCACCATCGTTTGGCTTATTTTCATGTCAATAATATTCATTCAACAAAAAAAAAAAAAAATGCAATGATTTACTAAAAAGGAAAAAAAAAAAAAAATAGAATTCCTGTATCTAAAGTGTAATGAATACAGTAAGTGGAGTAGCTAATGTATTCTATGTTGAGCATGATTCACATGTTATTCAACAATTTTGTGTTTCTGCTGTAACCGAAAATGGTTTCAGTCATTTGCCAAACCAAGTTCATTTGTTAGCTGAATGCAGACAATACAGATTTTCGCATTCAGATTGTTGTGTGATGTGATCTGTCATATGGTGTGACACCATGTCTTATGGTGAGAGTTTCAGAATGAAAAAATAAGGATTTTGTAATTTATCATAACCTCATCAACGTGACAGATGAGGAATAGTACCAGCAAAGGTCACATTATTTATGGTACTCTTTTTAGAAGGTTTTCCATATTGAAAGAATTTGATTAAAGTCTTTCCATGTGTGAAAGAAGCAGGATAATTTGACTTGCATTATCACATTGAGATCCCTGTTAATTTAATCACAATAACAATCATGTCACATCACACAACAACTCCAGTCACAGTCTCAGTAAGTATCTGGGTTGTCTGCTCCAGCTTTCTCAATTATTTGATAAACTGATGTTGGAATATCTACATACACCTGCTGGTGAGCAATCAATGCCAGTATATACTTCACAAAATATACCTTCCCAGCTTGACTGATCAAGATTCCGAATACAGTAATGGAGCAGTCATGTGTTGTGAATATATGGTCAGTTGTATTTGTTTCATAATACTTAGTAGGTTTGTTTTCCCTAAAAATAATAGCAGAAACATTAGGTGTAGTCTGCGTGCCTGTTGCACCTTGTAGATCATTAGGAATGGCTGTTGAGAGAGTAATGACAGCAGCTTGTGTGACAAACTCTGGGTCTTCTGTAATCATATAGTTATTTAAAATTCTTCCATGGTCTCTTTCATGTTATAGGTGTTTACTAACGTATATAACTATAGGTGTGATTGTTAAAGGCATTGTCCGCCTGCGTGTAGGTGCGCAGTGTGTAAGAGTGCTTTTCAGTGTGCGTTTGCAAGAGAGTATGTGAGTGTGTGTGTGTGTGCGTGAGGGCCTGTCTGCCCCTCTCTCGCCCCCGGTCTCTTCTTCTCTCTGCAAACTGAGGTTAACTGAATACCTGTAAAAATGAATAGACTAAGAGACGCACATATTATTAGGCAGTAATGGCTTTGTTTGCAAACATAGAGTAATATAAACATTCATTATTAATTTACGTACTATTAATTGTAGCGTACTTAAGTTCCTAACGACTTTTCAAGGAAAATAACACTTTCACTTGTAAAACATATTGAGCAAGGGCTGAAACATTAAATCATATTCAAACTCAGTATAGTCATAATTCTTATATAATCACCCTAACAATATAAATTTGAAGCTCATAAGCATGTTTCCATAATTATTAGCATCCATTTTTAACACATTTTTATTGATAAGTAATACTGAACACTTCACTAGTATAATTATCAGTGACACTCACTGTTCTGTCCCTTTAGAGGTAGATCAGAGCTTATTTTTCAACACTCTTCGTTGATCAGCGTTTAACCGCAAACATCTCTGTCTCTCCAAAAGGCTCATTATCTGGAATATCTCAGTCTATGTCTCCTCAACCGTTATGACTCGGCTCAGGAGCTCATAAAAGTTATATTACCATTAAAAACAGTGTATTGGGGTCTATGGAATCAATAATATTTTATACTTATAATAACTGTTTTTGTCCCGTTACATTAGCTGTACTGCTCGGGCTCAAAGAAGCTCATGATGGTTTATAAACAAACATATAGTTTACAGACAAACAAACAAACAAACAAACATTTATGTTGTTAGCGCTTTTTCTCTTGTGTCATAGATCTATTTAATTCTTGTGTATTTCCTTGCTTTGTGCTTATACATTTACATATATTAAGAGCTCTGTATATACTAAAAACAGTCAAGATGGTAACCACAGCATATGCTTTTAAACAAAGACAGTGACAAACAAACACATAACATTTACCTTTCCCAGGTCTCTAGAGATCTCTGTTATTTATTTATCTCTCTCTCTCTCTCTGTCAACACTCAACACTCTATCAAAACTTCCTGTTAGGCTTTACGTAAACATACTATTCTAACAACTCTTCTCAGCACACGTCTGTGCTAATTAGTGTAGTTCATTCTATGCAGCAATATTGCACACCAATAATGTACATATATCAAATTCAACCATTTCTAATAACATTTACATACATGCAATCACCTCTCTCCTGGGAATCAATCATCACAAACCCTTTCAACACTGACACACTCATACATGTGACAATAATAATTTACACAAAATGATCATAGGTACCTCTATGTTGCACAGCCATCATTTTAATATTTTAACAAAAATGGAGATCTCAGACATTATTAAAGACAGACTGTAAACAGACAACACAAAACATATACCCCACTAGCCGATTAGGATAGTTTCCCTCGTCTCTCCGTCAGTTACAGTGGCGTTCTGCACTAAGCGTTTTTCTCCGAGTGAAAATCAATCTCCGCTGTAAACAGTCAGGATAGAGTGTTTCAACTTACGCTCATGGAACAGAGAGACGGACTTGAGTTTCTTATTACCCTCTGTTAGACAGACGGGTGTCCAAGTCTTTTCCCCTTTTTTCTCTTACTCTTTTTAGGCCTTTTTGGCGCACGCTTCTCTCTCTGGCGTCGCTCTTATTATTTTTCCTTTTTAGCGCACGCGTCACTCTCTGGCGTCGCTCTTATACTTGTTTTCTTTTCTGTATTCTCTTTTTTCATGTTCTTTTATCAAGTCTAACGTCGTGCTTTCAAGATCGCACCTTGTGACGTGTCCCGTCTTTAACGCCCGGGAGATGAAACATACAACATACACTAGACAGACATTTAACATACAATTATTTTATTGTAATTTACTTGAATTTAGGCGTCTAGACGCTAAGATGCCCATCAGGCGTTTTTATTAAATTTGGTCAATTGTTTTCAATTTATGATGTTATACACATATTTCTAAATATGTATATATCTTTCTTTAAATCACAGCCCTCGTCTGCTTATTATACAATTACAATTACAATTACAATCAAATTACAAATACACTTAGTGGTTATATTATCTTTTACAAAGGTTTAAAATTATCTTTTAACCTCTAAGGCAATGACATCTTTGTGACCAAGAAAACACAAAATTTCCCTTTCAGTAGTTAAATTGAAAAAGGTTTTTATGCTCACCTTTCCTTCAGCACTGAAGTGGATTGTCTGTTCTTCGCCACAGGATGTCACGGCTGTTTGTCTCGTTACTGCGTATGGGTTCTTTTCGAGCCCCTTTTAGTTGGGCTCCAAAATGTCGCGGTTATTTCACGACTCTTCTAGGCCTCCCAGAAAGGGAAGCCTGGGCTAGCTAAAATGAGCTCTAGAACTTTATCTAGTCATGCATCAATATAAAAGTTTTTAAGTTTAAAAGAAAGAAGATAAAAACAGACGAGTGCCTCAAGTTTAAAGAAAGGAGAAGACGAGTCTTTCCGAAGTTCTAAGTTGATCTTTTATTGTTCTTGAAGTCAGCCAGATAGGGTCAGGAAGCTTCAGTCTTCTGATAATACAGAGGAATACACACACTTTTATACAGTATTTGGGTGAACAAAGGTGGGGGCTTTTGGGAACGTCTGGGCTTTTTCTGCTGAAGTCAGCCAAAACCCAAGGTCGCCTCGACCAACACCTCACGCCTTGGTACAGACTGTACAGGCCTCAGAGAAAGGGTCAGACACCTGTTTTAACAGAACTTAGTGAACTCTAGACTTTTTATCCAAATATACTATTATAAAGGTAATATAGCATATATTGATCACCAATTTAGGGCCCACAAAACCAGTAGACTAATAACTACTAAAAAGCAAAATCCGGAGAGACAGTGAGCCTCGCGTTGTGCACACGCCGCCATTTTATCTTCTCTTACTGGCTTTATTACACCGGAGCTGCAACCCATTGTTCGCTCCCACAGCCACCACCGCCGCCGCCAGGAAGACCCAGTGACACGGACTCCAAGCGAGTGCACTGATCCCAAGTGGGGAGGGCTACATGCTAAGCTAATGGCTCGCGCTAACCGACCACCGCTGCCCAGCCTCCTGCTTGCTTACGTGCAGTCTGTGGACAACAAACTGGTCAAGCTGAGGGCAAGGATTACATCACAGCGGGAATTAAGAGAGTGCTGCACACTTATTTTTACCGAGACCTGGCTCTCAGACAAAGTACCGGACAGCGCTATTCAGACTCACTCCGTACACAGAGGAGACCAGATGGCAGCCTTCGGTGAGGATAAAGGTGGAGGTGTTTGTGTGTGTGTTTGTGTGTGTGTGTGTGTGTTTGTATGTACATGGTGCATACAGAGCCGCACAGTCAGACTACATCTTCGTGTTCCTGTATCCAGCCTACAGACAAAGGCTCAAACAAGCAAACCCTGTTACCAAACCTATTAAACTGTGGTCTCTGGAGGGCATTCTGCAGGTCGGTTTTGCTACAACAGACTGGGATGTGTTTAAAGCTGCAGCCACAATGGAGGACTCCTCTGTCTGCATAGAGGACTTTGCTGAGCATGTTTCCGGCTACATCAGCACTTGTGTGGATAACATCGTGCCCACCATACAGGTGAAGAGATTCCCCAATCAGAAGCCCTGAATCAACAGTCATGTACGACACATGCTGCAAGCTTGCACTCTTGCAATTAAATCAGGCAATGAGACTGAGTACAAAGCTGCAAAGTACAGACTGAGGAAAGCCATCACAGCAGCCCAAGAGGCAGTACAGGGAAAAACTGGATGGCTTCTACTCCACTGCTGACTCCAGGCAGATGTGGCAAAGCCTGCAGCACATCACAGACTACAAGACCACCACCAGCACCTTGAGCTCTGCAGACACCCTATCAGATGACCACAACACCATCTACAACCGCTTTGAAACTCCCAGTACTACCACAGAAAGGCGCACACACACACTCAGCCTTCCACGCCCCACTCCCCAGCTCTGTCAGTATCAGGCCAGGTATGCAGAGCTCTGAGGAAGATCAACCCCTGCAGGGCAGCAGGACCAGACAACATTCCAGAGCATGTGCCACAAAACGTTCTCAGCTCCATTTTTAATCTTTCCCTCAGCCAAAGTATTGTTCCCACTTGCTACAAGAACACGACTTTTGTGCCCCTCCCGAAGAAGAGCCCCCCCAACCTGCCTCCCTCAGTCTGTCAGGATTGGAGATAGGACTTCAGCCAGTATTACCACCTACACAGGCACCCAACAGAGATGTGTCCTCTTCCCCATCCTCTACACCCTGTTCACCCACGACCGTGTCACTTCCCATAAGACATCATCCTGAAGTTCACAGACGACACCGCAGTGATAGGATGCATCAGTGGCAGAGATGAAGCGGCTTACATGGGGGAGGTTACAAGACTGGTGCATGGTGTGAGGACAACAACCTCGCCCTCAACACAGACTAGACAAAGTAGCTGATAGTGAACATGAGGGAGGAGAGAAGACCTTATCAGCCACTGTTCATCAGAGAGATTCAAGTAGTGAGGGTGAACAGTTTTAAAAACCTGGGCATCCACATCAGTTAGGATTTCACGTGGACATTGAACACCACGCAGCTGATCAAAAAGGCTCAACAGCTGAGGAGTAGCCTCCTGAGGAGGCTGAGGAAGTTGAGAATGCCTCCCAAAATACTCTGCAACTTCTACAGCTGTGTCATTAAGAGCCTCTTGACCAACTGTATCACGGTGTGGTACGGCAACACTACTGTGACAGACCGTACACGCCTGCAGAGAGTTTTAAAGACTGTGGAGAAGATCATCAGGACTCCACTGCCCTCTCTGCAGAGCATCTACCACCAGAGAGTCCTCAGGAGAGCTGCCTCCATCCTCAAAGACTCTACCCACCCCCAGCATGGACTGTTCACACTTCTGCCTTCAAGCTGGAGGTACAGAAGTGTGAAATGCAAAACCACCAGGCTAAAGAACTCATTCTTCCCCACTGCTACCAGACTCTTGAACCTACCTCAAATATAACCCTGCACATTACTCTCTACAAATGTACATGTCAAGGACATTTTATCAGAGACACATGCTCACTTCACTACAAAAATTGTATAAATGCACTACTGAACTTTTTACACTTTTTTTTTCATATTCCACTACTGTAGATAACATGTACTTACTTGTAAATAATATCCAGAACACATTAATGTTTTCGTGTATATATTTCCATTCTGGATGTAAATTTAACACCAGATTAATATTTATATTAAGTTAGTTTATTTCTTTCTTTATTGTATATTTTCTATTTTTATCTTTTATACTTGGTGAGGAGCAAAGAAAGAATTTCATTGTACGAGGAAACTTGTTTCTTACTGTGCACATGACAATGAACTCTTTGAATTTGAATCATTAGCAAAGCAATGGTAGGAAAAGCCTGTGAGCGGATAACCTGATCTAGAGAGGTGGTGTATATAGAAAAGAGAAGGGGTCCCAGTACTGAGCCCTGGGGAACCCCAGTGGATAGTGAATGGGCTGAGGACAGCTGTCCTAGCCACAACACCTTGAATGAGCACCCAGTCCCTTATGTTTAAAAAAGTATAGTTAGAAGGAAGTCATGGTTGACCGTGTCCAAGGCAGCCGAGAGGTCCAGCAGAATGAGCACTGAGGACTGACCTGCAGCTCTGGCAGTTTTTAATGCTTCTGTCACAGGCAACAGAGCCGTCTTGGTAGAGTGTCCATTTTTTAAAACCTGATTGGCTCTGGTCCAGGAGGTCATTCTGGGTGAGAAAACCAGATACCTGATTTAAAACTGCTCTCTCTAATGTTTTAGAGAGAAAAGGTAGTAGTGAGACCGGTCTGTAGTTATTAACCTGGGCGGGGTTGAGAGAAGGCATTTTAAGCAGTGGTGTCACATGTGCTTGTTTTAAAAGCAGCCGGGAATACACCAGAAGTTAAGGAGGCATTGATCGGACAGACGGAATGATTGCAGGTGTAATGCACTTTCCCAGTAACGAATGAGGGTGGAATGAGGGAACAATTTCCACAGATGGGGGTTGTGCTAAGAGCCCAACACCGTGCAGGACGGAGACCCCGTGGAGAACGTTCTGCTGCTGCAACATCCGCCAGCATGACCGGTTTGGCAGTGGGTCAGTTACGGTGTGGGGTGACCTCCATGTGCTTGCCAGAGGTACCCTAACTCAAAATAATGAAAAAGGTACAGTGCTTTTAAACCTTAAATAATGCAAAGAAAAAAAGTTAATATTCATTGAGAAATAACAACGCTAATGCTTTAAGGGTTCAGAAATCAATATTTGGTGAAATTACCCTGATTTTTAATCATAGGCTTGTGGAGAGCATGCCAAGATGCATGAAAGCTTTCACACTGCTTTTCGGTGACCTTATTCCACTCCTCTTTTTTTTAATAGAGGTTCAGGTCTGGAGATTGAATGTCAGTCAACAACTGCAGGATGACATCAAGTGACCTATAAAAAGAATGGCAGCTGGAGTGAAGTGCATGAAAAGAACAGTTCAAAACAATATTTTAGAGGCAGGACTCAAGCTAGAAAAAGTACCAATGAGAAGCAAAGAAGAGCCAGAATCAAGTTTGCAAAAGATTATAAGAATTGGACTATAGAGGACTAGAGTAAGACTATTTTCTCTGATGAGTCCAGTTTTCAGCTTTGCTCAAATGTTTAGATGGAGACCTGCAGACGTGTACAAGCCACAGTGTCTTGCACCGACTGTGAAATTTGTTGGAGGATTGGTGATGATCGGGAGATGCTTCAGCAAGGCTGGAATTGTGCAGTTTGGACTTTGCGAATGACACATGAATCAACCCAATGTTTTTTTTTTTTTTTTCAATGTTCAGTTCCACACAGCTAGATTAATTTAGGTGTGGATGAAGGATCATCAGATCAAGACCCTGTCATGGCCAGCCCAACCCTGTGGAATGTAATCAAGAGGAAGATAGATGGTCAAAAGCCATCAAAGTCGAACTGCTTAATTTTTTTGAGCCAGGAGTGGCATTAGGTCAGCCAAAAGCAGTGTGAAAGACTGGTGGAGAGCATGCCGAGACACATGAAAGCTGCAATATTCTACCAAGTATTGATTTTGAACTTTTCCTTAGATACAATTTTAGTATTGTTGTTGTTTATAAAAGACAATGAACTTGTTTTCTTCACATTATTTGAGGTGTAAATGCACTACATCTTATTAGTTAATTTGACCAATATTTTTATTTGAAATTTGGGTGTTTATAGAATAGAATAAAACAACAACGTTCATTTTATTCAAACATATACCTATTAATATATTTTGAGTGGTTTCTTTATATATATATATATATATATATATATATATATATATATATATATATATATATATATATATATATATATATATATATATATATTCAGTAGCAGCACCAAACTGTCTATGAAAGTAGACAGTAGAAAATATAGTGTGTGGTGTGAGAGGTGTGTGGGTGAGATGTGAGGGGTGTGTGTGTGAGATGTGAGGTGTGAGAGGTGTGTGGGTGAGATGTGAGATGTGAGAGGTTCTAGAACCTAGAACCTCTCACAGTTCTAGAAAAGCATTGTAGTTCATTGGGTAACACTTTACTTGGATGGTAATAGAATTCTGTCCATAACAAATTATACTTTAACTCTTTCACCCTCTCCTATTCCCCCAATTGTGGCTCCATCATGTCTGCTACAAAACTTGAGGTGTCAATCTTTCACTATCTCTGACCATTCATCTCTGCAGGGACCCTCATCGTTTATATGCTAATTTGAAACCCCCCATTTAAGTGACCACCCTGCAGTGTTCAAAGTAGGATCCAATGTATATAATGTCCCCTCAAAATATCCCTAGTCAGATTGCTTCTGATCGACTGACTAAGCTGTGCCCGTGTAGATTTTCTGTCTGCACGTGAATAAACTCAAGTCAACTCTGAAGCCGTCTCCTGACTCCTGAATCAGACACCTGGTTCCTGAAGGCCGAATTTCTAACAGTGGTCCATTTGATGGTGCTTGACTGACATTCAACTAACATAGTTAAAAGTAAATGATTCTCTATTGAATGTAACCCTATATTCAACTCTAAACCTAACTCTAAATGCTTAAATGTTAAGATTAGAGTTTGGGTTAAAGTTTAGGTTACGGTTAGGTGTAGGGTTCAGTTCTATGGTTGATTAAGGGTTAAGGTTAGGGTTAGGTGTAGGATTATGTTCTCTTTTGAATCCTTTAAATTCAACATATGTTTAAGTTGCAGTTAATAGACATTTAGTTGAATGTTAGTTGAATGTCAGTTGAGCATCAACGAGGCCATCAAATGGACCATCCAAGTAAAGATTTACCGTTCATTGTATTGACTTAGTACTATTATGTTTTAAAATGAATTTTGAACTTACTTAAGAGTGTGTTTATTTACAGGTGTACCGGGATGCTTGTGGAGGTGCTCCAGTGACGAAGCCCTACATGGCCCATCGGGTGAGAGGGACAGTGTGGGGTGTTGGGTTTTGCCCCTTTGAGGACGTCCTGGGTGTTGGACATGCAGAAGGATTCACCAGTATGATAGTGCCAGGTCAGTGCATGCACACACCAAAACAGGAATTTGTTTTAAGCCTAAATATGTTTTGCCTTTATAATGGAATAACGTCTTCAGGAACAAACTGCACTAGAAATGGTCAAAACATTTTATTTCAGTAAGATTTGATGTGCAAATTATTTTCCTCAACCAGAAGCTGTATTCTGTGGGAACACAGCTGTAATAATTATTACTAGTCTAGTGTTTATTTAAACCTAAAATGCTACATCTCTCACATCACACCTCACACACACCTCTCACACACACACCTCTCACACCTTACATCTCACCCACACACCTCTCACATCTCACCCACACACCTCTCACATCTCACCCACACACACCTTTCACACCTCACATCTCACCCACACACCTCACATACCTCTCACACCTCACATCTCACCCACACACCTCTCACACCTCACCCACACACCTCTCACATCTCACCCACACACCTCTCACATCTCACCCACACACCTCTCACATCTCACCCACACACCTCTCACACCTCACATCTCACCCTCACACCTCACATCTCACCCTCACACCTCACATCTCACCCACACACCTCTCACACCTCACATCTCACCCTCACACCTCACATCTCACCCTCACACCTCACATCTCACCCTCACACCTCACATCTCACCCACACACCCCTCACATCTCACCCACACACCTCTCACATCTCACCCACCCACACACCTCTCACATCTCACCCACACACCTCTCACACCTCACGTCTCACCCACACACACCTCTCAAACCTCACATACCTCTCACCTCTCACATCTCACACCACACACCTCTCACATCTCACCCACACACCTCTCACATCTCACCCACACACCTCTCACATCTCACCCACACACACCTCTCACATCTCACCCACACACACCTCTCACATCTCACCCACACACACCTCTCACACCTCACATCTCACCCACACACCTCTCACATCTCACCCACACACCTCTCACACCTCACACCTCACCCACACACCTCTCACATCTCACCCACACACCTCTCACACCTCACACCTCACCCACACACCTCTCACATCTCACCCACACACCTCTCACATCTCACCCACACACCTCTCACATCTCACCCACACACCCCTCACATCTCACCCACACACACCTCTCACATCTCACCCACACACCTCTCACATCTCACCCACACACACCTCTCACATCTCACCCACACACACCTCTCACATCTCACCCACACACACCTCTCACACCTCACATCTCACCCACACACACCTCACCCACACCTCACATCTCACCCACACACACCTCTCGCACCTCACATCTCACCCACACACACCTCTCGCACCTCACATCTCACCCACACACACCTCTCGCACCTCACATCTCACCCACACACACCTCTCGCACCTCACATCTCACCCACACACCTCTCACATCTCACCCACACACCTCTCACATCTCACCCACACACCCCTCACATCTCACCCACACACCTCTCACATCTCACCCACCCACACACCTCTCACATCTCACCCACACACCTCTCACACCTCACGTCTCACCCACACACACCTCTCAAACCTCACATACCTCTCACCTCTCACACCTCACCCACACACCTCTCACATCTCACCCACACACCTCTCACACCTCACCCACACACCTCTCACATCTCACCCACACACCTCTCACATCTCACCCACACACACCTCTCACATCTCACCCACACACCTCTCACACCTCACCCACACACCTCACATCTCACCCACACACCTCTCACACCTCACACACACACCTCACATCTCACCCACACACCTCTCACATCACACCTCACATCTCTCACATCACACCTCACAACTCACACACACCTCTCACACACACACTTCACACACACACCTCTCACACCTCACCCACACACCTCACATCTCACCCACACACCTCACATCTCACCCACACACCTCACATCTCTCACATTACACCTCACATCTCACACACACACCTCACATCTCACCCACACACCTCTCACACCTCGCATCTTACCCACACACCTCTCACATCTCACACACACACCTCACATATCACCCACACACCTCTCACACCTCACACACACACTTCACATATCACCCACACACCTCTCACATCTCATCCACACACACCTCTCACACCTCACATCTCACCCACACACCTCTCACACCTCACGTCTCACCCACACACACCTCTCAAACCTCACATACCTCTCACCTCTCACACCTCACCCACACACCTCTCACATCTCACCCACACACCTCTCACACCTCACCCACACACCTCTCACATCTCACCCACACACCTCTCACATCTCACCCACACACACCTCTCACATCTCACCCACACACACACCTCTCACATCTCACCCACACACCTCACATCTCACCCACACACCTCTCACACCTCACACACACACCTCACATCTCACCCACACACCTCTCACACCTCACATCTTACCCACACACCTCTCACATCTCACACATCACACCTCACATCTCACACACACACCTCACATATCACCCACACACCTCTCACACCTCACCCACACACCTCTCACATATCACCCACACACCTCTCACATCTCACCCACACACCTCTCACATTTCACCCACACACACCTCACATCTCACACACACACACACACCTCACATCTCACCCACACACCTCTCACATCTCACACCTCACACACCTCACATCTCACCCACACACCTCTCACATCTCACACCTCACACACCTCACATCTCACACCTCACACACACATCTCACACACACCTCACATCTCACATTACACCTCACATCTCACACACACACCTCACATCTCACACACACACCTCACATCTCTCACATCACACCTCACACACACCTCTCACATCTCACACACACCTCTCACACCTCACATCTTACCCACACACCTCTCACACATCACACCTCACATCTCACCCACACACACCTCTCACACCTCACATCTCACCCACACACACCTCTCACACCTCACATCTCACATTACACCTCACATCTCACACACACACCTCACATCTCTCACATCACACCTCACATCTCTCACATCACACCTCACACACACCTCTCACATCTCACACACACACACCTCACATCTCACCCACACACCTCTCACACCTCACATCTTACCCACACACCTCTCACACATCACACCTCACACACACACCTCACACCTCACACACACATCTCACCCACACACCTCTCACACCTCACATCTCTCACATTACACCTCACATCTCACCCACACATCTCACATCTCACCCACACACCTCACATCTCACCCACACACCTCACATCTCACACCTCACACACACATCTCACCCACACACCTCTCACACCTCACGTCTCACCCACACACCTCTCACACATCACACCTCACATCTCACACATTACACCTCACATCTCTCACATTACACCTCACATCTCTCACATCACACCTCACATCTCTCACATCACACCTCACACACACCTCTCACATCTCACCCACACACCTCTCACACCTCACGTCTTACCCACACACCTCTCACACATCACACCTCACATCTCACCCACACACCTCTCACATCTCACCCACACACCTCTCACACCTCACCCACACACCTCTCACACCTCACCCACACACCTCTCACATCTCACCCACACACCTCTCACACCTCACCCACACACCTCTCACACCTCACCCACACACCTCTCACATCTCACACACACACACCTCACATCGCACACACACACACACCTCACATCTCACACACACACACACACACCTCACATCTCACACACACACACACACCTCTCACATCTCACACACACACACCACACCTCTCACACACACACACCTCACATCTCACCCACACACCTCACACACACACCTCACACCCACACACCTCTCACACCTCACATCTCTCACATCACACCTCACACACACACCTCTCACATCTCACCCACACACCTCTCACATCTTACCCACACACCTCTCACATCTTACACATCACAGCTCACACACACACCTCACATATCACCCACACACCTCTCACATCACCCACACACACCTCACATCTCACCCACACACCTCTCACACCTCACACACACCTCTCACACCTCACACACACACCTCACATCTCACCCTCACACCTCACATCACACCTCACATCTCACCCACACACCTCTCACACCTCACATCTCACGCACACACCTCACATCTCAAATCTCACACACACCTCTCACACACACCTCACATCTCACACACACCTCACATCTCACCCACACACCTCTCACACTTCACATCTAACCCACACACCTCACATCTCTCACATCACACCTCACATTTCACACACACACCTCACATCTCACCCACACACCTCTCACATCTCACCCACACACCTCTCACATCTCACCCACACACCTCTCACATCTCACCCTCACACCTCACACACACACCTCTCACATCTCACACCTCACATCTCACGCACACACCTCACATCTCGCACACACACACACACCTCACCCACACACCTCTCACATCTCACACACACCTCACATCTCACCCACACACCTCTCACACCTCACATCTCTCACATCACACCTCACATTTCACACACACACATCTCACCCACACACCTCTCACATCTCACCCACACACCTCTCACATCTCACACACCTCGAACACATCTCAGGTCTTACCCACACACCTCACATCTCTCACACACACCTCTCACATCTCACCCACACACCTCTCACATCTCACCCACACACCTCTCACATCTCACACACCTCGCACACATCTCAGGTCTTACCCACACACCTCACATCTCTCACACACACCTCTCACACACATCACATCTCACACCTCACACTGAATGAAGGCAGTAGGAGTAGTTTTATACAAAAGACATTATGTGCTGCACTGTACTGTAGCAAGTATTGGCATAATGAATTGTCATTGTGCTCACTTTTTAGAGTATAATCTGTTTAACTTGGTACTTAGCATATGAGCTAACATGGTCATCAGTTAGCTGATCTTGTGGCATTATACTGTGGTGGGGTAAATAAGGACATTGCATAATAAAGTTCATGTTTGTATTTTACTGTTTATTGTGGCTATGTTGGCCTGGTTGCTAACTGGGTGATATTTAAAATGTTGGGCTTGTGTATTTTACTGTAGTGTGACAAGAATGATTTTGGTCTAGGTTCTGGTGAGCCTAACTTCGATGCTCTGGATATGAACCCATACCGCAGCACCAAGCAGAGGCAGGAGTGGGAGGTTAAGGCTCTACTGGAGAAGGTGCAGCCTGAGCTGATCAGCTTGGACCCGGGAATGCTGGGTAAAGTGGACAACGCCACCTTTGAGCAGAAACATAAGGAGAGAGTGGAGGCTGTGGTGAGTTTACTAAAACAGATTTCCTTTTTTTTTTTATGGTCACAATATTTATTATTTAAATCAAGGTTGGCTCGAGCTTTGCCTTTCTGTTCTGAAAATAGTTTTGTTGTTTTAGGTTTACAGTCCAGGTTTGTAAATTTGCAATGAAAGACGCTACGATGGATGCAGGAAAATAAAGTGTTGCAATATTTTAAACACAGTATATTTTTTAAATGATTAGCTTAAATAGATTGGTGGCAAAATTTGGTGGTGTTTGTTTCTTATTTTGTCTTGTTTTGTAAAGGGCTGGTTGTAATGCTGTATGACATGCTCTGTTATTTGTTAATAGCTCACACTGTTTATACTGATTATATCTCTCCTAACATTTATTTTACTCCAATCATGGCCATACAAAGTGCATTGTTTAAATCCTGACATTATTCTTGTATTTTTATATATTACTAAATATATTGCAGAAAAGGAAAAAAACAGTTTTTACTATTATTCTGCATATTATTGTATCTAACTGTATTCTTATCTGTAGCTGTATCTGCGTCTCTTGCATTATGCTTCTCTTGTATTTACGAATTTTTGTGTATGTGATGCAGGGCTATGACCCGCTAGCCCACAAGAAGTTCAAGCCCAGAATGAGAAAGCGAGGCAGAAGCTCAGCCGGTTCTGTGGAGAAGAGGAAGAATAAAGTTGCCCATGAGGATCAAAGGGTATTTTCTTTTTTTACTCACTAGCAAGCACAAATACTTAAACATTTACCTTCATGTTTATATTAAGCCTATAACATCTCTAGATTACTTGTTGTTACTACTTGTTGATCTTCTCTTCCTGCAGGATGTGATTCGGAAAACTGTGGGGGAGAGAATGGAGAAAGAGAAGAAGAGGAAAGAGAGTGCAAAGGCGCAGCTGAAAGGAGGGGAATTGTCTGTGTTAGATAGATTTAAAAAAGTCGGCTAGCTCTGTGCTAAGAGCAAAACACTGCTGTGGACTTTAACCGTCTGAGGAAATAGGGACTTTGGTTTAGAAGAAGGAACCCACCTTTAGTTTGCTCAGTTTTTTTTTTTTTTTTTTTTTACACACACACACACACACACACACACACACACACACACACAACTTACTGAGGCGTGGCTTCTATTAGAAGATTCATGATGCTGTACTCCAAAAGCAGTTCAGATGTTTGCTCTATGAGCTGTTCATATTGAAATGTTAATAATTTCTGTTTGTATACTGTACACAACTTGTCTGTACTGGTAAGCAAAATAAATGAATACACATACCTGAAAATTTGTGCTGTAATGTGCTTATAATTTAGCTGTAAACATAAATATATGTATGTATATATATATATATATATATATGTGTGTGTGTGTATATATATATATATATACACACATATATATGTATATATGTGTGTATATATATATATATATATGTATGTATGTGTGTGTGTGTGTATATATATATATATATATATATATATATATATATATATATATATATATATATATATACACACATATATATATACGTACACATATATATATACATATATACATACATATATATATATATATATATATATACATACATATATACATGAATGAATGCCATGTGAGCCATTTTTTGAAGAAAAAAAAAGAAGCTCAGGTGTTTCCATTTGGCCCTGTTTTAGGTCACTGACAGGTTTTGGCTCTTGCTCATGCATATATACATGCAAATTAGCTGATTGGCTAATAGCAATGCAGCAGAGAACACCTACCTGCCTCTGCTTTAACACACCACCTAAACTTGTAAATGAGCTGAATCAGGTGTTTGCGGGGCAGGATAAACACCAGTCTGCATGCAGTAAAGGTTTGGGAATCTAATGCACTTCATATTCTGATTATTGCAGAACACTGAAGTCAATCCTTACTCACACAAACTTGGATAATCAAATAACAAATCTCCAAATGTTTTCATACACCTCTTCTTAAGCATTCAGCTACTTGCACCCAATGCTGACACAGGTGTGCAAATGCACACACACCATGTCTAAGCCCTGTAGAAAAAAAAAAGGTTAGGCTTAGACAGGTTAGACTGTTGAAGGCTACTGAAGACTATTAAAGGCTATTGGAGGTTATTGAAAGGGTTATTGGGTGCAGAAATCAGTACAGGCTGGTTAGATAAGTGATTAACATCCTCTTCCCTCGCTGCAGTGAAACTGACTAGCACTGTCACAGTTTCGTAAAAGAAAACAGGCTTTTTTCGTATTGTACTGTTTAACATCACTAAAACAGATTTCGTTCTTTCCAACTATTTGTAAATTTAGTTAAAAGCTCAGTTTTATTGCTGTAACATTACTTACTAAAAATATGGAGTTTAAATCAGATCCTCGCTATTAATTACAGTTTATGAGGGCGGAGAGATTCAGGCTGGATTTTTTGCCAAATCTAAACTCTAGCTGGAGCGATGGATTAGAGTTGTTCTTATTAAAATATTGTATTATTATCTATATATTAACAGTATGTGAGATCCGAGATAATGTTGGGACACATTCCTGCGGTATTGACATATAAATATAAAAATTCTAGTGTCTGTAAATATTTACACATAACTTATATCTCTCCTGAAAAGCGTTTATTTTGGTCAGTAACACTTTTCTGTTTATTTACTAGCAGCGTAGATTTAGTGTTTTCTTAGTGTTTGATTGATTTGTTCAAGATAATAATGCAATAATGCATTTTGCCATAAAGAAACTGTGAAAACATTCCATAAAAAAGACATAAGGTCAATGTCATGGCCTGCAAATAGTCTGAATCTCAATCCAATTGAAAACCTTTGGTGGAAGCTGAAGAAAATGGTCCATGACAAGGATCCAACCTGCAAAGCTGATCTGGCAACAGCAATCAGAGAAAACTGGAGCCCGATTGATGAAGAATACGGTTTGTCACTCATTAAGTCCGTGCCTGAGAGACTGCAAGCATCTTATTTTTTTTTTCTGTCTTTACAGCATGGCAACACCAATCAGTAAGCTCCTCACAGTGCCCGACCATTTACTCTTATACCACCCCAACCCTATGGTCTCACTGCAATGCATTTCACATTTGCAATGAACGGATTTTGATAGAAGGAACAACACAATAAGTAGCATTGTAAAGAACAAATACATTACTGATCAAAAGTTTAACAACATAAAACAAACAAGACTGCCAACAAATGTATGGAATTGTCTGTGCAACATCATGTTTCAAGAAACCAGGAAGACACAAGGGGGCAGTTTCCCAAACCAAGATTATGGCTAAATCTAGACTAAACAAATTGCTGAACAGAGCCTCAGAAAATTTTTAATTTAAAATAACTGGGAAATTTGCATATAATTGAGAATTATTTTTTTAGGATTAAAAATGTTTCATAAAGAATGTAAGTAAATTGGTTCTTTACTGCTTGTTTACTACATTTGTTTAGAACAATAGGTCTCACTCACCCATATCTTTCTAGGAATTTTCTTAAAAAATCAAAACTGTTTGCAAACCAATGCAATTGGGTTTAGGACAAGATTTCTTTTTAAGAAAGTAAAGGAAAGTGTTGAGAATTAAAAGGTTAAAACATTGTCTTATAATCATGGAAACTATCAATTAAGGGTTAAAACATTGTTGTCCTATAATCATACAAAATACTTAATGAAAAACCAATCAGTATAATCCATTAGTGATTTTAATAAGGTTTACTCAATATGTTAATCAATCAATATGTTACCTGTATCAAAAGGGAATTATTTAGCACTTTATTCATGTTGGTGATCATATGTTAACAGACACAGTACTCTTTAGAATCATATAACAAATGTAGTTTAATTGAGTTTGTACAGGAATGTTTCACAACACATGTGTAGCCATCTGTGGTTAGTTAGACCTTGAAAGAGAGGGAGGTTGACCCGTCCCCTCAGACCAAAGATAAGGAGGGAACTTCTACTGAAATTATGTTGCAAGAACCAGACGGGAGGACAATAGATTTATTATACCGAAGACATAGGTGGCAGGCAGGCACAGGGTCATGTCACGATAGGATACAGTTTATGGGACCAAAGGGGGCTGGTCAACCTTCTTCACTCACACCATAGTGGGATGATCTATATAATCTTGTGTATGTCTTTTGGTTTTTAAAACATTCTCCTTGACTCTCTGAGTGGAGCATTGTTCCCGGAAGATCTTCTGAAATAAACTGTTAAGTTTGCTGAAGACTTTGGTATCCTGACTCTTCTTGACTTCTCTACTCATCTCAACTATTTAAAAGAATTCAGGGGGAACGCACTGGAAACGGCGCTGTAAGGGGTAGTGCGGCTTTTGCCAACAAAAGTAAGGCTCAAATAGGATTAAGCATATATTTATAACAGACAGAACAATATGCGATTGTGATTTTTTTTTCAAGGTCCTGATCATGTCATTTACATTGAAGTACTTTGAATTTGACTGGCACATTTTAAAATAAAGCCACATAATAACAGCTCACAGTGATTGTTCGCATTTGCATTTGTGCAACCTTACACAAGTTCTCCTGTTGACTCACCAGGTGTACTCAAGCCTCAAGCAAGGCTCCCAGAAATGCTCTTAACCTGCAAATGCCAAACGAGGTTCGAACTCCCAACCAGGAGCACGGAACTGTGGAATGTACATCTGCCCAGTAGTGGAGCATTTCTTCTGGCTTAGTGTGGTGAACAGACACCATGGCCTGGTAGCAGCAGCGCCCATATGGTACAGGTGGTCCTCCAGAGAAGAACGGTGAATGGGTGGGTGCGATACCTGCTGCATGGGCACACAAACCCACAAAGATGTCCTCAGGAGGAAGGGGTTTGGGTAAACGCACAGCAGCAGCTGCAAGTGATAGTTTTAGCACGGCGGGCCTAGAAAGAACGTAGGCAGTTCCACTGCAGTAATCAGGGAAGACTGTGTTTCTGTAAACAGCTTCAGGCAGGAAGTGCTTGCTGGCCGGATTGCGGTTCGGGGCTACTCTCATGTGAACGCGGCCAAGGTAAAGGTCTTCCAGTTCATTCTGTGATCCCTCCCAACTGATGGCGAGATAGTGCAACAATGCACTGGGGTTGAACATCACATCATCATCCACTTTAGCAAGGAAGCGAGCCTGGGGGCAAAAACGTTGCGCCCAAGCCAACATGGACAGTGTCTTCAGAGTCAGGTTGGTGTAAGAGTCCAGGAAGCGACCCTGCACCAAGTCCCCCTTCTCTCGCGCCTCCTCCACCAGTTGTTTGGCAAGGCCAGGGTCTGATGACTGACCCACCATGAACAGGGTCATAACCCGGTGGCCTCGGACCTGCACCTCCCCACCCCAGGTGTCACGAATAGCCTGGCGGGCCTTCTGGTTGGCAGGGGCTGAGGTCACCAAGGTGATAAGGTATGGTTTGGCACGTTGGCAGACAAGAGGGCTTGGCATGAGGAGGTACTCCTCGGGTCGGGTTGGAGGCATGCTCTGAGGAAGAACCCCGCCATGTGCACTTCCTATTCTACTCATTCCAAGAGAGGTGACCCAAGAGTCAATGTAGTCAATAAAGAAGACCGCTAGAAGACAGGTGAAGACCAACAGGCACAGGACAGGGACCAGCCCAGAATGTCCTATGCGTTTTCCCACACGGACCTTACAGACCCATAAGCCTCGAACCACCATTACTGCTGATGTCAGTTTAATCACAAATCTTGGCGTGGTTTCTGTGGGGATTTCAACATTTTTCATTGTTTTTTCCTTCCATCTTTTACAGGCCTTCTGTGTGTTCTTGAGTAAAGCAAAGTCTGGAGCTTAGGCTTAGTTCCAGATTAGTTTCTTCAAATCTGCATGAAAAAATAAAACAATTAGATGAAATCTCAGGTGGGTGTTATGGCAAAAAAAAAAGTTAATGTGCTTTAATGGTCTCATTCTGCTAAAATCAATTTTTTCTCGTTTTATGTGAAATACTATAGGTCTCTATAGGTCTGCAGTAGCTAGTAAAAGAAAAGCCTCTGAAGAGACGTTAGGGTGTCTACATCAACCGGCGACTACATGGCCTCGCCAACCTCGGCTCAGGGCCACCCACTGGCATCATTAAGTGAAGTGGAGGGTTAACTTCACTCAGTGTTATTCAGTTGCAAGAAGAAATATGTGAACCCTTTGGTATAACTTGGGTTTTTGCATAAATTGTCACAACAATAGACAAACACAGTCTGCTTAAACTAATACACACACACAAAAATTATATGTTTGCACGGCTTTATTGAACATAACATGTTACAGTGAGGGGGAAAAGTATGTGAACCTTTGGATTTATTATCTGGTTGACTCTCCTTTGGCAGCAATTACCAACCGTTACCAACGTTTTTTTGTAGTTGTACATCAGACCTGCACAACGGTCAGGAGAAATTTTGGATCATTCCTCTTCACTAAACTTCAGTTTCAGTTCAGCAATATTGTTAGAATATCTGGTGTTAATCGCTCTCTTGAGGTCATGGCACTTCAATTGGGTTGAGGTCAAGATTCTCCAGAAGGCGTATTTTCTTTTGTTGAAGCCATTCGGTTGTTGATTTACTTCTATTAGCCAATCAGAGTTGATATATTTGCATGTACGTGCAAAAGCCCAAAACCTGTCTTCATTCAGAAACTATATTTAGCCCTGCTTTGATTACTGAAATAGTCACTAAAAATGTCTCACATGGCATTCAGTTATATTAGAGACCACAAAAAAAACATATTTAAAATGAATTTAAAAACTATAGAATGATACCTTTAAAGACATTTTCAAAATTCATGAAACACAATACATGTTAAATTTAGTTTTTCTAAAGACAAAATGCACCAGCAGTTCTACATTCAAAAACACCGCCAAAAATGAAAGGTTACATCTGCATCATCTAAAGTGAATCAGTACCGAATTTTGCTTTAGTGTTTCTTTGTCTAGAAAAAATAAGTACAGTGGTGTAAAAAAGTGTTTGCCCCCTTCCTGATTTTTGCATGTTTGTCACACTTATATGTTTCGGAACATCAAACCAATTTAAAGATTAGTCAAAGACAACACAGGTAAACATAAAATGCTATTTTTTAAATGAAGGTGTTTTTGTAAAAAACATACCGTCACGGTGGTTTCTGACACCTGAGTACACTGTCTCTAACCACACATAGGCCTAATTATTGCCACACCTATTCTCAATCAAGACATTTTATGGCCAGAGAGTGTATATTGTTACAGAAAATAACAGTAATGTAAATGTTATGGTTCTCCTTGAAATTTAGGTCTTACAATTTTGTTTTTAGTATTAAATTACATTGCTATTTGTCCACTCATAGCCATTTTTGGCGTTTCCGACATTACTTTCATTTACACAGAAACCCAGTCAGAAATTCTAGTGTTTACCTCTCTGTTAGTGGCAAGAAGCCGTATTCCACAAATTCACTCACTGGTTATGCACTTTCACAGTATTAAACAATCATATCCTGTTGCACTAGCACTTCAAACCTAAAGGTTGGTTTAATTAAAACAAGATCTCTAATTTCAAAAACAGTTATAGTGAATTAAATCATAACTGATCAGAAATTCAAATGTTCTGTGCCTCAATGAATGCCACCTATACAAACCCAGCTTTTTTTTTATACTGCACCTACTAGGAATATTATCAAATATACAGTATTCTGCACCCTGTACTTCCCACACAACTCATTCTGTTCCTGCACTTTTCCTTACAGCTATTCTCTCACCTATTAGTCTAGTTCTTCACTTTCACACACAACTCTAGATCTCACTCATCGTCAACCTCTTTATTCGTTAAGGGTCGTGGAGGGGCTGGAGTCAGCATCAGGCGGAAGGCAGTATACGGGTGATTCTCACGAAGACCTTCACATTAACATAAAAAAGTTTTTCAACTCATTGCAGCATTTTTTCAAGTTGAAAAGCTAAAATAGAATGTGTATTTTACTATATTGATTATTTTTTCATATATTTTTTTTAAAATAGAATTTTATTATCATTTGAATCTGATATGATCCAGAATAATTCTCATTACCGTTACAGTAAATGACGAAGCTAGATCAACGGTTCAAAACTTTTTTTGATGATTAATTTCATATTTCCACAACAAATTCCATCAACTTAACAGCACAGTCCTTGACAATTACTTTGATCTTTTTTATTTATTTATTTATAGTTAAGCAACTCTCATTACCGATACAACATTTGTAAAATATCTTTTAATTTTTTAATTATTGGAAATTATTTTAGAATATGTTTGATCAAAAACTCATGTGGACAACAGGTGAGGGATATACTATAATAAAATGAAGGAAAGTTATGATAAGATGTGAAACATTTAAAATAAATTAACATTTTAGATCCATAACGGTAATGAGAACACAATTAAACGGTAATGAGAATAAATGTAACGGTAATGAAACTTAGTTAACCCTTGTGTGGTGTTCGGGTCTGTGGGACCCGTTTTCATTTTTCATCAAATGAAACTGAAAAAAAATATTTTTTCTAAATTTGAAACTAAACAAATTCTATACTAATAAAAACTAATAAAAAAGAGTAGCACTTTTTGAAAGAAATGTAACATAAGAAAGGTAAAGGGCAAATATTAACCATGTAAGCTGTTTATATTGCTTGCAATTTAGGTGAAGCAAGCATGTGTAAAGCATTTTAATGTAAAATTGCTTAATTTTGCTGAATTAAATACAAGTAACAAAGTAAACGAGTAGCAAAAATATGAACACCACACAAGGGTTAAGGCAATTGTATAACAAACCATGGAACCAGAAAAACAAGCAAATCTCAAGAAACTCTAGCCTTGGCTGCTGCCTTCTTGCGTTCAATCTCTGTCAGTCTTCAAAAAATGAATATAATCATTAGACTAATCAAAAGAGTATAAACATCAATGACATAGTTATATATACATATATATATATATATTTTTTTTTTATAGTAAATAGTAGACTGTTATGTACTACATAAATAGTGGAAAATCCACCTGCATGTAAGCTACTTTTTCCATCAGAAAGTAAAAATCACACGAAAATAATTATAATTACAACCATCATCTATATATATATTTATAATTACCAAAAATGATAAATATATATATATATATATATATATATATAATGAATTACCATAAATGATCAAATAAACTCTGTTAAATGACTCTTTTAGCAGTCTTACATAAGAATCTCATTACCAGCTCAATGGTTCTTATTACAGTTATGGCCCTCACAATGCATGGTAATGAGAATATTGAGTAACGGTAATGAGATGCTCTTGGCTAATTTCACAAATAACTTAAAATGCTAATATGCTAACAACCTATAACTTTGCCAGATGTCAAAGCCTTATATTGTGATAATATTCATGAAATAATTTATTTTTATATTTTTTAAAGTAATGAGTATTAAACCATAACGGTAATGATAATAGACAGTGTAACTGAGGACAGTTTTAGCAATATTAACACAGATTTCTCAAAGGGAGAGAAGAGTGACCAACTGACCTCATCTCCATTTTGAAGCTTGTCTCTGAAGTGATGCATCATGGGATAGCTGATCAATTTAAAGGCACAGTGTAATTTTTATAGGGGGGTGAAATCATGAAACGGTAATGAGAAAAAAATTGTTCGGACACAGATATTTTGTTTAAAATCAAGTACATTTTTTTGTTCAACACAAAAAAGTTTATATCGTATAAATATAGATATTTTAAATGACTTTACCCTATTTTATTGATTCGATATGCTTAGTACTTTGAATATGGTTTAACTTAAAATTAGAAAGAAGGGATACGGACACATAACGGTAATGAGAATTTCCATATATTTTTTATTTAATTTATATAAAAATAATTTTATATGATGATGAAAACAATTGATCCATACAGTACTCCCTATTCACTTTACACACAATTAGAGGCCGACCGATCGATCGGCCAGCCGATTTAATCGGCCGATTTTTGTTATTTTTTTATCAATCGGCATCGGCCGATTTTCTTATTTGGCCGCGCCGATTTTAATCCGGCACATCTGCGGGCAGCTACTTGGAACGCAGAGCAAGGTTTCAAGAGTGAGCAAGACTTTCAACGGGTAAGGCATCCATTTTTACAATCCAGTGTCCCAAAGTCTATATTTTCTCTCATGATTAGTAATCTGTGATGTTGCTTCATTTACTGAAAAAGAATAGAATTTCAACTGCATGTTGTAGCATTTCTCTCCAAACGAAACTATGCTTAGCGTTGATGGCAGGAGTGCATTTGGAATGCGCCCTGACTATGCAAGGCAAGCCCTATCTATCAAATCAAATCAGGCTATCTATAAGCTCTAGTATAAAATAACTGACGTCTCTTCTTCAGAAACGAAAATTTCAGAAAAATAACAAAAAATAACAAACGAAAATAAACCCAAAATGTTGACAAAAATATAATCTAACGAATTTCAAAAAAATAAAACGAAATTCTCCACACAACCAAAGAAAATTACTAAAACTTGTAATACTGAAAAAAGCGGAAAAACGCGTCTAACGGACTAACGGACCACGAGTGCCGCGCGCTCGGCACAACAACTCCCGCTGTACAACTCCGCTGTACAACAGCGCTTATAAATAAATTAAACACAAAAATGAGGGTATTCTATCAGTAATTTCAGTTCGTTTTAGTTAGTTTTATAAACACAAAATACAGTTCGAGATAGTTATGTTTTTCCTTTTAATTACCGTTTTTATTAGATTCAGTTAACACAAATGTTTTTCACTTTCAATTTTCGCTATTTCGTTCGCTTTAGTGAACAATAATAATTGGTTACTTAGCAACGTTGTAATTATCACACCAGAGCTTTATATAAAATAAAAATAGGAGCCTGATTTCGGGTCGGTCCTCAGGTCAGGTGGGATTCGGGCAGAGAATCTAAGCTCTAAAATAGAAAGCAGCACAAAAACCGGAGCAGCTAAAAAGAGCTTAACGTCCTTAATTCGGAACTTGGGTTGTCCACGGCAATCACTGAATTGATTAGAGCACGCAAATCGTCACAATTGTGCCTCACTTCACCACGCCAAACCACAGGCACAGCGGCCAGAAGCTCAAGTTCACCGGACAGAGGAGGGGTTAACCAGGGCAAAGCGAAATAAAAAAAAAAAGTTCATAGAGCTGCTAAAGTAACGTGCAGTAACGGGGTGTCGGAAATAGTAACGGCGTTATAGTTACAGTCATAGTAATTAGTTAGATTACTCGTTACTGAAAAAAAGTAACGGCGTTAGTAACGCCGTTAGTTTTAACGCCGTTACTCCCAACACTGTATATAAATAAGCTTTATTGTAAACGAATTAATAAAACAAATAGTTTCTAAAATAATGGAGTTAAAATAAAACATCTCTTTTTCCTTCACTACAAACAGACATTAAATCATGCCGCCTCCTGCTGTTCTGCTGTAAAACTCACCCGTTTAAAGCGGTTTGCGCTGTTAGATATTAAATGAAACGATGAGCAGAATTTTCTGTTTTGTCGGGTTCTACT
This sequence comes from Astyanax mexicanus, assembly GCF_023375975.1. NCBI lineage: Eukaryota > Metazoa > Chordata > Actinopteri > Characiformes > Acestrorhamphidae > Astyanax > Astyanax mexicanus. The sequence continues at coordinate 14,548,914 of NC_064419.1, forward strand.
TTAGAACCCCCTCCAGACTTTTCTGATAAAAGCTCATTTTATCCTGAACCTATAAAGTCCGCGCTCTTCAGCTTTCTCAACTCATTTTCCGCTCACGCACCGAACCTCCAGTACAGCTGATGAGACGCGTTTCTCTGGCTAAGGAGCTCATTTGAAGAAGAAAAAAAACAGATAAAGCTATATTTAAATTACAGCACCTGTCTGTTTTTGCATTATTTATAATTTTATTCTTAATTTAAACGTCACCCATTTTTGTAAAATAATAGCTGCAGCCCTAATGTGAACATTTTATAACATTGTCCTCCCATGTCCATTCGTTTTCAACTGCATGGAGTTGAAGAAGAAATTAGCTTTGCCGTTTTGGAGTAACTATCTAAAGTTGTCACATTATGGAAGTCTTCTTGCACTCTGTTAAACATATTAAAATGAATAATTAATAGACTAACAGACTGCAACAAGTCATACATTTGTTAATTAGTAGGCCCCTACAGTAAATTTTATATAATAGCCAACATAATATTTCTACTATAAACATGAATATATAGTGTATATAGAACATATGTTATATAATGAATAAAATAAAATGTTATGGATAATACAATCTAAATAAAATTAATATTTTTTTATTAACATATAGTGATATAGTAACATTAAAGTCACTATAAAATGCTAACCTTATTTTCAATAAATTGTGTGAAGTTTACAACTGTTGTGCCTCCTCTTACTAGTATGATTTTAAGCATGCCAAATAAATATAATACGATAGCATATCGGCCCTAAAAATCGGCAGGTCACATCGGCCATCGGCTGACTCTGACCACTAATGATCGGTATCGGCATCGGCCTTAGAAAAACCCATATCGGTCGGTCTCTACACACAATATCCGAGTTTTTATGAATTAAGTATTGATTTAAAAAAAATTGTCATGGACATGTTCCCTGCAGCTTCATGAGAATCACCCATACACCCTGGACAGTCCGCCAATCCATACACAGACAGACACTCACAAACTCACACCTAGGCAATTTTATCCAACATTCAATTAGCCTGAACCGGTCGTCCTGCAGGCTATAATTATATACACAACCCGAGATTTCCTGGTAGAGGAGGTGGGGTCTGCGGTCATAAACACTATGATAATTTCACTTCTTTTAAACTCCTTTACACCAATATAAATATTCCAATTACAAAAAAGAATGCCTTTTGAAAGCCTATTGTTCAAAATATAACAGATGCAGAGTATGATTACAGTAATGCGTAGGTCACACATTAATGTAATCATACTCTCAATCTAGACTTGATCTGATTTTGCAATTTAAAGATATGTGTGAGACTAAAATGAATATTGTTGTTTTATTCTATAAACTACGGACCACAGTTCTCCCGAATTCAATATTTGGAGGAATAACCCTGGTTTTTAATCACAGTTTTCATGCATCTTGGCATGTTTGCCTGACTAAAATCAGGCAGGTACTGAACCTCAGATTTCAGCTATTTACACCAGCAGCTTTTTTTCTAAAAACATTTGGGGAAAAAAATGAACAGATAAATAGCACATCCTCTCTGTCACCTGGTGTGCCTGACATAGAACAAAACTCAGTTACCGGAGTTAGGATGGAAGCCTTCAAACCCACTTCCACAACTAGAACCAGAGAAAATTATCTCCTCATTAAATAGCAGAACAGTAAACTCATAGTTGAACCTGGGGCATGTAACCAAAGCCTTTAAAATAACAGTAATTTAATCTTTGATTAAGAACCAAATCTTGATCCTAGTGTACTGTCTAACTATAGACTTATTTCAAACCTACCCTTTATTTGTAGCAGTCCTGGACTACGATGATGTCATTTATAAAAAAAATCTGCTTTTAGCTAGAGAACACCAGCAAGCTGGACTTCTCTACAGGAAACAATGAAGCTAAGCTCGCTAGGATCACTGAATCATGTAATTATTTTCATTTGTTATATTTTTATTTATTACTATTTATTTATTTTGTATTATTTTATTTCTATGTTCTTAGTTCATTATTATTCATTTCATCATTTCTTATCATTCTTATCATTTACTTTAATTGTACTATTATTATCCGTTTTATTATTTTATATTGTATAAATACTTTACTTTATGTGTCAATTTGTTTTTATGGTCTTTTTAGAATTTTGCCAGCCTAAGAAATGCCTGATCACTGCATGACGCAGAAATATTAGTTCATGCCTTCATTACCTCAAGGCTAGATTATTGGAATGCGCAACTGTCAGGATGTTCTTGCAGTAACTTAAAATTCTGCAGCCAGGGTCCTTCCTAAAACAAGAAAATTTGACCATATTAGTCCAGTCCTATCAGCACTGCACTGGCTTCCAGTCAAATTCAACATAGACTATAAAATTTTCTTGTTAACGTATAAAGCCCTACACGGGCTCGCTCCTGATTATTTCCAAATCTCCTATTATGAACCACCGCGATTACTTAGATCTAAGGGTTCTGGTTTCTTAGTAGTTCCCTAAATTCAGAGGAGCTCTGCAGGAGGAAGAGCTTTCTCTTATAAAGCGCCTCAACTCTGGAATAACCTTTCAGAATATGTTCGGGACTCAAAACACAGTCTCAACTAAAAACTTCAGGGTGCCTTCGTGTCTTAGGGTGCTTTCACACCTGCCTCATTTGGTCCAGACTTTCGGACTTTTCAGATTGGTCCGAACCAAAGTAGCAGGTGTGAAAGGGGCCGCGAACCACGCTCCGGACCAAAGGACCAGATTTTGGTCCGACCAAGAGAGGTGATCTTCTGAACCATGGTCCGGTTGAACTAACATAGGGTACTCTGCCTGAAGTTGCTGCTGCTGATATTAAAACCACAATAGCAGCACTACTATGGAGACAAAATTAATCTGTTTATTCATTTTATCCTTATCCTGGAAAGGCTTCCCACCGAATGAACCACCCGCTGAATTATCAACACGCCAACGTCAGACACGTGTCCTTCTAAAACCAATCAGCGTCAAGTTAAGGAAAATGCATCGATACGTAAGTGATGATGTAAGGAAGTGGGAGTATCACACAGAGGTCTCTGGTGCGCTCCCTAAACTGCAGTGTAAAAACAAATATATACAATGTAGCAAACACATGAACCTTGGTTCGGACCACGGTCCGGACTTTCAGGTGTGAAAGCACCCTATGTTACCTTCTGGCTCTCTGCCTTTAGTTTTATTCAGATCTGCAGTCATTAACCACACTCTGATAATGTTTTATACTTTGTTTTACATAAATCCAGTTAAAACTAATTCCATCTCTTTGCTTCATTCGAGTTACTGACTGGCCACCTGTCTCACCTGATACCGATGGATTTTCCACCCTCAGGCTCTCGCGTCTCCTGTCCGGCCAGACTGTGAAGTTTCTGAAGTCAGCTCCTCCCAACACCCACCACAGATCAGCTGCTCATCATCCAGTTTTTGCAACATGCCTCAGACTAACTGCTCACTCTGCACTGCAGATTACATCCAAATGTATATGAACTATAACTGCTTTCATTGCTGGTTCTGCTATACCCCTGAATATAATAGAGTTGTGTGGATGTATAACTTTAAAAGCATCTAACCAGTGGTAGAATGGTCCTCCCATTTTCCTTAGCTCCTTTCCTTACAGGAAGTTCTGTATTATATGCTCTGTCTAATTGCGAGGCTGTAGTTGGTTTGATATTCGCAGCTCCAGATTCGTTTGGCTCTATATTCGCAGCCTCCTATTCCCCGGCTGAAGTTGGTTTGATATTCGCAGCTCCTGCTTCACCGAACCACCGTGAGCTAAAGGGAGCGTTCACAAACACCCACTGTTTATATTACACCTCACAGACCAACACAGGAGATATAATAAAGAAAAGCAGTACAGCTGTTTTTTAAAAATGTGAATATACAAATGTTATTAAATGTAATTTTATATACACGACCTTCCATCACTTTTTTTCTCCAATTTTACTTACAACATGAAATTGCTGTTCTAGTGTAATTCATTAATTGTAGAAAAGAGTAGAAAATATCTTAAATAGAGAATTAGCCTCCTACTTTAAAGAACACCTGGCATTAGCCTGGCCGGAGCTATTTGTATACTGTAAAATATTTATTTCAATTATTGAATATATAATTAATAATTTAATATATAATAAAAATTATTTTTAAAAAAAAATTTTTATTTTATTATTGCGCTCCAAAAATATGAGGCAGATGATCCAGTGTGATTTTAAAGGATTTTTTTTTTTTATCTTGGGACAAACCAAATACACATGATATGAAGAGTTCTAGTCTTCTACTTTAAGGAAAACCTAGAATTAGCCTGACCCGAGCCAACTTTATACTATACAATTAACTGGCAACATGGCATGCGAGCCATAATGCACCAAAAATTTAATATAAAGCTAATATTCCAATGTAAGTTTGAAGGACGTCAAAAAATCGTCTCGAGCCAGGCTAATTCTAGGTAACTGGAAACATGGCATAGCGAGCCATTTTGCAAAAGAAAAATCTTGGGCCAGAACAAATACACATGATATGAAGAGATCTAGTCTTCTACTTTAAGGAAAACCTAGAAATAGTCTGGCCTGAGTCGATTTTATAAAATTAATTTAAAGCTGATGTCCCAATGTGATTATGAAGGACTGTTTCATCTTGGGCCAGACCAAATACACATGAAGAGTTCTAGTTTTCTACTTTAAGGAGCCGATTTTTTTTTACTATAAATTGAATTGGCAACATGGCATATCGAGCCATTATGCACAAAAAAAAAAAATTAAAGCTGATGTTCCAGTGTGATTTTGAAGGACTGTTTCATCTTGGGCCAGATCAAATACACATGAGATGAAGAGTTCTAGTCTTCTACTTTAAGGAAAACCTAGAATTAGCCTGGCACGAGACGATTTTTTGACGTCCTTCAAATTTACATTGGAATATTAGCTTTATATTAATTTTTTTTGTGCATTATGGATTGGTATACCATGTTGCCAGATCATTTTAAAGTAAAAAATTGGCTCGGACCAGGCTAATTCCAAGTTTTCCTTAAAGTAGAAGACTAGAACTCTTCAAATCATGTGTGTTTGTTCTGGCCCAAGATGAAAAAGTCTGCCAAAACCACAATGGAATTACTGCCTTTATATTCAATTTTTGTGTATTATGGCTCTTGGCCATGATGCCAGTTCATTTTGAAGTATAAGATCGGCTCGGGCCAGGCTAATTCCAAGTTTTTCTTAAAGTAGAAGACTAGAACTCTTCAAATCATGTGTATTTGGTCTGCACCAAGATGAAATATCCTTCAAAATCGTACTGGAACATCAGCTTTATATTTAATTTTTGGTGCATTATGGCTCGCATGCCATTTTGCGAATTCATTTTACAGTAAAAAATCGGCTCGGGCCAGGCTAATTCTAGGTTTCCCTAAAGTAGAAGACTAGAACTCTTTATATCATGTGTATTTGGTTTGTCCCAAGATGAAAAAAATCCTTTAAAATCACACTTGATCATCTGCCTCATATTTTCTGAACGCAATGGCTTTTAAAATATAATTTAAAATATTTTTTATTTTATATTAAATTATTAATTATATATTCAATAATTAAAATAAATATTTTACACTGTACAATTAGCTCCGGCCAGGATAATGCCAGGTTTTCTTTAAAGTAGGAGGCTAATTCTCTATTTAAGTTATTTTCTACTCTTTTCTACAATGAATGAATTACACTAGAACAGCAATTTCATGTTGTAAGTAAAACTGGAGAAAATAAGTGATGGAAGGTCGTGTATATAAAATAACATTTAATAACATATTTAATAACGTATTTACATTGTTAATAAACAGCTGTACTGCTTTTCTTTATTATATCTCCTTCAGTGTTGATCTGTGAGGTGTTTAGTATAATCTGAGGAACAGCGGGTGTTTGTGAACGCTCCCTTTAGTTCACGGTGGTTCAGTGAAGCGGGAGCTGCGAATATCAAACCAACTTCAGCCTCGTTGTCTAATTCTCTGTTCTTTAAAGCTGCTTTGTGACATCAGTTGTAAAAAGCGCTATACAAATAAATTTGATTTTATTTGATTTGATACTCGACTCGACTCTTTTTTTTGTCAGTTTATTCCATTATTACTAGATACTTAATGACAAATAATATACTACTGATACTTTTTCAGCAAATTTTGCTCATTACTACTTAATATAATTTCAAGCATAAAGCTGTTAAAGATGTGAATGTTTAAAAATGACATAACTGAATTTAATAATCAACGATAATAAATTATCCGGTTAAACAGCGGGAGATTTACTGAGCTAGCCTATAGCTACACTTAGCCTAATGCTAATACTGACTCAGCGCTGCAGAACGGTTTAATACAACTGAACTAATAACTCCCCAGTATCTCAGATTTTACAGTAAATTAAGCATGTGAATCTCATTCTTTGATATATCTAAAGGGGAAATATGTTGAAATTTGTTCCTACAAACCTTTAAGTGTCTGTCTGCTTCCAGAGAGCTGACCTCGGTGCTTAACAACCCAAACATCCGCTGATCTTCATCCGCCCGCCGCCGAACGCCCACACGCACACACTACACACACTCACACTCACGCAGAGCGCAGAGAGCGGAGAGCGGACGGATACACGGGGTGTATAAAGCGGTAAACTGCCGGATCTGAGCTCTCCTCATAAAAAGAAAGCAGTTAAATGTTCACATTTTATCATTAAATCCAGGTTTTCTGAAGAAAAAGGCGATTTCCCCACAGATCTCCTGAAAACGAATTCCTATTTCTAACGTAGATGCGACGCGCTGAAACGGGGGGCACGCTGCTTTTGTTCCGGGCGCCCCCCAGCGGAGCAGTCCAGTCAGCACACTGTCCGACCTTTAGAGTTCCTGTGAATATATCAAATTTAAATGTATAATTTTACTTTTCATAACAAGTTTATTATTCGAATCAGGTGTTTTATAGTAAAGGCGCTCCCAAAACATACAGGAGTGTTCTACATGTATAATCTTGCACAAAGGCAACAAATAAAAAACAACAACAACTGTTTTAGTAATTTTACAATATAGTAAAAATACAAACAGCCAAATATACTTTTTACATAATTTTACATACTTTTTACTGAAACTAAAAAATGGGGCGTGCAATATTATTTGGCCCCTTTACTTTTAGTGAGGATCTCTGAATGATCCATTGTTGACCTAAATGACTGATGATGATAAATAGAACCCACCTGTGTGTAATCAAGCATCTATAAATGCTCCGTAGTAGGGACAGGGAGGATGGTTAAAATTGATGGGAAGATGGATGGAGCCAAATACAGAACCATTCTGGGAAAAAAACCTGTTGGAGTCTGCCAAAGACCTGAGACTGGGACTGAGATTTATCTTCCAACAAGACAGTGATAAAAAAAGCAAAAAAGGTAAAATAAAGTAAAATCCACAGTAGAATGGTTCATAAATAAACATATCCAGGTGTTAGAATGGCCAAGTCAAAGTCCAGACCTGAATCCAATCGAGAATCTGTGGAAAGAGCTGAAAAGTGCTGTTCACAAATGCTCTCCATCCAACCTCACTGAGCTCCAGCTGTTTTGCAGGAAGAATGGACAAAAACATCGAGACATACCCCAAGCGACTTGCAGCTGTATTCTTGCGCTTGGGGCTTTTCAGTTTTTAATTAAAAAAAAAAAAGTTTAAAATATCCAATAAATTTAGTTCCACTTCACGATTGTGTCCCACTTGTTGATTCTTCACAAAAAATACAATTTCATATTTTTATGTTTTTATGTCATATTTTTTGTGTGGCAAAGTCCAAAGGGGCCACATACTTTTGCAAGGCACTGTACATTTACATTGTAGGCACATAACTATTTACATTGTAGATTCTCACTTAAGGCATCAAAACTATGAACGAACACAAAAAGCTGAAATAACTGAAAACATGTTTTATATTCTAGTTTATTCAAAATAGCCACCCTTTGCTCTGATTACTGCTTTGCACACTTTCGGCATTCTCTCAATGAGCTTCAAGAGGTGGTCACCTGAAATGGTTTTCCGACAGTCTTGAAGGAGTTCCCAGAGGTGTTTAGCACTTGTTGGCCCCTTTGCCTTCACTCTGTGGTCCAGCTCACCCCAAACCATCTGGATTGGGTTCAGGTCCGGTGACTGTGGAGGTCAGGTCATCTACCGCAGCACTCCATCACACTCCTTCTTGGTCAAATAGCCCTTACACAGCCTGGAGGTGTGTTTGGGGTCATTGTCCTGTTGAAAAATGATTGTCCAACTAAACGCAAACCTGATGGGATGGCATTTCGCTGCAGGATGCTGTGGTAGCCATGCTGGTTCAGTGTGCCTTCAATTTTGAATAAATCCCCAAGAGTGTCCCCAGCAAAACACCCCCACACCAACACAGCTCCTCCACCATGCTTTACAGTGGGAACCAGGCATGTGGAATCCATTCGTTCACCTTTTCTGCGTCTCACAAAAACACGGCAGTTTGGACCAAAGATCTCAAATTTGGACTCATCAGACCAAAGCACAGATTTCCACTGGTCTAATGTCCATTCCTTGTGTTTTTTGGCCCAAACAAATCTCTTCTGCTTGTTGCCTCTCTTTGGGAGTGGTTTCCTTGCAGCTTTTTGTCCATGAAGGCCTGATCTGCGCAGTCTCCTCTGAACAGATATGGGTCTGCTGCGGCATTCAACTGGTCTCTGATCTGAGCTGCTGTTAACTTGCGATTTCCGTGGCTGGTGACTCGGGTGAACTTGTCCTGAGAAGCAGAGGTGACTCTTGGTCTTCCTTTTTCTGGGTCGTTCCTCATGTGTGCCAGTTTCGTTGTAGCGCTTGATGGTTTTTGCGACTCCACTTGGGGACACATTTAAAGTTTTTGCAATTTTCCAGACTGACTGACCTTCATTTCTTAAAGTAATGATGGCCACTCGTTTTTCTTTAGTTAGCTGATTGGTTCTTGCCATAGTATGAATTTTAACAGTTCGGCTGTGTAGTAACCTAAATTCTGCTCAACACAACTGATTATTAATAAAGCAAGAAATAACACTAATTAATCCTGATAAGGCACACATGAAAACCATTTCATGTGACTACCTCTTGAAGCTCATTGAGAGAATGCCAATAGTGTGCAAAGCAGTAATCAGAGCAAAGGGTGGCTATTTTGAAGAAGCTAGAATATAAAACATGTTTTCAGTTATTTTACCTTTTTTGTTATGTACATTTAAGTACAGAACTCCACATGTGTTCATTCATAGTTTTGATGCCTTCAGTGAGAATCTACAATGTAAATAGTCATGAAAATAAAGAAAACGCGCATATATATATATATATATATATATATATATATAAATTATTGCAATGGGGACACATTTGCTAGCCCACCCTATAGTGTACTAAAACAACATTTGTGGATTTATGTGTTATGTGTGCAATGTCTGAATTATATAAAAATATGTATATGTAAATTTTTTCCACTCTTTAAAAAAAACGTATTAGCATTGGGTCCTGCGCTTTTAATTTTTTCTTCTAAAAGCACTTCTTATAATGGTGTCCTTTTTTGAAAAAGAATGTAACTTTTACGTTCCATATATATTTTTGACAGAAGTTAATATAAGCGTTAGACGTCAGAAAAAAAAAACATTTGGATTCACCTGGAATCCCTCTATTTACTCAGAATATGTGGTGTTACTGTGAACTACAAATGAACAAAAGTCAGGTTAGAGCTGTTTCTTAACCCTGTTCCTGCATATTCTACTGCATATTCCCACTGTTCTGTATATTCTAGAGCTTCCTCTGATTTAAAGGCACTTAATAAAGTAAGTGGTGGTATGATGTGTCTAATACACTGCTGAATAAACAAGATTGATTCATGCTCCATAGGGGGCTAAGGGATTTTAACAGGTGAACTTAGTAAAGGATTGTTTATTCGCTGATCAGTTGGATCAGGTGGAACACCTGGGCAGAGACCAGGGTTTAGAAACTGCTTTAAACTACCGAAATAACGTACTGGATAAAATTCTGGCTATCCACTACATCCAGCTTCTAGATAACTAGTTTTTTTTTCATTATAGTATACAGTAAGTCCTGTAATCCTAAATGAATGAACACAATTTGAAAATGAAATAGTGATTAGCTGATCAGGTACATCAGGGCAAGCTGAACATTACATAATTGATCTTTTTCTTAAACCTTTGCTACACCGGGATCACGCCATCTGCACTTAGAAAACACTTGGTCGCCAGCTGCCAGAAACAATTTCATCACAGTTTACATGGTTAGCCTACCGTTACCTTTCTTTTAGTAAAACCGCAGTATATCCAGATTTATTTTAACATCAGCTGCTAAAACTCATAGCAATGGAGGGGCTTCCCCCCACCAGCACACTGACTCTCCTCAGCGCACCGCAAAACCAGCAAGCTGATTGTCTGTTTCTACTGAAAGGTGGAACTTTCTAGCTGAACCTGCTCCGTGATTGAAGATTTCCCATTTACACAGCGGTCTGTCTCCACATTAATAGCACAGCTGAGCTGAGGTAAATCCACCGGTTCCTACGACAATGTTCGGGGCAGACTACTCTCTGTGGTGTTTTGAAATTGGACTGCTGTAACTATTTCACATGCACATGCCCATTCTGCATTTCATACAGAATGTACCTTTAAGCTCAGGTGTACTTGAGCTCTAAAGCAGGATAATGATCCAAAGTCCACCTCTGAATGGCCTAGTCAAAGTCTGGTTGATATGCTGTGGTATGACCTTAAACAGAACATTTTTGCTCAAAAACCTTCCAGTGTGTTTGAATTAAAACAATTCTGAAAAGTAGAGTGGACAAAAATTCCTTCACAGAGATGTGAAAGATTAAAGATTTCCTATTTACACAGCGGTCTGTCTCCACATTCCACCTGTTTCTAATATTGGGTGGGACATATATCCCCAAACAAATGCTACTGTACCAAAAACTTACATTGATTTTCAGGTGTTCAAATGCTTATTTGCAGCAGTAACACACAAATCATTTATTAAAAATCATACATTGTGGTTTCTGGATTTCTTTTAGATTATGTCTCTCACAGTGGACATGCACCCTCTATGATTTTTTTAGTGGGAGAACTTGCAAAGTCACAGGGTATTCTAATACTTTTCTAATATTTTGCTCACTGTATTTTAACAAGACAGAGCTAAACCACATGCTGCATCCATCACAATATCATTGCTTAACAGAAGAAGACTCTGCCTGTAGTTCAGACCTTTCACCAATAGAAAACATGGGACACATTTCTGTCCAAAAACCAGGAATTGCTCTACTCACTTCCCATATGTTTACAGACTTGTGCAATGAGAGACATGTGGGATAAACTATGGCTAGATTCACTATAAAACACTGGTACATTGATTGAGAAACCAGTTGCCAATTTCTTTAGCTACCTTGTTTAATAATAGCATACCTTGATCTATCATTATCAACTTTTAATACCAACTCAGACATCATGTAGTAAGGTAGTAATATAGCATACTATTGTTACTGGGAGACAATTTAAAGCTAAAATACCTAACTCAAGTATTAATGAAAAAACTGGCCTATTTTCAGCTTGACTCCTATGTCTTCTGAGTATGAATTTGAGACAGTAAGTGTACTGATCTCATGCAGTTCCTACTGTTCTGCGCTCAGATGGCCTTCTTACATAGGTTCGTGATCAGTGGGTAAATATAACAGTATTGAGACTGCTTAAAGGTGCTAATTTTCTCATGCTGGTTTTCAATTTCCCACCCGTATTTCTCAGATTAGTTATTTTAACATTTTATAAGTAAAAGAAAGAGGTATACCAGTAAAGTAACTGATATCTGAGTGTGTACTCTTTCTGTAACGGTCAGTTGATGGATGTTAGAGGCTCATAATGTCGATTGATCTCATTTGGTTATTTTCTTGGATCAGACCCAAGTCAGGTGACACTTCCTACTGAGTCAGGCCTGTGTTCCGAGTGCACCATACAAAGAAGTTTCACACACACTCTACAGATTACACACACACACAGGATTTACAGATTCCTTTGGTTTCCAATGAGATTATTTATCTTTATAAATGTTCATTTAAATAAACACGTATTTTTATATTAAATATACTTTTGTTCTAAGTGTTTATAGACACACATTCTCATCAATGCAGTTTTTACTTTAAGTTGTACCCATTCCAGATGTATGAATCCACACATGTACACAAACACCAGACATGTATAAAGTACTAGAGATCCAGACTTGAGTAAAAGTACAAGTACTCTGTCAATAATGTGACTTGAGTAGAAGTTCTTACATAAAAGTCCTAAAGTATTCAACATTTTTGTACTTAAGTATTGCAAGTAGTTCATTTTACAAAATTCTACTTAAGTTCTGAAAGTAAAAGTAAAAGTATTGTATTGTGTAATTATTACAGAAAGAAGTCATGTTGTTTATATTATTTCGGATGTTTAGGCTAAATGATGCTCACAGTTCTTGTGGCTGTAGAAACAGCACAAGAACAGGAATTGACAGGGTAGAGTACATTTACATAAAGTTTTGAATTAACTCTCTAAACAAACTTACCCAAAAGAGAAGCTAAGCAGTAAGCTGTTATGATATTTTAACAAATTCAGCATAAAAGGTCACTAGTTGGTCTATCACTATTGTAAAATCTAAACTAAAGCTGTCAATGGCCAAGGGATTAGAGCAGCTTCCTCAAACCCGGTGACAGTGCAGATAATCTAGCGCTCTGGCTTTAGTAACAATGTGGGTTTGGAATGATTCTTAATTTTTTTTTATGAGCAGGGGGATTCTATGATAAGAGGTTTAGGGGTGTTGAGAACATGTTGAACAAAATCAGATACACAAGCTATTATGTATAGGGGGCAGGTGTGTTTTCAACAGATAAGGAAATAAAACATTAAAAGAATTCTATCAAAAAATACCTCTTGAAGCTTTGTTATCTGATCTAATTTAAATAGTGAAAAGCTACTCAAGTTCAGTGTGGGTTTTTCAGGGCATCTGCTCACACTGAACACTGAAAGACCATTCATTTATTTTTTACCTATTTTTTTCCACTTTAATCTGAATATGGCCCTTTATTTTGAAAACCCAACCCAATATCCATGACTGACTGAATGACTGGCCACAGACACAGTCACACACGCTCGCATTCACACACGCGCTCGGACTATTGAGAGAATGTAGATTGTCATTAGCGGTTCCTGAGCCCCTAAAACTTACTGGCGATGCCGCTGGTAAGAAGTGATTATGCAGCAGGTAAAAAATTTATCGGAGTAAAAGTATTAAACTCATGTAAAAATATGTAGTGAAGTAACAGTGGAAGCAGGAGAAAAAAAATACTCCTGTAAAGTACAGCATTTTACTACTTAAGTACAGTAGTAAAATAGTTCTACTTTGTTAGACACACACACACACACAGCATGTCTAGTCCCTGAGGACAAGTGCTCCCAGTAAAATTTAGCAGATAAACATGAAACTATGTCAGGTGTTGGCTAGTACATGGTTTGAGCTAGAAGATGGCTTGAGCTAAAATTAAGTGCATTTATTTATTATTAGATTTTATTTATTAATACTAGATGAGCTAACTAAAGAACACTGATATTGTTTAATTAGCTTCAGAAATACATACTGATAGATACCACTTGCTTCATTAATAGCATTAGGCAGAAAGTAATTTAATTTTTGCGATCAAGGTTCCAGAGTTTGGAGAAATAGTTGAAAGTTACACAATACAAGTTGCTTGAAGTATAGTGAAGTTTCCACAGTTAGTAGTGGTTTGTGGAGCCAGGTCAGCTGCTGGTCTTGGTACACTGTGCTATGTCCAATCCAAATTAAGTGCAGCATCAGGACATTTTTACAGCACTATGCCTCCCTTAATTTTGATGACAAGCTTTATAGAAATGCCGATTTTCCAGCAGGACATTTTTAAAAACACTGCCAAGTTTCAATTGTTCTTATTATATTATGATAATAATATTATTCTTTTTTTAGACACTGACTTCATGGTGTGTAATACCAGTGATCCATGATCATCAATAAAAAAATACAAAATACTTAACATAGATCACAAGGTTGTTATGAATCTATACAATATATGACACTTTTTGAACTAAAATAAATATTTTTTTTGGTGATATTCTTTTTTTGTATGTAGGTGGTGCTAATGCTTTGGATAAACAATGTATCTTACTGTATTGTTTGTTGCCTGTCCCAACGTTTTACATGACTTGCTGCCATCAAGTTCTAAATGAGTTACTGTTTTTCATTTTACGGTTGATCTGATATGAGTTCAATGTTTTATTGTAAATAACATTTGGGCATATATATTTTGCATTCTGTTTTTATTTAATTTTTTTTTTATATTTTACACAGAATCCCATTTTTTTTTTAATTTGCGTGATATATTTTATTCGTCAGCTTATGTCCACATGAATTTTGGCCACACTCATGCCTAAGCAAATCAATAGAGCAGCACAACTAGCAGCTAATTTTTATAACAGCTATACAAGCCTACAAATGACGGACTTATTCAAACAAAAGATGAAATGTTTACAGCGTGTTCACGGGCCAATCGTCGCTCTACTAAACTAATGGAGGTCTGACAGACGCGAGCCTCAGCCAATCAGCGCTCTCTCAGGGAGGCAAAAGGGTGACGTCTGTCTGCGTTAGTCTGCCGGAGCCGCCGCTGCACGAGCGCAGAGAAACGAGGGAAAAAAAAACACACACATACACACACTCCTCCCAACAGGCCGAAACGGGGTCACGAACTATGACCTTTCACAGTGCAAAAAACAATAACAAATAATTGGTTTGAAACACCGCGGGCGCGCCTGCTTTTGTCCTAATCCGAGGTAAGTACGTGAGTTTTATTGCGGAATAATGCAGTTCAAAAATCTGCGGAATAATAAGCGCGGTCAGTTTGCTCGTGCACAGAAAGCCCGGTAACGGCAGGCCCGAGCGGGGGCACGGTCCGAGGTGGCGCTGCTGCTGCAGCTTCTTCTTTCGCGGAAGAATAAACCAGCCGGCGGCTGCAGGCTGAGTTTACCGCTTGTCCGCGAAAATCATAGCCGCGTATATATTTCTCCCTCAGCTGATCCGCCCGCGGATCAGCCGTGCGCTCCGGGGAGGAACCCCAGCGCTATAACGGAGTGTAGCCTGTTAGCCAGCTAGGCTAGGTTAGCATGTTAGCCTAGCGCAGTGAACTCGGCCTTTTACCTTTGCCTTCCTGCAGCGCGGCGGCTTTTTTGGGTTTTCTCCGCAGCGCTAAAAACCCCAGACCTGCCGCGGGCCGCCGGGATGCTCCATTGCGGCTAAATGAAAACCAGACTATCTCTATTTTAGCTGAACGAACTGATTTAATTCAGCCTCGGGTTTTGTATCCTGACGCTGACGGCTGTTAGACAGCTTCTCCATTTTGTGACATTTTTAACTAAACACTTGATGAGCTGTGGGTTGTGTGAGCGCTCAGTTATACTGTCTCCTCACATAACCAGTTAACGTTAAATACTTTAGTAAATTAGTTATAACACTAATAAACACTTACGGTAGAGATTTGTTTAGATAGGTTATCTAATTCTACCGGAATGAAACACACACACACTCTCTCACACTCTGCTGTCCTGAACTACCGTTATAACGGTGGGTCTTTAGCCACGCAGCTTACTAACTCCTCAGAGCTTCGCTTTAAAACGAGCCTTTTAATTTCACACTCATGGAATTACCCTACTGATACTGATCTTGATTACGCCAGTTTAAAAATTGCATAAATTTTAGTAATTCAATTAATAGTATTAATGTTTCACTGCTTTTAAGACTGCTATCATCAAGATATGGGTTTCTGATCGAAATATCACTCACGATACTCACTGTATATGATGCAATACCACTTGTGATAATATCATATCTATAGCTTTATAAAAAACATTCTGATTCGCCTTATTAGTATATGCTTAATGTTCTATAGGTCATATGTTACTACAGATTTACATGGAATTTTACTCACTTAAAACTAGTATTTTAGGGTCTGTAATTGCAAGGTTCATATAACAATTTCAGTTACAGGTATATGTAATTTCTTTAAGTAATTGACTGGTTGAAATTGTTATTGCTTTTACCAACACTGTGTCTATACTAATTCTAGTTTTAGACCTCAATAATGTAATTATTAGCAGTGAAAAATAGTGTATAACCACAATTAATATTATAGAGATTTAAAACTAGCCATATTCAAAATGCTCATTACATCTAGTCAAAAATATGTTATAAATATAATAAATGAGCGAAGATACTATTCATAATTCATTTACAGACATGTAAAATGACATGTAAAATGAATGACTGGTGTGTGTGTGTGTGTGTAGATATATCTATTAGATATAATGACCCACAATTACATAATTATTAAAGGTCTATAATTTTAATATTTACTAGTACAAACGAGTTAGCGCTTCTAACACCACCAGTCTTTGTTGTAAAATGCTCCCAAAAATGATAAATGATAAATGTGACAAGAGCATGTCACGTAAGCACTATTATTAAATAATGTTATTAACCTGAGCTGGTTTGTTCACGTATTCCCAGCTGGCCTCTGTTTACTCTGCCCCGGGCACGAGATCGGAGCCCTGGGAACAGTGTAAAAATAGAAACGCTTGGAAATATGCAAGACGATACTGTACCTTCTGGCAAGTGCGATTCGATCATCAATAGTGCTGCAACTATTAATTATTTTGTTAGTCGACTATTCTGTTGATTATTTGTCGATTGGTTGATTAGTCAACGATTATTTCTGCCATACCCTCCATATTTTCTTGGTGTGGGTATGGCTCCTGTTTCTAGATTTCTCTTTTAGTTCAAAATGATAGAAACAGCTAAACATGAAATTTAAATGCAGTAGAAATGTCCTTGAAAGTGCTGCTATTATGTGAGGAAATGTGTAATCTGTTGTGTTTGGGCGCAGAGCGAGTTAATTTTAATCTGTGTGATTGAGCCCATTACCCTTCACCGATTGTGTTTTTATCCACAGTAATTGTCCACACTAATTTGTGTAGTGCTACAAATTAATGATGTCAACAATTTGGAGACGACAAATTTTTATAATCGACATTGTCGTTTATATTGACTAATCGTTGCAACCCTATTCATCAAAGGTGGGATTTAGAAATTTAGAAATTAAACAGTGGGATTACACACAGTGCCAATACTGTTCTCTGCCAATTCTGTTCTGTGCCAATACTGTGCTGTGCCAATACTTCACTGTGCCAATACTGCTCTGCGCCAATACCACTACACAGTGCTAGTACTGCAGTTTGTCAATTCTGCACAGTGCCAATTCTACTACACAGTGCTAATACTGCACTCTGCTAATTAGGGCTGGGGCGGTATTGATTTTTTATAACCGCGGTAAAAAACTAACGCATCACCGCGATATTGCGGTTAACCGCGAGACCCCCCCCCACCCCCCCCACCCCCCCCCACAAAAAAAAAAACAACGCAAATTTATTGGTAACAAATCTTTATTCTTCAAACCATACAGCCTACATACAACCTCTACATAAACCATAAATACAGCATAACAAGTGAACATATGCTGCCTGTATAATTCGTCATTGTACAGCTAACCTGTCTTTTTCCGTGCAGACTTTTTGAAGGAGGAGCTTGTCCGCCTCCCCCTTCTCCATCCATAGATCTATTTTAGGGCTGGCCCGAATAGCGGTTTTGAGCTCAGGATATTCGGCAGTAATTGGTAGCGAATATTCTAATATTCGTTTAAAAAAAAAAAGACGAATTAATCCACAGCAAAATTTTCCACTGACCCCCGGCCCCGAAAAAAATATATTTCTCACCCCTTTCCTCGGGCCGTTCGGGCTCAAGGCTCAAGAAGTCTGTGATAGGCGTCTGTTTTTTTTTTTATTCACACTCTTCTTATTTCTCATTAAATATCTACTAGATACAGATTATATCTGTACAGTATCATTTATTTCACTTCCCTCCTGAATATTTGGAGTGCATTATGTCTCCTTATGTTGTGTAGTTATGTAGTTTTCACCCCAGAATTTCTGCTGCCTCACACCAGGCTTTGGCTGCATCGCAGGGCAGGAGCGCAGCTGCGTTACGGCTATTTCGTTTGAATTGTGCAGTGCAGAGTATTACAGATTTTGTATTTTTGCACTTGGGCTATTAGCTCAATATTAAATATTTCGTTTGTTTATAAATTATTTTATATTCTTAAACCATGTTAAATTATATTCGATTGGAGGAAATTAATTCAGACATCATTTCTTTTTTGTCCCGTTACCGTTCCGCAAAAAAAATCCTTCTTTTAATCCCGCATCAGCCCGCCACATACACAGTTTTGCCGCACCTGCCCCGCGGTCCTAAATAAATTTAATAAATTACATTTAGTGCTTAAAATAAAAAAAAATATTTATTAAAACCGCGCTGAATAGTGCGGTCACGTTTCTTACCACATTACAAAAAAAAAAAATCGGTGTGTGTGTGCGCGTGTCGGTCCATTCTCCGCTCCTTTTTTGTGCTTAGGGTTTTTTTTGTTGCGTGCATGAGAATCACTGCGTGATTATTACAATTTTCTTAACTATTTATTAATGTGCTCCCACATCCTCTGGATTGATTAAACTCCTGTTCCCGCCAATAACAATTCAGTTCTGTCTGTGCCGCAAGATATCCTGACGGGACCCGCGTCATATAATATGTTGATTAAAATGTCGTGACGTTAAGAAATCGGCTCGCAAGAGACAACCGACCAAAAAAAAGACATTAGTTCCATTTTAAAATAATAGAAACCTGTCCTTTATGTTTGACAATTTTTGTTTCACTTTACGTGTCCTTACTCATCTGAAGTTTATTTATCTGAACTGAGTTTCATATGGTTATATTTGTAGCGGTTCTGAACTCAGTTCCGCGTGCTGTGAAAGAGACAAGGCGCAGCGCATTTTACCTCAGACCTGGTCAGATAACAACATTTCAGTAAAGATGGTGGTTATAGTTTTATATCATTGCTTTGCTGTTTGAACTACACTTCAACCAACCTTACTATTTTTACCAAGACTGAGGCGCAATGCCGCGCGTTCTCCGCGGTGCTCACGCAGAACAGCCAGCAGCCAGACAATGAATTAATATATTTTACTTTCTCAAAATGTGACCACGGAACACCTTACATGGCTCTATGGTTTACCTTGAGGTGGGTGAATTAGTTTGATGTGTTGGCGAGAGGTGCAGACACCACTTTCCGGCAAATCTTGCAGATGATTCTCTTCTGTTCTGAGTCTTTTTCTTCCTTTTTTCTCAACTTACTGAGCCTGCCCTGTAGCTTCCATTTCCGAGCCAATATTAGTGCTGCTAATCTTCACTCTCTTCAGCAGCCTCAATGGAGACGAAGTGAGCAGGAGACTCCAGAGCTGTTCTGACCTCAATGAGTACCACGCACCGCGTTTTGCTTAACCCATTCGCTGCCGCGCCAGTGCGCCAATATCTATCGCGATCAAAATATATTTGATATATTGCACAGCCCTATAGTGTAGGACTTACACTTGACATATTAATACTGAATTCACCACAGTTGTGCTTATATGGAGCATTTTACCGCTCAAAACGCAGTCAATCAGATTTGACAGCCATAAAAAAATGCGGTAATGACGGTAATGAGCTCATCACCGCGGTGACGTCCCATAACCGCGGTATTGCGGTAATAAAATTATCGTCACAGCCCTACTGCTAATACTGCACTGTGCTAATACTACTACACAGTGCCAATACTACTGCGCTGTGCCAATATTACTGCGCTGTGCCAATACTGCACTGTGCTAACACTACTACACAGTGCCAATACTATTGCACGGTGCCAATACTGTGCTGTGTCAATACTGCTCTGTGCCAATACTACACAGTGCCAGTACTGCGCTGTGCCAATACTACTACACAGTGCTTTACTGCACTCTGCTAATACTGCACTGTGCTAATATTACTACACAGTGCCAATACTATTGCACAGTGCCAATACTATTGCACAGTGCTAATACTGCACTGTACTAATGCTACCACACTGTGCAAATATTACTGCAAAGGCTAATACTGCACTGTTCGAATACAACTGCACTGTGCCAATACTACTGCACTGTGCCAATACTACTGCACTGTGCCAATACTACTGCACTTTGCTAATATTAATACACAGTGCCAAAACTGCACTGTGCCAATACTACACAGTGCTAATACTTCACAGTGCTAAGACTACTAAACAGTGCTAATACTACAGCACTGTGCCAATACTGCCCTTTGCCAAAACTGCATAGTGCCAATACTACACAGTGCCATTACTGTATAATATCTTTTGGAAACACTGCTTTTAAGTAGACTTAGATTAAGATTCACACACACACACACACATTTTGTAATCTCCATATCAAAGCAAACTGCTAATTAGTATGGGACACATTGGTGCAACTACATTCAAGTGCAGTATTCTTGGCCCAGTGCCAAGCATCAGCTTTACATTTTTTGAACAGTGCAGTGTTCTCTGCATAGATGGAGCTCTATCCGTTAATTTTGGCACGTGATCCAGAACTAATCATCCATAATCAGTATCTTACCACAAGAATGCCACACAATTATGCTGCATGCAATAAAATCTTTACAATAGTGTTCAAACAAGTAGTGTAAAGTATTTCCTATTAAGAAGCAGGTGCTCTTTCCATTATCCCTATTAGAGCAAATAGGGATAAACCTATTATTAGGACGTTTATTTCAGTGCATTGGCATAAACTGTATCCTGATACAGTATCCTGATACAGATGTTATGATTCATCATATTGTGAAACTGTCAGTAGGGTGATTGTTTTTTTTATAATATTAAGGAAACTATCATAGTATAAAAATCATCATAAGCAAAAATATTATTGTCTAGGTGTAATCCCTGTCTGGGAACTTAATCCTGTAGGACACTGCGATAGTTTCTATGCATTTTTAATAAATGGCAGACAATAAAAATTTAGTTAAACAATAATATATTGTTCCAAAATGTGTACAGGTGGGACTGTTAACAAATGAGGCACTGGCATTGGTCCAGTCAGACACCAATAATGACCTTATATCGCCATGACAACCAGTCTGGAGGTGCTGGCTCAGCAGATAGTGACCACTGAGCAGGTTGCAGAGGTGAGTGATGATAAACAAATAAATCAATAAATATTGTACTAAAATATAAATTAATGAATCTACTGATACAACACGTTGAACAAAATTTGTGTGTTTGTTTAAAAGTAATAATTTCATTGTTTAGCAAGCTAGGGAGTTCCATACTGTATCGTACATATAGTTATTATAATTTTCGTATAATGTTTTAATAGTGTACTCTTGAAATTAATAAAAATTCAGTGTAGTGTCATATCTCCAGCATAAACGTTTTCATATAGTATATTTACACCATGAAATATATTGTTATGTAATCGGCTACACCAGTACAGAGCATCCCCATACAGACATAATATCTGTGTGGCTGAATTTCTTTACCTGATATCAAAAAAACATTCAGTTTTATTCACATTTCAGCTGATGTTGTGTGCAATGCATTGTGATAGATTTGGTTTTACCATGCGGGTTCCGCATGTAGGATGACTGGTCACCATGGAAACACTGCAGTTGACCCTTAAAGGGAGAGTTTACCAAGACAGCGTCTTGCCCCATTTGATGTGTGTGAATGTGACGTAAATGATGATGTGATTAAATCCTGCTTTTGCGTATGTGTGTAAGTCTTTACAGATGCAGTCTTCCCCTTCAGACAGCCCAGTGATGAATGCCTCTCCTCAGCGCATTCAGATCATATCGACTGACCCCTCTGTCACCACACCACAGAGAATTCAGGTACACTCACATTGCATTGTCTTACTGTGTTAAAGAGGATGGTGAGTATTGTCATTCATTTTCCACACATGGAGTCATACAGTAAATAAATATGTAACAAAACTAATATACATGTAAAAATGCATATATAAAACATTTCTGTGCTTATTTCCAAATTAGTACTAATCCTGTAGAAAAATATTCACTGTAATAGGTTATACTTCTTTCGCTCTTTTTCATACAGATTGTGACTGATCAGCAGACAGGCCAAAAGATCCAGATTGTGACGACGGTGGATCCTGCCAGTGTTTCTAAGCAGCAGTTTATTCTGGCTGCTCATGATGGCACACCAGCAGGCAAAGTTATCCTAGCATCCCCAGATAGCCCTAGCACAAAACAGCTCATCTTTACTACGGCCGACAGTCTCGTTCCTGGCCGAATACAGGTGACCATTTCTAAACACACAAGTTTAAAAACATTGCGAGCCAGCCCAGAACACACGCTTTTCTAGACAAGCTGAGAGACACAGAACTGGAATTGGAAGTGCAAGATTTGTCAACTAAGGCAACAGCTTTTGCGAGCACTGCGGCCCACTTCTCCAAAGTTATATGATGGAGTTAGCCACATGTCAAGACCAGTGTAGCTAGAAAGTTATTTGTTGTTATTGTAAAATAAAAACACTATAGAATGTTGCTTAAAGTAAAACGAAGGGCTATAAATGACATTTCATCAACCCAACATGGTACAAAATGAACTTAGGAAGCAGAATCCCTCCTACTTACGTTTACGATGCTAGTTTGCAGTTTTTGAAAATCTTATAATGCTGTCTTAACCCTTTGCTCATGACTTGTATTAAAGCAGTTCAAGTGCTTTTTAATAACAGAATATTTTAAAATATTACATTTCTTTCAAAAATAGTCCTTTGCACTGTCCAGTAACCTGCAACTTTTAATGCATGTTACTGTCTGCTCTCAGTGCAAACATTTATAACAAAATCAGTTGTACTTTCTTTTCCAAAAATTCACTAATGGACAAACTTTATTCGCAGTTATTGAGTATGGCCTTAGGTTTTAACATATAGACAATAGATTCAATTTTTACCATATGTTTTGCATTATTACCTCCTGCATTATTCTAAACATGCAGTTTATCCGCCCTGCCATGTTTGTGCTCTGCAGTGCTTTGCATTGTGGGTGACTTTTCTCTTTGTGTTGCAGTTTGTTGCAGATGCTGTGTCAGTGGAGAGGCTACTGGGTAAAGGTGGAGAGGTGGGCAGACCGCAGCCTGTAGAGTACTGCGTGGTTTGTGGAGATAAAGCTTCAGGTAGAAACACAGACTTACAATATGACATACATACCCAACACTTTCAACCCTATCACTAGTAATGCACACAGACATTATTACTCTTCTAATAGTAACGAGATGCCTTTAATGCCCTTTTAATGTTCATTCCTTTGTGTGCGTGTGTTTACACAGGGAGGCACTATGGCGCAGTGAGCTGTGAGGGCTGTAAGGGCTTTTTCAAGCGAAGTGTCAGGAAGAGTCTGACATACAGTTGCCGTAGTAACCAAGACTGTGTGGTCAACAAGCATCATCGCAACCGCTGCCAGTTCTGCCGCCTCAGAAAGTGCCTTGAGATGGGCATGAAGATGGAGTGTGCGTTTTTTTCCCCCACACACTTCTTTTTAATCGAGCATTGGGGCTGGGCAATGTGTCGTAAATATTGATATGTTCCAAAATATTTGTTTTGTACAAGTTATGCAGTAGGGACACAGTAATTAAAGGAGGAGCATCTTAAAGTGCAGTTTATACGTTTATTTAAAAAATGTGTTACTTTGATATAGTTGTATATTTACTTTTTAAATAGACAGCATGCTGTGTTTTGGTGTAACAAACATACACTAATGAAAGTTTTATCATAATATAAATCTTATGTCATCATTTCTCTTTTAAACTTATGGATATACAAGTTTTTGCCTAGCCCTAAACATATTCACAATGGTCTAAACAGAAGCAGTATTTGAAACATAGCAAATCCCACAGGCTCTGACTGATCAATTTATTATTCAGTGTTGCTTTATAACAGTTTATATTACTGTTTAATATGTTTTAAGGTTGTGACTGTGTGTTTTTGATGCTGCAGCTGTACAGAGTGAAAGGAAGCCGTTAGACCTGCCCAGAGAGAAGCCCGCTAACTGCGCTGCCTCTACTGAGAAAATCTATATCCGAAAAGACTTACGAAGTCCTCTCATAGCAACGCCTACCTTTATCACAGAGAAAGACGGCTCACGGTAAAACCCATGGTCAGATGTATGTGCCTTAATAGACCACAGTTTGACTAACCTAGCAGGCTCTAAAACACAGACACAGTTTATACACAGAAGGGTGGGATTTCCAGACTGGGATCAAATATATATATATATATATATATATATATATATATATATATATATATATATATATATATATATATTTATTATATATATATTTATTATTATTATTATTATTTTTTTTTTTTTTTGCTGTCTAGTCAAAGCCTAGGCTTCCCTGTCTGGGAAACCGGCCCCCAAATGTCTGTTTGTAAGCTTTTAGTATCAAATGTCCTGATTGGCTAATTTTGTCAATATTGTCATCTCGGTAGGTCAGGGTTATTGGACCCTGGGATGCTGGTGAATATTCAGCAGCCTCTCATCCAGGCTGATGGCACGTTACTCCTTGCAACAGACACTAAGGTAACATAATTATAATAATTAAAGAATATTAATGTGTTTTGTTTAATGTAAATGCTAATAGATAATACATCTTCTTGTGGATTTATTTACATTATACATTGAGAGTCTTTTGAAACCTAGTTAAATTTTCTTTAACACTTTGACCCTCAGGCAGAGACGGGTCACGGCGATCTGGGCACGCTGGCTAATGTGGTGACGTCACTGGCAAACCTTAATGACTCACTCAATAATGGAGATACCTCAGACAGCCAGCAGGAGGAGTCAGCCAGTAAAATTACACGGTAGTGTGTGTGTGTGTGTGTTGGATTTTTCAGTGGGTTGACAATGTATTTATTTAAAATTGATTTAAATTTGTTATAAAAAATAATGTAAAAATCTGAAATGCATGTTGAGATGTGTGTGATGACGTTGTGTTGACTATAAAATGTGTTTATGTTTTTAACACAGTGCCTTTGACACTCTGGCCAAAGCGTTAAACCCCAATGAGGTAGGTGAGGGGCAGAACCTCTCAGAGGCTGACTGTGTAGGCGGGGCCACAATACAGGTGATCAGCAGAGATCAGGTTACACCTCTTATAGAAGTGGAGGGTCCTTTACTTACGGACACGCACGTCAGCTTTAAGGTTAGTACAGACTGAACTTTCACACTGCTAGCAAACCAGCTGCTATCTATCTAGTAAATTATCCATAGATTATCCACAATTCCTAGCTCTTCAAATCTCAAACTTGACTTTAGTTTCCAGTTGTGGATTTTGTTTTAACTGAAAGTTAAAGTAACAATTAATGTATTGTAATTTTACACCTACCAAGCATTGCAAAGACCAGGATGAGAAACATGATTTAAAGCCCTAATTTAAAGACGTCTGCATAATATGGACAAAAGTTCACGGTTGACTTGTTCAATGCTGGGCGGCTTTATATCCCTCTAGCTAAGGGTGGGAAAATTTCCAACGCTTAGATGCATCTTGACATGGACAATTCTGAATCGATTCACAAACACTAAAAATCGATTATGCATCGCTATGCATTTTGCCAAACAGCTACACATTTTAAACTCCTATGACTCATGGACAATTCCATGTTCTGTGTATGCATACCGTTTAACTCACATTTCCCTCATGTTGTTCCAACCTTGTATGTGGAAGTGTTCGTGGCTGCTCGTGCTGTCATGCTGTTTACAGCACTAATCCAGCAAACTACCTCTTGCTATCAAACCATACAATAATTTCATCCGCACTGTCGAGACACCTTCACTGTACTAAAGACTCTCAGAGTCTCTCACTCTCTAACTCAAACACACACTCTCACTCTTGTGTGCATTCACATACAGCTGATGGTGTTTTCTTTGTCTAAGGTAGGTTAGAATAAGCACTAGCATGTTAAGTGTATTTCCTCCATTAAATCTCTGTTGAACTCAGAACATTACAATATTCTCATTTAAAGCATTAAAACTGCCCATAGAAACAAAAACATACTTTATTCATAAACAGATCAAACACAGGTCAGCCACAACAACTCCCTGATTTCCAGATTTTTTGCATGTTTGTCACACTTAAATGTTTCGGAACATCAAACCAATTTAAATATTAGACAACACAGGTAAAAACAAAATTCTTTTTTTAAATGAAGGTGTTTATTATTAAGTGAGAAAAAAATCCAAATCTACATGGCCCTGTGTGAAAAAGTGATTGCCCCCTAAACCTAACAGCTGGTCGGGCGACCCCTAGCAGCAACAACTGCAAGCAAGCGTTTGCGGTAACTTGCAATGAGTCTTGTACAGCGTTGTGGAGGAATTTTGGCTTCAATTTTCTTTGCAGAATTGTTGTAATTCAGCCACATTGGAGGGTTTTCGAGCATGAACGGCCTTTTTAAGGTCATGCCACAGCATCTCAATCAGATTCAGGTCAGGACTTTGACTAGGCCACTCCAAAGTTTTCATTTTGTTTTTCTTCAGCCATTCAGAGGTGGACTTGCTGGTGTGTTTTGGATCATTGTCCTGCTGTAGAACCCAAGTTCATTTCAGCTTGAGGTCACAAACAGATGGCTGGATATTCTCCTTCAGGATCTCTTGGTAGACAGCAGAATTCATAGGTCCATTTATCACAGCAAGTCTTCCAGGCCCTGACGCAGCAAAACAGCCCCAGACCATCACACTACCACCACCATGTTTTACTGTTGGTATAATGTTTTTTCTCTGGAATGCAGTGTTACTTTTATGTCAGATGTACTGGGACACACACCTTCCAAAGAGTTCCATTTTTTTCTCATCTGTCCACAGAATGTTTTCCCAAAAGTCTTGGGGATCATCAAGATGCGTTCTGGAAAAGTTGAGACAGAGCTTTAATGTTCTTTTTGCTCAGCAGTGGTTTTCGTTTAGGAACTCCTTTTGCCCAGTCTCTTTCTGATGGTGAAGTCATGAACACTGACATTAACTGAGGCAAGTGAGGCCTGCAGTTCTTTGGATGTTGTTTTAGGGTCTTTTGTGTGAGTCGTCGATGCCCTCTTGCAGTAATTTTGGGCGGCCGGCCACTCCTGGGAAGGTTCACTACTGTTCCATGTCGATTTTATCGATTAATTTAAATTTACAGTTTGTTTTTATGAAAATTGTTTTGTCCTCTGAGTTTCAACTTCCACCATCGACGCTACCCTGTTGGCTCCTGTAGGTCAGAGTGAGCTTAGCCCCTCCCCCCCCAAACACAAATAATATGATGGCAGAGCTTGTGCCCGAAAAAGGAGCAACTAGCTCCACGATCTGGAATTGGTTCGGTTTTGCAGTGTCGAATGTAGACCAAACAAGTCTGCGCTGTAAGGTGTGTTCGAAAACCGTTTGCTTTTAAAGGGGGAGCAACACAACTAATTTAATTCAACACCTTAAACAGAAGCGTGCCACGGAGTGGGTGAAATGCTGCTCCCAGCGAATGAACGCGGCAGCAGCACTAGCACACCATCCAAAGTAAAACAATCTACTGTCCCTGACACATCTTCCAACTGTGTACCGGGTTGTGTATGCACTACAGTTTAGAATTTTTTGCATATTCAGGGGGCATATTCATTACACTAGCATTTATTAAAAACTTTGTTTTGCAAGTCAAGCCCAGTGGGGAAAAGTCTTTACTTAATAGCATATTAAATTGTACTTTCTTCTTCTTCTCCTTCTTCTCCTCCTCCTCCTGAAAAAGCATATATGCAGCCTAGACTGTAATGCCTAGAGACATGAAATTTGGTAGGTAGATGTAGGATCAGTGTGTCTCGGCGGACAATAAAAATGGCACCAATTGGTCAAGCGGTGGCGCTATAAACAAGGAAATTCATTTTTCACATTTTGCTCAATAACTCAAGAACCATAAGACCTACATTCAAAGTTATTTTTTGCTGGATTCCTTGTTCAATACCTACAGCTTTTCAATTTGGACCATGCACTTTTGTCTGCTTAGATTTTGCTAATGTGCATAATATGCAAAACATACTTTTGCGAACGAGTCCTAGGAATTTTGACCAATATGCAAATGAGTCCTTCCGGATATATGCCCCATTCACTCCAACAGTTAAATCTGGAACACTATTTCTCAGCAACTGTCCAACCTAGCAACCTGAAACTTTGCATCCAGAATCTATTATACAAACTCTAAAGGTTCATAGAATAGGCAGCTTCATAAATCAAAATGGCTGAACACAATCAGCATTCAGCAGGCATTTTTGGCAGGCTATACGTTGCCCGATGCGCCATTTTATTCAGAACTGGAATTGGAACAATTTGCAATTACATGTCATGTCAGAAAATGAACTCCCGTGTGTTAATATAAACTTGTGTGGTCAAAAACCTCAAGAAAAGGTCAAAAGGTCAGTCTGAACACCACAACACATTTAGTTTGAAGTCTCCTGATCAATAACAATTACCATAACATGTAGACACCTTTTGATCAAAGTTCAAAGAGTTTATTGTCATGTGCACAGTAAGAAACAAGTTTCCTCGTACAATGAAATTCTTTCTTTGCCCCTCGCCAAGTATGCCGCATAAAGATAAAAATAGAAAATATACAATAAAGAAAGAATAAAAAACAAAATATAAATATTAATTAGTGTTAACTTTACATCCATGATGGAAATATATACATGAAAGCAGTAATGGGGTATGGATATTATTTACAAGTAAGTACATGTTATCTACAGCAGTGGAATATGAAAAAAGTGCAAAAGGTTCAGTAGTGCAATTATAAAATTTTGCAAAGTAAAGTAAGCATGTGTCTCTGAGAAATGTCCTTGACATGTAAACGTGTAGAGAGTAATGTGAATGGTTATTTCTGAGGTAGGTTCAAGAGTCTGGTAGCAGTGGGGAAGAATGAGTTCTTTAGCCTGGTGGTTTTGCATTTCACACTTCTGTACCTCCGGCCTGAAGGCAGAAGAGTGAACAGTCCTTGCTGGGGGTGGGTAGAGTCTTTGAGGATGGAGGCAGCTCTCCTGAGGACTCTCTGGTGGTAGATGCTCTGCAGAGAGGGCAGTGGAGTTCTGATTATCTTCTCCGCAGTCTTTACCACTCTCTGCAGGCGTGTACGGTCCGTCGCAGTAGTGTTGCCGTACCACACGGTGATACAGTTGGTCAAGAGGCTCTCAATAACACAGCTGTAGAAGTTGCAGAGTATCTTGGGAGACATCCTGAACTTCCTCAGCCTCCTCAGGAAGTACAGCCGCTGTTGAGCCTTTTTGACCAGCTGTGTGGTGTTCAATGTCCAAGTGAAGTCCTCACTGATGTGGATGCCCAGGTATTTAAAACTGTTCACCCTCTCCACTTCAAGCTCCCGGATGAACAGTGGCTGATGAGGTCTCCTCTCCCTCCTCATATCCACTATCAGCTCCTTCGTCTTGTCTGTGTTGAGGGCGAGGTAGTTGTCCTCACACCATGACACCAGTCTTGTCACCTCCCTCCTGTAAGCCGCTTCATCTCCGCCACTGATACGTCCTATCACTGCGGTGTCATCTGCAAACTTCAGGATGATGTTGTCCTTATGGGAAGCGACACAGTCGTGGGTGAACAGGGTGTAGAGGATAGGGCTGAGGACACATCCCTGTGGGGTGCCTGTGTAAGTGGTGATACTGGCTGAAGTCCTGTCTCCAATCCTGACAGACTGAGGCCTGCCAGTCAGGAAATCCAACAGCCAGCTGCAAAGGGTCGGGTGCAGGCAGAGTACATACAGTTTGTTTGTGAGGAATGACCGTGTTAAAGGCAGAACTGTAGTCCACAAAGAGCATCCTGATGTAGGAGTCTTTGTTTTCCAGGTGGGAGAGAGAGTAGTGGAGGGCAGCAGCGATAGCGTCTGAGGTGGATCTGTTGGGACGGTAGGCATACTGCAGGGGGTCCAAAGTGTCCGGTATGCTGCACTGGATGTGATCCAGAACCACTCTCTCAAAGCACTTCATAATGATCGGAGTGAGTGCTACTGGCCTGTAATCATTCAGGCAGGTTGGGGGGCTCCTCTTGGGGAGGGGGACAATAGTTGTGTTCTTGTAGCAAGTGGGAACAATACTCTGGCTGAGGGAAAGATTAAAAATGGAGCTGAAAATGTTAGCCAGTTCGTTAGCACATGCTCTGAGGGCCCTTCCAGGAATGTTGTCTGGTCCTGCCGCCTTGCGGGGGTTGATCTTCCTCAGAGCTCTGTATACCTGGCCTGATGATACTGTCAGAGGGGGGGAGGGGGGTGTGGAGGGCTGTGTGTGCCTCTCGGTGGTAGTGCTGGGTGTTTCAAAGCGGGTGTAAAAGGTGTTGAGGTCATCTGGTAGGGTGTCTGCAGTGCTCAAGGTGCTGGTGGTAGTCTTGTAGTCTGTGATGTGCTGCAGGCCTTGCCACATCTGCCTGGAGTCAGCAGTGGAGTAGAAGCCATCCAGTTTCTGCCTGTACTGCCTCTTAGCTGCTGTGATGGCCTTCCTCAGTCTGTACTTTGCGGCTTTGTACTCAGTCTCATTGCCTGATTTAAATGCAAGAGAGCGAGCACGCAGCATGCGTCGTACATGGCTGTTGATCCAGGGCTTCTGATTGGGGAATCTCTTCACTTGTATGGTGGGCACGATGTTATCCACACAAGTGCTGATGTAGCCGGACACATGCTCAGCATAGTCCTCTATGCAGACAGAGGAGTCCTCCATTGTGGCTGCAGCTTTAAACACATCCCAGTCTGTTGTAGCAAAACAGTCCTGCAGGATGCCCTCAGTCTCCAGAGACCACAGTTTAACTGTTTTGGTAACAGGGTTTGCCTGTTTGAGTCTCTGTCTGTAGGCTGGGTAAAGGAACACTGAGATGTGGTCTGACTGTCCGAAGTGGGGGCGAGGTCCGGCTCTGAATGCACCACGTACATTGCTGTACACATGGTCAAGGGTGTTCTTGTCGCGGGTGGGAATGTCCACGTGTTGATAGTGTTTGTGAAACACAGTCCGTAAGTTGCACTGATTAAAATCCCCTGCGGTGATGAAGACGGCATCAGGGTGAGCCGTTTCCAGCATGCTGATGACATCATGGAGTTTGCCGAGCGCTGCCGTAGAGTTAGCCCGCGGAGGGATGTAAACAGCGGCTAAAAACACAGCAGTAAATTCCCGTGGTAGATAATAGGGACGGCATTTCAGCAGTATGAACTCCACGTCTGGTGAGCAGTGCTTATAAGCGGTCTGTATGTCTCCACACCACGCGTTGTTTACAAACACACACACACCTCCCCCTTTAGCCTTACCGGAGGCTGCAGTCCGGTCTCCTCTGTGTACGGAGTGAGTCTCTAGCTGAATAGCGCTGTCCGGAACTTTATCTGAGAGCCAGGTCTCGGTGAAAATAAGAGCGCAGCACTCTCTTAATTCCCGCTGTGATGTAATCCTCGCTCTCAGCTCGTCCAATTTGTTTTCCAAAGACCGCACGTTAGCTAACAGGAGGCTGGGCAGCGGTGGTCGGCTAGCGCGAGCCTTTAGCTTAGCATGTAGCCCTCCTCTCTTGCCTCGCCTGCGTCGCCGCCTCCGAAGCGCTCTCCTTGGGTCAGCGCACTCGCTTGGGGTCGGCGCCGCTGGGTCTTCCTGGCGGCGCCGGTGGCTGTGGGAGCGAACAATGGGTTGCAGCTCCGGTGGAATAAAGCCAGTAAATCCAAAATTACTGTGTGATGCGATGTCCAACAGAGTTTGTCTGTCATATACTAGCAGTGCACGACATTTGTGTACTGCTAAGAGAGCGTAAAAAGTCCAAAAAAGAAGATAAAAACGGCAAACTCGAGCAGAGCGAGCAAACACGTCCGCCTCGGGGGGCGCCATGATGCTTAACTTCTCACTTAATGAATATTCTACAAACTTCACTGATCATGTTAAAAGGCCTCTGCTCAACATGTGAAAGACTTTTGATAATCTGTAAATGAGACAGGGTGTCTCCAATTATTGTAGACCTTCTTACACATCACCATCCTATGCTCTAGTAGGCACCATTGTGCCAGTTGGTGCTTGAACCCGCTGATTGCGGCTATATTTTCTATTTGTTTTTCGAGAGTGTGTTTATTTATGTAGTTTTTAAGTTTGAGGGTGTATTGTGTCAATACCTAAACTGTGTTGGAGAAAGCTTTCTAAAAGTTAGTGGATGTTCTTACAGTTTTTTTGCTTGTTTCTGGTTGCACTTTAACCATGAAGGAGACATTTTAAGTGAAAACTAAATATATAAAAACTTGTCATCTGTAGTTTGATTTTAAGTAGGGAAGAAAATTGATTAAAAATCGAAAATCGATGTTTGGGCCATGTCGGTTAGTTCTACAGGGATTAGGCAAGCTGTGAGTGTGCATTTACACTCCCTTGAAAAGAAAATGAATGAATGTTTCTCTCTCTTCATTTCTCCTTTGTAGCTGATGATGCCAAGTCCGATGCCTGAGTTTCTGAATGTACATTATATTTGCGAGTCTGCATCTCGTCTGCTTTTTCTATCCATGCACTGGGCGCGCTCCATACCAGCCTTCGCTGCTCTCGGGTGTGTGCTACTGTAATCTTGTATGTAATTGTTTGCATCGTGGTGCTTAACTGTGTTTTGGCAGTTTACTCATATTTATTTGTACTGTAGGCAGGAGTGTAACACGTCTCTGGTACGGGCGTGCTGGAACGAGCTATTCACATTAGGTCTGGCTCAGTGCACTCAGGTCATGAGTCTCTCTACTATCCTCGCTGCCATCGTCAATCATCTCCAGACAAGTATACAAGACGGTAGGTCTGTCCTTGCTTGCCTTCAATTGTTACAGAATGACTGAAAGGTAAATAAATACTGAAAGGTATAAAAAGATAAATAGGTATATATTGTGTGTAATATGAATATAAAGGATTTGTATTGTAACTTGACCAATTTCCACAAAACACTGAGTTGCACATGATTTTAATAGGATTTTAGATGCTTTGTAGATAACTAGCATACAGCTAAATAACTTGTACACATTTTAGCCCTGTTCACTAATGACTAATTTTCTGTTTTAAGACAAGCTGTCTAGTGAGCGTGTAAAGCTGGTGATGGAGCACATCTGGAAGCTGCAGGAGTTCTGTAACAGCATGGTCAAGCTGGAGACAGATGGCTATGAATATGCCTACCTGAAAGCCATTGTGCTCTTCAGTCCAGGTAAACACCTTTTCCAAGCTTTTTTCTGTGAAGGTAAAAGAGTGACTGTATCATGGAAGTGTGACAATTCTCTGCTTTCTTGAAGATATGTTTTACTCTCTTGTCCACATATGGGAGATATACTAAAGTATACACCAGTTCTATACTAGTAAGCTGATGTGTTCTGTTAATTCACTCGTGTCACCTATGTACAATGACTGTACACATATTGCTCTGTTTTGCACCTTGGAAGTTAAAGAACATGTGAGATATGCATGTGTGGTCTCCTGCATTGAACGTGGGTGTAATTTCTGACAGAGTTGCTTTTCTGTTCACACACAGCCAGACACCACCGGTAATGTCCTATTACCTCTGTCATCCACTATCAGACCTCTGCTATCCAATGATTTTTGGCATGTCCATGCTGTCTATAGTAGTTATAGGAAGGGTTCCAGTCTTGACTGTTTTTGTAGGCAAGTAATGGGCAGCCTGTTAAACCAGTGCAAAGAAAAGCACAATAACTGTTTTATTTAAAGAGATGTTCCAAACTGATGTGAGACTTCATTAAAAATATATATCTTTTTTAGATCATCCAGGTCTGAACAGCAGCAGTCAGATTGAGAAGTTCCAGGAAAAAGCACAGATGGAGCTGCAGGACTATGTGCAAAAGACCTATCCAGATGACACTTACAGGTACAGTCTTTAATAACAACATCATCCTAATTTAATTCAATGGGTTGGGATTAGATATTTTAAAGCAGTTTTTTAACTGTATCTAGTTGTGTTCCTGTTTAGCAGTTAATGTTCAGTTATTAACATTTTAATGAAAGGTAATATTAGCCCCACAGAGCACTGAAATGGGATTTTGTGTTTATTCTCACATCAGTTTTGCACATGTTTGATGGATTTAGTGGAAGTGGGATCTTTAAAGACGATGCATTTAGGAATATGTCAAAACAAAAATAAGGGTGGGCTCCCATCTTTTGCTACAAAATATCACCTGGTTAATTTCATACACAAACTACCAGATGCCCTCCTTTGTTCCCTCAATACACCCATTGCCAACCCATATTTACGTGTTTTTCCTCACGAGTCCTTTGTCCATTAAGTCCAGTGTTCCAGAGGTTTGTTAAAAAATTGATGTATTTGGGGAAAAAAAAAAAAAACAGTGTTTGTCGAGAAGAAAAAAGTTCAAGAGTCCAAGTATCCTTTGTTGCGTTATGTCCACTTTCTTTCCTCTCTGATGCTGGGCTATAGTTATACTTCAACATCACTCAGAATCTGACCAAGGCATGTTTTCAACAATTAAGAAAACAGAAATTAATTTAGCTTGGAATACAGTTAGCATGGCCAGTGAGCCGCTAGCCATCTTCATTAATACCAGCAGTCTGTTAGCTTAGCTAGCATTGAACAGACAGCAGCACTTTGGTGTTGTAAAGGTATTAACTACAGACTGGAGTAAACTATAGTCATAATCCACATATCCTATAAAATCACAGGATCTACAAACACTAACCAGCACAAAAACACCCATCTGTTGTTAAAAACAGTGATTGATGTTGCTTGGTTAGCATCTCTAGTTAGCCGTTAGCCATCTTTATAATCATAATCCAACAACAGATCCTACCCACTCTAACCAGCACTTAGAAATCAATCTGTTATTTAAAACAGTGTCATAATAAAGGTCATTAGATCAGCTTGTAGACTTACACTTGTAAACCAAGAACAATAAAGAAAATCAATTTTATTTTATTTTGACTTTACTTAATACACTTTTGATAAAAATATGGTCAAATATCCAAATTACCTTAATAATTGCATCTAATTGTAAGCATTTAAGCAGGGCTGGTATAGATTATTACTGCAGTGAAACAAATTTCAACTATTAATGTAAAAATGTCTTATGGTGTAGTTACTCTTTAAGACATATGAGTAAACGCTGGCATGTAAGACTTTTTTTCAAAAAAATCTTTGTAATTTAAGTAACTATAAAATTGGTCTTGGGTCATGGAGGATAATCCATAAGATATTGAGCTATTAGTTGTTGGTTTAAAGCCCTTAAAACACCTACACTTTTACAATTAATTTTTATTTCATTTATCTTAAGAGATTTAAGCTTAAATTAATAAAGCATTTTAAACACAATCACATTTTCCGTATATTACCTTTCTTTTAGAATTGCGCTTCAAATAAAAAACTTTATGCTGACCAGATTGTTAGTTTATTATTTACAAGTAAATCCTGCCTAGATGGACAGGGCTTAAAAAGAAGTCAACCTGTAAAACTGTGGTGTTAGTCAATGCATTCGAAAATTTGGGTGCACCTAACATTTGTGCTGGTACACCTAAGAAACAGAGTTAGGCGCACTGGTGCACTAGCCTTAGCAGACTATAAGACCTTAGTTACAGATTACTTAGTCACAGATTACTAAGCACATTCTTTAGCACCAGCATGACATTAATATGAGCAATTAGCATTATCACCCCATTAGCATTGGCCTTACCACCCACTTAGCATTAGCATAAACATGCACATGAATAAAAACATGAATGATTACCAGCTTGAGTTAGCAAATCTCACAGTACTTACATCAATTCAGGAACATATAGAGTTCCTTGATAAAGGTTAAGAAGAGAGCTTCAGGTAGCAGTATTTAGACAGCCCCATGAAAATGGGCTTGTAACCTACTAGGCCCTACCTGTTTTCTTCTTCACCTGCATTAAATATCTCTTCAAAATGCCCCTCATACCCCTAGAGGCTGGGAGTAACATAGCAATGTGACCATAGGCGTAGGAACCGGGGGGGATGGGTGGGACATGTCCCACCCAATATTAGAAACAGTTGGATTTGTCCCCCCCAAAAATGACATCAGTTCGCTCAGATCAGGTGTATTATTAATGAGGAGACAGACCGGACCAATCACGGAGCTGGTTCAGGTATTAAGTCCCGCCTCTCAGTAGAAACAGCCAATCAGCTTGCTGGTTTTGCGGCGCGCGGAGCAGAGGCAGTTTGCTGTTGGGGAAGCCCCGCCCCCTCGCTGTGAGATTTAGCAGCGGGATCGGGACACGCAGCAGCTTCAGCTGATTTTAAAACAGATATGGATATACGGAGATTTTACTAAAATAAAAAAAGGTAACGGCAGGCTAACCACGTAAACTGTGATGATATGTTTCTGATAGCTGGTTAAAAATACACGTCTCTGAATCAGCACACAGATTAAACTCACTGTGATTAATAAACTGCAGCTGTGAGAGTGAGTTTATCTTTGGAATTAGCTAGATTGGGAGTCAGGCATAAAGAAAAAAAATAAAATATATATGTAATGTTTCCCTGTACCTGATCAGCTAATCACTTTAATTTTCAAACTGTTTATTCATTTAGGATTGCAGGACTTACTGTGAGCTATAATGAACGAAAATTGATTTAACTAACTAGTTATCTAGAAGCTGCATGTAGATGATCGCCAGAATTTAGTACAGTACTTTAAGTTGGTAGTTTAAAGCAGTTACTTAACCCCGATCACTGCCCTAAACTAGTGTTTTCCACCTGATCAGCTAATAAACAGTCATTTACTGAGTTTACCTGTTAAAATCCTTTAGCCCCCTATGGAGCCTAAATTAATCATGTATATCCACCAGAGGAAGCTCTAGAATATGCAGAACAGTTTTAATATGCAGTAGAATATGTAAGAGAAACACTGCTGTAACGTGACTTCTGTTCATTTGTATTTCACAGTAAGACCACATATCCTGACGTTTATAAAAGTCTCTATGAAACGTAAAGTTACATTCTTTTACATAAAAGAACACCATCTTAAGAAGAGCTCTCAGTAGAAAAAAATAAGAGTGCAGGAGAAAATGTAAATATACAACAGAATTGACAATATTATTTTAAATATTAGGTGATAACTGATAATTTTTGTCATATGTATATAATTCAGACATTGCATGCATATTTTTTTCTAACAACAGTAACTGTAATGTGGAGTAACATGTTTAGGTTGTAAAATCACCTTATAATAATAATAATTTACTTTTAATTAAAAGTAATTTCCACAAATGTTGTTCTAGGAAACTATTGGGTGGGCTTGGGTTCATATTGGCAAATGTGTCCCCCCCAATATCAAGCCCGCTCCTACGCCCTTGAATGTGACAGTATCTGTTACAATGGTCCAGCGTTGTAGTATTGTCTGTCCTCACAAAAACATGGCCCACTTTTCCACTGCAACCAAACCAAAGTTCTGAGCATGAAGGATAACCTTTCCTGTGGATTTCAAAAAAAAGAACACATTTCGGCATGGAGCGCTCACTAATCAAACTGGGTCTGTTTTTCTTGATTAGATAACTGTACTCGGGGGCCACATAACCGATAGGAAAGGGCTTGATGACCTTATGATCCTGTAAGTGGTTAATGCCAACATTGCGGTGGGCTGGTAGTGATGTGGGATAAGGCTGGTTATCAGTGTGCTAACACCGTGGTCACATTGTAGGATGAGGTCAGTATCCAGGGTGCGGGATGAACTTGTAGCGAAGGAGGATGAGGCATTAATGATCTCTATGCTCTCTAATGTCTCGATGCTAATGTGGTGTAACTGATGGGAAATTGAGAAGAAACCGGTAGCACTGTGCTAATGCAGTGAGGTTGCAATACAGGACGAGACCAGTAACCTTGCTAATTCTCCGGTAGAAAAAAGCAGTCTTGCAACCAATGTGTACACAGAGATCTAGTGGGAGGAATTTAGTTGTCTCTGAAAAAAAGTTTGTAAACTTATTAATGCATTTTTCTGTGACATAAGTTAAAGAATTAAACAAGAATCTGCTGGGGGAACTTGCACTGCTCTCTTACAAATCTTTTAATTCATCTAACATCAGCGTTTTCCTTATTAGTTGCTTGTTCTGATTGAATTTACAGGCTGGCACGGACTTTGATGCGTCTGCCTGCGCTGAGGTTAATGTGCTCCAGCATTACAGAGGAACTTTTCTTTACTGGACTAATCGGAAACGTTCCCATCGACAGCATCATCCCTTACATTTTAAAAATGGAGACTGCAGATTACAACAGCCAGATCACTGGCCCAACTGCATGACTACATCGAGACCTCTCTGGACCTGCAGATGCTTACTTAAATCCTGCAGCTCCTTCGCCTTCATGCTGATGGATGCAAAAGTTATATAAAAAAATGTTTTTTGTTCTTTAACATTTGTGTTTTCCTAATGCAAGCAAGCTCTGCCTGCAGAAGAGCCGTAGCAGCGAAATCATCTGACTGAAGGTGGATGTTACTTAAGATGGATGCATTGTAGTTCTCTGAGTGGTGCATCATGGAATTTTTAGTTCTACTATCTGGGCATTATTTTTTCCATTTCAATACGGAAAAAAGCTGCAGACAACAGAGAGAATTGTGAGACATTAGGGCTACTTTTCAATTTCCACCATGTACAAGATTAATACAGTGTATTAAGGATTTTGGTAGGCTATTATATAGTCTGCTGTAATTCAGTAAGCATCTCCATATAATGTAGTGAGGAAAGTTACTCAAGGCCAGTCATCCAGATACAATCATTAAAGCCTTGATGGAGTTTCCTATGCAAAAAGTGGCATCAGTGTCTCTATAACCTGAATGTTTAAAAAAACATGAAGCCCTGAATCAAATCTGCAATATTTATCAGAGTAAGATCTCTGATTGATAAAGTAGCACTATTACAGCAGCATTTTGTTTGCAGCTAGGTTTGGACTAAACTGCAACACCGGTGATTGGTGAATAACTGTTTAATAAAAATCCCTTTTAGTGTAAATTCACACTTAATCTGACCCCAAAATGATTGATGCGTATTTAGTCAATATCTTTCACTGCTATAATCTTTTTCCCTTTTTTGTTTATGTAGCCATACTAGAGAGTGGGGAGTCACTGATATTTTACTGATATATTACTGATATATTACAGAACACCTCTGCTAACCGGACAATCAGCTTACAGTAGTATAGCTAACTTATTTCACTTTTTTTTTTTTTTTACATTTTCCTTATTCATCTTGCTTATATTCCTTCCTATTTTTATATTTATTTTAATGATACATTATTAGGCTTTTCATTAGAACATGGACTGATGATGTTCAGTTTTTAGTGTAAACTTATTTATCGACTTAAGTCACATCTAGGAAGTTTTCAGTTTACTCCACATCTCACAACATGCATCTGCCTTATTACCAGCTGGTTTCTTTAAGCATCAAGGTTTTTTTTATTTATTTTTGAAAGCCATTCTTTCTTAATGTATTTCCTGCTTTTCTGTCATTTGCTATTATGATAGCTGTGTCTTCTGTGAAATGTACTCAAAGTACAGTCATGCACTTATGAATATTATAAGAAATTGTGAAATGCATAATTTTGCCCTTTTTGAGGGGGAGGCATCAACCATAAGGTGGTTATGAAAATCTGCTACATACCTGAAATGTATGTGTACTGTATGATGGCCTACCTAAATATTTGGGTTTAAACCCCATCAAGACTGTTTTTAAAGCTGTTGTGGTAACATGTTTAATGAGATTTATACTACATGTAATTTCATTAAAATGATTGCATGTTAATGTAAAGCAGTTTTTTTTTTTTCCTCTGGCATAAAAATGTTAAGCAGTTTTGTTTGTATATATAGTGCATTGCAGTGCATGAGGTAGCATTTTATTAAATGCTGTATCAAGGTGGAGTATAATTGTTGTGTCTTAGAAATACATATTTATCTACCGGAGAAAAATAAATTAAAAGCAGCCAATTTTATTTCCATTTTTCATTTATTTCCTGTTAAGATATAGGAATTCTTACGGTTGAGTAAAAAGTATAAATGTGGTGGTACTGAGTAAAATAGTTATTTGCGTTTTGATATTTTGTTCCTTATTTTACTACATAGATCCCTCAAACCAGTGCTAATTAATATTATATTTTTTGATATTGTTTGAAAAGGCTACGATTTCACGTATCAGAATTTGAATATACAGGTGATTTCTAAAAGTTGAAAAGTCCATTTATTTTAGTAATTCAGTCCAAAACATATAATTATATATAAATTGATTACACACAGTTTTTATAAGTATTGTGTTGATTTTCATCGGTATACAGCGAATTAAATCCCAGAAGTCAATATCTCAGAAAATTTCAATATTGTGAAAAAGTTGAGTATTGTAGACTGATGGTGTCACAGTCCACTCAACCTGTTGTCTGTGTTTGTTGTTTGGAGAGCAGTAGAGTGGTCTGTTTACATTTTGAGGTTTGTTAAGGGTTAGCTGTAAGCTATAGTGTCATCATTTGATTTTACTAATGTCTACCTTCTACATAGACCCGCCACTGTAAGCATGATTCTTCTGAAAAGAAAATTGACTTTACTAATTTATTTATTTATTTTTCCAACATTTCTAATCAAAAGAAAAGATAGCATTACTGTTACTAAGTGCTGATCCAGCCACAGCTTGTTTAAAAGTTTATAACTGGGATTCAAAAGCTTAAAATTTTCGTCTGCAGTGATGAAACCTTTGATGATGTTTGTTTTGAGGGAATTAGTACATTTTCAGTATAAAAATATCAAACGTTGATTAAACTCTGATTTTGCTCAAATGCTCCATATGAACCCATTTATTTTGGACTCACTCAGGAAAGCGCCCCCTGGTGTCTAACAAACTCACTTTTATACTGAAAGCTTTACTAGTTTCATCAACACAGAACAATAAGAAATGTTTAATGTTTGTGCCACAGATGTAATATTAAAGCCTTTAAACTTCAGTTATAACCTTTTAAACACAGAGCTCTGTATCTTCGGAATCGGATCACCAACCAATCAGCTTACTTTAGGTAATGCAGCATGTTTACTGCAGAAAACCTGTTTACTGTAGAAAAACTGAAATGTTCAAGTAGGTTTTCAAAATACATTATGCTACTTTCCAAAATGTAAGGAACTAAGTGGCTAAGTGGTTAGTTCATATGTTGTATTGTAACAATTTGTTTAATGCATTTTTTTTCTTTTTTAATTGACTTTTTGTACTTAACAACTTAGTTGACCAGTAATAGGCAGCAATTTTACAATTTGTTCAGGAGGTGGTGAAGGCTGCAAAGGCAGGTTCTGCCCCAGGGCCAAATGGGGTTCCATATAGATTATATAAAAGTGCACCAGATGTTTTGAAGTTTCTATGGAAACTAATGGCTATAGTGTGGAAGAAGGGGATTATTCCAAAGGAGTGGCGCAGAGCAGGTGGTGTTCTTATCCCAAAAGAAAAGGATTCTGTGGCTATTGATCAGTTCCGTCCCATAAGCTTGTTGAATGTGGAGGGTAAGATCTTCTTTAGTGTGGTTGCACGTAGACTAGCAACGTACCTGAAAAGAAATAATTTAATTGATACGTCTGTACAAAAGGCAGGAATTGCAGGTTTTTCTGGTTGCATAGAGCATAATAGTATGATTTGGCATCAGATTCAAACAGCAAGAGCCGAGAAAAAGGATCTACATGTGGTGTTTTTAGATCTGGCTAATGCTTTTGGTTCGGTACCGCATGCATTGTTGTGGAAGGCATTCAATTTTTTTAGGGTTCCAGAAGAGATTTCAAGGTTAGTTAAAGCCTATTTTGAAGACATACAGTTTTGCTTTAGTGTAGGGGAGTGTGTCACATCTTGGCAACGACTGGAAATAGGTATAATGGCAGGTTGTACAATTTCACCGCTAGCGTTTACGATGGCAATGGAGGTGATTATTAGGGCTTCTAAGTGGGTCGTAGGCGGGGAGAGGCTGCATGATGGCACCCGGCTCCCACCAGTTAGGGCGTTTATGGACGATATGACAACATTAACGACCACGGTGCCATGTACCCGGCGACTGCTAGGGAAGTTAAATGATAATCTTAGGCTGGCTAGGATGAAAGTTAAACCGAGCAAGTCTAGGAGTGTATCAATCGTTAAAGGGAAATTGATACAAGAAAGGTTTATGATGGAGGGAGAAGTCATACCATCTATATTGGAAAAGCCAGTTAAGAGTTTAGGTAGGTGGTATACTGCAGCACTGAATGATAAAGAGCAGGTGGAAGGGTTGAGGACAGAAATGGTGGAGGCCATTAATAGAATT
Source organism: Astyanax mexicanus (assembly GCF_023375975.1). Classification (NCBI taxonomy): domain Eukaryota; kingdom Metazoa; phylum Chordata; class Actinopteri; order Characiformes; family Acestrorhamphidae; genus Astyanax; species Astyanax mexicanus. The sequence goes on from NC_064419.1 coordinate 14,591,189, forward strand.
GATAAGTCTTTTCTGCCAGGTAAATTAAAATTGTGGTGTCTGCAGTTTGGTTTGTTGCCTCGTCTAAGGTGGCCACTTACAGTTTATGATATTCCGATTTCTGAAGTTGAGAGGTTAGAAAGGGTTATGAGCAAGGCTATAAGGACATGGTTGGGGGTGCCGCGTTGCCTTAGTAGTGTGGCGTGGTGTGGGAGAGGGATGCTGGAACTGCCGTTGACGAGCTTGGTTGAGGAGTTCAAATGTGCTAAGGTAGGACGTGAAATGCAGTTGTTAGGGTCAAAAGACGGGCTGGTTAAAGCAACAGCACCAGTGACTAGGTCTGGGAGAAAGTGGAATGCTCGAGAAGCTACTCAAGCCGCAAGGAGGGCACTGGAGCACAGGGATGTTGTGGGGCAGGTGCAAAATGGGAGGGCAGGATTAGGTTTAGGTGATTCTTGGAAAGCATTCGGCAAGGCCACATCACCTGAGAAAAGGCGTATGGTTACAGGGTTTATTCGTGAGCAGGAGGAGGAAGCAAGGAGGGCAAAAGCAGCAGGGCAGAGTAAACAGGGGCAGTGGATGAGATGGGAAAGTGTAGAGAAGCGGAGAATCACCTGGCGAGAGTTATGGGGATTGGATACAGGCCGTATAAAGTTTCTTTTGAGAGCTACATATGATGTTCTGCCAACGCCACAAAACCTTGCTCAGTGGGTGGGTGAGGATCCAAGTTGTAAGCTATGTGCAGGAAGTGGCACGCTGAAGCACATTTTGTCGGCATGTAAGGTGAGTCTATCCCAGGGGCGCTACACATGGAGGCATAATCAGGTACTTAGATCTCTTGCAGGTGCACTTGATAAGAAACGGTTAGAAGTTAATAACATGCCCGTGGTAGGTTGCAGTAGGGTAATAACGTTTGTGCGTGAGGGGCAGCATAGTGGAGAAACAGCACAGTGCTTGAAAACTGCTGGTAAGTGGGCCAATGCACGAGATTGGAAGTTATTAGTGGATGTAGGTAGTAAACTGCAGATCCCACAGTGCATTCTGGTTACAACCTTGAGGCCGGATGTAGTGTTGTACTCTGAAAGTAAGCGGATAGTGTATTTTATAGAGCTGACTGTTCCGTTTGAAGACGAGGTAGATGGAGCTTATGAAAGGAAAAGGCTGAAGTATACAGACTTGGTGGCTGAGGTGAGAGAGCGTGGGTGGCAAGCGTATATTAGACCGGTAGAGGTAGGTACTAGAGGCTTTGTTGCGAAGTCTGCCACAAGACTGCTGTCTGAATTCGGAATTAGAGGTCGTGTGCTAAGGACTGTAGTGAAGGAGTTGTCAGATGTAGCTGAAAGATCTAGTCAGTGGTTGTGGTTCAGAAGGGCTGAGGCTGTGTGGGGAAGGGAGTGAGTTTGTGCTTCTACAGCAAGCTTGGAGGGGGGTGGGTCTGGGACGCCAGACTTCACTGTTGAGCCTTCTGGAGGTGTCGTGGGCCTAATTCAGCGAAACACTGACGAAGGAAGGTGCCTGCCTGATGACCCCCGAGAAGAGCTTGCACTGAAGTTTGTGTTAAAGTTTGGATGAAGGGGATTGGTGTGGTCCTGCTCTTGTAATAATTTGTCTCATGAGTTTTTGTAGACGTCTGAGTACTTGGCAGTTGAGGCACGGACCATGAACATAGTTCGCTATGCTTCTGGATTCTTGTCGAGCCAGTATCAGATGGTAGTGGTTGCTGTGTTCTGCTCACGCAACTTATAATGTGATTTATTGTGTGTGATTGTGCTTAGGTAAGTGTGTTGTTGCCATAGTTAAAGGAAGTGAGCTTAGATTAAGGAGGGATTCTATGTGTTCATAGGTTATTTTTTGGTAGGTCTGTTACTTGGCAGTTGAGGCAATGGACCATGAACATAGTGTTAGGCTGTGCTTCTGGATTCTTGTCGAGCCAGTATCAGATTGTGGTGGTTTTGCTATTGTTGTTAGTTGAGTGAGTAGTGGATCCTGGCTGAGCCCTATGCATAACCCCAGCTGTTAGGTGCAGGATTTGTCAATTTCCTGTATTATATTACTATTAATCCAACAACATAAAATATAGTAAAAAAAAAAACAACAACAAAATTTACAAAGAAAGAGAAATAGACTAAATAGAAGAAATAGTGGGATTCAAATAAAAGTATCAATGTATTTATGGCACTTCTTATTTTGATATTTTTTTAAATATACCAAGGTGTGTATATAATTATAATATTATAATTATATTTTCTTGCTAATTTAATTTTGTGTTTGTAATATTTACCTTAAATTATAATACCATATATATATATATATATATATATATATATATATATATATATATATATATATATATATATAATACTATGCAAAAGCAAATTACACTAATCCATTTATCTCAGCAATATGATTAAAAAAGCACCACATATGATTTGAACAGATGCAAATAAACATACATACAGAAAAACGTAACAATGATTTCTTATTTTTAACTAGTATGTAGTATGTTATATCCTGTGAGCCAAGCTGAAGAACCATCTACCGAACCAGGTGTTGATATGATGAGAACTAGAAATAACTATTAAACTCAGACGAGGAGAGATTATGAGATGTTTTAAGGAAAACAGTGCGTGTGTATTTTTTGTAATGCTAGTGTTTTACTCAGCTAATAAACACTTACCTCACAGATTAAAGCGTTTTCTTTACTTTTCTTTCATTTCAGTACCGCTTGTCTGGCACTTTACTGTAACAAACCCTCCAACCCGCAGGGCGGCGACACCGCTCTGACTGTAGGAGCTGCAGGAAGAGGAGCTGCGTTCTCTAACACACACACACACAGTACTGATATTACTGAATTAATGATTTTAGAGCAGCGCGGGGAGTAAAGAGGAGATCATGCCGATGAAGGGAAGGTTTCCTATCCGGAGAACTCTGGATTATCTGCAGAGAGGAGAGGTGGTGTTTAAGAACTCGGTGAAGATCATGACGGTGAACTATAACACACATGGAGACCTGAGTGAAGGAGCAAGGTCAGTCTGTCTCTTCTGTATATATATATATATATATATATATATATATATACACACACGTATTTACTATTGACTATTTTACACAACAATAGAAACAGCTGTGCCTCGTCGTAAGTTAATTACTTGAGTTTCTTGTCTCTTAATGTGTTTGAGAGCATCAGTTGTAAAGTTGTAAAGAGGTAGAGTTACAGGTATACAGTGAATAGACCTATTTGAGTAATGTTCTAATCCATATTATCGCACAAACTGTTCACTAATCAAAGAAAAAAGTAGTTTAATAAAAAAAAAACAAGACAACAATCCGAAACATTTTAAAGAACTTATCTAAAGTATCTTTTTAGGACCAATGTGTAATTTATTTTCAGTAGTAAATGATACAGTGATGAAGATGTATCATCAGATATTAAGGAAACATGTTGAGTGAAAGCACTGGCAGCTCTTGTCAGCAGGGCTTCAGCAGTACATTCCTATTTGGAGTGTGCAGTCCGTCCTGGGTATCTGTGTTTGTTTTGTCCTCTGTCTCCTCCTGCTGCTCATTCCCCAACGCTAACTCCACCTCCGAGGTGGCCAGCACTTACTGCAAACGATCTGTAAATTGTAAGCCTCGAAGCGAGCAGGCCTGGTTCAGTTAAACCTTAGCAGCTACATAGCCAGGGCTGGACTGGGACAAAAAATCGGCTCTGGCATTTTTGGTTTACACCGGTGTTCTGTCGAATTCTCCCCCTAAAACAGAATAATTATGAATAAAAAACACGATAAATAATTTTAATTGTGTAGGTCAGCGCCTACTTCAGCAAGTCAGCAAGACCTAAAGTTAATTTTAAAAAGTTAAGTAGTTTATATATGCATGCATGTTAGTGACTACAATGTGCAAATGTACATTTGGACGGAAAAAAGTGCATTTCATGCGTTTCACTAACTGTGAAGCATGGGGAAGGATCTAACTACACCCAAAGTCTCCACCAGAACTGGCAATATTACATAGGTAAAGGGAACAAGGAATTCCAAACAAAAAAAAGAAAAAAATCTGAAACATTCTACAACAGGAAGTGACAACCGATGATTCTACTAAATATCATGGTTTATCGATTTATTAATTTGAATATTAGTTAATGTAAACTATTTTTTTTCCAATTCTGTTTGGTTCATCATAGGCCTGGACAATATTTCGATATCGGTATTTATCGCGATAAGAAATGTTTCAATAACGGTGATATAATTTTTGTGACATATCGATATGTATTATTTACAGACAGGCGTTTTTTAGCGGCGTCAGTTCACTGCAGCGCTGAACATAGCCGGGCTACGTCAGTGCGTGATGACGCAATCATACAGGCACGTAGCCAGATAGGCTAGGCTTCGCACCTGAAACCAACCCGCGATGAAGCGAAACCGAGCGGATCTCGGCTGCGCTCGGCTCCGCTCCGCACCTGAAACCCGCCCGCGATGAAGCGAAACCGACCCTAACCGAACGGATCTCGGCTCCGCTCCGGTCCGCACCTAAAACCCACAATATGCAGATATATGGTACCAGGAACCAATAGGAAAGCTGCATGAACCAACTGTAGAAAGAGCTGGAGTTGGTTGAAATCACATTTTTTCATTGGCTCAACAAACATTTTTAAGTTTTCCGGTTGAAAACAATTGAGTTGTTCTGGCCGGTGAGTTCACTCAACTTAATAACATTAGTTCTTCTGACTAAAACACAGAATTACTTTTTGGAGTGTTGGTGACTCACGCCGCACTCAAGGAGTCCGAAGATAGGCGTGTCCCTCCGCAGCTGAAAGTAATCCCCTTTAGTTTTTTGCTCCTTGTTATTATTAACTGCTATGCGTCGGTTAAAAAGTGTTTAGCCCAATGTGCCCACAGTTTTAAAAGTTGTAAAAAGTACTCCAGTCTTTTCTAACTTGCTGCCTATCACTCTACCTCTCTGCATTTTCAAATCTTCACACTTTCATTTTTTTTAACCAATAACTTAAAAACGTAAGTTGAATAAACTTGGGTAAATTTGAATAACTCACAGGAAGTTAAGACAATATGTTATTTTAAGTCATTTTTATGTAAAAAGAAGGAACGTGAATTCAATATACTAAACTTGTCATGGCAATTGGAATTGAAAAGAACAAATAAGTTCACATAACTTAATGTGGCTGTAATGTTTTACAGTGCAGGAATGTCATGTTTTTATTTTGCTACATGCAAATAAAAGTGAGCATTGATTTATTCTGATCATTTTTTATTTATAAAGTACTATACAGTTTTTTGTGAGAGGAGGCTTTAAAGACTGAAATTAAAATTTCAGACATCAGTGTACAGATTTCCATTGCAGGGATTCTTAGCAGTTTTTCTGAGGCCTTCAAAGTATTTATATCGATATCGAAATTATATCGTATCGACTGAAATTAAGGAATATAAATTTTGGCCATATCGTCCAGCACTAGTTCATCATTTATCCATTTGCTTAATAAATTGCACTATAGTAAATTAAATCAATTTTAGGTTTGGATTTTTTTTGAAAATATAAAAATAGCTTTGCATATATTTTACAAAAACTGTTTTTTTTTGTCATGCATATAAATTATTTGAACTATTTCTTTAAAATAAACACTGTCTTGAGAATAAATAAAATAAATTATTGTACTTGCTTTTTTAACATTTTAACTTTTTAAATGACATGAGTTTTGGTCCCAGGACTGAGAAAAGTTTAACCATCTTGGGCTTAGAAACCTTGTGAAAAATTAAGTAAAACTTGTGTTATTAGATTTAGAGTTGTAAAAATATAAAATAAAATAAAATATAAAATAATTAATTTGGAACAGTTACAACTACAAATGGCACCCATTTGGTGGAATATAATAAATTTAATAAAAGTTTTTACAGTTTGTAATTTCTGCAGAGGAGGGTATTACTGTCTGTGTGTTCAGTATGTCATGCTGAACACACTGTTCTGTTACAGTTTTAACCAGTTTTGTAAGAGACAGTCTGATCATAAGTCTGATAATAACCACATTCTAATCCTTGTTCTTTTCAGGAAGTTTGTGTTCTTCAGCATTCCACAAATCCAGTACAAAAATCCATGGGTCCAAATAATGATGTTTAAAAACATGACACCGTCTCCTTTCCTCAGGTTCTACCTGGGTATGTTCATTTTTAATTTCCCAGACATACAAATTAAATATTACATTAAACATACATTAAAACCATCATGACCGATAGCAACATGACTGACTGGCACATTTTGGTTTGTGTATGAATAAATCGTAGATGATGGAGAGCAGGTGCTGATGGACGTGGAAGGAAAGGACTATAAAGAAATATCGGAGCATATAAGGAAAATTCTGGGCAAATCAACGTAAGTGATTTCTTTTTTCATTAAAGAAGGTCCACTGCCTCCCCCCCAAATTTAATGTAAAATTTTAGTTTCTCCGTTCCACTCAATCAATAGAAGAATACACATACCCCTGAAAATCCACTCTGGGTTTTGTGAGTTGCTCACCACAGCTATAGAAATGTGTCCATTAAAGCAGCATAAAATGTAATATTTGTTGCTTTTTTTTACTTTCCTAAAGAGTATATCTTACATTTACACCAATGTCATAAATACAAATGTCAGTTACAGTTTGCTGTAATGGACAGCTATACATGCATTTGTGAGTGGACTGTTGTGTGCTGTTCATTACAGGTCCTTCTCAAAAAGTTTGCATATTGTTATGAAGTTCATTCTTTTCCATAATGAAATGATCAAATTAAACTTTCATATATTTTAGATTCATTGCACACCAACTGAAATATTTAAGATCTTTTATTGTTTTAATACTGATGAATTTGGCATACAGCTCATGAAAACCCCAAATTCTCACAAAATTAGCATATCATGAAAAGGTTCTCTAAACAAGCTATTAACCTAATCATCTGAATCAACAAATTAACTCTAAACACCTGCAAAAGATTCCTGAGGCTTTTAAAAACCTCCCAGCTTGGTTCATTACTCAAAACCGCAATCATGGGTAAGAGTGCCGACCTGACTGCTGTCCAGAAGGCCATCATTGACACCCTCAAGCAAGAGGGTAAGACACAGAAAGAAATTTCTGAATGAATAGGCTGTTCCCAGAGTGCTGTATCAAGGCACCTCAGTGGGAAGTCTGTGAGAAGGAAAAAGTGTGACCGGGCCCTGAGGAAGATCGTGGAGAAGGGCCGATTCCAGACCTTGGGGGACCTGCGGAAGCAGTGGACTGAGTCTGGAGTAGAAACATCCAGAGCCACCGTACACAGGCGTGTGCAGGAAATGGGCTACAGGTGCCGCATTCCCCAGGTCAAGCCACTTTTGAACCAGAAACAGCGGCAGAAGCTCCTGACCTGGGCTACAGAGAAGCAGCACTGGACTGGTGCTCAAATTTTGCATGTCATTCGGAAATCAAGGTGCCAGAGTCTGGAGGAAGACTGGGGAGAAGGAAATGCCAAAATGCCTGAAGTCCAGTGTCAAGTACCCACAGTTAGTGATGGTCTGGGAGCCATGTCAGCTGCTGGTGTTGGTCCACTGTGTTTTATCAAGGGCAGGGTCAATGCAGCTAGCTATCAGGAGATTTGATCTGCTAAAAAGCTTTATGGAGATGAAGATTTTATTTTTCACCACGACCTGGCACCTGCTCACAGTGCCAAAACCACTGGTAAATGGTTTACTGACCATGGTATTACTGTGCTCAATTGGCCTGCCAACTCTCCTGACGTGAACCCCATAGAGAATCTGTGGGATATTGTGAAGAGAAAGTTGAGAGACGCGAGACCCAACACTCTGGATGAGCTTAAGGCCGCTATTGAAGCATCCTGGGCCTCCATAACACCTCAGCAGTGCCACAGGCTGATTGCCTCCATGCCACGCCACATTGAAGTAGTCATTTCTGCAAAAGGATTTAGACCAAGTATTGAGTGCATAACTGAACATAATTATCTGAAGGTTTACTTTTTTGTATTAAAAACACTTTTCTTTTATTGGTCGGATGAAATATGCTAATTTCTTTTGTTTTTTCTTTACTTTTTTGCCAAAATCATCAATATTAAAACAATAAAAGGTTTTAACTACTTCAGTTGTGTGTAATGAATCTAAAATATATGAAAGTCTAATGTTTATCAGTACATTACAGAAAATAATGAACTTTATCACAATATGCAAATTTTTTGAGAAGGACCTGTATAATATACACTGCTCAAAAAATAAAGGGAACACTCAAATACACATCCTAGATCTAAATGAATGAAATATTCTCACTGAATACTTTGTCAGCACATTCAACTTTCAACAAAGTCACACAAAAATCATCAAAGGAAATCAAATTTATTAACCAGTGGAGGCCTGGATTTGGAGTCACACACAACATTAAAGTGGAAAAACACAATAATGTTTAAAAACACACTACAGTTCAGCTAGGTTTGATGGCTTGTGATTATCCATCTTCCTCTTGACCATATTCCAGAGGTATTCAAAGAACAAATCAAATAAAATAATCGTGGTCTTTTATTTTTTCCAGAGCTGTATATTATATAGTTACTATAACAATGTTAACATAGTGTACAGAATACAGTATTCCCCTAACACTTAGCTAGTGTTAGTAATGTTAATGAAGGAGTTAATCCTGTTTAAACCCACCTTATTAAACTTTCTGTAGTAGTTTAACCCACCACAAGTAATATAGAAGTCAGAGTCAGATATAATTAGTTTGTGTTTACTAAATCACCGTTTTTCTCTCGCGCCCACACTAAAACCTCACTGGCCAAATAAGCATAAGGTTTGGTTGATTCCGGAACAATTCAGATGAGAAAGACCCACCCAAACAGGCAGGTGCTCAAGCACCCTCCACCTCCCCTCTGCACGTGCCTGCTGGAGATGCTGAAAATCTCCCATTGGTGGGTGTGTGTGTGTGTGTGTGTGTGTGTGTGTCCATCCTCCAAAGGATTATTTTTTGAGGGGTTTTTGTTGCTTGCATGTGAATCATAGTGTGATTATTATAATTTTCTTAGCTAGTTATCAAATTGCGGGAGCGGGACTACATGTCCCGCTCCATCACACATTAGTGACACGTCGACAATGAAATTCCGTGTTGACAATCGTTGCAGCCCTAGTACTAAAGGTGGTCTGTGGTCCCCACCTGCAGAACCACTCCTTTATCGGGGTCGTCTTGCTAATTGCCTCTCATTTCTACCTGTTGTCTGTTCAATTTGCACAACAGCAGGTGAAATTGATTCACAATCAGTGTTGCTTCCTAAGTGGACAGTTTGATTTCACAGAATTTTAAATTACTTGGAGTTATATTGTGTTAAGTGTTCCCTTTTTTTTGAGCATTGTATTATATATTATAGAAGTGTAATGTGTGTTTTTTCTTCTCTTTTCACAGTAAGGTTCTTCAGGCTGAAGCTTTGGCCAAGATGGAAGCTTCAAATCCAGCAAACTTCGGGCCAAAGAAGTACTTCCTGCGGGAGTGCATAAGCGAAGTGGAGGGTCAGGTTCCTCACCCTGGCCTTGTACCCCTCCCCAAAGAGATGACCGGCAAATACAGAGCAAAAATGGCATCTAGTTCTGAGGACTAAGGACTTTGAGAGGCGTCGGGAAAGGGAACGATCGGAGTAGAACTAAAGGATTAAACTCACTTCATGAAAAAAATACTCATGTCAGGGCTTTCAGCTCTATGTTCAGGTCATGCAGAAGAGCTGAAGAGTTAACAAATTTCAGCCTTGGCATAGTTGTTTTTGTCTTTTGTTACATTAAGAATGAGAAATAAAGTGTTTAATACTATAATCTGTGACAGTGGCCACTGAGTGGATGCTAAAGCCCTGCTCTGTCTAGACTAACAGGAAGAGAAGTGTTGCAGTGCCAAGGTTTGTCACCAGGGCCCCCACTAACTGAGCACAACCTCTTTCCAATATTAATTGCAAATAAGCAAAAAAAAAAAAGATCAATCTAATCCTTCTGTTCTTACTTGGTCATTTTTTATTAGTGCAGTGTTTATGTTCTGATAGCTCTAAAATGTTTACAGGCATTTTATTCAGTCACCAGACACTTCATAGACGGTTACACATTACTTCAGCCTACTCCTTGTTAGAAGGACATCAAGACATGTTTCAGAAAGGCGCCACGCTTGATCCTGTGCAGTTGTCTGCGTAGTGGAATACTGCTGGTTTATGATACATAAGCCTTAACCCTAACACAACCATGAAATGAACAGCTACGCTCTTCAATTAAAGTGAAATGTTTGTAGAGTAAGAACATTTTAAACAGCACATAACTGATTTAGTGTTATATAAAATGTCAATTTTGTAGCTAAAGTTTAGCTAAAATAATAAAGCATACATCCAACAATGGCATTAAAAATGTAGAAGTCTGTAAAGGTACAGCATAACCATGTAGAGAAGTTATGCACAGCTAGAAGAAGTTGCATTTAGTGGCATAAACATGTTAAGTCAGGTGTTATGATGCTGGGACTGTTTACATGGGACATTCCACCACTTTCACAAGTTTGTAGTTTAACTTCACACTGAGGCCAACACATGAAAAAGGCTTTCGTTCAGAGTTTGCATTTAGAATCTGTTAGTTTACCAACATACTCACTTTCTTTAATTCCACCAAAGATGTTATGCTGCTCATAAGGTCTGCATGCAGGGTCATCATACATGCTTCAGCTTTGTGTTTCCATGTTTACATGCTAGTGTTAATCAGTAACTTATAAATAAATAGCCTGCTGGTCATTAGTTAAACGCTTACTGTCAAAAATATAACGGCCCTGGATTGCTGCAAAGCTCAGCATGCAGTAACATCAACATCTACTTCTGGGTAGTGCACCTCCCAGAGAGAGATCAATGACTGCTAGACATGCCTCAACCATACACTCAAAGACATTTTGCTTAATTGACAGAATTTGAGAGGGTAAACCTGGACTGCTATGTGAGAAATACAGGTAAAATTTGGGATCCCACAACTATTGGGTTTAAGTATGAAGGCTTGGTGGTAACATGTCAATCCTGCATTTGCTGGGTGACACACTATCCCAACCTCTGTTGTGATCTGAAGAGCTTTTACATAACACAGTCACCCCTGCTAGTGGTGAAAGAAGACTAAAAGCTCAGTGATGTACAGGTCATCCTGTTGCCTGGTGCGTAATTTATTTCTGCCAATGAGTGAAGTATCACACATATACCACAAAAGTATGAAAATCTTTCAGGAAGTTTGTTAATTCTTTTTTCAGAGAAAGCCTCAATTCTCACATGTAACAATAGTGTAATTCCCAGCCTGCTGAAACTAAAAAGCAGTAGAATGTCCAGTTCTTTAAATAAACAATTAGCCATAACAAAACTTGATGTCAACTCTAATGTGGCTTTAGTGAAAGGCTAGCAGTTCTCCATTAATGGTTACCTTGTGTTAAAAGTGCATGATTTTCAATCAAGGTGCTTGAATCGGCATGTTTGTTGGCTTGGCTCACAAGGTGTTAGGCTGTTTGTATTAGATTAGCAAACAATATCAAAAGATTAAAAAAGCACTAAATAATCAAGAACGAAATGCAGAGTTCTTCAAATCCAGTCTTTGAAGGCCAGTGTCCAGCAAAACACACACAAACGGTAACTCACTACAGAGAGAAGCTGCATGTGTTAAACGTTTAGTACAGACAAAACATCTGATATGTGAAAACAGTATTAGATAACCTGAAGTAAAATACAATGAAAATTCCAAATTAGTTTAAGCTTCTCTACGGTTTGTTGGCACTTGGCTGCACTAATGTTTTTCAGGTTAAGAAGCAGTTTAATATGTGTTTACTGTCAGCTTGTATGTCACTCTACCTCCAGCCTCATTTTGTCAGAGGATCAAAGTCCTCAGTCTGCTGGTGCACGCAGGAAATGCATTTTTAATTTGTTTTATATTCACAAACTAATTGAAGCCTTTTCTATTTCTTATTTACTTAAAAAAACTATAACTACAATAACTATAAAAATATTATAAAATGTATCTTACAGCTCTAATGTTAACACACATTCTAATCAGTTTACCCTTTACCAGACAGCTTCTTTGAAAAAAAGTCCAGAAAATGTTGGCGTGAGCCCACATGGTCATTTTCTGGGTAATTTACAGTTTGTCATGTCACAGACTTAATTAATGAGATCGCAGGTTGAAATACGAATAGAAATTCTCTGAGGGTGAAGGAGGGTCAGCGTGCCACGCCGTGTAAATCTGAGCATAGTAAACGCACCAAAAAAAAAAAAATCACATTTAAAAGCTACAACCTATTCATTACTTTTATAGGTTTTATAAATGATTCAGAACATGTTTCTTAAACTGTAATTTGACCTTCTCTACACAGATGCCAGTTCTTTTTTATGCAGAACATTTCCTGTAGTGAAAAACTGTCTGTGCACATCTGCAAATGATTTTCCGAACTAGTTTCCGAGACACTCCCGAGATTAAGCCTACACTTAAGCCTACAATGTCCCATTCAACAGGAAATCTTCATTCAAAACACTGCATAATCCAAAATGTAGCAGTACACACAAATAATGCAATATCTGTATTGTTTAGTATCATGCAGCCCTACCCCACATGTAAATGAGCCAATGATCCAACATGCCATGATAATTAACAATGCAGTCTGTGTATTTAAGGAGTAAATATAATCAATTCTAAGATATGGACCTTTGTGAGTTTCTGAGAAAAAATCCTGATTTTTGCTTAAATTACAATGAAGATACTGAAATAATAAACTGTGCAGCCTTAGTTTAACCTCTGAACCTTATATATGATATATACATAATTTTAAGCCGTGTATGGCAATAAATATCAATTTGTCAAGTTCTTTGCTATACAAAGCTCCAGAAATGAATAAATATGGCCCTCCAGGAACGGATTTGAAGAACCCTGAAATAATAGTTTGTTCAGATCAGTAATTCTCACCAGGTTTTATCTGTTAAGTCTTGTTTCAACCCCACTTATTTATACATAACAAGATCTGAAAGCAGTGTCCAGTTAGAAGTTCATGCCTTTGTGATTCTGTGAGTGAGTGGAACTATAGTCCAGGGGATGAAAACTGCTCCTGGTCTTAAAGGGTCACACAGTCTACTGCTTAGAAACATCTGGTCCACATTGAATAGGTGTTTTTGAGCAGCACCAAACCTGCTGGACTGTGGACCCCCAGCACAGTGTGTGTGTGTGTGTGTGTGTGTGTGTGTGTGTGTGTGTGTATATATATGTATGTATGTATGTATGTCTGTTTTTAACTGTGACAAATGGCAAGACAATTCAGGACATTAAATGTGTCCTGACTACTGTACATCAGGAGAAAGGCTAAGGAGGAAAGGTGGATGGAGGTCAGTGTGTTTTTCTCTTCTGCTGCTGTAGGGTGCGCTGTAGCTCTCTCAGGTTTTGTGACAGCAGTTCCACTTCATCGGTGCGACCGCTTAGCTTGGCATCGAAAATGTATGCTCGGATGTTATCGATCTGCTGCAGGAGTAACTCTTCTTCGATTATGTCGTCCGTTGCTGGGCCTTCATTATGGTCATTGTCAAAGGGATTGGTTGAAGCTGCTGGTGTCTTGTTAAGAGTTTTGTTAGGTGTCTTGAAAGGGTTACCTTGGTTGTCGTTACCATTGTCATCTTCATCTTCAAAGGGATTTCCAGAGCCACTGTTATTCCCTTCCTTTTCCTCATCCTCCTCGTCCTCAAAAGGGTTGTACTCTTTGTTTTGTGTGCTCAACACTTGGCTGTGTTCTTTCTGGATTTCTTCACTGAATGGGTTTGTTGGATCTTCCTCAATCGGCGTGGAATCTGCCTCATCGAATGGATTTAGAGAAGCAGTGCCGCTGCTGTTCTGGGTCTCTCCAGCAGGGGGTGTCGGTGCGCGCTCATCTCTCTGCAGTGGTGGCGAATTCCCAGGTAAACGTGGGAATGATTTAATTGACTGAGTCTTAAGCAGTGTACTAAGCACTGGGCTTGCATTTAGATTTTCTCTGGAATCGAATTCCTTCTCTGTACGTTCTGCTGCATTTCTCACTTCTCCGAAATCCAAGGTTTGTGCTCTAATGGGCATTTTACCCTCCAGCTTCTTTTTCTGGAGGTACTGGATCTGGCTCTGTTGCAGGCTCTCCTCATCAGCCAGCTGCTGAGACAGCTCAATGGCTCTGCTAGTCTGCTGGGCGTCAAACTCGTCCTGCAGCTGCCGCAGGTTCTCCTCAAGCATGGCGATCTCGTCCGTCCTATTGGCCGCCCTCGCCTGTTTCAGGAACGACTCGATATTGTCAATCTGTTGCAGCAGAGGGTCGTCCAGTTCACGGCTGCGCGAGTGGGCAGTGTCTGACAAGGGCAACCAGCCGCCGGCTTTGGTCATGCGAGGGCCGCCGGCGGGCCGGAGGGCATCTCCATTAGCGTTGAGGGTTGTACGGTTCTTGTCGATTTCAGAATGACGCTTTTGTGACTCCAGGGCTGCCTGTAGGTGGAAGAAGGAGAAAGGCAGCAATAACAAACACTGTTCCATTGGAAAACTTAATTATTTACTAGTAACTGTGTTAACATAGCTCTGAAAGTTAATTAAAATAAGTAACAGCAGTAAACAGCATCTTTTTGTGACCTTAATGCATTAAATGCATGTGTGGGCTGCTCTCAAATATCAGCTGTTCTAAACCGGGACAGGTAAGATGGTTGTCTAAAGCTTTATTAAGATGTGCACTTCCAAAGTTCTCCTAAATGTCAGGACCTTTGAAAGGAGGGCCTACTTTGAGCTTGTTTATTACATTACATTTGGCAGACACTTTTGTCCAAAGCAACTTACAACAGTGATGTACAAAGTGTAATAGAAGTTTAAGGTAAAACATTTTTGACAGGGCCTAATGAAGGTCAAAGGGAAATAGTGAAATAGTCCACCATTGGGGAACTCTGTATGAGAACAGTCTGGATTGCTTTGTGTGAATGTTTGTTTGGTAAAGCGAGGCGACGTTCATTGGAGGAGCGCGTCGGCAGGGAGGTAACATAAGCCTTCAGGAGTGAGTGCAGGTAGGAAGGAGCCTGTTCTGTCATCACCTTGTAGGTGACTGATGGTGTAAAAATAGCCATTTCTTTTCATGGCAAACCCTATCAATAGCATTGTACACCTGTTGGGATAATCGACTAAAAGCGCTGTATTTGGGAATGCAGAGAAAGAACAGTGATGAATTTTTTTAAACTCATTATCATGTTTCACTACAAGCCAAGTCCATTTCACACAGGAGTTCTCTTTTAACATAGATTTATACAGGTCCTTCTCAAAAAAATAGCATATTGTGATAAAGTTCATTATTTTCTGTAATGTACTGATAAACATTAGACTTTCATTAATTTTAGATTCATTACACACAACTGAAGTAGTTTAAGCCTTTTATTGTTTTAATATTGATGATTTTGGCAAAAAAGTATCTCAAAAACCAATAAAAGAAAAGTGTTTTTAATACAAAAAAAGTCAACCTTCAGATAATTATGTTCAGTTATGCACTCAATACTTGGTCTAAATCCTTTTGCAGAAATGACTGCTTCAATGCGGCGTGGCATGGAGGCAATCAGCCTGTGGCACTGCTGAGGTGTTATGGAGGCCCAGGATTAGGGCTGTCCCTAACGATTATTTTTTAAACGATTATTCTAACGATTATTTTTTCGATTAGTCGACTAATCTATTTATTGAGAAACATATTTAAATAATTATTATTTTACGTTTTAAAGCAAACGATAAATTACTATATTTATATATAATAACAACAACAACAACACAAGCCTACTAAACCAAACCCCACACTTATAATCCCTTACATGTACAACACGTTGTTTAGATCTATAACGCTAAAAATGGATAAGCTCCCATACACCACCTCCGTGTGTTGTTTTCTGTGACCGCTAGATTTTGTGACCACTGGCAAGTAGTTCTCAGCAGACCGGTGCACTGGCCGATTCGAAACGTGTTCGTTTCTAATGTTTACCCCGACTGGCCAAAACGGTTTAGTTTAGGGCTGAGGGTAAGGTGTAGGTATAGAAAGCTTCCGTTTTGCCAATGAACGCTCATAACCGTGAGCACTGGTCACAAAATTCCGACGGTGACAGAAAACGGTGTAACACCGCAGCGCCGACGGCGCTAGCTAAAATAACTTAAGGCCTGAACTTATGAATAATGCTACTGTTTCTGGAAACTGCGAAATGCCATGCACAAATATAAACCAAAACTGTATAATTTCTGCCTGTGGCAGGTTTAAAACCTTTGGTAGACAGTCTTAAGTCTTTTTAAGGACACTCGCGGAGACCCTGATGTAAACGGTAACTTACTGTGTGACCCTGTTGACATAGTGCTCCTGGATGTTTGCGCTTCAAGTGCTCCTTTTGCACATATGGCAGAGGACCACATTGTTGCCCTTTTGCGTGAAATGCTCCCAAACTTTAGATGCCCGCTGGCGTTTTTTTGTAGCTGGAGATTGCTCTCCGGAGTCCATGCTCTCTAGAGCTTAGATTCTCTGGTCCGAACCCGACATGACCCGAGGCCCGACCGGAAATCCGACCCGGGCTCCAGAAAATAGTCCGAGATGTAGGCATCTGTTTTTTAATTATATTTTTATTTAAAAAAAAAAAACGAAAATAACGAAAACTGAAAGTGAAACTAAACTAATTTATTTATAAGCGCTGTTTTCACTACCGCAGTTCTACAGCGGGGGTGTTGTGCCGATTCTGTCCGCGAAGCGGGAGTCAGATTCAGCAGAGAGTCGGATTCGGCACAAGCGCGGCGGCACCTCGCGGTCCGCGGTGTCAGTTGTAAGCTCTCGCGCTAGCCGCAAAATACGGCAGAAAACACTGAGGGAGCTGCAGAATTATGAATGGGACTAGAATATGAGCACGAGGAGATCAAAGAGAACCTTCACCTGTGAGTAGCTCTCACCAGAACACGCAAATCTCTCTCTCTCTCTGTCTCTCTCTCTCTCTCTCGCACGTGAACTCCTCCGCGTTTGACCTGCAGCACTGTGTTTAGCTGTTCTTAAAAATCATTTTAATTAAATAATAGTTCTATGCCTCTATGTTACAGTGTAATTTAACATAATTCTGATCATATTTCGCTCATTCAAACAGCCCGAAAACAGCCAGTCGGAATTTTTGGGACCGATCTAACCTCTAATGCTCTCCCCAGGCGCCGCCATGTTTACGACGCGCCGACGCACGTTATGCAAATCGATGTATTTTCGTAATCGATGACGTCGATTATGTCGACGCGTCGCCCCAGCCCTACCCAGGATGCTTCGATAGCGGCCTTAAGCTCATCCAGAGTGTTGGGTCTTGTGTCTCTCAACTTTCTCTTCACAATATCCCACAGATTCTCTATGGGGTTCACGTCAGGAGAGTTGGCAGGCCAATTGAGCACAGTAATACCATGGTCAGTAAACCATTTACCAGTGGTTTTGGCACTGTGAGCAGGTGCCAGGTCGTGGTGAAAAATAAAATCTTCATCTCCATAAATCTTTTTAGCAGATGGAAGCATGAAGTGCTCCAAAATCTCCTGATAGCTAGCTGCATTGACCCTGCCCTTGATAAAACACAGTGGACCAACACCAGCAGCTGACATGGCTCCCAGACCATCACTAACTGTGGGTACTTGACACTGGACTTCAGGCATTTTGGCATTTCCTTCTCCCCAGTCTGCCTCCAGGCTCTGGCACCTTGATTTCCGAATGACATGCAAAATTTGAGCACCAGTCCAGTGCTGCTTCTCTGTTCAGGTCAGAAGCTTCTGCCGCTGTTTCTGGTTCAAAAGTGGCTTGACCTGGGGAATGCGGCACCTGTAGCCCATTCCCTGCACACGCCTGTGTACGGTGGCTCTGGATGTTTCTACTCCAGACTCAGTCCACTGCTTCCGCAGGTCCCCCAAGGTCTGGAATCGGCCCTTCTCCATGATCTTCCTCAGGGCCCGGTCACCTCTTCTCATGGTGCAGCGTTTTCTGCCACACTTTTTCCTTCTCACAGACTTCCCACTGAGGTGCCTTGATACAGCACTCTGGGAACAGCCTATTCATTCAGAAATTTCTTTCTGTGTCTTACCCTCTTGCTCCTGCATGCCAAATTCATCAGTATTAAACAATAAAAGACCTTAAATATTTCAGTTGGTGTGCAATGAATCTAAAATATATGAAAGTTTAATTTGATCATTTCATTATGGAAAAGAATGAACTTCATCACAATATGCAAACTTTTTGAGAAGGACCTGTGTATAAATATAAATATATATATATATATATATATATATATATATATATATATATATATATATATATATATATATATATATATTTATATATTCGGTCTTATAATAGAACTACTCACCAGTCTCTCCTGCTGGATTCTTTTCTCCTGCTCCACTTTCCTTTTCTCTTTCAGTTCCAAATATTTCTCCTTTGTAGGAAGAGACATCAGACCCAGAAGCTTTTCCTGTAGGATAAACACACACACACACACACACACACACTTTGCTTAAGTGGACAGAGGGGCTGGATGGAAAAGAGCAACTGTCTTCGTAATTACATCTATATAACCAACTGAAAAAAACAATCATGCATATCTCAGAACAGTTTTAGTTATACTGAACTGATCTCAGTAAGGGAACTTGGTCACGGTTCAGTTCATTCTCAGAACACAGCTGCCCTGCCCCCGCGCAACGCACCGATCTGTTGTCTGTCCAGTTCAGACTTCCAGCTCCGACCCAGTCAGAGATCTCTCTCTCTCGCACGCGCACACACACACACACACACACACACACACACTGCTCCTCATCCCTGAGATTTTTTTATACTAATCAAATTAGGTTCGAATGCAGAAATTCTCACAACCAAGCTGAGACATTTACAATCCAATTTATCTTACAGCACCCAAACATACAGGTATATACTATTATTATCCAATGTTGACCTAAATGAAGTTAATTCAGAGATTCTCTTTGAACTTCAGGAGTGAGTTTGCTGCACTGAAAGTAAAGGGGCTGAATAATATTGCACGCCCCACCTTTCAGTTTTTTATTTCTAAAAAAAAGTTTAAAATATCCAATAAATTTCGTTCCACTGCATGATTGTGTCCCACTTGTTGTTGATTCTTCACGAAAAAATTACAATTTCAGATTTTTATGTTTGAAGCCTGATATGTGGCACAAATTTGAAAAGTTCAAGGGGGCCAAATACTTTTGCAAGGCACTGTATATATATATATATATATATATATATATATAACTAATATAATAACTATAATAAATAATACATATATATATATATAAGTAGTGTCAATCGATGAAAAAAATAATCCTATTAATCACAACAAAATTCTGTGATTAACTGCGATTAATAACATTTGTTATTCTTCAGACGCAAACGTTTAGAGTGGATATTTAAATGTAAATAAAAAAATTAATGTAAGAAATGCAAAATGCAATTATATGTATATTACTGGTGTCAATTAAAATAATAGTATATACCTGTATGTTTGAGGGGAGATAAAATTAACGTTGGGTGCTGTAAGATAAATTGGATTGTAAATGTCTCAGCTTGGTTGTGAGAATTTCTGCATTCGAACCTAATTTGAGGAGTATAAAAAATCTCAGGGATGAGGAGCAGTGTGTGTGTGTGTGTGTGTGTGTGTGTGTGTGCACGTGCGAGAGAGAGATCTCCGACTGGGTCGGAGCTGGAAGTCTGAACTGGACAGACAACAGATCGGTGCGTTGGGCGGGGGCAGGGCAGCTGTGTTCTGAGAATGAACTGAACCGTGACCAAGTTCCCTTACTGAGATCAGTTCAGTATAACTAAAACTGTTCTGAGATATGCATGATGATGATAGATAAATAGAATCCACCTGTGTGTAATCAAGTCTCTGTATAAATGCACCTGCTCTGTGATAGTCTCAGAGTTCTGTTTAAAGCACAGAGAGCATCATGAAACCAAGGAACAAACCAGGCAGGTCTGAGATACTGTTGTTGAGAAGTTTAAAGACCTGAGACTGGGACGGAGATTTATCTTTCAACAAGACAATGATTCAAAACATAAAGCAAAATCTACAATTGGACGGTTCACAAATAAATCCAGGTATCCAGGTGTTAGAGACCTGAATCCAATGGAGAATCTGTGGAAAGAGCTGAAAACTGTTGTTTACAAACGCTCTCCATCCAACCTCACTGAGCTCCAGCTGTTTTGCAAGGAAGAATGGTGGCGCTACAAAGTATTAATGCAAGGGGGCGAATAATATTGCTATAGGACTCTTATCTGACTGACAGCGGTACTGACCAATCAGAACTTTTTAAAATTGCTTCTGCCCCCGTGTGTCTGCGTGGATCCTTCTCCTGATTTTGAGAAGAGTGTAGTAATGAGTCTGTTAGCAAAGTCGTAAGACAATCTAACCAATCAGATTCATGATTTTCACTCCGGGGGCGGGGCCATGGCTGTCTAACCCCTTCTCAGCGCTCTGCTGAACGGCACACAGTGGTTAGTTGTAAAACAGTGGGCATGCTGGATTAGGGTTGGGAGTGCGAGTTGGGTGGGGGTGGGGGAACACTCACACTCACACTCACACTCACACTCACACTCACTGCCTTGCAAAAATATTCGGCCCCTTTAAATTTTTCAACCCACATTTCACACACACATATATAGTTATTATATATATATATATATATATATATATATATATATATATATATATATAGTGTCTCACCTGTACAAACAATGTGGCTGAGTAGCGCACCATCCTCTGCAGTTGGAGTGTCCTCTGGTGAGGCTGCACATCATCTTTCATCCCTAGTGTTAAAATCTTCTTACTACAAAACACAAGCATGTTCAATAGCATCCGTTCTAATTTCATGTGCACTTTTCTAAGACTGAGAGCAGCTCTGACATAGTGCTGGGCGGTATCACCAAAAATGTATATTATGGTATTTTTCTAAATTCTGCCAGTTTCACAGTAGAACACAGTATTTTTTTTATTTTACTTACTTACTTATTTTATAAGTCCTTGTTTAAGTATTTAAGAGAGCTATTTCTCAAAAGCTCTATTGCACAAGACTCCGCATTCAGGACCAAGTCTGGGCTTGTCTGGGGTACGAGAGGAACGTTTGTTCAAACTGTGGATCAATTCCATTCCTCTCACTCCAGTTCGTATTCATGTCTATATACTCCAGTCACTCCAATATGTTACCTAGTTAAGCTGTATGCTTTTTCTGCAGTGCTGTTCCACACGGGACTCTGTAGGGCCTCTGGCGTTATGGCTGTATGATGCATACCGGTTTCAATTTCCCCTCCAGTATGCCGTATGAACCGGTATATCGCCCAGCACTACTCTGACGTTTGTGACTTCTGCCTTCGACTAACCTCAGAGCATCAATGTGCTCATAGTATTTCTGCACTTCCATCCTAAGAACACCAGCAGTTTCCAGGTTATAGGTGATCTCACCGGCACTGCAAGAGACAAATGAATACTAAATTATGTCTATGGCTACAACATAGTTCACAAATCTGCATGAATGATTAATAAAACCAAAGAAGCTACTGCAACACATTCAATATTTAAAAAATCACAAATTGACAAAACAAATCTTAACCTTGTGCTCTAGTATACAACAGACTATTATATAAACAAACAGTTTATATAATTTTAACATTCTGGACAGGTTTAATTTTTTTTGCCATGTATATCCTTTAAACTCAATTTTATATTGTGTTTATTATTTTATAGAACGGATTTAATAATTAAATTGTACAGTATGACATACCCTGTTGATTGAGGGTGATTTAGGGCACGGTCACCTTCCTAAGCATGGCTCAACTGGCTAGTGTGATCGCTCTGAACCATGCCGGGTTGGTAGAGGTGGCTTCTACGCTTTTATTAAGAAGAGGGTGCTTTTCATGGTGGGGGTCAGGGTGCGAATTATACAATGATAATTGGGGGGGGGGGATGTAAATGGAAACAAGTACAGCGCAGGCGCTTTACTAAACTAGGGTTGAAACAATTACTCGAGTAATTCGAGTTCGTTGATTAAAAAAAAATAATGATTCATTTTCTGTGCCTCGAGTAATCGTTTAATTAATTAAAACGCAGAGCACAGAATTTAGCGCAGACTTTTAATGTGAAAAAGCGCGTTTAGCATTACGTCATACACACAGGAAGCAGGAAGTGGAGGAGGCGGAGGTTTTTGGAGCAGAGAGCAGTTAAATTTAACTTATAATAAATCAATGAGATTAACATTAATGTACCTTAACATAACGACAGCCCTGTGGAGTGTGGATTATTAGGAATACTGTCTAATGTGTGTGGTTAGTTTATTTCAACAGAGACATGTTCTAGACTTAATACAGGCTTTATGTAAACAGTAAACACAGCGCTGTTGAGTTTATAAACAAATACATGTAAAATTAGGTCTGAGTAGTGTAAAATGTAAATAAACAACAACAACAAAAAAACATTTTTAATACTTTTGTTGTCACAATTATTCCACAGGGCTTGATATATTTACAAAAACATCCTATATCCATTACTGACAGAACTAGTGAGATCTCTGCTGTTGAGAAGCTAAGACGCACAACATAAAGCCAATGTTTATGCCTTTATTATTGATTAATGCCCTATATTTAATACTTAGAAAAAAACTTAGAAATCCTAAGTTGAAATAATTT
This sequence comes from Astyanax mexicanus, assembly GCF_023375975.1. NCBI lineage: Eukaryota > Metazoa > Chordata > Actinopteri > Characiformes > Acestrorhamphidae > Astyanax > Astyanax mexicanus. The sequence goes on from NC_064419.1 coordinate 14,613,864, forward strand.
AACTTAATTTATAAAAGTATTAATTATTCAATTATTATTATTATTATTATTATTATTAAGTTGGCTTGGAAAAGCCAACTTCTTGTTCTTCGTAATCTTCTTATTATTATTAAGTTGGCTTGGAAAAGCCAACTTCTTGTTCTTCGTAATCTTCTTATTAAGTTGGCTTGGAAAAGCCAACTTCTTGTTCTTCGTAATCTTCTTATTATTATTATTAAGTTGGCTTGGAAAAGCCAACTTATTGTTCTTCGTAATCTTCTTATTAAGTTGGCTTGGAAAAGCCAACTTATTGTTCTTCGTAATCTTCTTATTCTTATTATTATTATTATTCTCGCCATGTTTTTTGCAACGCTACTCCTCCTACAGCTTTTATGGTACAGTCACGAAATTTTCAGGGATCGTAGAACCTATGCCAACTTAAGTTGCTTGTGCTTTTTGAAGCGATATATCGTACGGTTTTCGTAAAAACTTCGTAAATGTACGAAATTTTTCCCATTGAAAATGAATGGGGAGAAATTCGAAAGCTCGTGTACGTCACAATTTTCAAGATACGAAGACGAAATTCGGCTGGTTTATAGAACATATCGCGTTCTTTCCGAAAATATGCTTCACGAAATTATATGTCGTACGGTTTTCGTACAATTATCGTACGAAGTTTCCCCATAGAAATGAATGGGGGGCCCAGAGTTCCATCTCACACACGAGCAGCTCTGCGCACGGAACCCCTTCTCTCCCCTGCTCCTCCAGTACTGTGAGTGTATGGAGGAGCTGCTGTATGGAGCAGCTATCAGTCAAAAGTTTGGACACCCCGGCAGCCCAGCCAGGGCTTAGCAACCACCTATTAACTGCTTAGCAAACACCTTAGCAACCACCTGGAAAACGTTAGCAACTGCCTAGCAACCACTTAGCAACACCTTAGCAACCACCTGGAAAACGTTAGCAACTGCCTAGCAACCACTTAGTAACCACCTGGATTTCATTAGCAACGTCCTAGCAACCACTTAGCAACCACTTTAGAAATTATAACAACTGCCTAGCAACCAGTTAGCAACACCTTAGCAACCACCAGGAAAACATTAGAAACTGCCTAGCAACAGCTTAGCAACCACTTAGCAACCACCTGGAAAACGTTGGCAACTGCCTAGCAACCACTTAGCAACAACTTAGCAACCACCTGGAAAACGTTAGCAACTGCCTAGCAACCACTTAGTAACCACCTGGAATACGTTAGCAACTTCCTAGCAACCACTTAGCAACAACTTTAGAAATTATAGCAACTGCCTAGCAACCAGTTGGCAACACCTTAGCAACCACCAGGAAAACATTAGAAACTGCCTAGCAACAGCTTAGCAACCACTTAGCAACCACCTGGAAAACGTTGGCAACTGCCTAGCAACCACTTAGCAACCACTTTAGAAACGATAGCAACTGCCTAGCAACCACTTAGCAACACCTTAACAACCACTAGGAAAACGTTAGCAACTGCCTAGCAACCACTTAGCAACACCTTAGCAACCACCTAGAAAACGTTATCAACTGCATAGCAACCACCTAGCAACAACTTAGCAACCACTAGGAAAACGTTAGCAACTGCCTAGCAACCACTTAGCAACCACTTTAGAAATGATAGCAACTGCCTAGCAACCACTTAGCAACACCTAAGCAACCACCTGGAAAACGTTAGCAACTGCCTAGCAACAGCTTAGCAACCACTTTAGAAATTAAAGCAACTGCCTAGCAACCACTTAGCAACCACATGGAAAACGTTAGCAACTGCCTAGCAACCACTTAGCAACCACTTTAGAAATGATAGAAACTGCTTAGCAACCACTAAGCAACCACTTAGCAACCACATGGAAAACGTTAGCAACTGCCTAGCAACCACTTAGTAACCACTTTAGAAACACCTTAGCAACCGCATAGCAACACCTTAGCAACCACATAGCAACCACCCTAGATACCATAGCAACACCTTAGCAACCACCTAGCAACCACCTTAGCAACCACCCCGGATACCATAGCAACACCCTAGCAACCACCTAGCAACACCTTAGCAACCACCCCAGGTACCATAGCAACACCTTAGCAACCGCATAGCAACACCTTAGCAACCACCTAGCAACCACCTAGCAACACCTTAGCAACCACCCAGGATACCATAGCAACACCTTAGCAACCGCATAGCAACACCTTAGCAACCACCTAGCAACCACCTTGCAACACCCTAGCAACCACCTAGCAACACCTTAGCAACCACCCCAGATACCATAGCAACACCCTAGCAACCACCTAGCAACACCCTAGCAACCACCTAGCAACACCTTAGCAACCACCCCAGATATCATAGCAACACCCTAGCAACCACCTAGCAACACCTTAGCAACCACCCCAGATACCATAGCAACCACCTAGCAACACCCTAGCAACCACCTAGCAACACCCTAGCAACACCTTAGCAACCACCCCGGATTCCATAGCAACACCTTAGCAACCACCTAGCAACACGTTAGCAACCACCTAGCAACATCTAAGCAACCACCCCGGATACCATAGCAACACCTTAGCAACAACCTAGCAACACCCTAGCAACCACCTAGCAACACCTTAGCAACCACCTGTTATATGTTAGCAATTGGCTAGCAACCAGTTAGCAACAGCTTAGCAACCACCTGGAAAACATTAGCAATTGCCTAGCAACAGCTTAGCAACCTTTTCAGAAATGATAGCAACCGCCTAGCAACACATTAGCAATCAAAAGTTTAACCAAAAGTTTTACGATTTCAGCATTTAAACAAGCGTTTTTAGATTTCAGCGTTTAACCAAATGTTTTTAGATTTCAGCGTTTAATCAAACGTTTTTAGATTTCAGCGTTTAACCAAATGTTTTTAGATTTCAGCGTTTAACCAAACGTTTTTAGATTTCAGCGTTTAATCAAACATTTTTAGATTTCAGCGTTTAACCAAATGTTTTTAGATTTCAGCGTTTAACCAAATGTTTTTAGATTTCAGCGTTTTTAGCATTTAGCGTTAACAGCATATCAATGACTCTTCACACTCTTCAGACAGAAAAAGCTTAGCAACCATTTTAACTTTTTAACGTTATTAGCGTTCTTTTCCAAGCCAACTTAAAGTTCGTTCACGAACTTTACCTTTTCTAGTTATTATTATTATTCTCGCCACAATTTCTGTAACGCTACTCCTCCTACAGCTTTAAACGTAGAATCACGAAATTTTGCAGTATCGTAGTACCTATACCAACTTAGGTTGCTTGTGCTTTTTGAAGCGATATATCGTACGGTTTTCGTAAAAACTTCGTAAACGTACGCATTTTTTTCCCATAGGAATGAATGGGGCGAATTTTGAAACGTCTGTAACCGCCACAATTTTTGAGATACAAACACCAAATTCGGCGAGCTTATAGATCTTATCGAGATCTTTAAATTAATAGGAGGTTGCGAAGTGATACGACGTACGGTTTTCGTACAATTGTCGTACGAAGTTTTCCCATAGAAATGAATGGGGGGCCCAGAGTTCCATCTCACACACGAGCAGCTCTGCGCACGGAACCCCTTCTCTCCCCTGCTCCTCCAGTACTGTGAGTGTATGGAGGAGCTGCTGTATGGAGCAGCTATCAGTCAAAAGTTTGGACACCCCGGCACCCCAGCCAGGTTTTAGCAACCACCTATTAACTGCTTAGCAACCACCTGGAAAACGTTAGCAACTGCCTAGCAACCACTTAGCAACACCTTAGCAACCACCTGGAAAACGTTAGCAACTGCCTAGCAACCACTTAGCAACAACTTAGCAACCACTTTAGAAATTATAGCAACTGCCTAGCAACCAGTTAGCAACACCTTAGCAACCACCTGGAAAACGTTAGCAACTGCCTAGCAACCACTTAGCAACACCTTAGCAACCACCTGGAAAACGTTAGCAACTGCCTAGCAACCACTTAGCAACCACTTTAGAAATTATAGCAACTGCCTAGCAACCAGTTAGCAACACCTTAGCAACCACCAGGAAAACGTTAGAAACAGCCTAGCAACAGCTTAGCAACCACTTTAGAAACGATAGCAACTGCCTAGCAACCACTTAGCAACACCTTAGCAACCACTAGGAAAACGTTAGCAACTGCCTAGCAACCACTTAGCAACACCTTAGCAACCACTAGGAAAACGTTAGCAACTGCCTAGCAACCACCTGGAAAACGTTAGCAACTGCCTAGCAACCACTTAGCAACCACCTGGAAAACGTTAGCAACTGCCTAGCAACCACTTAGCAACTGCCTAGCAACCACTTGGAAAACGTTAGCAACTGCCTAGCAACCATTTAGCAACTGCCTAGCAACCACCTGGAATACGTTAGCAACTGCCTAGCAACCACTTAGCAACCACCTGGAAAACGTTAGCAACTGCCTAGCAACCACTGAGCAACCACCTGGAAAACGTTAGCAACTGCCTAGCAACCACTTAGCAACTGCCTAGCAACCACCTGGAATATGTTAGCAACTGCCTAGCAACCACTTAGCAACCACCTGGAAAACGTTAGCAACTGCCTAGCAACAACTTAGCAACTGCCTAGCAACCACCTGGAAAACATTAGCAGCTGCCTAGCAACCACTTAGCAACCACCTGGAAAACGTTAGCAACTGCCTAGCAACCACTTAGCAACTGCCTAGCAACCACTTGGAAAACGTTAGCAACTGCCTAGCAACCACTTAGCAACTGCCTAGCAACCACCTGGAAAACGTTAGCAACTGCCTAGCAACCACTTAGCAACCACCTGGAAAACGTTAGCAACTGCCTAGCAACCACTTAGCAACTGCCTAGCAACCACTTGGAAAACGTTAGCAACTGCCTAGCAACCACTTAGCAACTGCCTAGCAACCACCTGGAAAACGTTAGCAACTGCCTAGCAACCAATTAGCAACCACCTGGAAAACGTTAGCAACTGCCTAGCAACCACTTAGCAACACCTTAACAACCACTAGGAAAACGTTAGCAACTGCCTAGCAACCACTTAGCAACCACTTTAGAAATGATAGCAACTGCCTAGCAACCACCTAGCAACACCTTAGCAACCACCCCGGATACCATAGCAACACCTTAGCAACCACCTAGCAACAAGTTATCAACCACCTAGCAACCACCTAGCAACATCTTAGCAACCACCCCGGATACCATAGCAACACCCTAGCAACAACCTATCAACCACCTAGCAACACCTTAGCAACCACCTGTAATATGTTAGCAACTGCCTAGCAACCAGTTAGCAACAGCTTAGCAACCACCTGGAAAACATTAGCAACTGCCTAGCAACAGCTTAGCAACCACTTCAGAAATGATAGCAACTGCCTAGCATCAAATTGGCAATCAAAAGATTAACCAAAAGTTTTACGATTTCAGCATTTAAACAAACGTTTTTAGATTTCAGCGTTTAACCAAACGTTTTTAGATTTCAGCGTTTAATCAAACGTTTTTAGATTTCAGCGTTTAACCAAATGTTTTTAGATTTCAGCGTTTAACCAAACGTTTTTAGATTTCAGCGTTTAATCAAACGTTTTTAGATTTCAGCGTTTAACCAAATGTTTTTAGATTTCAGCGTTTAACCAAACGTTTTTAGATTTCAGCGTTTTTAGCATTTAGCGTTTAGCCAAAAGTTAACAGCATGTCAATGACTCTTCACACTCTTCAGACGGAAAAAGCTTAGCAACCATTTTAACTTTTTAACGTTATTAGCGTTCTTTTCCAAGCCAACTTAAAGTTCGTTCACGAACTTTACCTTTTCTAGTTATTATTATTATTATTATTATTCTTACGCCTTTTTTTCTGTACGCTACTCCTCCTAGAGCTTTCAACGTAGAATCACGAAACTTTCACGGATCGTAGGACCTATGCCAACTTAGCGTGCTTGTGCTTTTTGGAGCGATTTATCGTACGGTTTTCGTAAAAACTTCGTAAACGTACGCATTTTTTCCCCATAGGAATGAATGGGGCGAAATTTTAAACGTCCGTAACCGCCACAATTTTTGAGATACGAATACCAAATTTGGCGAGCTTATAGATCTTACCGAGATCTTTAAATTAATAGCAGGTTGCGAAGCGATACGACGTACGGTTTTCGTACAATTTTCGTACGAAGTTTTCCCATAGAAATGAATGGGGGGCCCAGAGTTCCATCTCGCACACGAGCAGCTCTGCGCACGGAACCCCTTCTCTCCCCTGCTCCTCCAGTACTGTGAGTGTATGGAGGAGCTGCTGTATGGAGCAGCTATCAGTCAAAAGTTTGGACACCCCGGCACCCCAGCCAGGGTTTAGCAACCACCTATTAACTGCTTAGCAACCACTCTCTCTTTCTCACTCTCTCTTTCGCTCTCTACTTCTCTAATTCTCACTCTCTTTCCCACTCTCTCTCTATTTCTATATTTCTCACTCTTTCTTTTGCTCTCTACTTCTCTACTTCTCACTCTCTCTTTTGCTCTCTACTTCTCTATTTCTCACTCTCTTTTGCTCTCTACTCCTCTATTTCTCACTCTCTTTCTCACTCTCTCTCTCTACGTCTCTATTTCTCACTCTATTTCTCACTCTCTCTCTACTTCTCTATCTCACTCTCTCTTTCTCACTCTCTCTACGTCTCTATTTCTCACTCTCTCTCTACTTCTCTATCTCACTCTCTCTTTCTCACTCTCTCTCTACTTCTCTAATTCTCACTATCTTTCACACTCTCTCTCTACTTCTCTATTTCTCACTCTTTCTTTTGCTCTCTACTTCTCACTCTCTCGTTTGCTCTCTACTTCTCTGTCTCACTCTCTCTTTTGCTCTCTACTTCTCACTCTCTCTTTTGCTCTCTACTTCTCTATTTCTCACTCTCTCTCTACGTCTCTATTTCTCACTCTCTCTCTACTTCTCTATTTCTCACTCTCTCTTTCTCACTCTTTTCTACGTCTCTATTTCTCACTCTCTCTACTTCTCTATTTCTCACTCTTTCTCACTCTCTCTCTACGTCTCTATTTCTCACTCTCTCTCTCTACTTCTATATTTCTCACTCTCTCTACTTCTATATTTCTCACTCTCTTTTTCACTCTCTCTCTATGTCTCTATTTCTCTTTATTTCTCACTCTCTCTACTTCTATATTTCTCACTCTCTTTTTCACTCTCTCTCTACGTCTCTATTTCTCACTCTCTTTCTACTTCTCTATTTCTCACTCTCTTTCTCACTCTCTCTCTACGTCTCTATTTCTCACTCTCTCTACTTCTCTATTTCTCACTCTCTCTTTCTCACTCTCTCTCTACTTCTCTATTTCTCACTCTCTCTTTCTCACTCTCTCTACTTTTCTATGTCTCTTTCTTTCTACTTTTCTATTTCTCTATTTCTCTCTTACTCTCTCTTTATTTCTCGCTCTTCTCTCTACTTCTCTTTCACTCTACTTTTCTGTCTTGCTTTCTCTTTCTATCTATCTCTCTACTACATCCTTTTTCTTTCTCTACTTCTTTATTTCTCGATCTCTCTTTTTCCCTAATTCTCTTTCTCTCGCTCAATATTTCTCTCTACTTGTCACTCTTTTTCTCACATTCTCGGGTGTTCTTTCTCTACTTCTCACGCTGATTTTCTCTCTACTTCTCTATTTCAGGCTCTCCCTTTTTCTGTACTTCTACATTTAACACTCTTTCTTTTTATCTACTACTGCCTAGGAACCAGTTAGATACACCTTAGCAACCACCTGGAAAACATTAGCAACTGCCTAGCAACCACTTAGCAACCATGTGTAATACGTTAGCAACTGCCTAGCAACCAGATAGCAACACCTTAGCAACCACCTGGAAAACGTTAGCAACTGCTTAGCAACCACTTTAGAAATGGTAGCAACTGCCTAGCGACCAGTCAGATACACCTAGCAACACCTTAGCAACCACCCCAGATACCATAGCAACATCTTAGCAACCACCTAGCAACACCTTAGCAACCACCACAGACACCATAGCAACACCTTAGCAACCGCCTAGCAACCGTCTAGCAACCACCTAGCAACACCTTAGCAACCACCCCGGATACCATAGCAACACCTTAGCAACCACCTAGCAACACCTTAGCAACCACCCTGGATACCATAGCAACACCTTAGCAACCACCTAGCAAAACCTTAGCAACCACCTAGCAACACCCTAGCAACCACCTAGCAACACCTTAGCAACCACCTTGCAACCACCTAGCAACACCTTAGCAACCACCCCGGATACCATAGCAACACCTTAGCAACCACCTAGCAATACCTTAGCAACCACCCTGGATACCAAATCAACACCTTAGCAACCACCTAGCAACACCCTAGCAACCACCTAGCAACCACCTAGCAACACCTTAGCAACCACCCTGGATACCATAGCAACACCTTAGCAACCACCTAGCAACACCTTAGCAACCACCCCGGATACCATAGCAACACCATAGCCACCACCTAGCAACACCTTAGCAACCACCAAGCAACACCTTAGCAACCACCCTGGATACCATAGCAACCGCCTAGCAACACCCTAGCAACCACCTAGCAACACCTTAGCAACCACCCTGGATACCATAGCAACACCTTAGCAACCACCTAGCAACACCTTAGCAACCAACCCGGATACCATAGCAACACCTTAGCAACCACCCCGGATCCCATAGCAACACCTTAGCAACCACCTAGCAACCCTCTAGCAACCACCTAGCAACACCTTAGCAACCACCCCAGATACCATAGCAACACCTTAGCAACCACCTAGCAACACCTTAGCAACCACCCCAGATACCATAGCAACCAGTCCAAAACTTTTTGGACTTCAACATTTAGCCGAAAGTCAACAGCATAGCAACCACTCTTCACACGCTTTAGACAGAAATATCTTAGCAACCATTTTTACTATTCAACGTTATTTAACTATTTAACGTACTTTTCCAAGCCAACTTAAAGTTCGTTATCGAACTTTCCTTTTCTAGTTATTATTATTATTATTATTATTATTATTCTTACGCCTTTTTTTCTGTACGCTACTCCTCCTAGAGCTTTCAACGTAGAATCACGAAACTTTCACGGATCGTAGGACCTATGCCAACTTAGCGTGCTTGTGCTTTTTGGAGCGATTTATCGTACGGTTTTCGTAAAAACTTCGTAAACGTACGCATTTTTTCCCCATAGGAATGAATGGGGCGAAATTTTAAACGTCCGTAACCGCCACAATTTTTGAGATACGAAAACCAAATTTGGCGAGCTTATAGATCTTACCGAGATCTTTAAATTAATAGCAGGTTGCGAAGCGATACGACGTACGGTTTTCGTACAATTTTCGTACGAAGTTTTCCCATAGAAATGAATGGGGGGCCCAGAGTTCCATCTCGCACACGAGCAGCTCTGCGCACGGAACCCCTTCTCTCCCCTGCTCCTCCAGTACTGTGAGTGTATGGAGGAGCTGCTGTATGGAGCAGCTATCAGTCAAAAGTTTGGACACCCCGGCACCCCAGCCAGGGTTTAGCAACCACCTATTAACTGCTTAGCAACCACTCTCTCTTTCGCTCTCTACTTCTCTAATTCTCACTCTCTTTCCCACTCTCTCTCTATTTCTATATTTCTCACTCTTTCTTTTGCTCTCTACTTCTCTACTTCTCACTCTCTCTTTTGCTCTCTACTTCTCTATTTCTCACTCTCTTTTGCTCTCTACTCCTCTATTTCTCACTCTCTTTCTCACTCTCTCTCTACGTCTCTATTTCTCACTCTATTTCTCACTCTCTCTCTACTTCTCTATCTCACTCTCTCTTTCTCACTCTCTCTCTACTTCTCTAATTCTCACTCTATCTTTCCCACTCTCTCTCTACTTCTCTATTTCTCACTCTTTCTTTTGCTCTCTACTTCTCTACTTCTCACTCTCTCGTTTGCTCTCTACTTCTCTGTCTCACTCTCTCTTTTGCTCTCTACTTCTCACTCTCTCTTTTGCTCTCTACTTCTCTATTTCTCACTCTCTCTCTACGTCTCTATTTCTCACTCTCTCTCTACTTCTCTATTTCTCACTCTCTCTTTCTCACTCTTTTCTACGTCTCTATTTCTCACTCTCTCTACTTCTCTATTTCTCACTCTTTCTCACTCTCTCTCTACGTCTCTATTTCTCACTCTCTCTCTACGTCTCTATTTCTCACTCTCTCTCTCTACTTCTATATTTCTCACTCTCTCTACTTCTATATTTCTCACTCTCTTTTTCACTCTCTCTCTACGTCTCTATTTCTCTTTATTTCTCACTCTCTCTACTTCTATATTTCTCACTCTCTTTTTCACTCTCTCTCTACGTCTCTATTTCTCATTCTCTCTCTACTTCTCTATTTCTCACTCTCTTTCTCACTCTCTCTCTACGTCTCTATTTCTCACTCTCTCTACTTCTCTATTTCTCACTCTCTCTTTCTCACTCTCTCTCTACTTCTCTATTTCTCACTCTCTCTTTCTCACTCTCTCTACTTTTCTATGTCTCTTTCTTTCTACTTTTCTATTTCTCTATTTCTCTCTTACTCTCTCTTTATTTCTCGCTCTTCTCTCTACTTCTCTTTCACTCTACTTTTCTGTCTTGCTTTCTCTTTCTATCTATCTCTCTACTACATCCTTTTTCTTTCTCTACTTCTTTATTTCTCGATCTCTCTTTTTCCCTAATTCTCTTTCTCTCGCTCAATATTTCTCTCTACTTGTCACTCTTTTTCTCACATTCTCGGGTGTTCTTTATCTACTTCTCACGCTGATTTTCTCTCTACTTCTCTATTTCAGGCTCTCCCTTTTTCTGTACTTCTACATTTAACACTCTTTCTTTTTATCTACTACTGCCTAGGAACCAGTTAGATACACCTTAGCAACCACCTGGAAAACATTAGCAACTGCCTAGCAACCACTTAGCAACCATGTGTAATACGTTAGCAACTGCCTAGCAACCAGATAGCAACACCTTAGCAACCACCTGGAAAACGTTAGCAACTGCCTAGCAACTGCTTAGCAACCACTTTAGAAATGGTAGCAACTGCCTAGCGACCAGTTAGATACACCTAGCAACACCTTAGCAACCACCCCAGATACCATAGCAACATCTTAGCAACCACCTAGCAACACCTTAGCAAATGTCCTAGACACCATAGCAACACCTTAGCAACCGCCTAGCAACACCTTAGCAACCACCTTGCAACCACCTAGCAACACCTTAGCAACCACCCCGGATACCATAGCAACACCTTAGCAACCACCTAGCAACACCTTAGCAACCACCTAGCAACACCTTAGCAACCACCCTGGATACCATAGCAACACCTTAGCAACCACCTAGCAACACCCTAGCAACCACCTAGCAACCACCTTGCAACACCTTAGCAACCACCCTGGATACCATAGCAACACCTTAGCAACCACCTAGCAACACCTTAGCAACCACCTAGAAACACCTTAGCAACCACCCAGGATACCATAGCAACACCTTAGCAACCACCTAGCAACACCTTAGCAACCACCCTGGATACCATAGCAACACCTTAGCAACCACCTAGCAACACCTTAGCAACCACACCATAGCATCCACCCCGGATACCATAGCAACACTTAAGCAACCGCCTAGCAACCACCTAGCAACACCTTAGCAACCACCCCGGATACCATAGCAACACCTTAGCAACCACCTAGCAACACCTTAGCAACCACCTAGCAACACCTTAGCAACCACCTAGAAACACCTTAGCAACCACCCAGGATACCATAGCAACACCTTAGCAACTGCCTAGCAACCACCTAGCAACACCTTAGCAACCACCCAGGATAGCATAGCAACACCTTAGCAACCACCTAGCAACACCTTAGCAACCACCCCGGATACCATAGCAACACCTTAGCAACCACCTAGCAACACCTTAGCAACCACCCTGGATACCATAGCAACACCTTAGCAACCACCTAGCAAAACCTTAGCAACCACCTAGCAACACCCTAGCAACCACCTAGCAACACCTTAGCAACCACCTTGCAACCACCTAGCAACACCTTAGCAACCACCCCGGATACCATAGCAACACCTTAGCAACCACCTAGCAACACCTTAGCAACCACCTAGCAATACCTTAGCAACCACCCTGGATACCAAATCAACACCTTAGCAACCACCTAGCAACACCCTAGCAACCACCTAGCAACCACCTAGCAACACCTTAGCAACCACCCTGGATACCATAGCAACACCTTAGCAACCACCTAGCAACACCTTAGCAACCACCCCGGATACCATAGCAACACCATAGCCACCACCTAGCAACACCTTAGCAACCACCAAGCAACACCTTAGCAACCACCCTGGATACCATAGCAACCGCCTAGCAACACCCTAGCAACCACCTAGCAACACCTTAGCAACCACCCTGGATACCATAGCAACACCTTAGCAACCACCTAGCAACACCTTAGCAACCAACCCGGATACCATAGCAACACCTTAGCAACCACCCCGGATCCCATAGCAACACCTTAGCAACCACCTAGCAACCCTCTAGCAACCACCTAGCAACACCTTAGCAACCACCCCAGATACCATAGCAACACCTTAGCAACCACCTAGCAACACCTTAGCAACCACCCCAGATACCATAGCAACCAGTCCAAAACTTTTTGGACTTCAACATTTAGCCGAAAGTCAACAGCATAGCAACCACTCTTCACACGCTTTAGACAGAAATATCTTAGCAACCATTTTTACTATTCAACGTTATTTAACTATTTAACGTACTTTTCCAAGCCAACTTAAAGTTCGTTATCGAACTTTCCTTTTCTAGTTATTATTATTAAGTTGGCTTGGAAAAGCCAACTTATTGTTCTTCGTAATCTTCTTATTATTAAGTTGGCTTGGAAAAGCCAACTTATTGTTCTTCGTAATCTTCTTATTATTATTATTATTATTCCGCGCTTTTTTTGTTGTACGCATCTCCTCCTACAGCTTTTGACGTAGAATCACGAAATTTTACAGTATCGTAGTACCTATAGCGGTTCAGGTTGCTTGTGCTTTTTGAAGCGATATATCGTACGGTTTTCGTAAAAACTTCGTAAACGTACGCATTTTTTTCCCATAGGAATGAATGGGGCCAAATTTTAAACGTCCGTAACTGCCACAATTTTTGAGATACGAACACCAAATTCGGCGAGCTTATAGATCTTACCGAGATCTTTAAATTAATAGCAGGTTGCGAAGTGATACGACGTACGGTTTTCGTACAATTGTCGTACGAAGTTTTCCCATAGAAATGAATGGGGAGCCCAGAGTTCCATCTCACACACGAGCAGCTCTGCGCACGGAACCCCTTCTCTCCCCTGCTCCTCCAGTACTGTGAGTGTATGGAGGAGCTGCTGTATGGAGCAGCTATCAGTCAAAAGTTTGGACACCCCGGCACCCCAGCCAGGTTTTAGCAACCACCTATTAACTGCTTAGCAACCACTTAGCAACACCTTAGCAACCACCTGGAAAACGTTAGCAACTGCCTAGCAACCACTTAGCAACAACTTAGCAACCACTTTAGAAATTATAGCAACTGCCTAGCAACCAGTTAGCAACCACTTAGTAAACACCTGGAAAACGTTAGCAACTGCCTAGCAACCACTTAGCAACTGCCTAGCAACCACTTGGAAAACGCTAGCAACTGCCTAGCAACCACTTAGCAACTGCCTAGCAACCACCTGGAATACGTTAGCAACTGCCTAGCAACCACTTAGCAACCACCTGGAAAACATTAGCAACTGCCTAGCAACCACTGAGCAACCACCTGGAAAACGTTAGCAACTGCCTAGCAACCACTTAGCAACTGCCTAGCAACCACCTGGAATACGTTAGCAACTGCCTAGCAACCACTTAGCAACCACCTGGAAAACGTTAGCAACTGCCTAGCAACAACTTAGCAACTGCCTAGCAACCACCTGGAAAACGTTAGCAACTGCCTAGCAACCACTTAGCAACCACCTGGAAAACGTTAGCAACTGCCTAGCAACCACTTAGCAACTGCCTAGCAACCACCTGGAAACGTTAGCAACTGCCTAGCAACCACTTAGCAACCACCTGGAAAACGTTAGCAACTGCCTAGCAACCACTTAGCAGCTGCCTAGCAACCACCTGGAATACGTTAGCAACTACCTAGCAACCACTTAGCAACCACCTGGAAAATGTTAGCAACTGCCTAGCAACCACTTAGCAGCTGCCTAGCAACCACCTGGAATACGTTAGCAACTGCCTAGCAACCACTTAGCAACCACCTGGAAAACGTTAGCAACTGCCTAGCAACAACTTAGCAACTGCCTAGCAACCACCTGGAAAACGTTAGCAACTGCCTAGCAACCACTTAGCATCCACCTGGAAAACATTAGCAACTGCCTAGCAACCACCTGGAAAATGTTAGCAACTGCCTAGCAACCACTTAGCAACTGCCTAGCAACCACTTGGAAAACATTAGCAACTGCCTAGCAACCACTTAGCAACTGCCTAGCAACCACCTAGAAAACGTTAGCAACTGCCTAGCAACCACTTAGCAACCACCTGGAAAACGTTAGCAACTGCCTACCAACCGCTTAGCAACCACCTGGAAAACGTTAGCAACTGCCTAGCAACCACTTAGCAACTGCCTAGCAACCACCTGGAATACGTTAGCAACTGCCTAGCAACCACTTAGCAACCACCTGGAAAACGTTAGCAACTGCCTAGCAACCACTTAGCAACTGCCTAGCAACCACCTGGAATATGTTATCAACTGCCTAGCAACCACTTAGCAACCACCTGGAAAACGTTAGCAACTGCCTAGCAACCACTAAGCAACTGCCTAGCAACCACTTGGAAAACATTAGCAACTGCCTAGCAACCACTTAGCAACTGCCTAGCAACCACCTGTTATATGTTAGCAATTGCCTAGCAACCAGTTAGCAACAGCTTAGCAACCACCTGGAAAACATTAGCAATTGCCTAGCAACAGCTTAGCAACCTTTTCAGAAATAATAGCAACCGCCTAGCAACACATTAGCAATCAAAAGTTTAACCAAAAGTTTTACGATTTCAGCATTTAAACAAGCGTTTTTAGATTTCAGCGTTTAACCAAACGTTTTTAGATTTCAGCGTTTAATCAAACGTTTTTAGATTTCAGCGTTTAACCAAATGTTTTTAGATTTCAGCGTTTAACCAAACGTTTTTAGATTTCAGCGTTTAATCAAACATTTTTAGATTTCAGCATTTAACCAAATGTTTTTAGATTTCAGCGTTTTTAGCATTTAGCGTTAACAGCAAATCAATGACTCTTCACACTCTTCAGACGGAAAAAGCTTAGCAACCATTTTAACTTTTTAACGTTATTAGCGTTCTTTTCCAAGCCAACTTAAAGTTCGTTCACGAACTTTACCTTTTCTAGTTATTATTATTATTCCGCGCTTTTTTTGTTGTACGCTACTCCTCCTACAGCTTTTGACGTAGAACCACGAAATTTTACAGTATCGTAGGACCTATAGCGGTTCAGGTTGCTTGTGCTTTTTGAAGCGATATATCGTACGGTTTTCGTAAAAACTTCGTAAACGTACGCATTTTTTTCCCATAGGAATGAATGGGGCCAAATTTTAAACGTCCGTAACTGCCACAATTTTTGAGATACGAACACCAAATTCGGCGAGCTTATAGATCTTATCGAGATCTTTAAATTAATAGGAGGTTGCGAAGTGATACGACGTACGGTTTTCGTACAAATGTCGTACGAAGTTTTCCCATAGAAATGAATGGGGGGCTCAGAGTTCCATCTCACACACGAGCAGCTCTGCGCACGGAACCCCTTCTCTCCCCTGCTCCTCCAGTACTGTGAGTGTATGGAGGAGCTGCTGTATGGAGCAGCTATCAGTCAAAAGTTTGGACACCCCGGCACCCCAGCCAGGGCTTTGCAACCACCTAATAATTGCTTATCAACCACCTTAGCAACCACCTGGAAAACGTTAGCAACTGCCTAGCAACCACTTAGCAACACCTTAGCAACCACCTGGAAAACGTTAGCAACTGCCTAGCAACCACTTAGTAACCACCTGGAATACATTAGCAACTTCCTAGCAACCACTTAGTAACAACCTGGAATACATTAGCAACGTCCTAGCAACCACTTAGCAACCACTTTAGAAATTATAGCAACCGCCTAGCAACCAGTTAGCAACACCTTAGCAACCACCAGGAAAACGTTAGAAACTGCCTAGCAACCACTTTAGAAATTATAGCAACTGCCTAGCAACCACTGAGCAACACCTTAACAACCACTAGGAAAACGATAGCAACTGCATAGCAACCACTTAGCAACCACTTTAGAAATGATAGCAACTGCCTAGCAACCACTTAACAACACCATAGCAACCACCAGGAAAACGTTAGAAACTGCCTAGCAACCACTTTAGAAATTATAGCAACTGCCTAGCAACCACTTAGCAACACCTTAACAACCACTAGGAAAACGATAGCAACTGCATAGCAACCACTTAGCAACCACTTTAGGAATTATAGCAACTGCCTAGCAACCAGTTAGCAACCACTTAGCAACCACCTGGAAAACATTAGCAACTGCCTAGCAACCACTTAGCAACCACTTTCGAAATGATAGCAACTGCCTAGCAACCACCTAGCAACACCTTAGCAACCACCCTGGATACCATAGCAACACCTTAGCAACCACCTAGAAACACCCTAGCAACCACCTAGCAACCACCTAGCAACACCTTAGCAACCACCCCAGATACCATAGCAACACCTTAGCAACCACGTAGCAACCACCTAGAAACACCTTAGCAACCACCCCAGATACCATAGCAACACCTTAGCAACCACCTAGCAACCACTTAGCAACCACCTAGCAACACCTTAGCAACCACCCCAGATACCATAGCAACACCTTAGCAACCACCTAGCAACACCTTAGCAACCACCTAGCAACACCTTAGCAAACACCCCGGAGACCATAGCAACACCTTAGCAACCACCTAGCAACCGCCTAGCAACACCTTAGCAACCACCCCAGATACCATAGCAACACCTTAGCAACCGCAAAGCAACACCTTAGCAACCAGCTAGCAATCACCTAGCAACACCTTAACAACCACCCCAGATACCATAGCAACACCTTAGCAACCACCTAGCAACACCTTAACAACCACCTAGCAACACCTTAGCAAACACCCCGGAGACCATAGCAACACCCTAGCAACCACCTAGCAACCGCCTAGCAACACCTTAGCAACCACCCCAGATACCATAGCAACACCTTAGCAACCACCTAGCAACATCTTAGCAACCAGCTAGCAATCACCTAGCAACACCTTAGCAACCACCCCAGATACCATAGCAACACCTTAGCAACCACCTAGCAACACCTTAACAACCACCTAGCAACATCTTAGCAACCAGCTAGCAATCACCTAGCAACACCTTAGCAACCACCCCAGATACCATAGCAACACCTTAGCAACCACCTAGCAACACCTTAGCAACCACCTAGCAACATCTTAGCAACCAACCCGGATACCATAGCAACACCTTAGCAACCACCTAGCAACCACCTAGAAACACCTTAGCAACCACCCAAGATACCATAGAAACACCTTAGCAACCACCTAGCAACATCTTAGCAACCACCCTGGATACCATAGCAACACCTTAGCAACCACCTAGCAACCACTTAGAAACACCTTAGCAACCACCCCAGATACCATAGCAACACCTTAGCAACCACCTAGCAACACCCTAGCAACCACCTAGCGACACCTTAGCAACCACCCCGGATACCATAGCAACACCCTAGCAACCACGTATCAACATCTTAGCAGCCACCCCAGATACCATAGCAACACCTTAGCAACAACCTAGCAACACCCTAGCAACCACCTAGCAACACCTTAGCAACTACCTGGTATATGTTAGCAATTGCCTAGCAACCAGTTAGCAATAGCTTAGCAACCACCTGGAAAACATTAGCAACTGCCTAGCAACAGCTTAGCAACCTTTTCAGAAATGATAGCAACTGCCTAGCAACACATTTGCAACCAAAAGTTTAACCAAAAGTTTTACGATTTCAGCATTTAAACAAGCGTTTTTAGATTTCAGTGTTTAACCAAACGTTTTTAGATTTCAGCGTTTAACCAAACGTTTTTAGATTTCAGCGTTTAACCAAATGTTTTTAGATTTCAGCGTTTAACCAAATGTTTTTAGATTTCAGCGTTTTTAGCATTTAGCGTTTAGCCAAAAGTTAACACCATATCAATGACTCTTCACACTCTTCAGACGGAAAAAGCTTAGCAACCATTTTAACTTTTTAACGTTATTAGCGTTCTTTTCCAAGCCAACTTAAAGTTCGTTCACGAACTTTACCTTTTCTAGTTATTATTATTATTCTTACGCCTTTTTTTCTGTACGCTACTCCTCCTAGAGCTTTCAACGTAGAATCACGAAACTTTCACGGATCGTAGGACCTATGCCAACTTAGCGTGCTTGTGCTTTTTGGAGCGATTTATCGTACGGTTTTCGTAAAAACTTCGTAAACGTACGCATTTTTTCCCCATAGGAATGAATGGGGCGAAATTTTAAACGTCCGTAACCGCCACAATTTTTGAGATACGAAGACCAAATTTGGCGAGCTTATAGATCTTACCGAGATCTTTAAATTAATAGCAGGTTGCGAAGCGATACGACGTACGGTTTTCGTACAATTTTCGTACGAAGTTTTCCCATAGAAATGAATGGGGGGCCCAGAGTTCCATCTCGCACACGAGCAGCTCTGCGCACGGAACCCCTTCTCTCCCCTGCTCCTCCAGTACTGTGAGTGTATGGAGGAGCTGCTGTATGGAGCAGCTATCAGTCAAAAGTTTGGACACCCCGGCACCCCAGCCAGGGCTTTGCAACCACTCTCTCTTTCTCACTCTCTCTTTCGCTCTCTACTTCTCTAATTCTCACTCTCTTTCCCACTCTCTCTCTATTTCTATATTTCTCACTCTTTCTTTTGCTCTCTACTTCTCTACTTCTCACTCTCTCTTTTGCTCTCTACTTCTCTATTTCTCACTCTCTTTTGCTCTCTACTCCTCTATTTCTCACTCTCTTTCTCACTCTCTCTCTACGTCTCTATTTCTCACTCTATTTCTCACTCTCTCTCTACGTCTCTATTTCTCACTCTCTTTCTCACTCTCTCTACGTCTCTATTTCTCACTCTATTTCTCACTCTCTCTCTACTTCTCTATCTCAGTCTCTCTTTCTCACTCTCTCTCTACTTATCTATTTCTCACTCTCTCTCTACTTCTCTATCTCACTCTCTCTTTCTACTTCTCTAATTCTCACTCTATCTTTCCCACTCTCTCTCTACTTCTCTATTTCTCACTCTTTCTTTTGCTCTCTACTTCTCTACTTCTCACTCTCTCGTTTGCTCTCTACTTCTCTGTCTCACTCTCTCTTTTGCTCTCTACTTCTCTACTTCTCTCTCTCTCTTTTGCTCTCTACTTCTCTATTTCTCACTCTCTCTCTACGTCTCTATTTCTCACTCTCTCTCTACTTCTCTATTTCTCACTCTCTCTTTCTCACTCTTTTCTACGTCTCTATTTCTCACCTCTCTCTACTTCTCTATTTCTCACTCTTTCTCACTCTCTCTCTATGTCTCTATTTCTCACTCTCTCTCTACGTCTCTATTTCTCACTCTCTCTTTCTCACTCTCTCTCTACGTCTCTATTTCTCACTCTCTCTCTCTACTTCTATATTTCTCACTCTCTCTACTTCTATATTTCTCACTCTCTTTTTCACTCTCTCTCTACGTCTCTATTTCTCACTCTCTCTCTACTTCTCTATTTCTCACTCTCTTTCTCACTCTCTCTCTACGTCTCTATTTCTCACTCTCTCTACTTCTCTATTTCTCACTCTCTCTTTCTCACTCTCTCTCTACTTCTCTATTTCTCACTCTCTCTCTCTCCTTCTCTATTTCTCACTCTCTTTTGCTCTCTTCTTCTCTATTTCTCACTCTCTCTTTCTCACTCTCTCTCTACTTCTCACTCTCTCTTTCTCACTCTCTCTACTTTTCTATGTCTCTTTCTTTCTACTTTACTATTTCTCTATTTCTCTCTTACTCTCTCTTTATTTCCCGCTCTTCTCTCTACTTCTCTTTCACTCTACTTTTCTGTCTTGCTTTCTCTTTCTATCTATCTCTCTACTACATCCTCTTTCTTTCTCTACTTCTTTATTTCTCGATCTCTCTTTTTCCCTAATTCTCTTTCTCTCGCTCATTATTTCTCTCTACTTGTCACTCTTTTTCTCACATTCTCGGGTGTTCTTTATCTACTTCTCACGCTGATTTTCTCTCTACTTCTCTATTTCAGTCTCTCCCTTTTTCTGTACTTCTACATTTAACACTCTTTCTTTTTATCTACTACTGCCTAGCAACCAGTTAGATACACCTTAGCAACCACCTGGAAAACATTAGCAACTGCCTAGCAACCACTTAGCAACCATGTGTAATACATTAGCAACTGCCTAGCAACCAGATAGCAACACCTTAGCAACCACCTGGAAAACGTTAGCAACTGCCTAGCAACTGCTTAGCAACCACTTTAGAAATGGTAGCAACTGCCTAGCGACCAGTTAGATACACCTAGCAACACCTTAGCAACCACCCCAGATACCATAGCAACATCTTAGCAACCACCTAGCAACACCTTAGCAACCACCCAAGACACCATAGCAACACCTTAGCAACCGCCTAGCAACACCTTAGCAACCACCTAGCAACACCTTAGCAACCACCCCGGATACCATAGCAACACCTTAGCAACCACCTAGCAACACCTTAGCAACCACCCTGGATACCATAGCAACACCTTAGCAACCACCTAGCAAAACCTTAGCAACCACCTAGCAACACCCTAGCAACCACCTAGCAACACCTTAGCAACCACCTTGCAACCACCTAGCAACACCTTAGCAACCACCCCGGATACCATAGCAACACCTTAGCAACCACCTAGCAACACCTTAGCAACCACCTAGCAATACCTTAGCAACCACCCTGGATACCAAATCAACACCTTAGCAACCACCTAGCAACACCCTAGCAACCACCTAGCAACACCTTAGCAACCACCCTGGATACCATAGCAACACCTTAGCAACCACCTAGCAACACCTTAGCAACCACCCCGGATACCATAGCAACCGCCTAGCAACACCCTAGCAACCACCTAGCAACACCTTAGCAACCACCCTGGATACCATAGCAACACCTTAGCAACCACCTAGCAACACCTTAGCAACCAACCCGGATACCATAGCAACACCTTAGCAACCACCCCGGATCCCATAGCAACACCTTAGCAACCACCTAGCAACCCTCTAGCAACCACCTAGCAACACCTTAGCAACCACCCCAGATACCATAGCAACACCTTAGCAACCACCTAGCAACACCTTAGCAACCACCCCAGATACCATAGCAACCAGTTAGCAACCACCTGGAAAATATTAGAAACTGCCTAATAACCACTTAAAAACCATTTGGAATACGTTAGGAATTGCCTAGCAACAAGTTAGCAACAGCTTAGCAACCACCTGGAATATGTTCGCAACTGCCTAGCAACCAATTAGCAAGCACTAAGCAACGATGTAGACTACATTAGCAACTACCTAGCAACCACTTAGCAACACTTTACTTTATAAGATAATTATAAGCTTTTCACCATGTTAGCCAAAACTTTTTGGACTTCAACATTTAGCCGAAAGTCAACAGCATAGCAACCACTCTTCACACGCTTTAGACAGAAATATCTTAGCAACCATTTTAACTATTCAACGTTATTTAACTATTTAACGTACTTTTCCAAGCCAACTTAAAGTTCGTTATCGAACTTTCCTTTTCTAGTTATTATTATTATTCTTACGCCTTTTTTTCTGTACGCTACTCCTCCTAGAGCTTTCAACGTAGAATCACGAAACTTTCACGGATCGTAGGACCTATGCCAACTTAGCGTGCTTGTGCTTTTTGGAGCGATTTATCGTACGGTTTTCGTAAAAACTTCGTAAACGTACGCATTTTTTCCCCATAGGAATGAATGGGGCGAAATTTTAAACGTCCGTAACCGCCACAATTTTTGAGATACGAAGACCAAATTTGGCGAGCTTATAGATCTTACCGAGATCTTAAAATTAATAGGAGGTTGCGAAGTGATACGACGTACGGTTTTCGTACAATTTTCGTACGAAGTTTTCCCATAGAAATGAATGGGGGGCCCAGAGTTCCATCTCGCACACGAGCAGCTCTGCGCACGGAACCCCTTCTCTCCCCTGCTCCTCCAGTACTGTGAGTGTATGGAGGAGCTGCTGTATGGAGCAGCTATCAGTCAAAAGTTTGGACACCCCGGCACCCCAGCCAGGGCTTTGCAACCACCTATTAACTGCTTAGCAACCACTCTCTCTTTCACACTCTCTCTTTCGCTCTCTACTTCTCTAATTCTCACTCTCTTTCCCACTCTCTCTCTATTTCTATATTTCTCACTCTTTCTTTTGCTCTCTACTTCTCTACTTCTCACTCTCTCTTTTGCTCTCTACTTCTCTATTTCTCACTCTCTTTTGCTCTCTACTCCTCTATTTCTCACTCTCTTTCTCACTCTCTCTCTACGTCTCTATTTCTCACTCTATTTCTCACTCTCTCTCTACGTCTCTATTTCTCACTCTCTTTCTCACTCTCTCTCTACGTCTATTTCTCACTCTATTTCTCACTCTCTCTACTTCTCTATCTCACTCTCTCTTTCTCACTCTCTCTCTACGTCTCTATTTCTCACTCTCTCTCTCTACTTCTATATTTCTCACTCTCTCTACTTCTATATTTCTCACTCTCTTTTTCACTCTCTCTCTACGTCTCTATTTCTCTCTCTCTCTCTACGTCTCTATTTCTCACTCTCTCTACTTCTCTATTTCTCACTCTCTCTTTCTCACTCTCTCTCTACTTCTCTATTTCTCACTCTCTCTCTGCTTCTCTATTTCTCACTCTCTTTTGCTCTCTTCTTCTCTATTTCTCACTCTCTCTTTCTCACTCTCTCTCTACTTCTCTATTTCTCAGTCTTTCTACTTTTCTATGTCTCTTTCTTTCTACTTTTCTATTTCTCTATTTCTCTCTTACTCTTTATTTCTCGCTCTTCTCTCTACTTCTCTTTCACTCTACTTTTCTGTCTTGCTTTCTCTTTCTATCTATCTCTCTACTACATCCTCTTTCTTTCTCTACTTCTTTATTTCTCGATCTCTCTTTTTCCCTAATTCTCTTTCTCTCGCTCAATATTTCTCTCTACTTGTCACTCTTTTTCTCACATTCTCGGGTGTTCTTTCTCTACTTCTCACGCTGATTTTCTCTCTACTTCTCTATTTCAGGCTCTCCCTTTTTCTGTACTTCTACATTTAACACTCTTTCTTTTTATCTACTACTGCCTAGCAACCAGTTAGATACACCTTAGCAACCACCTGGAAAACATTAGCAACTGCCTAGCAACCACTTAGCAACCATGTGTAATACGTTAGCAACTGCCTAGCAACCAGATAGCAACACCTTAGCAACCACCTGGAAAACGTTAGCAACTGCTTAGCAACCACTTTAGAAATGGTAGCAACTGCCTAGCGACCAGTCAGACACACCTAGCAACACCTTAGCAACCACCCCAGATACCATAGCAACATCTTAGCAACCACCTAGCAACACCTTAGCAACCACCACAGACACCATAGCAACACCTTAGCAACCGCCTAGCAACCGCCTAGCAACCACCTAGCAACACCTTAGCAACCACCCCGGATACCATAGCAACACCTTAGCAACCAACTAGCAACACCTTAGCAACCACCCTGGATACCATAGCAACACCTTAGCAACCACCTAGCAAAACCTTAGCAACCACCTAGCAACACCCTAGCAACCACCTAGCAACACCTTAGCAACCACCCCGGATACCATTGCAACACCTTAGCAACCACCTAGCAACACCTTAGCAACCACCTAGCAACACCTTAGCAACCACCTAGAAACTCCTTAGCAACCACCCAGGATACCATAGCAACACCTTAGCGACTGCCTAGCAACACCTTAGCAACCACCTAGCAACACCTTAGCAACCACCTAGCAACACCTTAGCAACCACCCAGGATACCATAGCAACACCTTAGCAACCACCTAGCAACACCTTAGCAACCACCCTGGATACCATAGCAACACCATAGCAACCACCTAGCAACACCTTAGCAACCACCCAGGATACCATAGCAACACCTTAGCAACCACCTAGCAACACCTTAGCAACCACCCCGGATACCATAGCAACACCTTAGCAACCACCTAGCAACACCTTAGCAATCACCCGGGATACCATAGCAACCGCCTAGCAACACCCTAGAAACCACCTAGCAACACCTTAGCAACCACCCCGGATACCATAGCAACACCTTAGCAACCACCTAGCAACACCTTAGCAACCACCCTGGATACCATAGCAACACCTTAGCAACCACCTAGCAAAACCTTAGCAACCACCTAGCAACACCCTAGCAACCACCTAGCAACACCTTAGCAACCACCTTGCAACCACCTAGCAACACCTTAGCAACCACCCCGGATACCATAGCAACACCTTAGCAACCACCTAGCAACACCTTAGCAACCACCTAGCAACACCTTAGCAACCACCCTGGATACCAAAGCAACACCTTAGCAACCACCTAGCAACACCTTAGCAACCACCTAGCAACACCCTAGCAACCACTTAGCAACCACCTAGCAACACCTTTGCAACCACCCTGGATACCATAGCAACACCTTAGCAACCACCTAGCAACACCCTAGCAACCACCTAGCAACCACCTAGCAACACCTTAGCAACCACCCTGGATACCATAGCAACACCTTAGCAACCACCTAGCAACACCTTAGCAACCACCCTGGATACCATAGCAACACCTTAGCAACCACCTAGCAACACCTTAGCAACCACTTAGAAACACCGTAGCAACCACCCCGGATACCATAGCAACACCTAAGCAACCGCCTAGCAACCACCTAGCAACACCTTAGCAACCACCCCGGATACCATTGCAACACCTTAGCAACCACCTAGAAACACCTTAGCAACCACCTAGCAACACCTTAGCAACCACCTAGAAACTCCTTAGCAACCCCCAGGATACCATAGCAACACCTTAGCTACTGCCTAGCAACCACCTAGCAACACCTTAGCAACCACCCAGGATACCATAGCAACACCTTAGCAACCACCTAGCAACACCTTAGAAACCACCCTGGATACCATAGCAACACCATAGCAACCACCTAGCAACACCTTAGCAACCACCCAGGATACCATAGCAATACCTTAGCAACCACCTAGCAACACCTTAGCAACCACCCCGGATACCATAGCAACACCTTAGCAACCACCTAGCAACACCTTAGCAACCACCCTGGATACCATAGCAACCGCCTAGCAACACCCTAGCAACCACCTAGCAACACCTTAGCAACCACCCTGGATACCATAGCAACACCTTAGCAACCACCTAGCAACACCTTAGCAACCAACCCGGATACCATAGCAACACCTTAGCAACCACCCCGGATCCCATAGCAACACCTTAGCAACCACCTAGCAACCCTCTAGCAACCACCTAGCAACACCTTAGCAACCACCCCAGATACCATAGCAACACCTTAGCAACCACCTAGCAACACCTTAGCAAACACCCCAGATACCATAGCAACCAGTTAGCAACCACCTGGAAAATATTAGAAACTGCCTAATAACCACTTAAAAACCATTTGGAATACGTTAGGAATTGCCTAGCAACAAGTTAGCAACAGCTTAGCAACCACCTGGAATATGTTCGCAACTGCCTAGCAACCAATTAGCAAGCACTAAGCAACGATGTGGACTACATTAGCAACTGCCTAGCAACTACCTAGCAACCACTTAGCAACACTTTACTTTATAAGATAATTATAAGCTTTTCACCATGTTAGCCAAAACTTTTTGGACTTCAACATTTAGCCGAAAGTCAACAGCATAGCAACCACTCTTCACACGCTTTAGACAGAAATATCTTAGCAACCATTTTAACTATTCAACGTTATTTAACTATTTAACGTACTTTTCCAAGCCAACTTAAAGTTCGTTATCGAACTTTCCTTTTCTAGTAATTAATATATTATTAATTATTATTATTACTACTACAATTATTACTTGTGGTATTTATGTCTAGTTTGGGTTTTATTTATTTATGATTGTTTTTGCAGTGTGGAAATGTATGCTGTAAATTAAAAAAAACAACAACAACTGATCATTCATTATTAAGTAAAATTTCTTGTTTTCTTTTGTGTATTTTTAATTACATTTTAGGAGAGCAAATATGTTTTATCCAATTACTTGTTTAATCTAATCGATTTTTTAGTAGAGTACTCAATTACTAAAATAATCGATAGCTGCAGCCCTACACTAAAAAGAAATCTTACATTCCTTACAGTGTCTCGCTTCCTTACTGTAATGTCTACACACACAATGCTATTGGCAGTGGAGCAAAAAGGGGGTATGAAGCGTATGCAACGCATAGGGGCGCTGCACTAGAGGGGCGCAAAATCGATGACGAAAAATTATTTCTAGACGGCATTTTCTGTAAGAGCTGTTTGTTCATGTATGATAATACACAGGGGCGTTGCCTGGGCTGGACTTACGGGGCTTTAGCGCTAAATACATTTCCAGTAGCCCCGAATGGTTTCGCTCAGCTCAGCTGTATTATTAGTGAGGAGACAGGTCGCTGTCCGCTGTGAATGAAAAATCTCTTGACACAAATCACAGAGCCAGTTCAAGGATAAAGTTCCGCCTTTCAGGAGAAACAGCCAATCAGCTTGCTGGTTTTGTAGGGAAGCCCCGCCCCAGCCCCCCCACGATCACTGGGGAACGATTTTTGAGAGTTCTTGAACCGGGTTTCAGCGCTGATGTCAAAACATATCTGGATATTTTCTAAAAGAAAGGTAACTGAACTAACCATGTAAACTGTGATGAGATTGTTTCTGATAGCTGGTTAAAAAGACTCGTCTCTGAATCAAAACACACAGATCAAGGTTTGAGGAAGAAAAAAAACTACACGTTATATTTTTAACTTGCCCTGATGTAAGTTACCTGATCAGCCAATAACTATTTTATTTTCAGGAGAATACTGTATTTTTATTAATTTAGGATTGCAGGATAACTGTAAGCTATAATTAACGAAAATGTATTTAGTTAACCAGTTAGCTAGAAGCTGGATGTTGTGGATAGCCAGAATTTAGTACTATACTTAGTTTAAATGAGTTTCCTAACCCTGGTCTCTGCTCTAAAAGTGTATGCTTTCCGCCGGATCAGCTGATAAACTAATATAATTAACTGGGCTGAGCCCCGGATTTTTACATACCCAGGCAACGACCCTGATAATACACATCAAAAAAACAGAAGCACAGCACTAATCAGGCGCCCATCCACTCCTTCCTAATCTACCCTCCTGTCACTTCCTGCCAAACACAGGCGCTTGAAAACGCGCCCCATAAAGAACACGCCTAGGCATTATTATTTTTTTTTTTGTCATGGCGCACCTGGATTTACAATATAATGGATC
The DNA here is from genome assembly GCF_023375975.1 of Astyanax mexicanus. Classification (NCBI taxonomy): domain Eukaryota; kingdom Metazoa; phylum Chordata; class Actinopteri; order Characiformes; family Acestrorhamphidae; genus Astyanax; species Astyanax mexicanus. The sequence goes on from NC_064419.1 coordinate 14,641,537, forward strand.
ATAACAAGTAAGTAAGTAGATGGTGAATCATAAAACTAATAAGTTATAGAACAGGGGTTGCCAACGCTGTTTTTTTATTACATAACTGATATTCTTCATCTAGAAATATTTTTTTAATAGTTAGTAATAGTTATTTATGTAAGGAAAAGTGTGTTTAAAGTGCATATTTAAAAAAGCTAAGTACATAGAAAGCTACTTACACGTAATGCTGTAGCTTAAGCAGCGTATGTACCTTAACATGACGCAAGCCACCATACTAATAATGAGGCAGGCAAAAGGAAAGGAATGCTTATTAATATGAAATGGTATGATCCACTTAAGGGGTGCTTGAAATCATATCACAATATTCTTCCAGGCATAGATACGGCACTGTTTTTGTAGTTATTACCATTATATGTAAGACGTATACTTAAATGTTTTTACCCCTTTAGTCTTAATTGGGGGGGGGGGGGCTGACCCCTTGTAATTTGCACCCTGGTGGGGGTGCTTAATTCGGCACAACTCCGGCAAGCCCACTCAGCAGCGAGCACAATTCAACCGAACCGTGCCTAATGTGAGTAAAGGCTTAGTAACCATTTCTTTCAAATGCTAAAGTAAAAATTATTACACTTTTTGGTGTATATTAGACATTTTGAACTAACATTTAGTTTTTTGCCAACTGTTAGTTTTTTTTAATTGTGAAAGGGATACTTGAATAGAATTGAATTTGCAAAGTTGTTGAAGTTAAATAAGTAACATTTTTCCCTGAAGTTTAGTCACAGAGCCCAACCACAATGTATCAGAATGTTCACAACCCTATTGGAAACAAGAAAGCAAAATACTATTTCAACTAAACAGTTGACTTTCTGAGTTTCTAGCAGCTGTATATATAGAGAAGAGGCTACACTGACACTCAGGGAAATGGGCCAGTGCTAAACTTATAAACTAAATTTATGGTGCTGCTTACACACCAAAAGCAGGAAGACTTACTGGAGTGACTCGGCCATGCGGATGTACTCTGGAGCTTTCTCATCCACCTTGTCCATGCAGATCCTCAGTCTCTGCGAACAGGAAGACACAGGAGGACAAACTCAACATAAAGAAACAGCATAGCAATGGGAGGAAACGAATGGGAATTTTGCCAGTGTCAGTAAGAACAAAGAAAAATAAAAAACAATTAGTTTGAGGAAATCTAATCAACAAAGTGTTAAATCTTTTTCTAAATAATATCCAAAAAAACAACACCACATGAAAACTTTATAAAAAAAATGCGCAGAACAGAGCCAATTAAACAGACTGAACTGGATAGGTAATTGGGACTAGAATTGGGGCAAACATTGTTTAGTGTGACCCTGGATTAAAGCTCTTTGTGAGGATAAATGCAGAGAAGAGAAGCAGTCTGGTCGATATTTAAAGTAGATTTTGTCGTGCGCTAATCCAGGCGTAGCAATGTTAGAGTTGCTTTTCTCCCCTTACATGTCAGTGGAGCAGTACCATAAATAATGTGTTCTTTTAAGGTAAATGCGACACATGGCTGAAGAACAGCATAGACAGCTACAACACCTGTGCACACCATATCTGACCTCAGCTCTTATTCAGGCTGTACCTCGTAAAGTTTGACAATGTCAGGCACATGATCTTTCTCCTCCAGCTTGTGTTGGTGACGGAGCAAAGCTTCCATGCAGTGGCGGCAGCAGCGGATGCGGTCTTCATCTTTCTCCTCCAGCACGGAGCTGACTGAAGATAGGCTGCTGATAGAACCACGACGTGGAAGCTGCTGCTGTGGTGCTGCAGGACCTCCAGCACTTGGGGACCCCCCCTTCCCTGGACTGCCTGGCACAAACAGTGCCTCTCGGGTGCTGCTGGTTAGTTTACCTGACAACAATCATACAGTGTACTTTACATTATATATAAATATTTACGCACACAATCCTTATCTGTAATATTTGTATAAAAGCACTTACAAATTCAAATAAATACTTTATTACCTTTTTGTAATCTGGAAAGCTATTATCAACTGAATAGTATAGAGAGGTTTTAGAAAAACATATATGCTCAAATCCAGACAATTTCTTTGACAGGAAGGCATTGGATATTTCATCAAGAAAACGCTAAAGCACATACTGCAACCAACAGTATGGCTTCGCAGAAGAGAAGTCAAAACTCCAGCAATGGGTGCTCCTCATTTCACATGAGTTTATAGATTGTTATTAAGGAAGAGGAAACACTAAACCAGTGGTAGACATGGCCCTCTCACAACAGTATTAAAATAATATTTAAAATATTTTTTTAACATTTGGCTGAAACATCTGCAACTCTTGTCTATGAAAGTGTGCACAATGCAACTTACAGGCCAGCGGCAGCGGCACAAATTCCATACACTTCCTGCACATGATGGATCCACAGAGCCGGCAGTGATGGCGTCGGTTCCTGATGTTGAACTTGCCACCACAGTCGGGGCAGAACGGTACATCGTGATCACTCACCCACGGCACCACTGACTTCTCCAAAGCTGAAATTAAAATAACAATAATAAACCATGTTTTGGTCACAACACTGTAATGACCACAGTAACAATATCTTTTCATCTCTCTGCCCCACCTCTTATCTTCCCAGCGTCCATGTTGGTTCTGTCGAAGGAAGTAAGCTAGAAAAAACAAAGACATGATTTGGTTATTATTTACGTTGCTCGAGTTATAGAATTCAGTTCATATCAATTCATATCTAAGGCTATGATGATCTGTTTCTGTGTTAACCCTTAACCCTAATGCATGTGTGCATTAATTTATACAGCTACATACTGATGTTTGGATTGGTTTGTTGCTCAAAAAGTTGTCTTCCTTTTATGTTTCTTTATTCAACGGGTTTGTGGCTAGTAAGTTTACAGCTGAAATGGTTTTAAAGATGCTGAATGAAAAGGGAGTTACAGGAATGGACTCAATTATACAAAATATAAAATGTTATTAGAATGTTAAAAATGTTTAAAAAAAGGAATTCCAAACATGAACACACTATAAATAGTTATTATTCTTGACCAAAATGACAAAAAGTGACATAAAAATATTGATTCTCACACTTATGAAAAGGTGTAATAACCAGTCACATGACCAAACACACTAAAGTTAAATTGTTAACCAAACCACTGACACAACTGTGCCATAATTAAATATACATAGTATTTTTTACAAAATATTTACCTTCTCCAACCTAATGATTCGCTTGTTGACCTCGATGACATAATGATCAATCCTGGCAGCTCTGTGTTTCTTAAAAAGATCCAGGTGACTCCGAGTGGCTCCTAATCAAACAGAATGAACTAACTTAGACTTGACTAGCCAACGTATAAAAAAAATGTAAGGTGCGTTTTATTAGGAAAAGGAAAAGACAATACTGAAATAATAAATGTCAACTGATGACTATGCAATAGTTTCAGCTACAAATAAGTTTGTGACATTGTGAATTCATTCATTCAGACTTTTTTTTTTATTTTTTCCTTTTCTGATATTATCAGTCCAACGTTTCTATCGGTATCAGAGAAATACAAAGTTCTCCAATTACAATGTGCCAGGTATATTGTGCTCTGTCATTAGCAGTAATTCCCTCAGTCTCACCCAGTTCCTGAGGCTCCCACATGTAGGGGTCCACTCCTCCACAGTAGAAAGACTCATAGCTGGTCTCAGTTCTCTCGTCTCCATCCCGTTTCAGAAGCTTGTCTTTGGCCTTCTTTGCCTTCTGCACTAAACCTGAGTGACAACATAGAAAATATATCAAAGTGATTCCTATAATAGAATAGTGCACCAGTTGTGCTGGTACTGTAATGACTGGTAGTGGAAGTAGTGGCAGTCAGAAGTATAAATGTACCGAAAACAAGCTTCAGACTTGTTTATTTTATCAAACGAGAACTCAGACCGCAGCCTCTGGCTTTACCACATTACAAAAAAAAAAAAAAATCACAACAAAAGTAAGAGTACCTCAGGGGACAACTTGGGAAGACCCACATTGGTTTAAATTGTAAGGTGTTTATCTTGTGAGTAAAGCCAGCTTGGTAACATGAATTATGGAATTTCGAGTGAGGTCGGCAGTACTGGTACTGGTAAGAATGAGAATATTTTTAAATAGGAGTGCCACCGGGGGCAGTGTGTTTGCACAGAACACAGCGTAATACCAACGTTTTTCCCGACAGTCCTCAGTTTCTACATAAAGTACACGCATAAAGCCAAATATGGAATTATTTAGCATACGAATCTGACAGTCAGATAAGCCATGAACATCAATACCCGTCTCTTAAGTATGTTTTATACCTGCAGACCAGACGAGAAAGACGAGAAACAGCTCCAAATAGCAAAGCATCTTCTACACAGAACTGCAGACTTGTTTTAATAATTCTGAGAATTCCTTTATTGAATATTATAGAAAACAATTACATCATGCTTATATCCTCTAAAATAACTCAGAGGAGTGGGAGTGTTTTTGTGTCTTTTTCAGTAGGCTAATAACTATGTTTTTTTTTGTTTTTTATTTTTTTTAAATAACCACTAATAGGGCTCTCTATACAATTGGACTGGCCCAAACTTCCTGTACCTTAACTTTAAGAAAAACTAAAAATAATAATAAAAATCAGGCACTCTCAGCTGTACTAGTAAATTTAATCATGGCTCATATATAATACGAATTTCTATTGCTAGGAATTGCGATTACCATAGATGTATAATGCCATAATATCATTAAAAGATTAATCAGTGAGTTCTACTTGCAAATACAAAGTTAACTATCAAAGATATTTCAAAGACCTATTATGTTCTTACTAAAGAGAAAAGGAAAAATAAATAAATAAAGATGTTAACAATGATGTTTATTCTTAATGTATTCATCTTTATGTTTTTTTTCCTTTTTTAATTATAAATTTAAAAAACAAAAAATAGCTTAATTTCTGACATTTTTGGATTTTGCTTTGAAATACGTAGAGATATTTAGAGGAGTATCTTATCAAATATCATAATTTTGGTATTGTAACACTAAAATCTGTTGGCCAAGTCAAGCATTGATTGAACCACTTAACCAAGGTAATGTATTAAAAAGCACTTACTCTTTATTTGTCCTCCAACATGGTGGCTGTCTCCAGAGTGCTCCTCCTCATAGTGGTCCTGCAGCTGATAGAAAGACTGCAGGTCCTTCAGACAAAGAGGGCAAAGGAAGCCCTCCTTTACCTCAGCTGAGCCTTCAAACGGAGGAGGGTAACTAGAGGCCATGGGTCAAGGGTTGAACAAATGTGCTGGGTGTACTATGGCACAATGGGTGATATCCAAAAGCTCATAGCATATCTGACTGAAGGCAGCACACACTCCAGACCTTCTCCATCACTCTGAAAAGAGAAATACAGTAAATATGTTAGTAATTAGGTATCATTAATAATTAGTTACAGCACACACAAAGGAGTCTATATTCATCTCTACTGTTGTTTAAGACCAGACCCTGCTAATCTCTTCTTTTGTCTTCTCTATCAATCAGTGTTAAACCTTACAGCTTCAGCATTCAGGATCAGTATTTACTCATAAAACATCTGAATATCATGTTTCTTTTTCTCCTGTTTACTTATTTATTTATAGAAACACAGAAAATGCAGAGATAGTCAAATAAGCAAGAGGTGCTTCTTTAAAAAAAATAAAAATCTAAAACATATTCTGGTTTGTTTAACACTTTTTTGTTTACTAAATAATTTCAGATGTTTAGATGACTTTGGTATTAATATACAATACAGAACATTTAAAAAACACAGAATTTAAGGTGTTTTCGAATTACTGGTACTCTAAGTCTTATTTAGAACGACAGACGGTGTGTACTAATATAGTTAGCTACGTTAGTTAGCTAACGATTAATACCCGATGAGATTTATAACGCGTTAACAAAAGCTTAAACGGTTAGCTTAGCTTGCTAACGTTAGCCAACTAACCTAGCTAGCTGCGTGCAGGTTAACTGGGCGTGTATGAACGCTGTATTATAATGATAATAAATGAGCTCGGACTGTTCCGACAGTCCTGAGAGATTGTAGGATAGTACATTATAGCGGTTAAACGTTTTAGAGACAGTAAAAAACCTTCAGTAACGGCACTGTGTCGGAGCTGATACTGTTATAACCCCCGTTACAGCATAACACAGCAGCAGAGCCGCGGCGGAAGGAGCCTCCGCACAATTTAAACACGCAATTACACCGGCGTACAGTCACTCAGAGCCGCGGCGGGGTCTTACCGCAGTCCGCTGCGGCTCCGGGGAATGGGAGAATGTGTGTTGGGGCGTGTAAGAGTGTGTGAAGTTGCAGGAGGTGAAACTCAGCTCGACAGCAGCAGCAGCGCAGCCTCATCACACGGTGGGTCATGTGACCCACGTTCAGTTGATACGGCAGCTCGGAAGGGACACTGCGATCAGGCAGAATTGCCAACAAAATGTGTTCTATGTTAATCTGCACTTCTTATAGGATAATGACTGCTAACTAAATACATGAATTGAAACAACATATTTAAGGCAATTTACTTGAAAAACATTAACAAAAACTTCAAAATCAATGTAATAATTAAACAGTGCATATACAGTAGCGTGAAGAAGTATTTTCCCCATCTAAAGATTTTGATACGGCAGCTCGGAAGGGACACTGCGATCAGGCAGAATTGCCAACAAAATGTGTTCTATGTTAATCTGCACTTCTTATAGGATAATGACTGCTAACTAAATACATGAATTGAAACAACATATTTAAGGCAATTTACTTGAAAAACATTAACAAAAACTTCAAAATCAATGTAATAATTAAACAGTGCATACAGTAGCGTGAAGAAGTATTTTCCCCATCTAAAGATTTCTTTTGTTTTTGCTTTTTTGTCATACTGAGATTTTTCCAATTATCAAACAAACGTTAATATCAGATTAAGATAAGAGTAAATATAAAAAATGATGAATGAATTGAATGATAATTGTATTTACTATAGGGAAAAAAATTCCAATCCAATCTAGCCCTGTGTGAAAAAGTATTTGCCCTCTTGACCTAATAACTTGATTGGTGGCAGCAACTGCAATCAAGCTTTACAAATAACTGGCAAGGAGTCTTTCACATCTCTGTGGAGGAAATTTTGTCCACTCTTCTTTTCAGAATTCAGACACACTGGAAGGTTTTCGAGCAAAAATTTTCTGTTTAAGGTCATACCACAGCATATCAACCAGACTTTGACTAGGCAACTCCAAACCCTTTAAGTCACGTAAAATAATCACAGCAGTCCAATTTCAAAACACCACAGAGAGTAGTCTGCCCCGAACATTGGCATAGGAACCGGGGGGATATTAGAGACAGGTGGATTTGTTTAACTTTGGAATTAGATAGATAGGTATTCAAGGTTTAAGGAAAAAATAAACTATGTAATGTTCAGCTTGCCCTGATGTACCTTATCAGCTAATCACTATTTCATTTTCAATTTGTGTTCATTCATTTAGGATTACAGGACTTACTGTATACTATAATGGGAAAAAAAGCTAGTTAGCTAGCTGGATGTTGTGGATGGCCAGAATTTAGTCCAGTACTTTATGTCTGTAGTTTAAAGCAGTTTCTTAATCCTGGTCTCTGCCCTAAAATTGTGTGTTTTCCATTATAGAAGTGCATAAAAATTTAAAGCACAGGATCCAATGCTAATATGTTTCTTTTTAAAGATTGAAGAAAATGTAACTATACAACAGAATTGACCTGCCAATGCATAATAATAATAATAATAATAATAATAATAATAATAATAATAATAATAATAATAATAACCAAATCTGTTGTTATTATTTTAACTATCGGGTGATAACTGGCATATTTTTATAGAATTATCTGAATTATCTTTATATATTATCTGGTGCTCACGACTTAGTATGTTGTGCTCACGACTTAGTAAGTGGTGCTCACGACTTAGTATGCGGTGCTCACGACTTAGTATGTGGTGCTCACGACTTAGTAAGTCGTGCTCGCGACTTAGTATGTGGTGCTCACGACTTAGTATGTGGTGCTCCAACTTAGTATGTGGTGCCCACGACTTAGTAAGTGGTGCTCACCACTTTCTATGTAAAAAGAAAAATACACCACGTCCCTTTAGGGGCTCCGTATAATTCAGACATTGCACGCATATTTTTTTTTCTAACAATAGTAAATGTAATGTGGAGTAACTTGTTTAGGTTGTAAAGTCACCTTTACTTGGATGTAACTAATAATAAACAGAAAAAAGGGATTACTTGTAATTAAAAGTAATTCCACAAATGTTGTTTTAGGACCCTATAGGGTGGCTCATACGCCCTTGGCCCCGACCACCCCTAGCCAGACACAAATTTAGGACGCTGAATCTATACAAAGTAGGAGAGACGGAGAACTTAGAATACAAGCGAGCGGAGAGAGGAGAAATACGGCAATTCTAAACTCTTCTTAAACCTGTATCTAGCGTTATATTGACTGTATGTTACATGAGAGGGACCTAAAGTTACATCATGCTGTATTTGACCGCCAGAGAGAGATCTACCCAGATAGCAAGTACTTTGGCCCAACATTGGCAAATGTCGCCTATGTCACACGTAGAAATTCGACGTCAGAGCAACGTTGGTCTGTGGTTGGCAGTATTTTTAGAACGTTGGATAAAGGTCGTTAAGCAGCGGAGGTCGGCGTCAAAATGCCAACGTTTTTCCAATGTCAGTCTCACTTTGGTCTTTAGTTTATTCCCAAACTGTCAAGTCTCACACACGAATATTGGATCATGGCTCCTCCATGGCTCGTGTTCACGGAAACAAACAAAAACCCACAGACAGACACACAGGGCACAGAACACACACACACCGCAGCTTGCCGTGTTCCAGTCATGCTCCAAAACAGGTGTGTGCATCCAAAACAACGTTGGCACTTTGACTCCCATCTTGTTTGTGTGTGTGTGTGTGTTGTGTACACGGAGCACTTCAGCTGTCACAGGTGAAGTCTAAGCCTTTAAACCAGGGGTGTCAAACTCATTTTAGCCAAGGGCCACATTGGCATATTGGCTGTCCTCTGAGGGCCAGATGTAACTTAGAAATGTAATAAAATGTAACCAAATGTAATATAAAATGAATGTAATTACTCCTTAATGTTAAATAACTCTCAATATATTATTTATTCAATCAAATATTACAGTTGCATGGAAAAAATGTTTGCTTGTTGCTCTATTAACATAAATCCTTTTAATTTGTCATGTTATGAAATCCAAAAACTCCATCAATCAAGAACCAAACTATTCAAGTGAATATAATGACATCAAGTTATATTAACTTTGATCAAAACGTTTGATATTGAAATAAGCCTTAATAAATATAAAATAAAAAATTGTGAGCTGTTAAGAACATGTGACAGATTTTTGAACATGTGACAACTTTTCTTTTTCTGGACATTATGGGATAAACATTTGTATGTCTCAATTACACCCGCGAAGTTACGCCTTCCCTCTGGCAGGGTTTCCACATCAATGACTACACTGCCGTGTAGTGGCAGTAAGCCGTAACTTCGCGGGTAACACAATCGACAAGCATTGTAGGAAATGTAGTTTTTGGTCAAAGCACGCTTCTGACCTATTTATTATAGACACTAACATTTTACAAGCTCTCGCGGGCCACATAAAAGGACGGGCCTTGTGTTTGACACATGTGCTTTAAACCATGCACAGGCTGTACATGAAACAAATGCTGAGATTCTGAAGCGCGTGGTCATTTACACGCAGGGAAAAACGACCGTTAATTCAGGCTTGTGTGTGTTCATATTTAAATTAGTTGAAGCTGAATTCACCTAAACGCAGTTGGATAAACTCAAATGTAGCGGGGTAAGGTTAAATTAAGATAATATATAATAATTTATAATATAATGCTGTTATTCAAAATATATTTTAAAGTATACAGTATATACAGTTGTGGCCGAAAATGTTGGAATATATATATATAGAGCCAAGCCAAGCAATAGTTACATCAAGTTAAATATGTAACATTCCTTCTACATAATCTCTTTCTGTTTATTTATTTATTTTTAAATCAAATTAACAGAAATACATTTTGTAGAAGGAAGGCAAAATATTTCAGCTTGATGTAATTATTACTTGGCTTTTAAACTACTTTGCACTAACTAGCAATAAATATGTATAATTTTAAAATGTAAATAATTCATTTAGAATAGTCTTCTTTTTCTCTTTCAGTGACTGACTCCATGTCCACTGGTTTTTTTTATATTAGTGTTAGTTATGTATCACATACATGTTTTTTCCACTTCAAAATACATTCAGTAAATTATTTTAGCAATCATTTATTGTTGTTTTTTTCACATTCTTGATGGTTATTTAATACGTAACATTCTTTTTACATTCAGTTATACATATTTGTGGGCTAATAGATTTTACTATATAAAGGTTTACAAAGCCCTTGTCTTGCTAATGTTAACTGGTCAGAAGCCAACATTAGGCCAACCTAGGCCAAACATCAAACATTGGTTGACGCCCAACATAATTACTGTTTACAAACACTGTCACTTTAAACCGCACTGAGACGTCAAATATTGGTTGACACCCAACGTCAAACCAACGTAAACAATGACGTTGAGCCAACTTACACTTGCTATCTGGGTAGTTTCACCCCTGTGCTCCACACAGACTCTGCACTGTACCAGAGAGAGATCTAGCTTCACCTCTGTGCTCCATGCGGTCTCCGCGCTGTACCGGACAGCCTGAGAGAGATCTAGCTTCACCCCCATGCTCCGTACGGTCTCTGCGCCGTACCGGACCACCTGAGAGAGATTTAGCTTCACCCCGCGTTATCACCCCCCCTGCTCCGTGCAGACTCTGCACTGTTTCGAACTGCCTGAGAGAGATCCGTGCGGACTCCGCGACATACCGGACCGCCTGAGAGAGATCTAGCTTCACCACTCATGCTCTGTGTGGACTCCGCACCGTACTGGACAGCCTGAGCCAGATCTAGCTTCACCCCCCGTGCTCCCTGCAGACTGTGTGCCGTGCTGGACCTGAGAGAGATCTACCTTCACCACCTGTGCTCCACGCTAACTTCATGCCATGTCAGACACTGTGCTGCAAATGGACTCCGCTCTGTAGCGGACTGCCCAAGAGAGATCTTGCTTTACCCCCGGGCTCCAGGCAGACTGCGCTCCGTAACGGACCGCCTGAAGATTCTATTTTCAACACCCTTGCTCTGCACGGACTCCATGCCGTACCGGTCCGCCTGAGAGAGATCCGTTTGGACTCCGCACTGTATCGGACTGCCTGAGAGACATGCGTCTGGACTCCTCACTGGACCGCCCGAGAGAGATCTAATTTCACCCCCCGTGCTTTGCATGACCACCTGAGACAGACCTAAGCACCGCCCAGGCTCTTCACCTTTGAGACAGCTACACCTTGCTAAGCTATCTAGGTCTCTCAGATACCCTCTGCCCTGTTATCCCAGCTGCACACAGACCATTAAAATGAATGTGAACACTCAATTTTTTTATTTATTTGGAACACCAGTTCCAAGTAAGCTAACCTGGTGGTTGCGATAAATTACCTGACTGATTTAGCTAGCCAGTTATCTTACCTGTTCAGGAGAAAAGTATCTAGCTCTGGGTTAGTCTTGTAGTCTTTCTGAGCTCTAAGTCTCCACCTTTCAAAGTTACTGTCTGCTCTGCTACTCTGCACTCTAGTCTGCTGCTCTGCTGGTGTGCTGCTGTTAGCTTGCTCTACTCTTGGCCCTGCTCCCTCCAGGTGGGTAGATGGCACTCTCTCCCCACATCACTCCTAGGGTGATGTCCACAGCACAGGGCGTCTGTGAGCTGATGTACTGGAACCGAGGCGCTGTGCTTTCATTTGAGCGCACTGGCTGCTCGGCAATGCTGCATCAGCAGCAGCTTGAAAAGAAGCGGTGGCTGACTTTACATGTATCGAAGGAAGCATGTGTTAGTCTTCACCCTTCTAGTGTGTTGGGGCATCACTAGTAATAGGGGGAGTCCTAATGTGTGGGTTGGGTAATTGGCCATGTAAATTGTGGAGAAAATGGGGAAAAATATATTACAATAACAATTACAAAATTACAATAAAATTATATAAAAAAAGGTACTCTGGTTATAGGAGACTCTATAGTCCGACACGTGAATTTAGCTACTGCTTTAGACCAGAGGCAACAGTTACTTGTTTACTGGGACCCAGAGCACCGGACATTAGTGGCAACCTTAGGCTGTTAGAGAATAGGAGATATTCGAGGGTAGTAATTCATGTAGGGGCCAATGGTATTCGCCTGCGGCAGTCTGAAGTACCTAAGGGTAATATTAAAGAGGTGATTAAACAGGCCCAGACGGTGTCCGAGGAGGTAATCTGCTCTGGCCCCATCCCAATGAGGCGTGGTGATGAAGCTTGCAGCAGGCTTTCTTCGCTGAACCACTGGATGTCCAAGTGGTGTGCAGAAAATCATGTGGGCTTTATAGATGGCTATACTTTGAAGACAAGCCTGGTCTTTTAGGTAGGGATGGTGTCCACCCCACGCAGGAGGGTGCTGCCTGACTTTCATGCAGCATAGCTCATAGTCTTTCAGCTAGTCGGCAAAGTAGTGTTAGTGCTGACAATCCAGAGCCAGGACCAGGCCACAGACAGAGAGGCTTAACCGACCGTCTGCGAGCTGCAAAGAGAAGTTACCAAGATACCAATGAATTCAGAATGTGTCTGTCCCCCGAGTCAAACAAAAATGTCAAAAAACTGAAACAGTCAATCCAAATAACTTAACTTATATTAAACAATCACATCCAGACTGTAGCACTAACACTTCAAACCTAAAGATTGGTTTACTTAATATTAGATCTCTAAATTCAAAAGCAGTTCTAGTGAATGAAATGATAACTGATCAGAAATTCGATGTTCTGTGTCTGACAGAAACCTGGATTAGGCCAAATGAATATGTAGCATTAAATGAAGCCACCCCTGCAGACTATAATTATTTACACAATCCGACCCTAGTGAAAAAAAAGTATATTAAAGTATACTAAACATCATTATGCTATAGTGCACTAAAGTGTACTTGTAGCTGCACGATTAGTCAGTATGCTTAAAGTGTGCTAAAATGGAACAACTATTTTTGTACTTATTATACTTTTATTGTATAAAAATTGTACAAAAGTTCTACTTAATTTGTTCTAAGTGTACTTAACTGTACTAAAATGGATCTCAAATATACTTAATTAACATTTAAATATACTACTTCATGTATGTAACCCCTTATTTTAAATATGCTTACAGTAAAATCATTATACATTTAATGAGTATTACAATAGTATCACTATTATATACCAAGTATATTAGCAATGCACTAAAAATTGATGTTAAATATATTTACATTAGCCTTCAAATATGCTTCTTGTTCCTGTCTTTTGTGAGTAGCACACTTCTAGTATACTTTGCTGAGTATAAAAATATATTTTAATATACTGTACTACAATTTTTATTTGACATTTAAAATGTATTTTAATTTAACTAAAGAAAGACTAGACAATGCAGACTATTGAGTTTTAAATGTAAATGTATTTTAAGTTAACTTTTTAATTATACATTAAATACGCAAATACATATGCAGAAGTGTTTTGAATCTATTAGCTTATAATGTCATTACAAATGTATCCATTTCAATCAGTATATTTTGTTACAGAAAATATATTTTAAGCTTACTTCATTGTTATATCATGAATACAAATACATAATATTTAAGTTTTCACTCACTGCTCATACTTATTGTAAAAAGAAACAAGAATAAACGTATGCTGATTAATGCAAACATTTAATTGTACATCTTTGCTTGACTATGCAGCACTCCATTACAAGTGACCACAGTCTTAGGAGAAATTAGCAAGTTATTACAGCAACAGCTCACATCAACACAAGTGAAACATACAAACAAACCGTATTTTCTAAACCTTTTGTTTTTTTATCTTAACGTTTTCAGCAAACAGAGATCTAACTAACTCTCTGTAGGGGCATGTACTTAAAGGACAAATGATAAAAATAAAACTAAGAAATATCTTCCCTTTGTAACTTGTTGCAACAGTTCCAATGCAATCTAAATGAAGTGGCAAATGTTTTACATTGTCCAATTTATATTGTCACTTGATCTTAATCACCATTAATATTGCACTATTATCTTCTGTCTCACAAATGTCTATTGTGTTTTTGTTGTATTGTACATATAGTGTCTCCCACTCATTTAGATTATATTTTTATTTCTTTTTATTTCTATTTATATATCTATTTCACCCCCACCACTACTGCACCTTGTTTTTGTCTCATGTATGTCTATTTGTGTCCCTGCTGCTGTATTGTACACATAGTGTCTCCCCTTTTTCTTTATTATCCATTATCTGTACTTGCTGTAAAATTGGGAAGGAGAGTAACGTAATTTCAATTCTATGTATGTCCTGTACATATGCAGCATTGACAATAAAACTACTTGACTTGACTTGACTTGACATAAACAGCATCAGTCAATCAGTTTTTTTCACTGTGAACTGCTCATTGTTGCATTTTCTTCTTATTGCAGTCCGCACATCTGAGGCTGATGTATTGGGAAATTCTTCCATTACTGCATCTGTTACAGAAAACAAATTAATTATACTTCAGCTTACACATACCTAAGAAAATTGTATCATGTGTATTGTCTTACAACAGGAAAAAACCTCTGCTGGTATTGTACTGCTTTTGGTACTTGGTATTTTGGTAAAATAAAATCTAGAATTCAATCAATATTAAGAGTTAAGAAAAAATATATGAGCAGAAACATATCAGCATTATTAACAAGTATGATTACTGTGCAAGTAGATCTAATTAAAAGTTTGTTATAGTTTTTACAACTGCTTTTAAACTAAAATTACAAATTACACAGTGAAACATTATTTTTAACCTCAGTTAAGAAAAGTTGTTGACTGGTAAACTTGCTGGAACAATACACATCCCTTTTCATTGGCTTACCTGTTATGGCATGCACCTTCTCCACATCAAGCTGTCTTTTAAGAGGAGCTCCCTTTGAAGTCTTTCCGGTAAGGGTGGATTCTCTCAAGGTTTCTTTGGTAAAGACCAACACGGCCAGCTCCTGCGCAAAGATGCTCATCCTGGTTCGGTTGAGTCTTTGGTAGGATCTTTTGGGAACCTTGACATTAGACTTGGCCAAGGACTGCTGTGTGATAAGACAAAAAAAAGAGGAAATATCAATAATCAACACTGATGCCATGCAAAGATGGATTGTCAACACCACATTAAACCATTCTAAAAGGACATTGACTGTATATAAAATGTGTCCTTTTTTCCAAGACCTGTTATATCATAACATAAATGAAATACCAAAATTATAACAGAAATATACATGAAATTTTTAACTTTTAGTAACCTTTGCAGACTTCCAATGTTAAATGTAGACGTATGGACCTAGTGGCTGCCATATATTGAGTGTATGTATGTATGTGTGACGCCCACAAAGTGATGGTCACATTTGTAATTATTTTTTTGTTATTGTTATCATTTTTTGTTTATTTTATTCTGCTACCTTATGAACTGCTGTGAGAGCTCAAATCAGATGTTGTTGTTGCCTGAGATGTCCTGTAGGGTGCACTGTGGCATTTGATATCTACTGCAGCTAGCAGCTCTGCTTCTCAGACTTGAGAAGCTGCTGAACAGACAAGCCACGTTTCCTCGTGTCTCATCCTTTTCACCCTGTTTACACGTGAGAAATGTGGTAAAAGTACACAAACTCTACACTCAGTCGGTCTGTAGACTGTATAAACACATATTTTTTTTTACATATGAGTTAAGTTTAAGCACAATAGAAGTTCATAAATCTGTTAACGTTAGACCTTTGTCTAGAAAATGGAGTCGGAGATCAGAAAATGGTGGCTGTGTTAGTGTTCGTGTTTTAAAGCAGTACTCCTTGGCGTTTTATTTTCATTATTTTTTATGGTTCTTTGGTTGTATAAATTGAAACTGCAGCAAATTAGCCTGTTTTTGATTATATTTTTATATAATAACAGTTAAAAGGCAGTATGTTAGTCTTACTTACCTTTTTGTCCTTTAGATATTTTCCTAAGCATGTTAGCCTGTTGGCATCTAAACATCTCTCTACTCGTGTGACTTTATAAATATATTTTTACAGACACAACATATATATATATATATATATATTTCTGTAAAGCTCTTAAAACATAAAAAGGGTATCTGCTGATGTGTTAACTTTATGCTCTATAAGTGTTTAAATATTGCACTGTATCACCAAGTAAGCTAGCTACACATGTCCAGAAGGAATGTCCTATTAAGCCTTTAGTACTAAGGAATATGTTCAGTTGGGCTATAAAGTATCATTAGCCTTTAGTATACATGAAATTCATGATGTAGTTTAAGAGATGTATCTATATATGCATATATTTTGTGTTAAATGTATATTTTATATATGGGTGTGTCTATATAATTGTATATGTACAGCTATATTTTATCTTCTTTTCTTTTATGTTCAATTCATATTGTTGATACCAGTAATTAATATTGAAAAAACATGAGACAGAGATTATAAAAATAAGAAACTGCTGTTGTTTAATAAAAAAAGACTTGAGATGCTGCTGAACAGACAAGCCATGTTTCCACGTGTCTCATCCTTTTCACCCTGTTTACAGGTACACTGACCCTGGGCTCGGGGAGTGTAACATATATATATATATATACAAATATATAGTGGCTTAGCAAAGCAATGAGCTTTAACGTACCATTTCAACCTCGTCATCTGGTACAGATGATGAAGTTGATGCTCCTGACATTGAAATCTGCTGGCGAGTAAGTCGTGAATGGAGGTGAATTGAGCTAAATGGCTAAAATAGTAACTAACCACTAACCACACTTGCTAAAAAAGCAAAGGAACTTTAGGTGTTAGCATCACTACTACTGTGAGCGGACAGGTTGGTCTCTATTAGAGATTCTCGAACCAACACAGATTACAGATGTGACATTATTTGAAAAAGCCCACCTATTATCAGCATGTGATCCTCTGTGCAAGAAGCAATCACAAAACAACAACTGGCCAGTGTCAAGCAGAGCAGAAAGCAAAGTGGCACACCACTGGCAATGTGAAAGCAAAACAAACTTTAACAGCAATGGTATCATGTAAACGGCCAAACCTGCAAGGAAACAACTGATCAGCAAAGAATTGAAACGACAGAAGAATCAATGGTCTTTGGAGATCAATACGTAGCCAAAATTGGGTTTCCTTACACTGATTTCAACAAAGCCAGTTGTTCTTAAGAGTTTTTGTGATTACAAAAGTGCTGCCTTCAAATTGTATTGGAAATATTTTATGAGATGAATGCACATGAATGGCACCACAAAGAGGTGAAACTCGGGGCTTTCTTAAGTGTTAAAAAATATCCTGCAACAGCAGCTACAGTTAATTTTTTAATGGTTTACACCCATCCACACTTGGATATATGCATAGTATATGCTATTGATACTTCTACTGGACAACAAATGTGATATCACTTGCTTACTCTCTATGACAGCCTTAAATTCTCATAGTACTTCTCACATATAAAATAACTTATTCCAACCTCAAATCTTAATGTGCACTTACCACAGAGGGATGTAATTATGGCATCATTATCAATTTCTACCATGATTTTCTCTGGCTGGTGACAACCTAGAAGGCTTTCTTCTTCTTTACTATCTTCATCAAACAACTGCAATATAAAAAATATCATATCAGTGCAGTTAGTTTTCAGCGGAAGTTGGGGTCAAACCATGTTGCGTGGTTAACTTGCGTAAAAAAAATGATAACGCGTTACTGATTCCACATTAATCACGTGCGTTATCGCTTTAAAGTTGACAACCCAAGAATATTTAAATATATGAAACTAGTCACACCAATGTAAACAGAAGCGTTTTTTGAACAATAACAACTTATAAGAATACAAAACAAATCACAATAACTGCATAAGAGGCATTATAAATAATTATTTTATTGTACACTGTATTAACAAAAGTGTTTGCTCGCCCACCCAATTCACTGAATTCAGGTAATCACTTCCATGGCCACAGCTATATAAAACCAAGCAAGCAGCTAGTCTTGCAGACTGCTTCTACAAACACTACTGAAAGAAAGTGTCGCTCTCAGGAGCTCAGTGCATTCCAGCACTGTGGTGTCGTGATCTAGGATGCCACCAGATGCCAGGCAGGCAAGCAGATAGTTTTGACAATACAGAGTAAGTGCATTCTTGCCACTATACAGCTTTCTCAAGGTAAATCGTAGGTTGACTGACTAATTTAGGACTTACCTCTCTGTGAGTTGATGCAGCAAGTGGACCACAGAATTTTGAATGTGACACACCAACATTATCGTCATCATCCTTAAAAACAGAGAAGAAACTTTAAGTTGCCTTCAAAGAAAAATCATTAAAAAAAAAAAGATAAAAAGTTAGAAAACATATAAAGTAAACTTTTCTGTTCAAACATGTCAATATTTGTGTCAACCGTGTCAATGTTTATCTCGTCAGAAGTATCTTGTGTGGATGTCAGAAGGTTTTTTTGTTGGATGCACCAATGTGGGAATTCTGGGCCTATACCGATATACACTATTATAACATACAGAGGGTCTAGACACGGGGTATAACTTTAGAAACAAATCTAACATTTATTTGCCATTCATTTTAGCTTTTAACCAACAGTATGCAAACAATAAAATGAAATGTATCTCATGAGAAATCTAATTTCACATTTATAGTTCTTACATAGACTGGTTACAGCTTCAATGTGTTTTGAAAGAAATACAAATAAATAAAAAATTAGCTTAAATCAATGAATGTTAAAGTACTGCAGACAGTCTTAGCTAACTGTAGTACTGTGGCCACCATAATTTGGTCCTTTACAGCATAAAATAAATAAATCAGCAAGTAACGGTTTGAAATATCGGCCAATGCAGATGATTATAAAAAAGGAAATAAGGGTAGTCTTCAAACGTTTCATCACGTCAGCTCTTGCTGCCTGGGAAAGATTTGCATTCTTTGCCTAAAAAAAAAAAGAAAAGAAAAAAACATTCAAACAAAATAAACAAAATATTTGAAATTCCACTTTGTATGTTTTCTCTCTCTCAATCCCCCACCCCCTCAAACACACACACACTGCAAATTTTTTTTTATCAGGTTATGTCATTTAAGGTTAAATTAAGGCTCTTACTAAACAAAAGCTGTTTATCGTCAGCTGTTTAGCAGATGGCGCAGCGGAGGTACCGGACAGGCGAGGTCCCCTGGAACGGGAGACCCGACGAACTGGAGCAAAGCTGGCCGGGGAGCGCTTGGGACGTCCACGGGACCTAGGGGCAGACTTACCAGAATGACGAGCATGAAACTCCACGAGTAATGCAGCACGTCCTTGGCAGCCGCACAACTGCGCTCCTCCGTACCATATCCCTCCCAGTCAATGAGGTATTGGAGAATACCTCCACGCCTGCGTGAATCCAGCACCTCCTGGATAGCATACGTAGACGAGTCCTCCCCCTCCACTGCCGCGGGTGGCACGTCAGCCGGTGCAGCGTCAGCAAGCGGACCCGGGACCATAGGCTTGAGGAGAGACACATGAAAAGAATTGTTAATGCGATACTGAGGAGGTTACTCCAGCTTGTACGTAAATTAATTAACTTGAGACAAAACTTTCAGGGGACCAATAAACTTGGGCAGGAGTTTTCTGCAACTACCCTCAAACCCGAGTCCCTGGTAGAAAGCCACACCCGATCTCCAGGTTGGTAGTTGGGGGTGTCACCACGACATCTGTCAGCCCTTTCCTTGTACGCTCGTAGTACCTCGGAAACCTTACGTTGTGTGTCCTCCCACACCTGCTCACTGCATTTCATCCATTCGTCAACAGCAGGCACCTCGGTAGACACAGCAGTCCAGGGAGCAAGGGGAGGCTGAAAACCCAGAACACACTGAAAGGGGATGAGACCAGAAGTGGAATTTACGAGGGAGTTTTGTGCAATTTCAGCCCAGATAAGAAACTGGGACCAGTCAGTAGGGTGTTTGTGGCAGTAAATACGGAGGAATTTCCTGAGTTCCTGATTAACCCCTTCCTGATTAACCCCTTCCTTCTGGCTCTCTGCCTTTAGTTAGGCTGTTTTATTTAGATCTGCCGGAGTCATTTGCCACACTCTGATAATGTTTTATATTCTCTGTTTTACATAAATCCAGTCAAAACTAATTCTATCTCTCTGCCTTCCTCCGAGTTACTGACTGCCCACCTGTCTGACCCGATACCGAGGGATGTTGGACCCTCAGGCTCTCATGTCTTCTGTCTGGCCAGACTGGAAGTTTCTGAAGTCAGCTCTTCTCCATCCACCACCACAGATCAGCTGCTCATCATCCATCTTACTCTATAAGCCATTAGTGGAGCTGCTATACGCCTGAATATATAAAACCTATGTGGATGTATGAAAGACTTTTTAAAATTAATTTAAAAGCCATTTGACCAGTGGTAGGATGGTCCCCCCTTTAATGTGAGTCTTGGTCCTCCCAAGGTTTCTTCCTCCTCCTGCAGCTCTGAGGGAGTTTTTCCTTGCCTCTGCGCTCACTGGGGGTTCTGTATTATGTATATTCTATGTTTAATGTTTTGCCTGATTCTTTGTCCTGTAATCATGTTTCTGTAAAGCTGCTTTGTGCCAACACCGGTTGTAAAAAGCGCTATACAAATAAATTTGATTTTATTTGATTTGATTTAACCCTCTCACACTGACCGTTACATTCAGGATGGAAACCAGATGTGAGACTGACATGTACCCCTAAATGTTCAAAAAATGCTTTCCACACACGAGAAGTAAACTGTGGACCATGGTCAGAGAGTATGTCTTCAGGAATACCGTAATGTCTAAAGATATGTGTATATATGGCTTGTGCAGTCTGAAAGGCACTAGGCAAGGCAGAAAAAGCAATAAACGTAACCCCTCTAGAGAATCGATCTACCACAGTAAGCACAGTAGTATAACCATCAGATACAGGTAAGTCAGTAACAAAGTCTACAGCTTTATGCGACCAAGGTCGCTCAGGTACAGGGAGAGGAAGTAGCTTACTGGCTGGAAGGTTTTCCGGGGTTTTGCACTGTGCGCAGACGGAGCATGAGGTGAAGAAATTGTGAACATCAGCTCGCATAGAATCCCACCAATAGCGGGCTGAGAGGAGCTGTAAAGTGCGCGTGACACCGGGATGGCCTGAAGTTAACGCGGAATGAGCCCAGGTAATTAACCTGTCTCGAAATTGAGTAGGAATGAAAGTTTTATTGGGCGGACAATCATCCGAACCAGGCTGATTAGCATTATGTCGGCGAATACTTTCATCTAATTCCCACTGAATGGCTGCGATCTGAACAGAGGGAGGCAAAATACGCTCAGGTTCTTGCGAGGGAGATGCACTGTCCGAAGCGCAAAAGACTCTGGACAACGCATCAGCTTTGCTATTACGATTGCCTGGGCGAAACGAGATAGAGAAATTGAATCTCGAGAAAAATAGAAACCATCATGCTTGACGGGGATTTAGACGCTTAGCAGTGCGGAGATACTCCAAATTCTTATGGTCAGTGAGTACAGTAAACAGATGGGCGGAGCCTTCCAGCCAGTGACGCCATTCTTCTAAGGCTAGCTTGACCGCTAGAAGTTCCCTATCCCTGATACCATAGTTACGCTCTGCAGGAGTGAGCTTGCACAAGTAGAAGGCTATGGGGAACAATTTGGGTGGCGACCCACTACGCTGCGAGAGGACCGCGCCTACACTGGACTCGGAGGCATCCACCTCCACTACGAAAGGCAACTCGGGTTTAGGGTGCTTGAGGATGGGAGCTGTGGTGAATGCTGCCTGTAACTCAGTAAATGAGCGCTCCGCTTCGGAACACCACTTTAGTTTCTTAGCGGCGCCTTTGGTGAGCGTACTAAGAGGAGCGGCGAAAGAGCTAAAATTACGGATGAACCGTCTATAGAAATTAGAAAACCTAGAAATCGCTGGATTTCTTCAATACTTTGTGGCACTGGCCAGCTAGTGACGGCTGAGACCTTGTCATCGTCCATCAGGACACCATTCGAACTAATAACATTTGTACATAGAATTCACATTTCTCAGCTTTGACGAAGAGATTTTGCTCCCGTAAACGTTGGAGCACCTGGCGAACCTGTCGGATGTGCGTGGAAAGATCAGGGTAATAGATCAAAATGTCGTCTATAAACGACAACAAAATGGCCAAGAAAATCACGGAAAACATCATTCATGAACGATTGGAAGACAGCTAGAGCGTTAGCAAGGCCATAACTCATTACCAGGTACTCGTAGTGGCCATTAGTCGTGGTAAAAGCTGTCTTCCACTCATCCCCCTCCCTAATGCGCACCAGATTATACGCGCTGCGGAGATCCAACTTCATGAAATACTGCGTGTTGCATAATTGTTCTAAGGCGGACGGAATGAGTGGGAGCGGGTAGGCGAATTTTTTAGTAATGTCGTTCAGACCTCTATAATCGATACAGGGTCTCAATCCCCCATCCTTCTTCTTCACAAAGAAGAAACCTGATCCGACTGGTTCCTCCACATGTAGAGCACTGGTCTGGACGATGAGAGGCAGAGTCTGAAGGGTGATGGGTTTGGAGCGCACCGTCATCAATAGCGTGGATGGAGATGGGTCGTGGAAGCTCTTGTGTGGATATGGCGTGCTCCTGAACCAGGTCCGAGCTGATAAAGTTACCCTCCGACCCGGAATCTAAAAGTGCTGAGACACAAAACATATCTGTTTGAGTGGTGATTACAACAGGTAACGTAAAAAATGTTGCTCTATGTTCAGTTACTTGGGTACGTACCATGTGTCCCAGGGCTGACGCCTTAGTAGAATTGGGTCGGAGCTCACACACGGCCTTGAAATGACCTGGTTCACCACAGTAGAGACACAGGCGGAGACAAATCCGGCGCTGCCTTTCCGCAGCAGACAGTCTGGAATTTTTAATGTCCATGGGCTCGGAGTCCGGAGAGGTGGCGTTTACAGGAACTGGAGTGCAGTGCAGGCTTGGGTTTTCCGTAACCACGGGAAACTGGGTTGTAGCTTTGGGTCTTCTGGAAAGGAGCTGATCCAGGCAGATGGACAAGGAGATGAGCTGATCCAGGGTGAGTGAGTCATCCTTACAAACTAGCTCCCTCAGAATTTCAGGGTGGAGTCCGTGGTGAAAAACATTAATGAGGGCTGGGTCATTCCAACCACTGCTAGCGTTCTAAACTCTAAAGAGTAAGCTGCTACAGGTCTTTTTCCCTGTTTAAGGGTTAGCAAGAGTTCCCCGCTAGACTGCCCATAGCGTGTATGATCAAAAATACTGCGGAAAGTAATCAAAAAAGAGTCGTAGCTGGACTCTGAAATACTTTTCCAGATGGCGGTGGCCCACTCTAAAGCTTTACCGGAGAGCCGAGAAACAATAAACCCGATCTTAGCTCGATCAGTAGCAGGTGGGGAGTTACTAAAAAACACAGAGCATTGGAGAAGAAACCCACTGCATTTCTACGGGTTGCCATCATATACTTCGGGTTTACAGACAGAGGTACTTGATCCGGGAGTAGTGTTCTGTGTACACTCTAAAAAACAGAGGTACGATATGAGTACTTTTTTGTACTCGAAGGTACACTCTTTATAATTGTACCCTCAAAGGTACAATATTGGTCTTTACGGGGTCAGATTTGTTCCCTCTGAAGTACAAAGTCATTTCTAACAGCAATAAGTACAAATTTGTACCATTTAACCAGCCAAAGGGTACATTCAGTATTCTGCATCACTGTACTAATGAACAATATATATTTAAATTGCACATTTTTTATTTGAAAGCCAGACAATTTTGTATCATCAAGTTTTTGAGCCATATTTAGTTGATGATAATGTTTATAATCTTTATAATCTTTACTGCCACAAAAACCATGGGTACAAAAAAGGACTTTCACTGAAAGGTACTTTTTTGTGCCTCAATATAAGGTACAGCCCCAGCGACAAGCTTTGTACTCTTTTAAGTACAAATCTGTACTTATATTTCTTAGAGTGTAGCTACTGGGTTAGCTACAGGGCTAGTGGTCTGGGCAGATAAACCCCGAAGGTGTCCAATCACTTCGGTTAGCTGTTGTTGCTGACTAACCTGCTGGTGTGCTAGCTCATCTATAGCTTGGGTTACACCAGCCAGCGTTTGCTGGTGTAGCCCGAGTAGCCTGCCCTGGTTAGCCAAACCAGATTTAATAGACTCCGTATCCACAGACTCTGTCATCGTGGCCGAGTAATATGTCAGGGCCAGACAAGGATGAGACTTGTGCGGATACAAATTAAAGGCTTTATTAAAAGAACCAGTTGGTATACAGATGAGCAGGTACAATACCAGAGATATATAACGTAGGGGAACCATACCATAAACGAGAGACAGTCTAAAGTTCATACACAGGCAAGGAGGTATCACAGAGCAGGCAGTAATCTACAAACAATAAACAGTCAAGGACATACACGGAAATCCAATACACAGGTGTAGGCATAAATCAAAGTCGGAAAAACATGAAAACATGAAAACAGGATCATACACAGAATAACAATAGAGGGCTAGAGAAACGCTTTGTATTGCAGGACGAACATAACAATTACTCGGCGAGGAGTGAGCCTGAGCATGGTCTATTTATACTGAGGGGTAATCAGTACTCAGGACTTCCTGGAGGTGTCATGTGGTCTGTCATGTGATCGGGAGTGAGCGTGATGTCATGGTGTGGTGCGTTCTGAGTATTGTAGTTGGAAGCAAATACAGTGAAACAACCAAATACAGAAGATTGCAAAACAAAAAGGTGAGCATTTTACATACATTAATTAAATAATATTACCATTATGTGCCTGTTGTAGTTTGCATGTTTTCTGTATGCCAAATTTGAATTTGTTTACTTGAATAAGTTGGTGGTTCTGTGAGATAGGTGGCATTTGGATCATATTTTTCATGAAAAAATCCTAAAAAATATTTGTGTTTGTATTATTTGATCTGATAGTTGATTAGATAACGTTAAGCCTTTAAAAAATAAATGTTCCCACCTCAGGTATGATCACAATTTGGCTGGCAAAGCGTTTTTTTCAGTTATCCATTTATATTTTATCCAAAAATATAAATTAACATTTGGATTTTATTGGGCATTATATTTATATATATTATATTATATATTTATATATTATATATATTACATATATATAACAATGTAACAGTTCGTTCTCACGGTTTCTTTCATTCGAGTGATTCGAGTCTTTTTTTCAGTTTATGTGCACACAGGCAGGTTAAAGCGTCTCCAGCATCTATATATATATAAATATATATATATATATAAATCAAATCAAATCAAATTTATTTGTATAGCGCTTTTTACAACAGGTGAACATTAAACATAGAAAATACAGAATACAGAACCCCCAGTGAGCGCGGAGGCAAGGAAAAACTCCCTCAGAGCTGCAGGAGGAGGAAGAAACCTTGGGAGGACCAAGACTCACATTAAAGGGGGGACCATCCTACCACTGGTCAACAGCTTTTAAATTCAAATTTAAAAAGTATTTTATACATCCACATATATAGGTTTTATATATTCAGGACTATAATAGCGCGCCACTAATGGCTTGGATGTAATCTGTAGTGGAGAGTAAGATGGTCGATGAGCAGCTGATCTGTGGTGGTGGTGGAGAAGAGCTGAATTCAGAAACTTCCATCAGTCTGGCCGGACAGGAGACGCGAGAGCCCAGCAAGGGTCCAGCATCGGTATCGGGTCAAACAGGTGGGCAGTCAGTAACTCGGAGGAAGGCAGAGAGATGGAATTAGTTTTGACTGGATTTATGTAAAACGGAGAATATTAAAACATTATCAGAGTGTGGCAAATGACTCCGGCAGAACTGAATAAAACAGCCTAACTAAAGGGAGAGAGCCAGAAGGTAACAGACATGGAGGCTCCCTGAAACACTGGCATCCACCCACTCCACCCTCCACAAACCTGAGTGACCGTGTGCAGTGAAAGAACAACAGCACCAGCATCTCAGTTTACCCACAATTCCCTCTGTCCATGAACCCCTGAATCTGCAGCCTTATCTAAAGGAAAAAACATTAATTACCAAAAGCTAAACTAAACAAGTAAGTTTTCAGTCTAGACTTAAAGATTGAGACTGTGTCTGAGTCCCGAACATATTCGGGGAGATTATTCCAGAGTTGAGGCGCTTTATAAGAGAAAGCTCTTCCTCCTGCAGAGCTCCTCTGAATTTTAGGAACTACTAAGAAACCAGCACCCTGAGATCTAAGTAATCGCGGTGGTTCATAATAGGAGATGAGGTCTCGTAAATACTCAGGAGCGAGCCCGTGTAGGGCTTTATACGTTAACAGGAGAATTTTATAGTCTATGTGGAATTTGACTGGACGCCAGTGCAGTGCTGATAGGACTGGACTAATATGGTCAAATTTTCTCGTTTTAGTGAGGACCCTGGCTGCAGCATTTTGAACTAGCTGAAGTTTATTTAAGTTACGGCAGGAACATCCAGACAGTAGCGCATTACAATAATCTAGCCTTGAGGTAATTGGATCAGGCATTTCTTAGCTTGGCAATGTTACGTAGGTGTAGAAAAGCTGTTCTAGTAACATTAGATATGTGTTTATCAAATGCTAGATCTGAATCTATAATAACTCCAAGGTTTTTAGCTGCTGAACCAGGTGTGACTGAGAAGTCGGCCAGATTTAGCATTAAGTCTAATAATTTATTTCTAGCAGCTTTGGGGCCTAATAGGAGAACTTCTGTTTTTTCACAATTTAATAGGAGGAAGTTGTGCGACATCCACGATTTCACATCTTTTACACAATCCTCGATTTTCTTTAATCTGACTCTGTCATCAGGTTTGGCTGATATGAAGAGCTGCGTGTCATCCGCATAACAATGAAAATTTACGTCATGTTTTCTAATAACTTTGCCCAGTGGGAGCATATATAACATAAATAATAATGGTCCAAATATAGAGCCTTGTGGAATTCCATATCTTACCTTGGTATAACTGGAAGACATATCATTTATCCTCACAAACTGTTAGCGATCGGTTAAGTTACCTCGTTAACTTGAGACAAAACTTTAAATGGGCCGATATATCTGGGCAATAGTTTCTTACAGGACCCGGGTCGATAACCAAACCCCGTCTCCGGGCTGGTATTGGGGGGTGGTACCTCGGTGTCTGTCAGACTGCTCCTTATACTAGCGTAAAACCTCCGAAACCTGTTGATGCATCTCCTCCCACACCTGCTCACTCCGCTTCATCCAGTCGTCCACAGCAGGTATCTCAGCAGACGACGCTGTCCATGGAGCCAACGGAGGGTGGTACCCCAGAATGCACTGAAAAGGTGTGAGACCAGATGTGGAGTTGATGAGAGAGTTCTATGCCATCTCAGCCCAAATGAGGTACTGAGACCAATCAGAAGGATGTTTAAAACAATATAATCTCAGAAATTTGCCTAGTTCCTGGTTTACCCTTTCACATTGCCCATTACTGGTGGGATGAAACCCAGAGGTAAGACTGACGTGGACACCTAAGTGTTCAAAGAAGGATTTCCAAACTCTAGAGGTAAATTGTGGGCCTCTATCAGAAAGAATGTCCTCAGGGACCCCAAAATGTCTGAAAATGTGTGTATAAATGGCCTGAGCTGTCTGAAGAGCATTAGGTAGTGCAGAAAAAGGGATAAATTTAACTCCCCTAGAAAATCTGTCCATGACTGTGAGAATAGTAGTGTACCCCTCTGATTCAGGTAGATCAGTAACAAAATCTACGGCAATGTGTGACCATGGTCTTTCAGGAACAGGCAGAGGACGTAGTTTACCAGCTGGAAGGGTTTTGGGTGTTTTGCATTGTGCACAGACGGAACATGAAACTACGAATGATTGTATGTCAGCTCGCATGGTTTCCCACCAATAGCGAGCTGAGATCAGTTGTAGCGTACGTGTAACAACGGGGTG
Source organism: Astyanax mexicanus (assembly GCF_023375975.1). Lineage (NCBI taxonomy): Eukaryota > Metazoa > Chordata > Actinopteri > Characiformes > Acestrorhamphidae > Astyanax > Astyanax mexicanus. The sequence continues at coordinate 14,669,565 of NC_064419.1, forward strand.
ACCAGAAGTAAGGGCAGAATGTGATCCTAAGAAATGTTGAAGGTCTTTGATGGATTGGGGAACGGGCCAGCTAGTTACGGCATCTACCTTAGAGTCATCCATGAGAACTCCCTGGGAGCTGATGACATTGCCGAGAAATGCGACTCTCTGAAGATGGAACTCGCATTTCTCGGCTTTAGCATAGAGGTTGTTCTCCAAAAGTCGTAGGTGAACCGAGCGCACGTGCTGCACGTGGGAATCTAGGTCCGACGAATAGATCAATATATCGTCTATAAAAAGGGTGACATATTTTCTAATCATATCTCTAAAAATGTCGTTCATAAACGACTGAAACACTGCGGGGGCGTTAGCGAGACCATAACTCATCACTAAATACTCATAATGGCCATTAGTAGTAGTAAACGCGGTTTTCCACTCGTCCCCCTCCCTAATGCGGATCAAATTATATGCTCTACGTAAATCCAGCTTGGTAAAATAGGTAGCGTTATAGAGCGCATGGAATGAGGGGCAATGGGTACGCAAACTTCTTAGTAATAGCATTCAAACCTCGGTAATCTATACAGGGTCTCAGTCCCCATCTTTTTTCTTCACAAAGAAGAAGCCCCAACCGACAGGAGACTTCGACGGGCGAATGAAACCCTGAGCTAAAGCTTCGGTGACGTAATCAGTCATAGCCTTCTCCTCATCGAGAGTGAGGGGGTAAACTCTAGCTATGGGTAAAGTGGCACCCTCCACTAGGTCGATAGCACAGTCACAGGAGCGATGAGGAGGCAACTAAGTAGCGTTATCTTTACTAAAAACTTCTAGAAAATCTGAGTATTCAGTGGGAATAACAGGGGGATCAGAAACCTCGGGACTTTCCACAGAAGTGGAGACCCATCCCCATCGCGCCAGGAAACCGTGGGATCGTGGGTCTTGAGCCATGGCATGCCCAGGATAACTGGATGCTCGGTGCTGGGAAGCACGAAGAGTGGCAGTTCCTCAAAATGAAGAGCGCTGGCTTGTAGGGTGATTGGTAGCGTCTGCAGAGTAACTGGCTTGGAGCGAACCGTCTTCCCGTCCACAGCATGAATGGATAGGGGACGCAGAAGTTCTCGGTGGGTACGCCATGCTCCTTAACCAGGTCCAGACTGATGAAATTCCCTTCCGACCCGGAATCTACAAGCTCTGGGACAGAGAGCATACCATCAGGTAACATAATATTTACTTGTAATAAGAAACACTTGGAACAAAGAATTGAGTTTTGCTTATGTACCACGCACTCCACGCGCTGTCTCAGGGCTTGAGCTTTCACAGGTCAGGTCAGGAGACCACACTCAGCCTTGAAATGACCAGCCTCCCCGCAATAAAGGCACAAATGAAGCCGGATCCGGCGCTGCCGCTCCTCTGGAGTTAGTCTTGTTTTCTGGACGTCCATGGGCTCTGGGGCAGACAGCGCAGCTTTCTCTGGTGTGGGAGTACGGGGCAGAGTCACAGGAGCTTGTTGAGTGCGTGAGCTGGTCTTGGGGCGGCGTGAGAGAAGTTGGTCCAAACGAATAGAGAGAAAAATGAGCTGATCCAAGGTAAGCGAATCGTCTCTGCAGGCTAACTCCCTCTGTATGTCAGGGTTGAGTCCGCATCTCAACACGTTAAGCAGAGCTGCGTTATTCCATCCACTACCAGCTGCTAGAGTGCGGAACTCCAACGCGTAGGAAGCCACCGGCTTCTGACCTTGCTTGAGAGCCAGCAAAAGTTCTCCATTCGACTGTCCATAGCGAGAATGATCGAAAACTGAGCGAAAAAGGGTAAAAAAATCAGCGTAACTAGCCCCAGAAACTTCCTCCCAAATAGCTGTAGCCCACTCTAGTGCCTTACCAGAAAGTCAGGAGATAATAAAACCGATCTTAGCATTATCGGTTGTGGGTGGTGAATTACTAAAAAACACAGAGCATTGCAAAAGGAAACCGCTGCATTTTTCCGGATCCCCATCAAAAATCTCCGGTTTATACACAGAAAAAGTTGGGCATACTGGAGGCAGCTAACGGGCTGGGGCTAGGCTCAGTTAAGCCTCTGAGGTTAGCTAGCAGCCCAGAAAGCTGTTGCTGCTGTGTAGCCTGTTGGCGGGCTAGCTCAGAAACGGCTTGGGTCACACCAGCGAGCGTACCCTACCCTACCCTGGTTGGCTAAACCAGATCTAATAGCCCCAGTATCTGTTACCTAATCTTGAACGGCTGCGTATTCTGTCATGGTTTGTACAGAATGCAGACACGTACAGATACTGATAAAACTATGTTTATTATAAAATAAACCAAACCATAATCATGAAACATTCCAGAGTTCATACACGAGATATCCAGTAGCAGAGATAATCCAAGAGGCAGTAGTGAAAACACAGTCCAGGTCAAACACAGAAAATCCAATATCAGAGGCAAAGGCAATAATCGGCGTCGAGAAAACAAAAGGCAAGGTCATACACGAAAATAGCTGAGACAAGAGATATAGAAACGCTTTGTAATGAGGAGAACCTACAATACGCGGCGTGTGTGTGTGTGGTGTGCTCTTAAATAGTGCCAGTAATCAGTATTCAGGACTTCCTTGAGGAAGCAGGTGAGGTGTCATGTGATCAGGTGTGTGCGTGATGTCAGCGGGTGGTGCATTCTGGGTAGTGTAGTTGTTAACCTGAGAGCCTCCGTTAGAGCTGGGTGTGGAAGGGACAGATGAACTAACAGCACCAGACGTGACATAATGAAAGCGATATATATATAATAAAAGCTGATATGTATAATGAAACCTGATATATATATAATGAAAGCCAATATATATATAATGAACTCTGATATATATATATAATGAAAGCTGATATATATATAATGAAAGCCGATATATATATAATGAAAGCCGATATATATATAATGAACTCTGATATATATATATATAATGAAAGCTGATATATATATAATGAAAGCCGATATATATAATGAACTCTGATATATATATAATGAAAGCCGATATATATAATGAACTCTGATATATATATAATGAAAGCCGATATATATATAATGAAAGCTGATATATATATAATGAACGCTGGTGGACCATCCTCGGCTCGGGGAAAGCGAAAGCAGCTCGCGGGGCGGTTGCGCTGCACCTCCGTGGAGAGAATGCGCCGCGCTGCCTGCCGGTGGTCGGCCTCCCCTGCGTGAGGAGCTGCGGCCGGCTGAACCACAACGCCACCTTCAGTCTCTCAGGCCTACTGTGCGGACCACCCGTTTACCTCTTAAATATCAGCTTTCATTATATATATACTGTATATCATAGTTCATTATATATGTCAGAGTTCATTATATATATATATATCGGCTTTCATTATATATATATCGCTTTCTATATATATATATATATATATATATATATATATATATATATATATATATATATATCAGAGTTCATTATATATATCATAGTTCATTATATAAATCGCTTTCATTATATATATATATATATATATATATATATATATATATATATATCAGAGTTCATTATATGTATATTGGCTTTTGTTATATATATATATCAGCTTTTATTATATATATATCAGCTTTTATTATATATATATCAGCTTTTATTATATATTTCCTGTTTGCATGAGAATCAACGTTTAAACTCATTGAAGGTAATTTAATATTATGATCTATACCATACTTTTAGGACTATATAATTTATTATCATAAAAGATAGTAGTATATAATAATTTTAATTTGCACTTAAATTCTTTCATTTTGACAAATGCTTACTGACCTCGAACCAATTTTATGTGGTACACGGCACTCTGTTGTGTATTTGCATGTTAATTATTGCACTAGAACCGTCACGCTGCCCGCTGCTCCTTAACTTCTATCAGTGTAACGCTTCATAGTGATTTACTTTTTTTTTTTTTTTGGTAATATTAGTTTATTGTTTGTCTACTGTTGTTTTTATATTTTGAAATTAGTTGCTTATTTTTCTATTTCATATTTATTTTCCTGTTATTATAAAATTTTGTTGATTTTTTATTCTTTTAAATAGCAGGCCTTATTTTTCTTATCTGACCTTTATTTGGCTTAATGCTTATAATCCAGTGCACTTTATAATCTGGTGCGCTTTATGGTTCCTTTAACTGGTGGGCCCTTTAGAAAAACTCATCAATACCACTGTTTCTGTGTATATTATATTGCATGTTTCATATGACCATCATCATAATAATGATAATAAAATATTAAATATTTTACAAGCCCAATTCCAATGAAGTTGGGACGTAAAACAAAAATAAAAACAGAACACATTGATTTGCAAATCCTTTTCAACCTATATTCAATTGAATACATTACAAAAACAATATAGTGAATGTTCAAACAAATAAATGCAAAACGTTCCAGAATAGTTGGGAAAGGACTATTGAGCAGCTGAAGTTGTACATCCAGCAAGACTGGGAAAAAATTGCATGTTTAAAGCTTCTAAAATTTGTGTCCTCGGTTCCCAAACGCTTATTGGGTGTTGTTAAAGGAAAGGTGATGGAACACAGTGGTAAACGTGTTGCAGCATCAAATTCAAAATCAGTGAATATTTGCAAAACACAATAAAGTTTATCCGTTTCAACATTAAATGTCTTGTCTTTGTAGTTTATTCAATTGAATGCAAGTTGAAATAGATTTGCAAATCTTCGTATTCTGTTGTTATTTATGTTTTACACAACATCCAAACTTCACTGGAATTGGGGTTGTAGAACATAGGCTTAAATTGCTTTAATTATATGATATATGCATGTAATAATTTCTTTATTTGTCTTCTTTCACAGATAGAACAGGCTGATGACCCTGTGTACCCTGGTGCTTCACTCACTAAAGGACAGAGCCTGCTGTTGCTCATATCATATGTACTGAGGCACAATCTGAGTGGTGTAGCTCTTCAGTATCTTCTGAACATTTTCCTGGTTTAGTGCCAGCCACCCTGTATCTTTTTGATAAAGCCTATGGAAAGTTTGGCCACTATGTGCCACATTTCTATTGCATTAAATGTGAAAGCTACAGAGGACCCAGTGAGACAGCTCCAACAAACTGCTCTTCTTGCAGTTGGTTCTTATTTCCTTGTACTTAGTCTGGCAAGGCAGATAGTGGACATTCTGGAGAAACCTAATGTCAGTGTATGCAAAAAACAATCAGAAACTGGCCTTATTTGTGACATACAATGCGGAGCAGAATATAAAAACCTGAAACAGAGTGGCAAAATGGGAGATGATGACATTTCGGTCATATGGAACTGTGATGGAGTTCCAGTTTTTGAAAGCAATAATTATCAGATATGGCCAATTCAGTGTCAAATCATAGAACTTCCACCAAAAGATCGGCAAGCTAACATATGCATCCCATGCTTATGGTTTGGTGAAAGCAATCCAAATATGATCACATTCTTGACAACTTTTGTGGCAGAGCTCAAATGTCTGGAACAAACTGGAATTATATGGAAAGACTCAAGTAAAGAACACACAAGTAAAGTCCATACACTGATCTGTTGTGCAGATTCTGTTGCACGTCCCCTCCTTAAAAATACAAAACAATTCAATGGAAAATATGGGTGTGATTTCTGCCTCCACCCTGGTGGTGGCCCATATGCCTGAGAGACACCAGAACCACCTCTTAGAAGAGAGCAAAATCATTTTGAGCATGCAATGTTAGCAACACCAGAAGAACCAGTAATGGGTGTAAAAGGCCCATCCCCCCTTATGGAACTTGAGAGCTTTAATATCATCACAGGTTTTGTTCCTGAGTATCAACACTGTGTCTGCTTGGGGACCACTAGACAGCTGGCATCTCTCTGGCTAGACAGTAAGCACCATGACAAAGACTGGTACTTGGGCAGAAATGCCAGCAATATAGACAAGCAACTGCTTGCCATTAAACCCCCTGTAGAGGTCACAAGGGCTCCAAGGTCAATCAATGACCGGAAATTTTGGAAAGCTAGTGAATGGAGGTCATTTTTGCTCTTTTATTCAATGCCTGTCTTAAACGGCATTTTGAAGAAGTAGTATGGGAATCATCTTTTTTTACTAGTTTTTGCAATGCAAATTCTTCTTCAGGATGCCATCAAACTGAGCCATGTGGATATGGCAGAACAAGCACTTCGTAAATTTGTGTTTAACTTTGAGAAACTATATGGTGCTGCTAATGTTTCATTCAATGTGCATTTGTTGATGCACATGGCAGACAGTGTGCCATTGTGGGCGACGTCAACATTTCCATTTGAGTCGTTTAATGGAACTCTGCTTAGTTTTTTTACTGGAACAACATTTGTGCCTACTCAAATAGTAAGGAGATTCCTCAGGTGGAGAAGCCTCTCCAAAAAAGCTGAGAAAATAATGGAAAATGCAGATGTCAATGTGAGACAGCTGTTTGAAAACCTCAATGGTATCGCTGGCCAAACAAAGAGGTCTAAAGAGTTTGCAGGTTGTGTGAGAGGTTTTGGCTGCCCAAAAATAATAGTACATCTGTGCTGCAAAGGATGGCTATTGAACATTTACTTGGAGTAAAAGTGCATTCAGGTTCATTTTACAACCGTTTCATTTCAAACAGTGTTGTGTATCATTCTTACAATAGCACAAATCTAACAAAGAGAAACAACTCAGTTGTACAGCTAACAGACGGAACCTTCTGCAAAATCATGAGTTTGGTGGCTGTTAAATCAGAAGATGAAGCTCCTGCTGTCCCCTGTGTTTTGGTAAAGGAGCTTGCAAAATGCAGACAGCTCTGCAGAGATATTCAGCTGAACATATCTTCTACATTTATGACTGAAGTTGTTGACACCAACAACCAATGTATTTGCAGTGCATCCTTGCTCACTCAAAAGAAAATGTGTGCTGGTTATGTCAAAAGACAAGATGTATGTTATTCCACTGCCAAATAATGTTGAAAGGGACTAAAAATGGTTGTCTAGTATATGGTTAAAGTCCTTTCTGTGTGACTAGAATTTTGTATCTGCTTGGTGTGATGTAAAACACAGTTATTCTTGATTACAAACTTGATGATGAGTTTAGAAGAGATGTTAAAAGATTGCAGGATGATAGTCTTTGCTTGTTCAAATGATATGTGAAATAAAATAGTGTTGATGAATGTGAGCTCTACTTATTCATTTTACCTTTTTAAAGCTTGTTTAAAATTCAACATATATTTGCAAGAATACACTACACAAATATATACATCCAACATATATATAATAAAATAACTTTGCATAACTTTTAACATATTTTAAAATTGGAAAATTATTTTAAAATGGAAATTTAACACTGTATCCTATAATTTACTTATATTTAGAATTTAAATGTAAAATTTATTTTCCTAATTATAATTACAGAGCATTGAAATACATTTTAACTGTTATATTAATGTAATACTTCAGTGTATTTCTAAAACATTTGACCAACGTATTAATTTAATATACTTTCTAAAAAGTTTGATACATTGTACTTTAAGTGCACTGCTGTAACAGTTGTTTTTAACACACTTTGCTAAAATGTGCAAAAGTATATTTAGAAATAAGTATTTTAGAAGTATATTAAATTACATTAAACTAAAAGTGTACTTCAAAGTAGCATATTTATTTAAAATACACTAAAAATAGAATACAAATTAGAATGAAAGTATGATCAAAGTTTACTTTCTAACATTTGATAAAAGTATGTAGTTTTAATATATTTTAAATAAGTACATACATCTGTTAGTATATTTACAGCATACTTAGACATTTCTCAATATATTTTAAGTACTTTAGTTAGCAATCAGAAACACTATGATAATTTTACTTCTTTTAAGCTTCTTTATACTAGTATAATTAAACCAGTTACAAAAAAGAATGCATTTTCTTTAATTAATATCTACAGACCACCAGGGTTCTATCTAGAATTTAGTGATTTTGTCACAGATTTAGCAGTAAGTAATGATAAAGTGATTATAGTTGGAGACTTCAACATTCATTTCGAAAAGTTGGATGATCCATTAAAAAAGGCATTCACATCGATTTTAGACTCAGTTGGTATTATTCAAATTAAAACAGGACCTACTCATTACTGTAATCATACTGTGGATTTAGTTTTGACCCTGGGTGTGAGCATAGATAACCTGAATATTCATTCTCAATCCTCCGCAACTTCAGATCATTACCTTATTTCATTTAAATTACATCTTAGTCATAATATACGTACATCCCCTAGCTACTCTATGAAACGTTCAATAACGCCTTTTACAGCCCAACAATTTACAGATAAGCTTCCAGACTTATCAACTCTAATGTTCTCTCCTGTAGACCCAGTAGAACTAGACAAACTAAAGAAACCAGATCTATAAAAAAAATTAATCTGGATTTAGGCCTCATCATAGCACTGAGACAGCTTTAGTTAAAATAACAAACTTATTGCTATAATTTCTGCTGCTTTGAAGGTCCCAATGAGCACAGTGACCTCCATCATTCGTAAATGGAAGAAGTTTGGAACCACCAGGACTCTTCCTGAAAATGGATGTGCACAGACGTCTCCCATCCAACCTGATGGAGCTTCAGAGGTACTGCAAAGGGAAATGAGCAAAACTGCCTAAAGAGAGGTGTGCCAAGCTTGTGGCATCATATTCAAAAAGACTTGAGGCTGTAGTTGCTGCCAAAGGTGGTTCTACAAAGAAATAAGCAAAGGCTGTGAATACTTATGTAAATATGATTTCTTTTTTTTTTTTTTTTTTAATACATTTTCTCAAGAACTCTCAAGAAAACTTTTTTCACATGGTCATAATGGGGTATTTTGTGTAGAATTTTTAGGAAAGAGATTAATTTAATACAATTTGGAATAAGGCTGTAACGTAACTAGATGTGGAAAATGTGAAGCCCTGTGAATACTTTCTGGATGCACTGTAAATAAATTTAAAAGCCATTTGACCAGTGTAGGATGGTCCCCCATCAAATGTGAGTCCTGCTCCTCCCAAGGTTTCTTCCTCCTGCAACTCTGAGGGAGTTTTTCCTTGCCTCCGCGCTCACTGGGGGTTCTGTATCCTGTATTTTCTATGTTTAATGTTTTGCCTGTTTCTTTGTCCTGTGATCATGTTTCTGTAAAGCTGCTTTGTAAAAAAACAGTTGTAAAAAGCGCTATACAAATAAATTTGATTTAATTTGATTTGACTGCCAATATTCACTCTGGAAGCTAGCAGGGCTGGTTCAGTTAAACCTTAGCAGCTACATAGCTTAAAAAAAAGCTTTGTACCACAGATCGTTTGCAGTAAGTGCTGGCTACCTCGGAGGTGGAGTTAGTGTTGGGGAATGAGCAGCAGGAGGAGACAGGACAAAACAAACACAGATACCCAGGACGGACTGCACACTCCAAATAGGAATGTACTGCTGAAGCCCTGCTGACAAGAGCTGCCAGTGCTTTCACTCAACATGTTTCCTTAATATCTGATGATACATCTTCATCACTGTATCATTTACTACTGAAAATAAATTACACATTGGTCCTTTACGGTCACAAACAGGTGGCAGGTGAGACCTGCAGCTCTTTACTTGTTGTTCTGAGTTGTTTTGTAACCTCCTGGATGAGTTGTTCATGCCCTTTTGGAGTAATTTCAGTAGGCTGGTCACTTGGTTCACCAGTGGTCCCTGTGGTCTGCTTGAGAGCCTCAAAGAGATCTTAACCCATACCCACTATTTAAAAAAAGTATTAGGTTGGCAAAATTAAACAATTATATTTACATTAGTGCTGTCACTCAAAAAATAGGTTGTATTAATCACTACAATGTTATGTGGGGTGAATGGGTGAATTTCAGAGCTTAACCCTTTTTTATTGTTACTAAAAATTGCTTTCTTGTTTTTTAGTTGAAACAAGTAAATCTGTATGTATTCTGTTTGTGTTAACACTGTCACCAGGAGGAGGCACTGTTTGATCCGAAATAAGAACAGCTGCACCGTTGTCTTCACTTATTGTTGAAGAGTTGTTAATTGAGAGACTGCTGTAGAATATTTAAAAATTATCAGCTATATAAACTAGCATTCAATGTAATATCTAGTCAGTCATGAGTTTGCACACTCATTCAGTGTTTTCTTTCTTTCTATTATTTTTTACATTTTACATTTAATATTGAACACTATATTAAAGCTATACAGGAACACATGCAGAATTCTTTTATAAACAAAAATAATATATTTTATATTTTAGAATTTATAAGAAGCACATTAAATTTTGAGGACAGATCTGGACACTCTTGTTATTTTAATCTCAGGGTCTTCATGAGGGAGAGTCACCTGGAATAGTTTTTTCAGAGTCTTGAAGTTCCTGAGTTCCTGCAGGTGCTAAACAATAGTTGCTGCTTTTCCTTCTTTCTGTGAAGCTCCAGCTCATCCCAAATCACCCATCTTTATTATTAGTCTTCAAAAAATTATTGAGGTGTGTCCGAACGTTTGACTGGTACTGTACCTGAATGTTAAGTTAAATGGAATATTCTGTGTACTATCCTTAAAGGTTTCATTCCATCATTTTTATTTTATTTTAATATATCTAGCTGTGGTCTCTACTATGAATGAATATCATGTGAGCTGTGTTTTGTGAAAAAAAAATGTTTTTTTTCCGAGGAAGAGTGGGCGGGGAGAAATTATAGGATTCCGGCTCTTGTTCATGAATATTTATACATGCGAACATATTGCCTCTGATTAGCTAGAAGCACTGCAATGCAGCGAGAGGACAACAGAGAGGACAAACATTTTTACAGTAATAACAGTCTTTGCAATGTCATATGTTACTTTACAACATGTGTAATGCCCTGCTAAGTGCAGTTCAGCCACTGACATAGTCTTAGAGTCTCTGTAAAACACAAAATCCACCAGATATTGTATGTAAAACATATAGTTACTCACAGAGGTGGGTAATCCAGGTCCAGAAAGTAAAAATCCACCCCGAGGTTCTACTTTTCTCTAGTGTAAACAGAACTGTTCTAAATACACACCTACCTATCGTAATTGTACTACGCTGGTGTTGTACCATAGACAAATTCTAACCATTTGTGTCTTAGCTCTGAATTACTGGGCAAAGCATAAAACACTTATGTGTTATTTGCATAAATAACACAGGAACAGACCTACTGTATTTCATAAAACAACAAGAATTTTAGCGGAAGGAGAACTTTAAACGAATCCTAACTCAGATATTGTTCCCTAGACAGTCTGTTATTATTCTGTTAAAGGAAGCTGCTGTCTGTATTCTCAATCCTGCAGAGACTCTGTTTAAAACCTCCAGCAGCTCTGCTGCACTTGATACACTCAGACCAAAGTCTGTTCAGGTACATAAAGAAGCAAGCAGAGAATAAAGTAAAAATGTACATATAGTCCCTTTAATGCTCTTCCAAAGAGAAAGCAATCATTTTCATGTAAACTTTTTTGGGTTAGATAGTGGAGGTCGATGTAACATTGATTTTCGCACCATATGATAAAATGTTTAAGCAGAGGCTAATGGAAACAGCAGACTGAAGCTTAATTTAGAGAATATCAGTCAGATGCACTAATGTCGCTCCCATCATCATTCTACTTGTGTAACTGTAGCCTCTGTGAATTGTTTTACTGCAGGTTACCAATAAGTGCCTATATAAAACACACACTTACACACACACATAGACACACCTGGGGTACCAAACTTCGTAACGTATCTGAACAGAGGAACAGTGAGGAAACACCAGGACTGACTGCTGGCACTGATTTGTTCTGAATTGTTGAATATATTACTCCCTGCTGAACAATCCAGCAGTTTTTGCTGTTTCAGATGGCTTAGACTGGTATTTCATGGTCAGTGTGGATGAGCGCTGGTCATCCATGTGAAAACATGCTGTTTGTTGGTGAAGTAGCTGATTATTTATGATGGACAACTATCTTAACTCTATATTTTTCAGAACGGACACTTATTAACTACTTATTATGACAACTTGAGCTGTGATTAGACAGCTTAAAACTTCCGTCAGATTATTGACAGCCATATCAGAGTTTTGAGCACTGAGTACATAATAGCACAGTGTACATAGCAGTCTATGTAGCACCTAATGCTAATGCTAACGGTGCTCTGCGCAAATTGTATGTTGCCATCACTAAACTACAGAACTCACACCAGACAGACTGTTTATTGTTGCTGGTGACTTCAATCACAGTAACCTGAAGGCTCTGCTGCCTAGATTTCACCAGCATGGGTGTGGTGGTGGGGAGAAAAATGAACCTGACTACCCAGGGCCCGTCTAGAAAATCCTGATTTTATTTTTTTTGTTGTGATGTTTATATTATTGAATTGGGCCCTCCAATAAACTATTTATTAATTAATCTTTCAAATATATTGATAACATCAACTGAGGAAATGAACTTTAATCACAGTCCTCTCAACATTTTGGACATTCTGGAGGCCCTCTCCTGGAGGCGCAAAATGGTTTAGTCCACCCGACAGCGACCAGCAACAAGGTCAGTGACCCAGATTGAATGATCTGGGATCTAGTCCATAAAGCAGAAATCTGCCCAAAAAGTAGAAATCAGCAGTGATGGGAGTAACGGCGTTGAAATAAATGGTGTTACAATGTTGTTACTTTTTTTCAGTAACGAGTAATCTAACTAATTACTGTGACTGTCACTATAACGCCGTTACCATTTCCGACACCCCGTTACTGCACGTTACTTTAGCCCATTGGCGTAGAAACCGGTGGATTTGATGGAAATGATATCGTTCCGTTTAGCTCAGCTGTACTATTAGTGTGGAGACAGACCTCTGTGTGTAAATGGAAAATCTCTTAACGCCAATCACGGAGCCGGTTCAGCAATTAAGTTCCGCCTCTCAGTAGGTTTTGCGGCAAGAGGAGGGGAGTCACTGTGCTGGTGGGGGGAAGCCCCTCCCCCTTCACTGTGAGATTTAGCAGCGGGATTCAACAGCAGCTGATTTAAAATACATATGGATATACAGAGATTGTTCTAAAAGAAAGGTAACAGAGCTAACCATGTAAACTGTGATGATATGTTTCTGACATCTGGTTAAAAAACATCTCTGAATCAGCACACACAGATTTAAATCACTGTGTGATTAATAAACTGGAGCTGTGTGAGTCAGTTAGCTTAACTTTGGAATTAGCCAGATAGGCAGTCAAGGTTTAAGAAAAAAAAAGTAAAATATATGTAATGTTCCACTTGCCCTGTACCTGATCAGCTAATCACTCTTTTACTTTCAAACTGTGTTTATTAATTTAGGATTACAGGACTTACTGTGAGCTCTAATGAACGGAAAACATTTAGCTAACAAGTTAGCTAGAAGCTGGATGTAGGGGATAGACAGAATTTAGTACAATACTTTATGTTGGTAGTTTAAAGCAGTTTCTTAACCCTGATCCCTGCCCTAAAACTGTGTTTTCCATCAGATCCAACTGATTAGCTAATAAACAGTCATTTACTGAGTTTACTTGTTAAAAGCCCCCTATGGATCATAAATTAATCATTATGTATATCAGCAGTGTATTAGACACATCATACCGCCACTTACTTTATTAAGTGCCTTTAAAGCAGAGAAAGCTGTAGAATATGCAGAACAGTGGGAATATGCAGTAGAACATGTAAGAATTGGGTTGAGAAACACTGATCTAACCTGACTTCTGTTCATTTGTAGTTTGTTATATTATTTAAAATATTAGGTGATAACTGATAACTGATGTTTTTGTCAAATGTATATAATTCAGACATTTCTAGCATAAATGTTTCTAACAATAGTAAATGTAATGTGAAGTTACATGTTTAGGTTGTAAAGTCACCTTTACTTGGATGTAACTAATAAAAAAACAGAATACAGAAAAAAGTGATTATTTGTGATTACAGGGGCGAGTAACACAAAAGTAACGCAATAGTTACTTGTACTGGTAACTAGTAACATTTATAGTGGAGTAACTCAGTTAGTAAATCAGTGCCCAACACTGGAAATCAGACGGCTTTTTTTCCATAAAGTGAACTGAGTTTGCTTGTTATGCAAAGTCCAATTAAAGTCACTGTAGTCCACTCCAGACAGCTGCTGCTGATATTTGTATGCTCATGTGTTAGCTTAGCTAGCTGGCAACCAGTCTGCTTGCGGCTGTAAATATAAGCCGCCTAACGTTAGTTATCGACATTAACCAGTTTCAGAAACAAACAGTGGCGCAGGAGCAGCAGTGGTCAGTCCTGGCGGCTCTTCTGAAGATGAGCCTGAGGTTAGAGATGAGCAAAGACAAGGTGAGATCGTTGTTTAAGTATTCAAGGGAGAGCCCCCCCCCCTCCGACCACACCTTACGTTGGTATGTTGGTTCTCGAAAGAAAGAGAGAAAGATGGTGACTGGTATAATTGCTGCCTAAATGCAATTTGTTTACCTAGGTTTAAAGTAAGTTAATTAGCCTTTTGGTTCAGTGCGTGTGCTATAGCCTATTGTCTACTAACACAGCAGAGCTATGCTGAGACTTAATAAATATTCCACCCAGCAGTATTCATGCTGCATACTGTATATCAACATGTATATAGCCTACCCATATCACTGTGCGCACTCAAGTGCACACTAGTATTATATTAAGCAATAAAGCAATGTATTACTTTGGTCTGGTAAAAAGCCTTAGCATTGCAGTGCAGTGATGTGCTCAAAAGCTATTGTCAACACTCAATAAATTCATGATGTTACCAAAGCCAATGAATAATCATGTTAAATAACTGTGATCTCAATAATAATCAAAAATAATTGTTCTTATGCTTTTTGCCATACATTTTCGCCAGAGATTGTAGCTTAAAACCTAATTTTTCCTTTTTTTGCTCACATTCTTCGTGTACTGGCATTGATAGGGGCCCACTGACATTGAGAGTGTACAGGGCCCAGAATTTGCTGCTACGCCCCTGTTCACCAGCACGTGGACTTTGCAAACACAGGAGGCTAACATTCTGGATCTTGTTCACACAAACGTTCCCGGCATGTACAGAGCGGAGCCCATCTCAGCAAACAGACAGCTCATCAGACGTGCCAAATCAGAGAAGAAGCAAGTAACAACCTGGCCTCCAGGAGCCATCTCTGCTCTTCAGGACTGTTTTGAGCACACTGTACTGGGACATGTTCAGAGAAGCTGCTACTTTTGATGACTCTATCAACCTGAATCAGTGACTGGCTACATCAGCAAGTGCATTGAGGATGTTACTGTTTCCAAAACCGAGGTGCATGTGCTGCTGAGAATCCGGGATGAGGCCTTCAAGTCAGGGAACAAGGCTGTAGAGAAGATCCACAACCACTTCCAGGACACTGATAGTTGGTGCCTGTGGCAGGGCATCCAGGCCATCACCAACTACAAGACACCTTCACCTGCTTGTAACAGTGATGCCTCCCTTTCAGATGCACTAAACACCTTCTACACAGGGAAGCACAGAACTATACGACGGCACGGAAGACCACACCTCTGCTGTGTACTGTACCTGTCCTCAGCTAATGTGCAAAGAACTCTACTCAGAGTCAACCAATGGAAAGCCCCAGGACCAGATACCTGGCAGAGTGCTCAGAGGATGTGCAGACCAGCTCACGGATGTTCCCACAAACATTTTCGATGTTTCTTTGAGCATTGCAGTCGTTCCGATGTGCTTTAAGACGACCACCATCATCCCTGTGCCAAAGAAGCCCCAAGTGTCCTGCCTCAATGACTACTGTGCCAACGCACTTACTCCATCAACGGCTCTGCTGTGGAAATTGTGAAAAACACCAAGTTCCTTGCAAAAAAACCTCACCTGGGGCCTCATGACCTGAAAAGTTCCGTACACACAAAAAATTCCGGATTTATCAAACATCATACCTGCCAATCCTCCCTCCTCCCTCAATTACGCAGAGTATAATGTTATAATAATAATAATTATTATTATTATATAAATTCGGCCATTAGCAATATTTTCCAATAATGCCAACACTGCCATCTCCAACAACAACGCACCTTTAGTACATGAGGCCCCTGGTCCCTCAACACCAGCTCCATAACAAAGAAAGCCCAGCAGCGCCTTTACTTTCTGCGGAGACTGAGGAAAGCACATCTCCCATCCTCACCATGTTCTACAGAGGGACTGCAGAAAGCAAGACCTCAGACCGCAAGACCCTACAGTGGATAGTGAGGACAGCTGAGAAGATCATCGGAGTCTCTCTTCCCTCCATCACCGAGATGTACACCACACGCTGCATCCGCAAAGCCACCGGCATTGTGGATGACCCCACCCATCCCTCACACTGACTCTTCGCTCTGATGCCGTCCGGCAGAAGATACAGGAGCATCCGAGCCTCCACTACCAGACTCTGCAACAGCTTCATCCACCAGGCAGTCAGACTCTTCAACACACAGAGACAGAGCTGAACATCCCCCCCCCTGTTTACACACAAAGACTGAACTTTACCCACACACACTCGGCACACAGAGTCACACATGTCTTTATCCCTTTTAGCAATATTAGCTGTGACTCTCAAAAACTATAAACTATAAATCTACCTCAGTAACTGCTGTGATTATATATGTTCTATATGTTACAGTATGTTACACATCTCTGCACCTTATCCTCACTATACACTTCATTATACTGTATCGGTACTGCACTGTCCTGTCTTTTAAATTGTCTCGTCTTTTGTATTTATTGTATTTATTGTTATTTAGTGTTATAATTTTATATGCACTGTCGTCACTCCTGCACTTTATGTTGTCTATTGCTTGTTGTTCTATGTTGCACCATGGTTCCGGAGGAATGTAATTTCACTACACTGTGTACCTGTACTCAGATGTAATGAAAATAAAAGCCTCTTGACTTGACTTGACTTACTCAAAGAGACCCAGGAGTAAAAAAAAAAAACTATGGTTTTGTGTGCGTGGATGTGTAGGATTGATCTTATTGTGCTCAGCTAATAAGTAATATTGATTATGCTTTTTCAAAAAAAAAAAAATCAATTAATTATGCATTTGTTAAACAGGAGCATGTCCCACCATCAATAAGAGATGATATTTATACAAATAGATTTTCAATGAGTCTGACATTTCTCACCCACCTTAAATGACCAAGGGCACAATTCATTTTATTGTCCCATGAGAATAAGAGATGATCAAGCAATTATTTTGTGTATAGTTGATTTTTACTGCTTTAAAATTTGCAATATATGCAATTTATATACTTTTTTCTAATCATGTTTTTCTGTGGAAGGCTCAGCTTTTCACAAATGAAACCTTTTACCAAGTTATAATCAATTAAGCATCCAATTGCTTTTAAAGTCAACATACATTGGTGCTGGAACATTTGTGAACCCTTTAGAGTTGTCTATATTTCTGCATTAATATGTCCTAAATTACATCAGATTTTCTTTACATCCTAGAAGTAGAAACTAATAAAATATGAGACAAAATTATTATACCTTGACATTAATTTATTTGACTGATGCATCCCTTACCTGAAGACCAGGTAAACTAAACTCCATCCATTAAATTCCATCTGCTAAACTCCATCCATTTTGCACAGTGACCTGGTATTGTTAATGCCTCTGGGACTGGTTAGCCTCTTGGGTCATTTGTGACGTAAAGGATAAAGGATAGAGACATGGCTTCCATTTAAAAGGTCAGCAGTTCGATCCCCTGCACTGGACTGAAAAGGTGTGTGGGGGGGTAAAGGGGTGTTGTGGGGCGGGGGTGGGGGTAAAGAGGTGTGTGTGGGGGCGGGGGCTTATTCTGCTATTTACTGACAATAAAGTGATGACTTTCTTACTACAGTCATCACATGATCTACTCTGCTTTCCATTAAATATTTCTACAAGCAATTCTATGATTTGTTGGGCCAGATCAGTTACAGGTTCTGGGTGTGTTAGTGTATGTTGTGATGCTGGTACGACTGGATCAGATACAGCAGTGCTGTTGAAGTATTTAAACACTATGTATTCTCGCCAGGCCCGGAGTGGCTAATCGGAGATTCGGGAGGATTCCCGATGGGCCAGCTCATGACAATCTCGAGTTTGGGACGGTTGGACGGGAAAAATAATTCTGACACTTATCTTTCACTTATCTAATATTATTCTTGCATTCTCCATTTAACTGCAGTCTTACAATATAACAAAAATAAATCAACTTCCTGTTTAATTGTAATAACTTGATGTTCTAAGTTATGTTAACTTAAGTTTTCTTAACCCATTACTTAACATTTTTAAGGCAACCGGTTTCCTCAAATTTTTAAAGTAAATTCAACTTATCCGGGTTTACAGTGTATGTATGCATTCTCTATTCATCTGACAGCACATCCCCTACATCGCATTAGATGGGTTCAACCATCTAAAGGAATTATCCCCTGGAGCGATAAAATTAAATACAACAACAGAATAGCACGAAGCGTCAGTTAGCTGTGATGGAGGGTAAAAAGAGGCCAGGCGGAGCCGAAAAAGCCAAATTTAAAAAAAGAAAGAAGATGGAAAAAGAAGCTGCCAAATGTGCAAAATAAACAAACTGGTTTTACAGAGGACAGACTCCAGCTGCAGCAATGTTTGCAATGTTGACTTAGCGGAGTTTTTTTTTGTAGAGCCCAATACACACAATTAATCACAAATGTCCAGTTTCAAGCTGAAAATAATAAACATAATTTAGAAGTGTAATATATTAATAGCCGAACTCATTAATGGAATGTTTTTTTAGCTTCGGAGCAGCAAACCCAGATGCTTACCATATAATTGGGCTGGAATATAAGTTTCTGTTGACCCTTTCAAGCACTCAGGTTGCATGCGAGCGTAGTTTCTCTTAAGTTAACATGTATGAAAAATAGGCTACGAAACTCACTGTCTCAGGAACTCCTGGAGGCCTTCATATTAATGTACACAGAGAAGAAAATTCTCTTGTCCATAGACAATGACACAATTTTTAATAAAGTTGCAGAAACCAGTGCACATGCGTAGTAAAGCTACTTAAAAGTTTAGCGTAAACCTAACAATAGAACACCTCTCTATTGGGGAAAATATGCAACTTTGATTTCAAATTATTTTTAATTTCAACTTATTGATCCTGTACAAATGTAAATACTTTTTATATTTATCACATCTTTTACCTTTTAAATCTTTACCTTAAAACACGTTTAAGTGAAGGGTGTTTTGTTACCAACATATACTTGAACGTATACGCAATAAAAAGACATTGTAAGAGTTAGCTGAATAGTTTGAATAGTTTCATTTATTCAAATTCCTCCTCCGTGGAAAAAGTGGGCCGGATTTGGGCATGAAACTACCGGGCTGAAAAAGAGGCCCACTCCGGCCCTGATACTCACTGTACTCCACTCTATTACACACCTCTACCTCCAGCTGCTCCACCCTGTATATAAAGAAGAGAATTAGATCTGAATCTGTTGCTGTACAGTTTACAGTTTTGCACATCTTTTAGTCCGTCATCAGTGGGCACCCACTCGGCACCCATCCTTATTATCTACTTTGTTTTTCATTTTGTTGCACTGCAAGCGACTCTTAAAATTTTAGTCTAGGTTGGTTACAGAACCAGATTTAATTCATTCGTTTACTTCTGCAGTCCAGGATTCTTGCAGCATTCCCTGATAATATTAACACAGACTTTAGTAGTGACTCTCTCCATGCTCTTAATTAAGTACATCTGATCTTTGACTATTCTGATTCAATGGGAACATATTCCATTTCTGAAGTTGTGTGTGTGTTTAACATTCCTCGACCAACAGTGTTGTATGTGCCGAGAAGGCACTGCTTTCCACTATCCAGCTGGAATTGTCTGTTCTTATAGACAAATGAAAGTATAATCTACATTCAGTTCAGCAACATCCCAAGACGTGACGTGTCAGTGTAAAGACATCATGTTTGATTTGTTTAATTCAGCTCAATATTTTACATCCGAAAATGCTGAAAATAATGATTTTTAAATATATTTATTGACTTACTTATCATCATATTAACTTAGATGTCTCTTTGATTTAACACTCTCTTGATTAGAGAACAATAATGTGATGTATATGTAACTTATACATAATGTATGGCTCTTATTGCTCATCAAATAAATGGCTCTTATTGCTCATCAAATATGTTTGCAATTTTAAAGAACATCCTGAGTAAAACCATCATGCTCTTGTGTTCTATTTCTATTAATAGAGGGTTTAGTACAGATAAGTATTAGGGCCTTTTTTTTTTAGTAAGCCTCAGTTTTGAAGTAAATTCATGCTCCTTCCCACACATCACCTCGCAGGCCATTAGCTGCTTTTTGTACCTCCGCCTCATTTCTCCGAGCAGAAACAGCCACTACACTGATATTTATTCAGGAGTGCAAACCTCCATATATTTCAATACTTTAATCCTCACGCACCTACTCATTTTTTTTTTTACATTATTTTTTTTGGACAAAAAGAGAGTGCATTAGTGACCTAAACTTGGTCAAGATCCAACCCCCGTCTAAATGTAAAAAAAAAAAAACACGGTTTCTTGGGCATTAGTTGTTCATTCAAGATTTTTTTCCATCCTGCTCACTTCATTGTACCTACAAAAACTCATTTATAAATGATCCTTGCTAAATTTGACCTTTCTACAAGTAAATAAACTAGTTTCAAACATAAAATTGGATATGAATTTTTACCTTCCCCATGTTTCTTTCTGGACTGGCTGTAGAAACTATTGACTGGAATTCCCATCATCCTATTTTGAATCTATTGAGTGTATTGTTGTCATATGACCACCAGATGGTACAGGTAGTGTCTTCATATAAGGCCAAAGGGACAACATTTAAAAAAAATTAAGTATCATAAGTGAAGAGAGGCTGACATCTAACTTCAATAATGATAAATCGGATGTGGCCCAGAGAAGATGCTGGTGTTCGGATTGTTTTGAGTTTTAAATGACTTAATGAGTTAATGAGTAAATAAAATGGTAAAATATCTCACCCATTGACAGGTGCCAATGTAAATGGCAATTATCTTTAGACTCTTCCACTGTCCATGGTTTTAATATTATGTGTGTGTATACACAGACCTTGTGTGCAGTGTGTATATGTAGAAGTGCCTGTGTTTGCCTGTGTGTGTATAGTAGAAGAAGATTTTCATCTTGTGTTAGAGGTAAAACAGCCAGATCAATCCTTCACTGTTCTAACGAGGCAATTAGAAAAGGTACTTGCACATAGGTTCATTAATTCCAGTCATGCCAGTCTCTTTTTCAGCCCAATTACAGGCACCACACAGCTCACGCCTATCAATATAACCCACTTACTCTTATGCTTTTTATTGATCAGTCCTACGCTGAACACCAAGTGTCTACTTATTATCCTCATCTTCCACCTTTACTGGTTCAGAGGCCAACGGTGCCCTGTGTTCTTCTGGGGAGTTCCAACCTGTAGGCTGTGGGTGAGATATCTATATTCAGTTATGCCTTCAACCAGCTCAACAAGTGAGGAGTAGTCAGACAGGATGTTCTTTAATGAGCTTCAGTAATATCCAGGCAGTAAGACTAGCTCAGTTCTGGAGCTTCATTGAAGTTGAGGCGTGGGAGGGAGACTGGCCTAGGTTTCATAGTTTGTCCTTTCTAATTGCTTATATGCAGCAAGACCTAAATGATACACATTTTTTAGAAACAACACAGCTTTCAAAAACCAAACCACTCTGGAAATGCACTAAAAAAGCAATGCACTGAAGGCTCACAAAAAGCCTTCTCTCTACAGCTATTCCAGCAAAAGCAAGGTTAAATATTTTTAAAATGTACTTACTCCTTTGTTCTGCAAAAACAGATTAATTTAAATTTGTTGCTTTTGAGATGTCACAAAAACAAATGCATCAGTTTACATATTTGGGTAACACTTTATAATACTGTTCCATAGTTAATAGGTAACTAAGCAGTAACTAAGCAGTAACTAATTAATAGTGCTGCATTAACACCTAAATATTTTCTATTAACTACCAGGGAGTACTGAATAATTACTCAGTAGATAGTACTGAACTAATGATTATAGTAGTTCACTATTAACTCCACAATAATTACTGAGACTTACATATCTCCCAGAGAACTACTTACTAATTATGTCTCCTTTATAATAACTATCCATTAATTACTAATTAATTACTGCTCAAATCAACATTAATTACTGAAAACCCTTACATCCCACCTACACAGTCTACACAAACAATTATTCTATCAGTGGTGATATTAAAGGCATATTTGAAGCCAGTGACACCATTTGTAGTAGTAGTGACCTTAATTACCTTATTATCATCATTATATTCCAAATATTAGCAACATATAGTAAAATACTACAGTGTGTCGTAATCTGCTTAAACCCCTTTTTTGAAAGAAAAAAAAAAACTTTATAACGTAATATTATTACATAGTAGACATTATTTATGTTCTCCAGAAGACTCTAAGACTGACTGTACTCAATTTTGTTTTAATGGTCACTGCTTTAATTTTAAGCACCAACCTTATAAACGTTAATCTTTAGCCTTGCAGTCTCACAGATTTTGAGTGCGCATTATTAGGGTAATTACGGTAATTCCACAGCGCCAGACCGCTAGCCTCTATCAGTGTGTTTATCTGCTGCTGCAGGTTATTCTATCAGTGGTGATATTAAAGTCAGTGACACATCATATATTAACCTTACTTACCTTAGTATGCTCAATATCTTCCAAATGTTAGACACACTGAAATGTGCAGTAGTCTGCTTAACCCCCATTTTTGTAATGTTCTGTCAGTGTGTTACAGGTGTTTATTCTAAACCTGTGCTCTTCTTCAGTCCTCCTGGAGATGTGATGGCTCACATACAGCTTTACTGTAGGTTGTGTCCTACATCCTTATTCTGGGGGAAATCATGTTTAAATGAATAAATATTTGTGTTAGATAACGAACTAGGCATCCCTGTGTTCTTCATAGATAATTAATAAGGGGTCCCTGTCTTCTTTTTTCGGGAGTTAACAGCAGCACATGGTAACCCATTACTAATGACTGAGGAGTTACTGTGTTCTTCTTTAGTAGTTACTGCAAATCATACCACAGTATTATAAAGTGAGAAACATGTTAACT
This sequence comes from Astyanax mexicanus, assembly GCF_023375975.1. Taxonomy (NCBI): domain Eukaryota; kingdom Metazoa; phylum Chordata; class Actinopteri; order Characiformes; family Acestrorhamphidae; genus Astyanax; species Astyanax mexicanus. The sequence continues at coordinate 14,692,613 of NC_064419.1, forward strand.
AATTACTAATTAGTGAGGAGTTACTGTGTTCTTCTTTAGGAGTTACTGCAAATCATACCACAGTATTATAAAGTGAGAAAAATGGTAACTAATTACTAATTACTGAGGAGGTACTGTGTTCTTCTTTAGGAGTTACTGCAGAACATGTCACAGTATTATAAAGGGAAATATACATTATTAATAATAATAATAATAATAATAACAACACACATTTAACCTAGTTAACTAACACACACACATTTAAACTAGCTAACACAATTAACCTAGCTAACACACACACATTTCCTCTAGCTAACTTAGCTTGCTAACTAACACACATATAACCTAGCTAACTAACCCACACATAAAAGTTAACTTAGCTAGCAAACGAACACACATAACCTAGCTAACTAACACACATTTAAACTAGCTAACTAACACACACATAACCTAGTTAACTTAGCTGGCTAACGCTAACTTAGCTAACTTAGCTAGCTAACACACATCCTAAAGCTGGTTAACAACCCACAAAGAGTCCTCCTCTGATCCAGGGGTAAAATAAGCTGGAAAAGATCTCAATATCTTGATTACTAGTTTATTTTCAATCAAATACAGAAATATGAAAGCAGCAGAGTCTCTCTTAACCCTCTTCCAGCAGCAGCAGCAGCAGCAGCACAGCAGAGAATTTACACGAAGGACCAGGAGAGCTGCGTCCGCTGTAGTGCGCAGTGAAATAAATCTCTGTGAGACTGCAAACGCTGAAGATGCACTTTTATAAGGCTGATACCTAGTGTTAAAGCAATGATTGTTACATTATTACAGTCTTACAGTCATTCTTAGAGTCTGAGATGCCTTCTGGAGAACTTTCATCAAGGTCTTCTATGCAATAATATTGTTGTTTTTTTATTCCAAAAATGATTGTTATGCAGAGTAATACACACTGAAGTATTTTACTATATGTTGCTAATATTTGGAAGTAACTGAGGATAATAAGGTAATTAAGGTTACCACTACTACAAATGGTGTCACTTGCTTAATTCAAATATGCCTTTAATTAATATGCATTTAATTCAAATATGCCTGATTTAGATCTATAGTTCCCCAGGTGGGATGTAAGGGTTTTCAGTAATTAATGTTGATTTGAGCAGTAATTAATTAGTAATTAATGGATAGTTATTATAAAGGAGACATAATTAGTAAGTAGTTCTCTGGGAGATATGTAAGTCTCAGTAATTATTGTGAAGTTAATAATGAAGTACTATAATCATTAGTTCAGTACTATCTACTGAGTAATTATTCAGTACTCCCTGGTAGTTAATAGAAAATATTTAGGTGTTAATGCAGCACTATTAATTAGTTACTGCTTAGTTACTGCTTAGTTACCTATTAACTATGGAACAGTATTATAAAGTGTTACCACATATTTGACCTACATACAGGTGGTTAAGCTCTAATGCTGATATTGTGTAAGTGTTTCAACCTGGGTTATAAGGCTTTGGGTTCTAGTTCAGAACAATTTACCAGGTTGTTACTCACAAAGTTAATTTTCGGCTGGGAGGTATATTGGCCTAGGGGGGGAGGTATATCTTAACGACACTAAGTTCTAAATGGCATCAATTTCAAAACACAAGGGTTGCTACGTTGAGCAAACTAAACCTACACAAAAGTGATTACAACCCTCACATTTCTGCAGATAATTAGGAATATTTTCATTGGACAACACTGACAAAATGACACTTTGACACAATTAAAAGTAGTCTGTCTGCAGCGTATATAACTGTATATATAAATGTATTCTTCCCTCAAAATTACTTACATACAGCCATCAATGTCTAAACCACAGGCAACACAAGTGAGTACACCCCTTAGTGAAAGTTCCTGAAGTGTCAAAATGTTATTTTCCAGAACTGCCTTAACTCTCCTGGGCATGGAGTTTACCAGAGCTTCACAGGTTGCCACTTTCATCCTTTTCCACCCCTCCATGATGACATCACGGAGCTGGTGGATATTCGAGACTTCTGCTTAAGGATGCCCCAATGATGTTCTATTGGGTTTAGATCTGGAGTCATGGCCAGTCTATCATCTTTACCCTCAGCTCTTCTGGTCATCTTAGAGGTGTGTTCAGGGTCATTATCATGCTGGAACACCGACTTAAGACCCAGTTTCCAGAGGGAGGGGATCATGCTCTGCTTCAATATTTCACAGTACATATTGGAGTTTGTCTCTCAATGAAACATAACCCCCTAACAACTGCTGCGCTCATGCAGCCCCAGAGTATGGCATTCCCACTACCATGACTGTAGTCATGACACACTTATCTTTGTACTCCTCACCTGATTGCTGCCATACATGCTTGAGACCATCTGAACCAAACAAATTAATCTCGGTCTCATAAGACCATAGGACATGGTTCCAATAATCCATGTCCTTTGTTGACATGTCTTCAGCATTTCTTGTGGGCTTTCTTGTGTACAGACTTCAGAAGATACTTTGTTCTAGTGTGCCATGCAGACCAATTTGATGTAGTGTGTGGTGTATGGATTCAATCTCTACAGCAATGCTAAAAGCACTCCTGCACCTATCATTCAAAGACAGCATTTGGATGTGACACAGAGCACATGCTCTCAGCTTCTTTGGACGACCAACGCAAGGTCTGTTTTGAGTGGACCCAGCTCTTTTAAAACACTGGATGATCTTGGCCACTGTGCTGCAGCTCAGTTTTAGGGTGTTGGCAGTCTTCTTGTAGCCTTGGAAGATCATGTAGCGCAACAAATCATCTTTTAAGATCCTCAGAGAGATCTTTGCCATGAGGTGCTATGTTGGAATTTTCAGTGACCAGTATGAGAGAGTGTGAGAGCTGTACAACAAAATTGAACACCTGCTCCCTACACAGCAAAATTTACAGTGTCAAATTAACTCTGTAAGAGTTTAATTCGACACTGTCCTAGATAACATATGGTCCCACTCACTATAGTGTTAAAATAAATCTACCACAAGAGTTAAAATTTTGAGTTAATTCAACAGCTTATGGAATCATATATAAACCCTATGTAACTCTCATAATTCAACACTGTAGGGTTGTAAAACATGGTACAACAACAATTGTTGATTCATATTTTTTAAGTTGGTTTGAATTTATATTTGTGTATCTTCTGACTTTCACCCAAAAAACAATTAACCAGAGTATCTATAAAACATTATCAAATGTGAGCTACACCACATAATAAATTACCTTTTCATACTATCTAAGCTTTATTTAGAACAAGAGAGACCATCAAAAACTGCCAAAAAAAAGAAAAAAAAAAAAGGCAGTGGTTCTCCCCATAATAACACAATAACTCTTGGATGGAGACCTTTATCCACCATCCAACCCAACACCAAGAGGGTGAATATGGCTCCATCAGGGGAACCACCACAACAAAGCTAAACCACACACACACACACAAACACAGCAGAATCAAGGGGCGGAGCCCTATTATTTTAACTCTGAATAATAACACCAAATCTGTGATTTGTTTATCACCGAGGGTTGTTAGAAAAACCCCTAGAGAGTTAAAGCATGTTTACACTGTGATTTTAACACTGTGGATTTTACTGTGTATGCACACCTGAGACCTAGTAACACTACTGTGTCACATGACATTTCATTTTGTCAGTTTTGTCCCATGAAAAAATATACTTAAATATCTGCAGAAATGTGAGGGGTGTACTCAAATTTGTGATACACTGTAAGTCTCTATACTCTGTAGGCTTATCAGCTAAAAGTACATTTGCAATGTTTAAAGAATTTTACGTTATAAACTGATTTTAAATGACTCTGCCAACTACACTGATGGCTGCATTAGCCAAAGCTAGCTAGCTATCTAAGTCTATTATCCCATAAACACCCTTTGCTTGAATTACTGCTTAGTTTAACAGAAAACACAGCTGAGGTCTTACCTGTTCAGGAGATAATTAGCTAGTTAGCCTGCATCCATCCTGTAGCTACTCCTACTCCTGGGGCTCTGTCCTCATATATCAAAAACTGTCCTCATATATCAAACAAGTTGCCAATTTTGACTTCACGCAGCTTTTTAGACAGATTCAAATGCTTTTTCAGTTGTATTTCCTCTAACACTGTAGTTTCTAGTTAGCTTGCTCTATTCTGTGGTTGGAGCTCTGCCTGCTATTATTGCATAGCTGGCAAACTGGCGTCACTGGAAATGAGCAGATTTAGAAGCAAAACAGAAACAGTTCTGCTCCATATCAAAACATTGGTTAAATCACTTTTGTCAGTGCTTCAACTTAGCACATTATTCAGCACTTAATACATAATGACACACCCTGGTCAATTCATGAGTTGGTAAAGAAAATAGCTTAAGTATTGACCCTTTAACAAATAGAGTGCAATAAAGATTGTTTTAGATAAATGCACTTTTCCTGCATGCAGTTAAACATATGGTGAAGTTTGGGAAATGCCATGATCGTTTTTCCAGTAACAACATTTTAGTAAAATAATCATGTGCCTAATTTAAAAACTGTAAAGACCCACATTGTTAGTTTAAGATAAAAGTCTGACTATGTTTGGCATTGTGTTCATGCAGCCTGTTTAACGCGCACACGCACTCACACATACACGCACATGTACTCTCTGCTGGTGTTCTCCTCGATGCACGTGCAGTCATTCTCATGGAAAGCATTTTTATTATACATCATTATAATTTACAATTATGCTGTATAACCATAGAAACAAAAATAATTTACAGATCGACAAGTTCTCAAACTCATGCACGTACATACTGTAGAAAAATAATTCGCGCCTCCCATTTCGCGGGGAAATATTCACTCCAGTTTTACAGAACTAACACAAATAGCTTTATTGTGGAAAGCAGAAACCGGTTCATTCTGGGAGTATGGCCACATGAGATGTCAGCCTAGCTTAGTTTGGAAAGTGTTGCACTATTTTCGGTATTTATTCATTTATTTATTATTTTAAAGACACGGCCTAACCAGCTGCCAGCTAAACATATTTGATCTTAACTAGTACAGAAACTTATTTAAAGCTGAAAGCATAAGTGACATATCTGGACACACAAGAATGATAAAGCATTTTTTCCATTTTGCCTAAAATAAAAAAAAAACACAGAAAAGACAAAAACGTCTCTAAACTACGGCTTCAGATCTCATGTGGCTCTCAGAGGGGAAATTTGTTTATAGATGCGGTTTTAATTCTCTTCATCTCTCTACTCCACATCACTTAGATCTTCCTCCAGGATCATCCTCTTGCCCGGGTGTTGCCGCTTTTCCTCCGCGCGGCTTTTGCTTGCGCTGTGCAGCAACTCGAGCAGCAGGCCGGCTTTGCTGCACCCTGGGGAAGAAGCTAGCAGGTCGCAGGGAGTGCCTGCCGACGCGTCTGAAGGCGAGGCGTCCCAGAAGCGCTTGCCCGGGTGCTGCCGCTTGTCCATCTCCCACAGGTCACCGGAGTCCGGCTCCTCCGCGCCCGCCTCGCGCCGGCCGGGATGCTGCCGCTTGCTGTACAGCACGAGCAGTTTCCCCGGGTGCTGGCGCTTGGCCAGCTCGTTTAGAAGCGCGTTTTGCGCGCCGGGGGTCTCCATCATCTGCTCCAGCATCCAGCGCTTACCCGGGTGCTGCCTTTTCTGAAGCTCGGGGTAATCTCCGTCCTCCTCCTCCTCCTCCTCCTCGCGCCTGCCCGGGTGCTGGCGCTTCCCCGGATGCTGCCTTTTCTCCAGCCACTCTGACTGAGGAGCGAACGTTTCTGGGGACCGAAAAAAATACGATTAAAAACCTTAAATAATGTTTTTTTTATAAACACGTGGGAGTTTTTCAACCAGATCCGTTGAAGTGCCATCAATAAAGTGAGTGTTTTATTCTTCATTCATTTATACCAAATTCGGCATTGATTGTGCTAGACAGAAGAATAAAAATCACAAGATACTTTAAAAACTATGACTTCACTAGTTTTGTGGTATTTCCTTTTATCACAGTAAATCTAGATTGCACAAAAAACAGATTGCTCCTTAGGAATGAATAGCTTTACTCACTGTGGATTGCCATAAAATGTATTGTAGATGTTCATTTTTGTTTAAACGGTGCCAAATTAAACTGAATGGGGCAATATGATCTTTCGAATTCAAATCGTCCCTTAAAAGTAAAAAAAACAACAACTGCAAATTAATATTACAAATATTCCCCCAAATATTAAATATACTAAAGGTCCCTTAAAGGTAGTAAAAGTATAGTCAGCGGCAGTTCTGTGCCTTTTTTAAGAGTGTAATTTAAAACTAACCAAGACAAGTTTTGGACCTGCTACCTGAATTTAGCCTTATGTCAAACGCAAATACCGAAACTTTTATGTCTCTTTTATGTCTCACTGTAATATATTTACCACAGATAGAACTTTGTATTACCAGAATATTATATTTTGGTTGGTGGTTATTATTGCCCACTGTGTGCCTATGTTGAAGCATTTCAGTCGTAATAACGTTACTATCCCATTTTGAAAGTTTATAATTAATAATGTAGTTTTGCATTTATAGGTAAATGCATTGCATAAGGCTGAAAATGCATTTTCTTGAATGATTTTGGGTCCAAGTAAAGTCCATGTAATTGCTATCTAAGGTTTAAAGGTACAGTGTTGCTGTTGATGGTTTGTGGATTTACTACACTATTCCAGTGCAACACAGCATTAAACTGCACGTGCATGCGTAGCCTACTTGAACATAATTAATTCATAACCCTCACTACTCTATGATAATTTCTAAAGCCCACCTTCTGCATTGCCTTCCTCTTCCATCTTCTTGATGATGGCGCGCATCAGCAGGGTCTGCGCGCGCTGCAGGATCTCCTCCAGGCTCGGGCGCTCTTCGGGTTCCTCTTCAGCAGCGGGGATGTTCTGGCACTGCGTCCCGCTCAGGTTGCACAGCGCAAGGAAGGAGAGGAGGATGAGGCACGCTGCCCTCATGTCCACTTCAGCTGGACCCTGGTTCTAAAAACACATACCCAATAGAACTTCGTCAGAACGGGAGTTAAAAACTCAGTAAAATGCAGAAAGTGGATAAAAGTGAACAAAACTTTCTACAAAAACCCAAAGCTCAGTTTACCTTAGTTGTAGGACCCTGGTACAGCGGTCGGTCTTAAAACCCCGTTGGCAGCTAATAGTTTAACAGCGACCAGTGGAGTTGTTCGTCCCGCCGCTCGCCTGCTGACCGCTCCTGACCCTGTAAAGCGAAGATTTAGCGCTGTGCTCTGTTAAAGTTCAGGTTATATAGACGCTCCCGCCCCCGGCGGACCGGCCTGCGAGCGTCACTTTAACGGAGGCTCCGTCTGGCTGATGTCATGGATTCATCATCTGGAGATCGTGTGCACAGCTGATCTGACCTAGGGCTGCGGCTCCCCGTAGAACCACAAAGCCCCCTGATACCTGATGCCAGTAGAATCCCACACAGTGCTGTTTGTTTAAACGGCAGCACCAACCTGAAGACATGGGGCCACCAGTATAGGCAAAAGGCAATGGTGTAACATAATCTTCATCCTTGATTTAGATTAAGATCTAAACTTAGTTTTATAGCTTGCTGTAACCCTTCTTCATCTCACACTGCAGAAGGAGGTGAGGGTTGTGAGCTCCATTTAAACATCCAATAGAGGATGTGTAGAGAAAACAGCATTACTAACAGTAAAAATTAATGCTTTATAGATAGATAGATAGATAGATAGATAGATAGATAGATAGATAGATAAAAAAGCCTGACAGCTTTGAAGACAAAGAGCACTGAGCAGCATTTTAGTGTTTTTTAGTTTTACTATGTCATTGTTAAAAAATTAATTTAATATAAAACACAGTTAATCACAGTTAGCATAATCTAATCTACCCCAAAGGGTGTATTGAAATGTAATAATTTACAGACAATGCAGAGGAGATATTAGTCTAACATACGGGCACCTTTCCAAAATGCAGAAAACATTTGTTAGCACACACACAATGAAATCAGGGTCACAATGAAGTAAATTCATAATTTTATCAAAGCGTTTTTGGAGGGACCTTAAGACTCATCACAGTACCACTTTGGTAAAACCTTCCCCAGTGAAAACGCCCTAGGGGACACTGGTTCCGTATTTTGTGTTTTTTTCCTCCCCATCAGAATGACCAATAAGCAGCAATTCTCTTATAAAACTGCAGCTCTTCAAGTGGAGACTCTTATCCACCATCCAACCCAAACAACGACACAATTTAAACACATACATATAAAACAACACCCCCCACAATAACATAACATAAAACCTCCCTAAATAAACCCAACTGCAGAAAAATGGTGACCACAAGCATGCTAACCCGTCCAGACTCAGCACCACCACAATATTTTCTCACAGGGCATATATTACACAGAAAGTCAGCTGTCAGCAATGTCTATTTATCAATGTTTTATTTTTCCATTTTCACACTAAACAAATTCTGATTCTGGTGTAAAAACAAACACCTTTACAGAACTGCATCACATTTTATTTTTCACTGGATGCGCAATTTCTATCAGAGGAACTGAGAGCTCCTAACTGTGTCATCAGTACATATGTTTTATAATGTCACCAATCTTTTGGAAGGCCACCCATAATTGAATATTTCTGCTCTGAACATTTTCATCGTTTATTGTAAGAAAGGGGCACCTAAGATTACACACTGCCAAGTGAAGGGCAGCTAATATGGCACTTCTTCTTCTTTGCCAGTATACAGGGTAGCAACACTTTATAACTAAGGGGGTACAAGACAGACCTGCTCCCACAGGTGTTGGTTTGTGTATTATTTAAATTAACCTGGACACTGAACACTAAAGGCTCAGTTAAACTTACTTTCCAAACAAAAATGAACAGGCTAGGTTTTATTTATTCTAGCATGCCACACCCACTTTACTTGCATTTACTAATCCTTAATACTTACTTAAGTGCCTGCAATTATTGTGCCTTATGATTTTTTGTGTTCAGTGTCAAATGTTGTAGATGAGGAGATCCGTGTAAGGGCCAGGTGCTATCGTGTTCTGTCGAGTTGTGCTGCAAAAAAAGAATAAGCGCTCCAAACATAATTGAGTTTTCACTGACGTGTCTAGACTGGAAATGTAGACCTTGGAAGCGAGAGAAAGGCCTAAAGACCAGTAGTCTAGAAGACAGTACACTTTAGGTGTGTCTCAATTCAGGGGCTGCATCCTTCGAAGGACTCATTTGAAGGCCGATTACGTCACCACTGTGGGACTTGGCTGTCCCATTTGGAAGACTCCTTCGAATGCGGCCGACAAATGCAGCCTTCTTTTCCTCTGAAACGAAGTATGCACCGGGTGTATCCTTCACAAACTACAGTATCCCAAGATTCATTGCGTGCCGGCTTATTTCAGCATGAAAAGGCCGGAGTCGGCTGTATTATGTAGTTTATAGATATATAAATACTTATAGATATTATAAATATTATTTATATATTATATCATTTATATTGTTCAGTTTATATATATATATATATATATATATATATATATATATATATATATATATATATGTGTGTGTGTGTGTATGTATTAATGTATTATTTGGTTTATTTATAAGTATTGTTTAGTTTATATATATAGTATTTATATATCTTGAAACTACATAATACTATATATATATATATATATATATATATATATACTATATTTATATATATATAGTAAATACTAAATAAATAACTAAATAATACTTTATTCTAATTTATTCTCTTTTTTCCAACTTCATTTCAAACGCCCTTTTATTTGTTTATGTTCAGTTCCACCCGTGCACATTTAAAACATTAAAGTAACTGCACATTTAATTAACCTGGAATTAATTAGGTTTGTATTTTGTGGTCTGAAGCAAAACGAAAATCTAAATCTCTGCCTCATTTCTCAGCTCTGACTTTGGTTGTGGCGGGTAGAATCTCAAACAGGAAACAGGAAATACTCCGTAGGGGAGACTGTCCCATTTCAGTACTGCCATTGTAGCCTACCCATCCTTTCGAAGGACACACCTTCATAGACCGCGTCCTTCGAAGGATGCAGCCCCTGAATTGAGACACACTGTTTATCTCCCCTACACCTGTTTTGGGATGGCTGGTACACTGTATGGACAAAAGTACTAACACAACTGCTCATTCATTGTTTTTGTTTTTCTATATCTCTACTTCTCTTTCCTTGTCAAGAGTTAATTACTTGAATTGCTTGGCTCTTAATATGTTTGAGAGCATTAGTTGTGTTTTGAAGAGGTAGAGTTGGTATACTTGAGTCCTGATTTGTTTAACACTTTAAAGTTACTACGTGATTCTTTATGTGTTCCTTCGTAGTCTGGATCACTTCACTATTCATTTACAATGTAGGAAAAAAGTAAAAGAATTAAAACGTTGAAACTATTGACTCGTACTGCACTCACAGGTCACATTGGTTTGCCCTCTCTTATTTTAGCAAACCAGTTCCCCTTGGGCTGGTATTGACTGGTATCAATTGATCATGCCACTCAATGATGTTTGTTGTATACAAATATTAGAGTAGTACAAATAGTACAAATTAAAAGATTGAATCTATAGTTAAAAGCCCAAGAATCATTCCAGCTAACAACAACCAACCAACAGCCAACAGCCTATGAAACATGACTACGCTTAAGTGTCAAGACAAACCCAGCCAATCCTGATGCGAGGGGCTGGCTGTGAAGAAATACGGGTGGAAAAACAAAAAACACGCGCCGTGTCGGAGGAACTCCAGCCCACCGTATTGCAGTGAAGCGACTCATTCATAAAGCTGATATCTGTGCTGCAGAGAGGCAGGTATGTTTTATACGCGGGAGACAGAATTATGAGCTCACAGATCGATGTGTCACGGATACATTTCAGACAATTCTTCAAGACTGGATGTCTGAGATACTTTTTATGGGTTGATTTATTTTCCGCTGGATCTTCAGCTTGTGCAGGATTAAGGCAGGGGTCTGATATGTGGATGATTTAAGAACATCATAAAGCCTCAAGGTGTTTGCAGACAGATCTATTAAATGGTCCCGAGAGCTTCACCTTAGGGACATTAGCGTGAACCACCGTTAAGATCTTGGCTATTTCACTAATAGCCCGTATCAACGTTTAACGGGTCTGATCACTGGAGATCCTGGATTGCGCAGATCTTTAGATGCGGTCTAATACCGGTCCATTAAAGGACCCTATTCAGAAAAGCAAATAATACTCTGCTCATTTTGCCTCAAAGCCCAGATGAGTTGATTATGCGCGCTCAGTCTCTCCAAAACCCGCAAACTCCTCATACAGTGGCGGCCGCTGATTGGAGACTGGCGACGAGGGAATGAGCGCCTAATGGAATAAATCATACCTCCAAATGCGCCGTCACGACCACTGCTTCCAACTGCCAGTGACCATCACCAAGCTGTCTGAGAGACAGAGGGAAATAAAGGAGGAAATAAAGAAGAACAGGGAAAACACCACAGTTTATCAATTATTAATTAACTTCTTCTGGCTAAAAACAGCATAGACCACCACACACTGTCAGCCATTTATTTTATATAAAAAAGAACTCCTTCAACTGTGTAAAGGTGTAAATAAAAATTGATGATTTTAAGCTGCAGTCTTTAAAGCTTTTATTTTAAACAGTAAGCAGTAGTATTCCTCAGTAGAGAGGGGACAAAATACCGCAGTATTTCCAGGTCCATGAATGTACTGGAAGGCTATATCCTAGATGTTTTCAGTCCCCAACTTTAATTAATATCGCCCATTATTATCTACCACAACAGCCTCTTAGTCTAACACATAAATACTGAACAGTCCTGATATCTTTAATGAATATTTAAATTATATTTGGTAGTCTATCTAATGCTAGCTATTGGGCACATTTTGAAAACCCAGATCATAAACTGAATGCCTGGTTGATAATGAAAAAGAATATTGTAATATTGTAGATGAAAACCTTCCGTTGTCTCGCTGTTTTTTCTCTCCTTTAGGTTCTTCTTTTTTAATTCTCTGCTCCAGAGGGATAATTCATAACATTGCCGACTTGCACTCTTACATGAATTATTGACCACCTAAGTCATGCATATTTGCATTTGCTCAACAGTGTCAGCAACCAACAACAGGAATTGATTAACCTTGTATTGGTGTGGTAACAATGAAAATAATATACAATTATTACCATGTAATACACTTTTGTTGGTATTATTTAAGGTAATGTCAGGTTAGGATTAGGGCTGGAAGGAAATGCAGCAACTATTGTTCAGCACCTGCAGGAACTCCTTTAAGACGCTGAGAAAACTATTCCAGGTGAATCTCCCTCATGAAGACATTGAGATGTGTCTATACGGCACTTTTTACATGACTCATTGTCTCATTGTGGCTTACTGAAATCCAGGTCCAAAGCCTTAATTAGTGATGTCAAGTGCAGCAAGATCTCAAAGGAATGAGGAGGAAACACTTAGAGCAACCAAGACAACTTTAAATATCAAAGCTCTACTAGGGTCATTTTATATCAGCTGACCAATAGCATGTCCAGTCACCTCCCTGAATGAAACCACGCAAAATTTCAAAGCTATTTCCTAGTTGTTGTTTTTTTTTTAGTTTATCCCAAATTGTATCTTAAACAGAAATTAGGTCTTCACATCTGTACTGACCTGAAATATTTTCTGAGTTGGAATACACTCACACACACTGATGAGGAAGGAGAAAGTGCTGTGATTTAAGCTGGTTCTGGTCACACAACAAATATCGTCTAAGAAGAAAACAGATCTCTCATTATAGACCACAGCACAGCTACACACAGCTGGTAGCATGAGCTGCCTCTTTCTACTGCCAAGTCTTGGGTACATAATTAATTGGTGTGTGTGTGTGTGTGTGCTCATGTTCAACCTGTAATTACTGTTTCAGAAAACACAGGCTGACAGCATGGCTTAGTAGGTCAAATCTCCTTGTCTACTAATTGTACTTACCACATTTTGTGTGTGTGTGTAAGTATCTGAGAAATAGAAATGCAAAGCTGTTTGTCAGCATTTATTTTTATAAAACAATTAACATTTCGTTGATGCACAGTAATGGTTGGCTCTGTCCTAAAGGAGGTTCAGTGTTACAGTTAGAACTCAACATCGTTTATTTAGCTGAGTTTCTCCTGCAGTGTTTTCTGAATGAAACGGCACTGGATGAAAGCACCACAATCCATCTTGCTACCACCACCATGTTTGAAAGCTGGAATGTAGCATTAATGCCACATATAAAAGGACCAGTGTCACCTGGAAATCAGCCTCAGTTGACTTTGATGTGTTGTTTAATGCAGGATGTGACACAACGTGGCTAAAAATCTCAGAATATCTAATGCTAACATCTCTTGTAAATTACTGGCATTAGCTAGTATCCAAACAAAAATCTAAATATGGACTTTAGAACAAGGTTTTCAGGGGTTTCACTGTAGGTTCTTAAATACAACATCTTACCATCTATTCAAAATTGTTGGGTCATCAGATCTGTAGGGTCCTCTGTAAATAGGGACTGAAGGTCTAAAACATTTTGTTCCATCATGTCTGTGTTCTGTAGAGTAGAGGATACCTTAACATTGGTGGTGATGAATCTGCCGTTGAGAGAGAGCATCATGGGTGTTCTTTAGCTGTAAGTAAGCTACTATTCCTCTCTCCTATTTGCCGATAGTTCTAACATCACCAAACACTGATGATTTTTTGGTTTTATAGTTGTTAAGTATCCGTAATTCAGCATCTTCCTAATATCTTATGGCAAAGTCATGTTTTTGTAGAATAGCAACATTAACCACACACATAAAGTCATGGACAACCGTGTTAGCACCCCTAAAAAATCCAGAAAATGAAGAGTTTTCCAAGAAAATGATTGCAATTTTTATTTTGTTATACCTGTGAAAAAGGCACATTTACTGAAAATAGAATAAGGCCAACAAAGAAAAGAACATGGTTCCCACATGTTTAATTGCAATAGTTTTTCTGGGAAAAAAATCAGTGGTGTCTGTTTTTAAGTTGTACATCTGTTTCAGCAGATAAAAGGAACACACAGAGTTAACTAAAGTACATTGTCTTATTTAACTCTGTTATTAAAACTATCCTCTATTGCTCATCACAAAGTTTCTGTTCCAGTGATGCAGAGTAGAATAATAACAATTAGAGGGCAGGTTCGTATTTGGAGAAGAAGATAAGACTAAATTTACACTCATCAGTCTGACAGTAATGAAGAGTCTCTAACTCTAGTAGCTCCTTTCTCCAGTGGCTCTTCAAGCTTTTTTGTTAGTCGTGTTCCTAAGTGAAATTAGCAAGTGGAATAATGAAGTTACAGAGAGAGAATTGTACACTGTAAGGTAGAGAGGGAACATTCTGTTAAAGCTAAACAAATGATCAAATGCACAGTAAAACCCGATAAGTTGACTAAACTCAAAACTTTTGTTGTAACCGATTACCTAATAAATTTTAAGTTCATGTAATATAATTTTAAGTACAGTGAACTTAACAAATACATACACATATATATTTAAAATTAATATTTTTCTTCTTTCTGGTTTCATTCAACTATTTTTTAAATACTCATAGAAAAGTAGATGAAAGAAAACAGTAAAGAATTAAAAGTACTGAGAGCACAGCGAGAACACAGAGTTACTGCAGCTCAGTAAATTATGCATTTAATCATAATATATGATCTACAGGTTTACCTAAGGTAGCCCCGGGTGAATCACTACACACTGATGTATGACATTCTCTTTTATTCACAATTTAGAAAGGCAGAATGGCCAGTCAAGCACCCAAACCCTCCTTCTCCACAGCCATGCCACAGTGATGTGTGGAGCATGTGGTTTTGCATTGTCTTGTTGAAAAAAAATAATGGAATTACACAACACCAGAATAGCACAATTATAAAGAAGAGAAACAAGTTATTAGAGCGCATAACATTATTAAATATAATAAGAAACTGCACAAAATCTTGACTTTTCCTTTTCTATATATTAGTCCTCTCACACCCTCCGGACTACCATCAAACTGTTGCTGCTGTTGTAGTGCGGAAAAAAGGCTGTAAAAATCACCTGATGTTTTTCATCTTACAACTTTAATCATCTAAACCCAAGACCAGCACAGGATTGCTTGGCTGTTATTAGCCATTTAGCTAAAAATGACAGGATCAGTTTAACTTTGTCCTTCCTTTTAAATGATGTTCTCACAACAGCCTTTAATTGTATGTTAAAGGTTTTGCCCTCAGGTAATTATATCTCCCCTGACGAACTGAACTCATACCAGTATCTGAACAACAAGACTTTATACACAACAACATGGTTTAATAGAAAATGGCAGTTATTTGATCCCCATAGTAGAATTATATAGATATTGTGCAAATGTTTAAGGCCCCTGTGAAAATAGCTTATATTGAGCTAAGCTAATATTATATACAAATAAATTTCAACAAAAGTAGTGGTTTTACATCCATGATGGATGTAAACATTTCCAAGCTATGTTTAATTAAAACATAATATATTGGTTTGTTTTTGGTTTGTTTAACATGTTTTAGTTTACTTCATGATTTCTTGACTTGGCATTAGGCATGGTGCAAATAGGGCCATGTTTATCTGCTGAGAGTCCTATTGTATTGGAATTATTTATTTTTAAGGACTAGACCAGCTATGTGTGCATTTGTACATATGTACTTAAAGTAGCTGAATGCAGTTGTTAGGAGGGGTGTTCTTTAGCTCCCAGGGCACATGGCAAAAGTCCTACTAGTTCCTGGTGCTAGACAAAATACCAATGCCTGTCCCATGACATTTGGCATATCAGTGAATGGTGCAGCAGGCGATGGCATGCCTGGAGAAATCTGTAAACTGTGTGGTTCAGATATTTCTAGCCCCCGACCTGCCTTCTGTCATATCTTCATTTCTGGTGTTGGATGTTGGGTTCTCTGTAGACAGTGACTGACGGTCTGAAGCTTTTTGGTCTGTTTAGTAGAGTGCTACCTGAACATTGGTGGTGATAAATCTGCCGTTGAGAGAGAGCCTAATGGATATTCTTTAGCTGTAAGTAAGCTACTATTCCTCTGTTTCTTTCTATTTGTCGATAACGCTGCCTATAAGCATTCAGTCACACATATCCTTTCAGGATTAGTAAAATTTGTATTTATATAATTTTCTCACCAATTTCATCACTGCTAGATGGGACACAATTCCACAATTCCCACTAGATAGGACTACCCACATCAAACAATACTCCCCACAGTGGGAGGATGAGTGCTAGCATGTGCTTCCTACGAGACATGTGGAACCAGCAACCACATCTTTTTTGATGTACTGCCTACACATCACTGACTAGTATCACACTGAGTAATGGGGAAGAGGAGGGGTCATTCTACCCACCATGGGAGAATGAGTCAATTAAAACTCTTTTAGACTCTTGGATACAAATTATGGCACCATAAAATTATGTCTCTCTATATAATATGTAGGTGCTTTCACACCTTCTGTACCTTGTTATTCCAGACCTTTAGACTTTTCAGATTGGTCTAAACCAAAATAGCTGGTTTGAAAGGTACTGCAAACCAGGGTCCAGACCGAAGATTTGGTCTGACCAAACAAAAATTTCTCACTGAACGAAGAGGAGACCAAGGAGATTGTTGTGGACTTCAGGAGAACTCACACACAGCACACACCTCTGTCCATCAACAGAACTGCTGTGGAGAGGGTGAGCAGCACCAAGTTACTGGGTGTGCACGTCACAGAGGACCTCTCCTGCAGCACCAACTCAGCATCACTGGCCAGGAAGGCAAATCAGCGTCTCTACTTTCTCCGCAAGCTGAGAAGAGCTGGAGCCCCCGCCCGCATCATGAACACTTTCTACAGAGGGGCCATCAAGAGAATCCTGACCAGCTGTTTCACCGTGTGGTACGGGCAGAGCAGCTGAGAAGATCATTGGCAGCTCTCCCCCCACCCGTCAGGACTTGTACAGCTCTCCGCCTGGCGGGAGATCCCTCCTACCCACTACACAGCTTCTTCAGCCTGCTGCCATCAGGGAGGAGACTGTGGAGTCTCAGGGTGAGGACCAGCAGACTGAAGGACAGCTCCATCCATCAGGCTGTAAGGATGCTGAATTCTCTCCCTGCTTTACCCCTATCCCAATCCTGCTACCAGCACACACTCACCCAGCATCCTGACACCCCCACACTTCCCCCTCCTACTAACACAGTACTGGAACTTTAAGAACTAACATACACAGTGAGTGTTAGATTGAATGTTACCTTAATGTTTGTATTGGTCCAGCTGGCAATGCTAGGTGGGAAACATTGTAATAATGTTGTAATGCAAACCATTGTTATTTCACATGTTCTTAGAACAGTCCTGGAACATTATTTATGTAATGTAACAGGCTAACCTTCCTGGAACCTTTTGAAAATGTTGCTAAAATTATTATTTGCAAAAAATGATCATACCTAATATCAGTGTTTAGGCTGCCAAAACTTAGAACCAGCAGTTAAGAGATATACCTGACATTTAGATCAGCACCCCCAACTGTGCATGTATTTTCCACCTTGGGGCTTTTAGCCACTGGGCCATTTCAGCAGGAGTTGAGAGATTGAATGGGCATAATCACAGCCATGCATCAGCCTTTGTAGACGAAATAGTTCAGCTGGTTTCAGATTGCTTTCTCTTATAGGGTGCAAGAGAAAACTTCAGTGTTCTTATGCTAATTAAAAAAAAGGCAAAAGATTACAATGAAAACATATTGGATTAACTATTCTTAACAACACAGTTTGATGTTACTATTTTGCTGCTTAAGAAGCAATTTTTAAGAAGATGTTGGTGGATTTGTCCCTTAACTCAAAATTTTACTAATTTTACTTCTAGTTTTATTATTCATACTCGTCTGTTCTGCATTAAAAATCTAAAAGTTGCTGGCAGCCCTTCTAACCAGAGGGCAGTAAATGGAACTGTACAGTAGGTAGCAGGTGAAAAACAATTCAAGGCAGATTCTAGTGAAATGAATCCCCTTTAAGCAGCCACTTGCTTGTGGTGATGTTGTTCACGGCGGGGGGGCTCCTCACGTAGCTCCATTCGAGTGACTCTCATCATGCAGCTCTAAGTTGAGGCTGTGCTCAATGGCCCTGTTCCTTCCTTTCCTATATCTGCCTCCGAGATAGCTTCAGCAGCTTCTGCCAGATCTCACACAGCTCCTGTAATGGACTTTGCACTGTGTCTAGAACACACAGCTGTCTAAAGCTTTGACAATCATAAATGTGACTATAAGAAAATAAAAAATAAATTGGTGGTTATTCTTTTTAATGATATTTTATATCTTAACACAAGGTAGCATAGGCCTTTATTCTATACAAAACATTTTTATGAAGTTCTTTACACAAAATCACTCTCACTTAAAGAGATCTCGCCAGCTTCAGCTCCAGTTTCAGTCCCTTTCATAATGAGCTGTTTAAGGCCTCTGTGTCACTTTTACGCAAATAAGCTGTTGCTGTTACACCCCATGTTATGGTAGGTACAGATCCCTACTTCAGATGAAGTTTGATGGCTAATCCTGCTGTGTACAGTTTGAGGTTCTCAACCAGCTGAGCGAAATGTTCTTTCTTTAAATGATCTAGTGAGAGGGGCTCTATGAATAGGTGGTTCTAAGCAGGTTTCTTTATTGTGACATCATCTAAATGACTGCAAATTACTCCTGACACCAAATTCTTTCAGTTGATTCACAGAAAACAGATGGATGTCTTTTTTCATGCTGGGAGTTTTTATAGGGTTTTTACATATAACAGATAACATCCTAACCATTTCACATGTCAGTGTGTCCACAGTGTCTCTTATAAAAAACAAAGATATGGTCAATCGACATTTTACAAATGTTGTGTGGCTTGTGTGGGAGGGCTTAGGAGATTCCTAAACTCCCAGCCTGCCTAGCGGTTGACTTTTGTTTTGATTGGGCTTATCTAGGGGAGCTTTTGTTGCTAATTTGTGATGAGTTATATGTTTTATGTGTGTGGGTTAATATTGTTGTGGCAGTTCAACTGCGACGGAGTATACTGAGTTTGGATTGAGAGGTAGATAAGAGTCTCTGCCGGTGGAGACACCATTACTGATCATTTTTTTTCTCCCTGTCTGTTTAAATTAAGTTTCACTTGTGAGAGTATGCCCCAGATATATTACTCTACCCCTATGTACAGTACTACAATACTCCAACATAATCTTTTAATCTTTTAATGTTGCCAATTTAAATGAAAGATTTATATTGTTGAGATAAAGCCTGCTTTCATTTAGTTTTTAACTAACTAGGAAAGAAGCTTTCTACCAGAAAACTTACTCTACTGTTTCACTTGTTAAACAGAGCCACAGTAGCATTATCAGACCATCTGAAAAAATAACAGAAGTGTTTAAGTAAATTATTTTACTGTTTTCTGTTTTTCTTTCAGTGATGCTCTCAGCCAATCAGGCTCTTCTTTAATCCCACACTGCTCAGCCTGTTTAATTACACAGTAAAATCGCACTGAAACCCAGATTTATCGGAGCAGATTGTATAAAAGCTGCTATTTGTCATGACTAAGAACAATACGACAAAGGCAATTTTGTTGTAGAAATGATCTGAAGTATTGTTCAAAGACATCTCATGCTCTGACATAAGAAACACAACTGATAATTTGCTGTCACTCTAAATCCTTTTATAAACGGGTCAAGATTTGTTTAAAATGCCTATTCTTGTGAAATGTATATAGGAAGCTCTTCATTACAATGATTTTACCATGAAAAGCCTTATCATGAAAAAACACTGTGGCAATAAACATATGTAGGTTTTTTACTAAAAGAAATAACAATTATATAGATAGATAGATAGATAGATAGATAGATACTTTATATCCAAGGTATGTAAGTATTTTAATTATTATATGGAATATAGTAAT